>NC_084794.1:278174218-278793968 GCF_963169125.1 Humulus lupulus | reverse complement strand
ATACAGAACTAAGACTTAGAGCAGGATTCATTCTGAGATCAATACTACAAAACTTACCTAATAAGAAGACCAAAATCATCAGCAATCCCTTACAATCGTGTATAGACAGAGAATATAATATAAAATCTGACTCAAAATTACAAATCTATGAAACAAGTATTAGATAGTGTACCCCATGTTGGCGAGTGCCAGCATTTATCCGCTGGATCCAGAGAGAACGTATGTCTCGCTTCTTGTTCCGACGATCTCGATAGGAATACTGCAATGCCTTTTCCACCCTCTCTCTTGCTATTCTTATTCAAGTCTTTGCCATTCCACGGAACCCCTTTGCTAGCTTAAAAATCTTACCCTTGTTCATTGTTGAAACTTCCTTTTACTGCAGAATCAAACACACAATCACTTCCTACAAATTAAAATCAGTCAAAAAGTCTGAAGTTCCTTAAGTAAAAACTTTGAGGCAGTTTTGCTATAGACTGCCAAACCAAACCAAAATGTATTCTGATGATCTATATAGCCTATAAGCATATCCAAACAAAGTGAGTACAATAGATTGAATTTATAATGTATACTAATAGAAAATGGTCACACTAACAAACAGATGGCTATGTATGCTTCTTAAATTGGCCCTGAATTGTGAGATATATGACACTTGTTTTGTTAAAAATGATGTTTAAATGCATGCTCATTTTACCTATGTCGTTATCATAGCCAATACGAAAGAAGAAGAAAAAATGGCAGCACATTTTAGTATAATTTTCATTTTCCATAAGAAACAGGGGCTCATATGATTAGTATAACAGAAACATTACCACAATAAAAGATGACAATGGATCTTCTTCATATATATAAACAATAACTTTAGCTCATAACTAAATCCAAAAACAATATATCTTTGAAATTTTTTGTATTTAAAAGCAGTCCAATATTTGACCCTGGCCCATAGAATCCAATTACCCCTCCGCATCTGCAAATATTATGTAAACTGTATAAGATAATTGACTAAGAGAGCAGAATCCTAAAAATGCACTCATAGTGACTACCAAATGAACCATATCTCTTCTTAACATACCATCATGACACATTCCTTCCTCCCTTATTACTCCCAACCCCCAAAAGTAGCACATGAACACAAACATAAGTAATAAATAAATAAACAACTATTACTTTGGTTCAGTTCTTTATTCCTCCCTAACATAGTAGCGTTGTGTAAACCATCATTTCCTATTTTTTATTATCTTATATTTTCACACTCGACTCCTTGTAC
This sequence comes from Humulus lupulus, assembly GCF_963169125.1. Classification (NCBI taxonomy): domain Eukaryota; kingdom Viridiplantae; phylum Streptophyta; class Magnoliopsida; order Rosales; family Cannabaceae; genus Humulus; species Humulus lupulus. The sequence continues at coordinate 278,792,704 of NC_084794.1, read as the reverse complement.
CATTAGTTTCTAGTTTCTAGTTTCAGTGTTCAAAGAATATACTACACTGTGAACCCTTAGAACAAAGTAATAGTCATTCCACGTGATTATTCTATTCAATAGAAACCAAACAGCCAACCACAAGTTCAACAAAAATTAAGCCATACACAAGCAACTTTGAGTTAAAAAATCAATCAATTAAATTTAAATGAAGAAAAGGATCTTTTTAACTGGTGAAAGCTCTCTGTTACAACTTTAATTTGCAGCTAGTTCTATCGGAATCCTGGGAAACAATTCAGATTGAGCCAAATAAGCAAATCATTAAATTACAAAAAATAGAAAGCCATAATTTAAAAGAAAACCAATAAATGAAATGCTTTTATTTATTCAAGAGAGTAATTAGCTCGTAGAGGGAAAACCGCCAAGACTAGAGAGAAAAAAACTGGTAAGAATATGATGGTATGGTGGAATAAAATTACAATTAAAAAGTGTAATTTCTTCAATTAATTATAACCCAAATCTTAAAGTACTTAGCCATATGATGGTATGGTGTATTCTGATGATCTATATAGCCTATAAGCATATCCAAACAAAGTGAGTACAATAGATTGAATTTATAATGTATACTAATAGAAAATGGTCACACTAACAAACAGATGGCTATGTATGCTTCTTAAATTGGCCCTGGATTGTGAGATATATGACACTTGTTTTGTTAAAAATGATGTTTAAATGCATGCTCATTTTACCTATGTCGTTATCATAGCCAATACGTAAGAAGAAGACAAAATGGCAGCACATTTTAGTATAATTCTCATTTTCCATAAGAAACAGGGGCTGATATGATTAGTATAACAGAAACATTACCACAGTAAAAGATGACAATGGATCTTCTTCATATATATAAACAATAACTTTAGTTCATAACTAAATCCAAAAATAATATATCTTTGAAATTTTTTGTATTTAAAAGCAGTCCAATATTTGGTAATGTTTAGGGTCAAGGAACGTTTATCTTTTTCTAAAGATTACTTCTTATTCATTGAAAGGAAAATAATTTCAACAACAAGTTTCTGGGTCAGCTATTTCTTTTTATTTGAAACAAGTAAATAATAATATGTTAAAATTAGTACATATGTAAGAAAATAGGTTCACCATAATCCATGTAAAACTTTACCCACCATTTATATTCTTGCTCATAAAAGTAAAAAATAGGAAGAGAAATTAGAGATCATAGATGGAATATTATACAAAGACAAAAATCTAAGTTTGACCATTGATGATACTGAAAGGTTAAATATTTTTGTTTATAAAAGAAAAGATGGTGATGAGGCTAACATTCTCATCCTTCATGTGATCTATTCTATCATACAAAAATAGTCCACACTCCACACTACACACTCCACACTCCACAAGCTGCTAACATGGCAATGGAATTTTGGAGGGGACCACTCTAAATACTAAGAAATATAATAATAATCTTGAGCAAAAAAATAATAATAAAAAAAACAAAAGAGATAAATGTCTTTTCCTTTTCTTTCCTTTTGGTTGGTTACCACCATTTGGATCATATAACCAATTGTTTTTACAGATTTAAAAGACTGAATTAATCATATTATACTCTCAAGGAACAAGTTCTTAAGAGCACATGATGCAGAGTCTGCTGCTAAACCATCAAATTAGGCATAATATCCCTTTTTTTCTTAATCAAATTAAAAGGGCTAGTGCCCACTAGGCCTTTTCATTGATATATTTACAACCCACAAAACAATTGAGGTCGAAAATAACAATATGGTCAACTTCTCTATTAAACAACATTAATTTAATGACCTTTCTTATCTTCTTCTCCTGCAACTAACCCCAAAACAATACAAAAGATCTAAAACATAAGTTGCTTGCTATTTTCAAAAGATACTTAGAAGACCCCCTTAAACTCTGATGATCCTACTACCTATTGCAATGTCTATCAGAGGAAATGAAATGAAAAAATATTAAAAATTTCTTAAACTCAGCAAAAATAAAGGAATTCTTCCATTTTTAATCATTCATAGGATAAATAGAAAAAATAGGATATTTAACTGAAGAAAAGGATCTTTTTAACTGGTATGACCTGAAATTCTCTTTTAAGATGACCTGAAATTCAACCAAGGCATGTTTTCTTTTAAAAGCATGTGTGTTAATGACCTTGTCATGACCCTGAAATTACAACCGCAAATAATGTGATTGTCTTGTCTAACAGTTGATATTGTACCAGAATCTTACTTATTTCATCCTAATAATGCGATGCTTACAATACAAGAAGCAGTTGGTTCCACAGTTGCATGGCCTTCTAAAAAAGTTATTCCAAGAGGTACATTTTCATACTCAAAAAATAACCAATGTCTTATAATTTAGTGTTTGGTTTCTTTGTTTGCTTTGGTGTAGTTGTGAATCCATTATTTTGTATGTGGTGTCCTTTCTTGGATATAATTTCCATAGCATTTTTCTTGAAGTAATTTGTGATGCTAGATAATAACAATAAAATATTTCTTTGTTTATTTTGCAGATGTGACAAGCGAAGTAGAAAATGATACTTAATTTTGAAGGCTTTGTGTTGGGCAGCTGTAGAATATTTTGTGTTGAAAGTAGTAACTTTTCACTATGTTGAATATTTAAGACTCCTTGAATACTTAAAGAACATTTTGTTGTTGATGATAGTGTTGAATGTTTTAAACTAATTTGTGGATTGTTAATACAATGTTGAATGTTTTTACTTTTTGTTATTTGAAAATCAAGTTCATTTGATGATGCTAGTATATATTAGAAAGCTAATTTTAATTATATAAAAAAAAATTAAAATATAATAGAATAAATTAGTGTTATAATACGAAAATTGTGTTATAATATCTATTACAATAACACTTTTTATGCAAACTTCATTATATAACACAAATAATGTGTTATACTAAAGTGTAGTATAACACAAAAAATGTGTTATACTAAAGTGTAGTATAACACAAATTTATAAGTATTGAAATGTGTTATATAATCGACTATAAATAACATAATTAAACACTTATCTATTTATTAAAATAACACAGAAATTGTGTTATCGTTGACAGTATAATAACACATCTTTATAACAATGATAAAGTGTTATGTAAAGTACCTTGACCTACGATAACAAAGTCGGTCTTAACACATCAAAAAGTGTTATGGTATGTTTTGATAACACATTTTCGGTATTATTAAAAGCATTTTTTCTTGTAGTGTTTCAACGTCTCCCACTGGGAGACATGGGATGTCTCTCACCTCTCCTAATAGGAGACGTTGAAAGTGCTCCTACGATGACTCAACTTCTGAAGTCTCCCCTTGCGGTAGACATTGTAGACTTTTAATGTCTCCTAAATGAAGTCATAAACCCGTATATTGTTGTAGTGTTCCTATAGGCGATGCGTCGCCTATTGGGGTTTTCAAACCTCTTTGTGTTTAGGCGATGCAACACCTCCAAGGAGACGAAGCATCGCCATCCTCACTGCCCAATGCCCCTTCTAAGGGGCCTAAAAATGCACCAAAAATGCTACCAAACTTTTTGGGCATCCTTAGATACCTCATTCTATCACTTTGGAGGCAAATAATACGATTTTTAAGTGCCTACAATTGAAACTCAAATATCACATCTTCACATCTTGTATATCTAGCATTTATACCTACAATTGAAGATGTAAAATTTACTAGGTGTTTCATACCTAGCTTGTATAATAACACTTATTCTTTGCATTTAACCAATCATAACATATATCACCCTTTCTCACTCTTTCCTAAAAAAAAACATAAAAAAAAACTCTTATCTCTCTCAATCTTATTCTTTTCCCATGTGGTGGGTAGCGTGAGCAAGGTAAAGGACAACAATAATAGGGATCAGTGACTATAAGAGCTAGGTGGCACGGGCAAGGCAGATGATGGTGAGGAAGATCGACAGTGTGGTGATTGTGTGGCATAGGAAAGGAAGACAATGACTAAAAGACTAGGGAGACAATGACAAAAAGATTAGGTCGACAACTGCGGGGTTGGATGGCATGGGTAAATCGAAGGATGACATGGTGCTTGGTGGCATAGGCAAGGCAGAGTCAACGGTCATGGTATACATTTTGTAATTTTTCTGTCTTATTTTAGTTTGGTTTGTAAATTTTTGTTCTTTGGTGTTCTTCTCCTTTTTTGTCTTTGTTTTTTTTTTGGTACTCTGTATATTTTGAAATCTTGGTGGTTTTTATATTATATTGTCTCTTGTTTGTACTTTTTTTTATTATTATTTTGTGGTTCTCTCTACTTATTAATTGGTGATTTCTTTTATTGACTACAACAAATTATAATTTTAATGACTCCTGATAATGTCTTATACTATAAATGTAAGATATTATAAGTTAAAAGGGCTCTTTAATGTCTTATGTTGGGAGAGATTGAAAGTTTATGTTTATGATAGCGAGACATTGATGCTTGTCATGTCTCCCAGTGGGAGACGTTATAGGAAAGATCTAATATACCCCCAACCCCTCTTCTCTTTTCCCCACGTGCGACTATGGTAGAGACAAACGTACGAGAGGCAATTTTGGGCGAAATAAGCTATGATTTTGGGTGATTTATTCCCTAAAAAATTGATTTGATTTTTTTTTTATGTAAGACTATGATTAAATCAATAGTTCATACTTGGGATGATGTAAATAATATTTTATATGAATTTTCTTTTATGATTATGAGTTTTTTAATAGTTTTTTAGGGTGTTCTTAGAGTGGGTTTTGGTGATTTTTTACTCCAAAATCTCAATTTGAAGCACATTGGTGGTGAGTTTCTTAGATTAAAAGAATGGGTTATTGTTAGAAATATATTTAATGATATTTTTGTTTATTATTTTTTAGGATTAGTAGATTTTTAGTTGGTTTATAAGAAATTTTTGTTTGAAGTATGAAAAACAATTTGAATGTAGATTTGAGATACCACCTTGTTTACTTTAAGATGATTGAAAATTGTTCACTATTTTTTTAAAATTACTATTTAATTTTAAAATTATATAATTTATTAATTTTTTAGGTTGTTCTAGTATATATGTATATATGTTTTGCTAAAATTTATTTAATAAATAATTGTTAAAAAAAAAAGAGAAACTTATATGTTTTGTTTATTATTTTTGTTGGTTTTGTCTGGAGACTTGTTAGTGGATTTTTGGTGAGTTTATGAGTTTAGAGATTTGAGATACAATTGTTAGTTTTTTAGATTGTATAATATATAGTTTGAGATGCGCAATGTTTAAAAAATTTCAAAAATTAGAAAAATAGAGATATGTTTTACAGTTTTAGTTTAGTTTATTTAGTGATATTATATTTGCTAGATGATCCTATATGTTAGAGATATATATATATTTTGAGCTAGATTATCTTAGTAATCAATTTCTAATTAAATACACAAATTAATGCATGTATATAATTAAAGTGAAACTTATTGAATTTATTATTTTGTTTAGTAATCTTTAAAGTAGTAATATAATTTTTTAGGTTGTGGATCGAAGTACTATAGCAAGGAGCATTGCAAAGTGAAGTAATTTTCTTGATTATTGTTAATTGTAAGGGGTATGTACATTTTCTTATTTGACTTTTTAATATTATGTTACAAATAGATGAGTTAGAATATTTTAAATATCTATCCGTAGTGAAGTAAGTTTTGAGATTAAAATTGTGTGTTGTACTAATAACGCAAGTTTGATAACTTCTGTGTTTTAGTGAAGTAGGTTCTGGGAAATTTATTGTGTGTTATTTGAATTGTGTGACTTGTTGATGATAAATTTTTAAGTCACTATTATAGGGAAAATGTTGTCTGATTTTATCTAGTATTGTGTATTATTTTTTTATATTTAAATTATATTGTGCTTGTTTGATTAAATTAGATCAAGGGTTAGGTTTTTAATATAAGGGAAATGCTGTCCAATATTTTGTAGCATTAACTTGGTACGTTTGAATATATACTTGTAACTTTACTAAGTTATTAATTATTGTCCACAACCACCGAACAATGTGACATGTAGATACTACGTGAAGATGATGTTGAAAGATGGAACATCCACGTCCAAAACATCACTTGAGAAAAACGGAATATATATAAATTTATCAAAGTTTACCATTTATTTATTAAACTATATATAAATGAAATAAAATAATTAACTAATATATTTCTCTTTGTATATTTTAGCTAAAATCTATGCCATATACACAAGTACAAATTCATTATGATATGCAACAACATTTAGCGACGATATGCTACTGATAATCCAAAGTCACAAACCACATTATCATAATTATTAGGTTTTATTTTAACTTTTTCTTTCATATTATGGGAAGCTAATGCAATATTTATTAATTTTATATGTCTAACAAATATTGCACATTTTATACATTTCTAGCTAAATAAACATATTATAAATACATTTAGATTTTATTAATAAAAATGTACATTTTACAATTCCATTTAGGCTTCCAAATATACCATATAATAAATAGATCAACAATTATATCAATAAATTTATTCAATTTCATTTTATTGATAATATATAATATATTATTAATTATATATAATATGTTATTTATTTGTTGACGATGATTTTCGTGAACTAAAAACAAGAGCAATTAAGCAAATGTGTAATTTAGAAAGGAAAGAATAATATAGATTTTTACGTGGTTCGATAGTTAATATATATCTAGTCCACAAGTCACTTTTTTTTATCTTTCTGTGTCAAAGCTTTCAGAGTTGTTTCACAAAGTTTTTGCATAAAAGAATTGAGTTTGTCCTCAAAGACCACCGTCCAGACTATTTATAGGTTTGGTACATCCAAATATCCTCCCTTAATCTTAGGGATATTACAATATATCAGATTTGAAATACAAATATGTACCTTAATATACAATTAATTGTGTTAATTATAAATAAATATCTTTGAACAATAGGGCTGATTACACAGTTTAAATTAAATCTACATGTTTGTAGGTATTTTGCAGCTCCATACGTCCTTTTGAGCCTACTTCATGTATTGAACTCGTGACTCTAATGTAAATTGTTAGGTTTTCGAGACTACCCTTCGGAAGAAGTCTTTGCCCTCGAGCTCACCTTACAGGCTCTGGCATGAATGACATGGCCTCTTAACGCCACTGACTATTAGCATAAGTAGTCATGCCAATCGACTACCCTGTACATACTTAATCTTCACACTTACGAGCCTACATTTTGAGGTTACTTTTTATATATCGAAATTTGGGGTGTAACATTTTGCCCCCTCAAATGTATATTTTCAAGCCCCGTGAGAAGGAAACTTTTGGACTTCTCTTTTGGAAAACATACCCACCTACCACACTCGAGTGTGGACTCGTGTCAATACAAGGATGGATACCGAGAGTACTCAAGTACTCTTCTTCTACCCACGTCTTTTCACTAGCCCCTTTTTACTGCCAGCTTTATAGGTCAAATGATAGCTCTCGGATCAAATGCCAACTTAATTTTAACGTCCTAGATCATTTTACCAATTTCCCATTTCTCATCTTATATAACATATATAGATATATACTTTTCTTTCCTTCACTCTCCAAACTTTCATTCTCAACGTTTCAAACAAAACCAGTGCATTTCTTTTTGCATGTTTCCTTCATGAAAAAAGAAATATATCTCCAAAATCCCCCAATTTTCCACTCGGTCTCCATTTGAAAATGAGTTCCCAAGGATTTCCTTGCACAAATATTATTAGTCGATACTCCAGTTTCCTCATCAACTTCCAACGTGTAAGTTTATCATTTTCTCTTGCTATGCATGTGTTTTTTTTTTTTTTTTTGCATTCTTGATTTTGTTCTTGGGGATTTATAGGAAAAATTGGCATTTTTGTCCGTTTTCTAAGATATTTAGGGATGAAAATATGTTCGTATCTGATAAATATGGTTAAAAATGGCACCTTTTCTGGGTTTTGAATATAGTAGACGTGGGTTTCGTCTTGAACAAGACTTAGGGCTTTAGAATATGGTTTTTATACGCACAAACCAATGATAACCCCATTTTGGGTACCTACCCATTTCTCCCTAAAAAATCAGGACATCCCCGATTTGGAAGCTAATTCACTCACTTTAAGTGGGTTCATTCTTTATTTTTTGAATCTAACCAGATCGTAATTTTTTGAAATCTTCATCTCATTATTTTGAGCTTTTGAGCTCGAGTTTTTAAATATTTTTCCTTCACAATTTTTTCTATGTGATGGGCCATCACCCTTTTCTTTCTTTTAAGATGATGTAGTCTTCGAAGAATCGGTGGGGGCCCAACCATGCAATTCCTTAGCATCCCCCATCACCTCGAGTTGAATCTTACTTCACTCATAACCAAAGCCTTATTTGGGAGCAGCAAGATCATCTCGAGCTTGAAGATATGCGTGCACACTATTGAAGTCAAATTGTTGAGGTCAAAGAGGGAAAAAGAAAAAGTTGCAATTCGTCATTTATCTTGATCCCAACCTTGAGATCTGCCCAATTCCTTTGGATCCCAAGCTTAAACTAACCTTCACTTACCATCCATACGAACTCTCTTTCGAACTTATGGAGAGTTTTCTGAGCTAGCCAACCACACTCTCAACCCCCCATGTTTCTTCTATCCCCGCCTCGGATAGTTCTTTCTTTGAGGCGTGATCGCTATATCATGAAGAGAAGTGGGATGAACGCTCAGCACATGAGATTCTATATCTCTTTCGCTTGAAAAGCAACCCTACCCGAGCTCAAGGTGGGGATGGATTCTATTACCTGTCAAACAATCCATGGGAGAAGAGGTTGTTCGAGGACATACCTAACCACCGCCCGAACTTGAAGACCATATTCTTCTAGACGAATGGGCTCGACCCGTCCAGATTCTATTTATTCTAGAGAATCCGTTGGTATTCTCTCACAATTTTCCTTTCAAATTCTTTGATTTCGAGCTCGAAATGCTCATTCAAGTTATTTGTCCAGCCAACTATAAATGCCTAAAGCCTACTATGGCTATGAAGGACTACTTGGAGGAAATTTTAAAGCTCATGTATGGAAAACAATCCTTTAACTACATCTTTCACAAGGATAGGCTCCGCCTTTGTGGTCTCCTTGGTGAAGGCGAGTCTACAGACGATTCTAGGACTCATAAGTATGCGAGATGGGAAGATGTCCCTCTCCCTTCCACCAAAAGAAACATTCGAGTTCATGCTCTGGAACCTCTATTCCCCATATAATCGAACCTTCAGCCTCGAGGACTGAAGCTTAGGACGAGGCATCTCCAAGCTCATCTGATGGAGGTAAAGTTGTGCTTGATATGTCAATGCGGTTTCCTACCCTTCTAAAACAAGAACCCAATGTCGTAGTTCTTTTTGACGATCCCAAAGACAATTTTATGACCTGGTTAGGGGTAGAATTTAGAGAACATAGGGATGATACCTGGTTAGGCCAATTCCAAACTATGTATAGTGTAAATGAGGTTAGGGAAAGGATAGCTGTCCAACATGGGACTAATGGCTATAGGGATCTATCGAAGTTGTCCTTTATTTATCGAGAAGGAACTCCCATAGAATCATCTGAAGATGTAGGAATATCCTAGACTCTGAGTTCGAGCCCAAGAGAATCTTCCAGATAGATTTCTTTATTTAGAAGTACATTCATATTTTTCACAAACACGATCAAGTACTAATGTTTATCTTCCTTTTTCTTCAGGAAAGATGGATCCTGTATTGTCCCAAAAATGCTAATAAGGCTTAGATCCTTGATTAGTGTACTGGGAGGGCATAATTGGATATATGTGTGAAATTAATTGATTAAATGCGTAAGTACGTGTCAAACATGATTTATATTATAATATGAATATATATATATGTATGCATGTTTATGTGTATTAAATATGCATGTTGGTCTGTTCTCGTTTATAAGGGCATATTTGAAATTTTGGCCAGTTTAGGGCATAAATGTGATTATATGAGTTAAATGATTGAGAACACATTATTATGTGGATATATTTACAGCATTTGGCTCGAGGCGATCCTAGTGAGCAGATTAGCGGAATAGTCACAACGGGGTCTAATACCCGGCTCCGGGTGAGCCTAGGGGTATTTTGGGGACTTAGTGCGTATTTGGGATTTATTGGTTAACTGACAATTATTTGGTGATTAGTTGGCCACATCGGGATTAATTGGGAACTTATAGGATCACTTGAGGATTAGCGGGAAATGAGGTAAAATGACGGGTTTTCCCTTAAGGGCAATAAATGGATGAGATAGCACTAGGGGTATTTGGGTTATTGTAATATGGAATATACTTAGGAAACCTCAAGAGTTATCTAGAAAGAACCAGAATCCCTCAGTTCTTTCATTGTCACATTCATCTCCCTCTCTCTCTAAGGCTTTGGGGGACTTTGGGGTTTTTGAATAGAAGCTTAGGAAATTGAGGCTGAAAGTTGTGGATTCAAGCATGAATTGGAGCAGGGAACAACTCAAGGTCGTGATTCATAGCTTAGGTAAGATTATAGACCTAGATCTGTTGAATTCATGGTGTAGCTTTGGACATGCTTAGGGATGCTTAAGTTAGTTTCTGATTTTGGAATTTAAGGAGGATTAGGCAATTATCATAAGTCATATGTGCTATTTGTGATGTATTATTGAGAGCTCTAGACTAAATTCTGGCTTTAATACATGTGTTAAGTTGAATTCTGGTGGCTTTGGTTTTGTGGAAAACACTGGAAGGAGATGGGAATTCTGGGTTCATGGGGTCGCACCGCGACCTTGTTCTTGGGCGCCGCAGCCCGCATGAACCCAGAAGCCCTGGGCAGCTCTCTGTTTCGTAGGCGTGCCACGACCCTAAGGGCCAAGTCACGACGCATGTCATTGGGGATTTAGGGCTAGAAGCCTCTGACTAGGTGGCGTGCCATGACCCTCAAGGCCAAGTCGTGGCCCGCATAGGCAGATTAACCAAAATAGGTTTTTTAGCTCGGGAACTTAAACCTAAGCGTTCAGGATGAATTCTACTACCCGGTTAAGTAGAATTCAGGCAAAGTTCTTGGGTATTCAGTTGAAGTTAAAGTTGTAATTCCATAAGCCCATAACACTTGTGGAAATTCTTTTGGCCATCTTCCCTTTGCCTCATCGAGTCGCTTCTTGATCGAACTCTTTAAGGTCTTGTTTACACCTTCAAACTGATCATTTACTTGCAGATGAGCTACTGAGGAGAAGCTTTTTATTATCCTTTTCCTTTCACAGAACTCAATGAACAGTTCACTATTGAATTGGGTCCTATTGTCCGAAACTATCTTCCTTGGTACCCCATATCGACATATTAGGTTTCTTAGCACGAAATCAAGGACCTTTTCTCGAAGTGATAGTGACTACACCTTTAGCCTCGATCCATTTGGTTAAATAGTCCACTGCCACAACTGCATACTTAACTTTGCCTTTTCCCATTTGTAATGAACCTATGAAGTCTATCTCCCATACTGCGAATGGCCATGGGGAGCTCATCATGGTGAGCTTGGTTGGTGGAGCTCGTGGTATCAACGCAAACCGCTGACACTTGTTGCACCACTTTACATACTCAAACGCATTAGCCTTTAGTGTGGGCCAAAAATACCCTTGCTTTATTACTTTTTTGGAGAGGTTGTGCCCCACATTATGATCTCCATAGAACCCTTCATGGATTTCTTCAAGGATTCATTCCAAGTTTGCAATAAAGGCATAGAATATCCCCTTCGATACAACTTTCCTTCCAAGTTAGTATATCTTGGTATTTGATACACCAACTTTCGAGCTTTACTCCGGTCATCTGGGGGATTGTTGGTTCGAAGATAATCGATTATATGTGTCATCCATGTTGATTGTGCATCAATCATTTCAACCTCATTGTACTATAGCTTGGTGATACTTGGTTGTGGTAAAATATCTATGGGGAGCACATTGAGTGTGTCGACCTCTCTGGTTCTTGCAAGTCGAGCCAAGGCATCCATATTTTAATTTCTTTCTCTTAGGGCTTGTTCGATTGTATAAAATTCAAATTGGTAGAATATTGTTTTTAACTTGTCCAAGTAAGGCATCATTTTCGTTCCTCGAGCTTGGTACTCTCCTAGGACTTGGTTCACCAGAAGTTGCGAATCACTATAACAATGTATTTGTTTAGCTTTTATGTAACACCCCACGTCAATATGGTTGCTTCTTGGAATGATGACTGGCCCTACAAACCAACACGAGTCTTTCCAGCGTGCTTTGTCCTCACTCGTATGCTTCCAGGGAAAACTTCCTAGAAGGTCACCCATCATGAGACTACTCTAAGTCAAGAATGCTTAACATTGGAGTTCTCAAGTGATGGGCAATCGAAAAGAAGATGCATATTTTTGGCATAGGTAGTACCCATCAATCCATTTAAGCCATCTTCAATTGTGTAGTCCCATACCTACACAATCTTAGAATCGTCACACTTGACCTTCCCCAGGAGATGTGGGATTGCACAACTTTTACCTGGTCTTTCCCCTTATGGATCACAGGATTCTGACTGTCACAATCACCCACCCTTAGGGGTGCGACGTCCCTGTCGGCCACACTTCCAGCTAGGTCAAGGCTTTGATACCATTTGTAACACCCCACGTCACTATGCTTGCTTCTTGGAATGACGACTGGCCCTGCAAACCAACATGAGTCTTTCCAGCGTGCTTTGTCCTCACTCGCGCGCTTCCTGGGAAAACTTCCCAGAAGGTCACCAATTATGAGACTATTCCAGGTCAATCCTGCTTATCTTTGGAGTTCTCAAGTGATGGGCTACCAAAAAGAAGATGCATCTTGTTGGCATAGGTAGTACCCATCAATCCATTTAAGCCATCTTCAACTGTGTAGTCCCATACCTATACAATCTTAGAATCATCACACTTGACCTTCCCAGGCAACGTAGGATTGCACAACTTTTACCCAATCTTTCCCCTGTGGATCATGGGATTCTGACTGCCACATTTTAACTCAGTGGCCACCTACAGTCTAGCTAGTAGTGCTTCATATTCAGCCTCTTTACTGGATGCGTTGAATCCAAATCTCAACGCTGAATTAAATTTATTTCTTGATGGGGTGATGAATATAATACCTGTGCCTGATCCATTCTCATTGGAGGATTCATTGAATCACTACAAAAATATAGGCTTTAACTTTAGTTTTACACATAAGGATTTTGGGAAATACATAAAAAGTGAAGTTAAAGCTTTTAAAAGACATTTAACTTCGCTTTTTGGTTTCGCGCTCATAACAATTAAGCTATTACTTCATTTATTTACGTAAAATGAAGTTAAAGGGTAATAGTCAGAGAGGCATTTTTGCGAAAAAACATTACGGAACCCTTTAACTTCGATTTTAGCAAACATCCAAAGTTAAAGGGTAACTTTTAAAGGAATATGAAGGTGTTGAAAGGTTATGTACATAATCACTAATCGCCATCATCTAGAAGCTAGTATGGTTCAGTGTTATATATCATAAGAGGTAGTCAAATTTTGTTCAGAGTACATGGTTGGAGTCGAGGCAATCGGAATCAACAAACCACGAAATAACTCAGAGATTGATAAATGATTATGAAGGAAAGGAATAGTGGTGACCATATCTAAGACAAAATTAGATCAAGCTCAATTAGTTGTACTGGACAATAATCAAGAGGTTCAATCATATATAACGTAAGTCATATATTGCAATCAATTTTAACACTCATTTGTTACACACTCATTTATGTATTGTTTAAATTTTAAACTAGTTAATGTTTATTTGTATTGAGCACATGGAGTTATTACAATCAATAGTTCCAAACAAGGTTAAAAATAAACAAAAATGGGTTATATATAAACATCGTAAAATATTTATTAGGTGGTTGAAGAATATCATTCTAACGAAGTTGGGAGAACAAAATCATGGAGTGTCGGATGTGTTGAATTGCATATCTCTTGGAGAAGCATTGAAGGAATAAAGCATCATGCTTCTATTTTCGGGGGAAAATAATTCCATACAAAGGCAAGAGATGATGCTCGAATGGTTCCAAATAGTGGAGTGAGTATTGTCATAGAATCAACGCATTCTGTAAGTGCAAAAGACAATAATCTAGTTTCAGGAACTATGACATATTATGGGATTATTGAAGAAATATGGGAACTTGATTATTAATTGTTCTAAATTCCCCTTCTTAAATGTTCTTGGGTAGACAACAATGTTGGAGTTAGAATAGATGAGCTTGGATTCACTTTGGTTTATTTAAGTAAAAAATGAAGCAAGAACGATCCTTTCATCATTGCTACCGAAGCAAAACAAGTGTTTTATATAACTGATCCATTTGATGCTAAATGGTCTATTGTTTTAATAGTCCAAGAGAGGAAGTTTTTAAAGAATGAGGACGATGAGAAAAATGATTATTTATGTCATTATTGTTTCATTCTTGGACAACCGATACATGAACAAGTTGAGGAAATTCATGATTGTTCAGAAGACGATGATGATGAATACATTAGAAGCGACATTGAATAAGGAATATGGCTGGATTGTCAATCGACCCAAAAGAAAAGAAAACGTGTTCAGTGAGTAATATGTGTTTATTTATGTCCTATTATGTGTATGTTTTTAATAATGTATAAATTAGTACTAATAATTATTAAATTGATGTTTATGTTGCAGATGATAGATCCAGGAGATGAGAATATGCCAAATAAGCGAGGTCCTACAAAGATGGGCCATGTAAATCAACGAAAAGATAAAGGAATCATGGTAAACCTTGAGTACAATGATAGGGGAGAACCTTTTGGAGATGCATATTCAGAGATGATTTCATACCTTGGAGTTAGATGTAGAAAGGCAATCTTTCTTAATTATGCTGATTGGAGGCATGTCCCACAACATTTGAAAGATAATATGTGGATTGATATATATATATATGTAAGTTAATCTATGGAATGTATAATGATTTGGTGTTCATTTAAATTTAATTATTATTTTTCTTTATATTTTCATGGGGGTTACAACGTTCCAAAGTCATGGAAGAAAGAATGCTTGAAAATTTGTTGAAGAATGATGAATGATGAATGATTTTAAGACTTGTATCACTACCAAATACATCTACCAATTGGAAAATGCGAACATGATGGAACAACTCTCACATGTCCCATCAGCATATCCAGAAATCAACCACAAAGAATGGCTACAGGTGATCCAACATCGTCTATCTCTAGAGTTTCAGGTACTCTTTTCTGTGCAAACACACTTTCAAAGTATGAGTAAGTGTTTAGTAACCTAAATTTAAATATTTTTTTGTAGGAATTCAGGAAAGCACAAACAGAACGAGCTCTAGAAAATACGTCGAGACATCGCACATCTCGGAGAGGCATGGTGAATATTAGAGATGATTTGGTAAGTAATTCACGTTAGTGCTTTAGCATATATTGAGTATCACCAAATAACTTTAATTATCTTGTATGTTGTAGAAAAAAGGAAGAGTTGTGCAAAATGTATAACGCCATGAAGTTTGGCTAAGAGCTCGTGAAAAAAAAAAGATTATTGTCACAAAATTGGACACACAAATTCAAGAGAAGATAGTAAGTGGTCTAAAAGAATGTAACAATGATGAAACTAACTTCAATTTGTATACATTATTATTTTATTGATTAATGGTATGTTGAATATGAGGAATTGAAAGAAAAGCTCGTCGTGGTGAAATTGTAGCTAAGGGACGAGATGACATCTTCACTCAAGCACTAAGGACACCTGAGCACTCAGGTCGTGTTCGAGCTGCTGAGTATGATACTTCTTAATTTGTGTTAGATTTGTATTTACTTGACTAAAATAATTAACCTGGTGGATTATTTTGTACGTTTAGTACTAAAATTTCTTTATTATTTGGAAGAAAAATAAAAGGAAAGTGCCAGATATTGTTTCTCAGAAAGAAAACAAGATTGCTAGACTCCTAAAAAAAATTGAAGAGCTGAATAGGGAAAGAGCTAGACAATAAGAGGAGAATGAGAATGAAGAACAATTCTACAATGAAGAGGAGAGTATGGACATTGAAGTAGAATACAATAATGAAGAAAACATTGAAGAACAATTTCAACATGTTATGTATCAGCTCCCTCCACAGTATAACAACATTGTGAAACTATGTTCATATAATATTCACAACGTAGTGGCTGAGGGTGTCATAATTGATTCAGTGGGCCCTATCAAAATTCATACAGTTCAACTGGATGATTCGGCCGCGCGAGTTTTGGTCACCAATTTTACACAAGAGGATGCCAAAATCCCAATTGTAGTTGGTGAAGTATGATATGTTCGTGATACAACCGATACATTTCTTCCTTGGCCGGAGCATTTAATTATGACTCATGAGGTATAAAATAATTCATCACTTTATTCATTTTTTATATATGTATATATTATTAATGATTTAAATGATATTATACAGGTTCCCCTACAAATGAACCCTGCAATGTCAAGAAGTGCATCCAAGACGAAACACAAATCAATGCCTAGCCCACATGTGTCATCATCTGGCTCTCACATTAATGTAGGAGAAGCTAAAATAGAACCCAAACTATTCAATGCTTATATAATGAATCACACCCACATTAGTCTTAGATTTATTGTGAAGGAATACTGTTCGATTAAAGGAACAACAGGAGTCGTAGTAATTCTCGTTAACCAATCATTTATGAGTCGCGAATCCATCTTCATCACTTTAGAAGATGTAGAGCAAGTAGCAACTTTGGATAATATTGGAGGCTCAACCATGATTTTTGGCATGAGGTATCCCTTCAACTTCAACTTATTCTTTAATTTAAGATAAACTTTACATGATTTTGCTTATCTCCTTTGTGAACTGTGGAACATTTTAGCTGTAAATTGAATGTTAACAGATTTGGGTAGTCCTATTTATTGAAGAAACGCTGCCAAATTTTTTTTTAAATATTTAATACTAGATAAATTTTTACAGATGCATTTGGGAGAGCCTTTATGAAAATACACGTGTCTATTTCAAATTTTTTGAGATAGAGCTTCTTAGTACTAACAATGCACAAGATGTGGAGCGTACAACTTCAATTATGGCCAATTGGTTGATGACAATGGATAGATCAGGAAAAATGTACTTTATTCCTTGGAACGTGAGGCAAGAACTACCTAAATCTACTTTAACTACTCTTTTCATATAATCATTTAATTAATTTAACTTAATTATTATTTTTGTGAACATTGGATGCTAGTGATCGCTATGCCACAAGGAAAGGTCATATTTCTGGACCCATTAAAAGTACATGAACGACCTCCACAAATTGATGCATTGATGATGAGGTAAATTTTATTTTTAAAATTATATTTCTTAAATTTTCAAGTTTAAATTATTGAATTTTTTTCATCTTTAATTTCTTAATGTAGTGCATGTGAAAGGGCTTCTTCAAACTTCATGCTTGGGAAGCTTACAAAGATCTTCAATATTTAGTGCCCAAAACAATCAAAGAGTCATGAATGTGGTTTTTATGTATTAAAATACATCCGGGATCTTGTAAAGGCAACAAATGCGGTGGGAGTCCTAAAAAATAAAGTAGGTTTGTTTATATTTTTATAATTTATTTTGGCTTATGATAAACTATAAAATAATTAGTATGATCATTAATTTTTATTTTTCAATTTTACAGTTTGATGGGGAAAATGTGTACAGTGAGATCGATGACCTCCTCCCAATACAACATGAATGGTTAGCAAGATTGACAGCTTTTATTTATTATTATTTGAATTTAGTTTTATAGATACTTATAATTAAGTCTATGCCTTTTTTTTAGACAAAAGATTGAATGTTTAGTATATGAATATGTTTTTATAAGATTACAAACTTGATGAATTTTATTTATGCAAATGATAAATTAAATAATAATAATGTTAGTAAAGGAAATAAAACATTATTTATATTAAACTAAATTAGATTTCTAAATATTAAATCTAAAATAAAATTTGGTTATAAATATGAAACAAATATATATTTCGGTTATTACAAAACAAAAATATATATATAATTCAATTATTACAAAAAATAAATAAATATTTTTTAAATAACCCTTTAACTTCGGTTATTACATAAAATCTAAAGTCTATTCATACCCTTTAATAACCAAAGTTAAAGGGTTTAAATATTTATGCTGGAACCCTTTAACTTCGGTTATTACATAAACACCGAAGTTAAAGGGTATGAATAGACTTCGGTTTTTATGTAATAACCGAAGTCTATTCTTAATTTTTAACTTCAGTTATTGTAAGGCTTTTAACTTCGCATGGATACACTTCAGTTTCTATCTCAGCGAGAATCGAAGTCTATTAGCCTAAAAAGTGGAAGTTAAAGGCTATTTTTATAGTAGTGACGTAAAGTATCCAACACACTCAAGTTGGGTATTCCTGCGCATTCTATTATGAAATTGGTCAACGCCTGTCCTTTTATAGTTGTCCTCAAGTGGTATGTAATTTTGAATTGCCCGAGCTTGACTACCCACTTCATTAGTCGACTGGACATCATCGGGTTTCGACAATATTTGCCTCAATGGCTGATCAGTCAGCACATGTATTGGGTGCACCTTGAAGTAAGGTCGCATATTTCAAGATGAGTGCACAAGGTATAGTTCGTGCTTCTCCATAAGAGGGTATCGAGACTCAGCTCCCGTGAGTTGTTTACTGATATAGTAAATCGTTCTTTCTACCTTTTTGTCCTCCAAAACTAGTGTCGCACTAATGGCATGCTCGGTTGTACTGACGTATAAGTACAGTATTTCCCCAGCACCAGTTTAAACAGGATTTGTGGTTCTGTGAGCTATTTTCTTACAACTTGAAAGGCCAACTCGCATTGCTCCGTCCACTCAAATTTCATTCCCCCTCTCAATAGGATGAAAAAGGGTAAACACTTATTAGTGGACTTTGAGATTAATCTGTTTTGGGAGGCCATCCGCCCTGTCAAACTCTTAACATCTTTATGCTATCAAGGTGAGGGCTTTCCAAATAAAGCCTTAGTCTTATCTAGATTCACTTCAATGCCCCGAGAATTCACTATGAACCCTAAAAAAATTTCGGACGATACCACGGATGAGCATTTTTGTGGGTTAAGATTCATGTTATACTTTTGAGTTATAGTATAACATTTGGTGAGGTCATCAACATTGTTATTATTGTGTTTGAATTTTACCAAAATATCATCCATAGACACTTCCATGTTATTCCCAATTTACTCAGCAAACATTTGATTTACCAACCTCTGATAGGTAGCTCCTGCATTTTTTAGTCTAAATGGCATTACATTGTAGCAATAGAGTTCTTTATCTATCATAAAGCTTGTATGCTCCAGATTGGGACCATGCATTGCTATCAGGTTATATCCAAAGTAAGCATCCATGAATAACATGACATCGTGTTTCGCGATTGCATCTACGAGCTGGTCGATCCAAGGCAATGGAAAATAATATTTCGAACACGCCTTGTTTAGATCCGAATAATCTATACATGTTCGCCATTTTCCATTCGGTGTAGGAACTAAGATTGGATTTGCAATACAATTGGGGTAGAAGGCATCTCTTGTAAAACAATTTTCTTTTAATCTATCGACCTCCTCCTTCAGGGCTTTTTTCCTCTTGTCATCTAGGAGCCTTCTTTTCTATTATTTCGGGGGGGGGGGAGCTTTTGTTTATGCTTAATGCATGACTTATTGTGTTGGGGCCAATCCCGACCATATCCGAATGAGACTATGCAAAAACAACTTAATTTTCCCTCAAGAAGCATCTTAATTGTTATTTTGCTTCCTTTGTGAGATTTTTCCCTATATTTACCACTCTGGTGGCATACTTGTTATCGTGTTGGATGCCTTCAAGCTCCTCAATTGGGCCAAGATTTGCCCGATCTTCCCCCACTCTAGGATCGATCTCATCATCTACTTTGAAAATCCTTTCTTCAATTTCCCTTATTATTACTATTGTTTGTGCACTAGATTGACATTTTACCCTCATAGAAATACTATACCATTCTCAGGCAGCCAACTGATCTCCCTTGATTGTCCCAATTCCGCTAGGTGTTGGGAATTTTAATGCCAAGTGTCTTACCAATGTCACTACCCCCAGCCCAATCAAGGTTGGTCTCCCGAGCAAGACATTGAAGGAAAACGGGGTCTACTACCATGAATTCTAACATTCTTGTACCTGAGATTGGATATTTTCTTGAGAAAGACATTGTAGGCAAAGGGGGTTACCAGAAGTTTGGTTGTGCTTGTGCTGGCTATCCCTTCTCTCGAAAATCACTAAAGGGTTGTCGCATAGGCCTTTAGGTCTGGTACTAAAAGGTCCATTTTTTCTAGCATCGCTTTGTAAAGGATATTCACTGAGCTCCCATTATCGATCAGTACTTGGTGGACTCTTTTGTTTGCCAATTGCATGGTTATGACCAATGGGTCATTGCGAGGAAATTTTACGTGTGAAGCATCTTCTTCTATAAATGTTATAGTTTAAGAATCATCTGCTTGCAGGATGGGAATGCTATAGTATTTTCATTAGAGGGAAGAAACAAACAAGTGCACAGGCACTTGTCATAATTTAGAACAAGGACAGGACGATCTTCGAGATAGACGAAGAAATCGACTATAGAATAGAGGACATGATAGACCTCAAACCACTAGAAGAGCTCGAAGAAGTCGATCCCACAAGGACTGTGGAGGTTGGTAAAAACCTTACTGAAAAGGCGAAATAGCAGTTAATTTGTTTCTTAAAAGAGAACCAGGATATTTTCGCATGGTTGCACTCGGACATGGTAGGGATAAGTCCAAATGTGATAAGCCATGCACTTAATATTGACTAGAGCTTCCCCCCAAAGAAGCAAAAACGAAGACTCCTGGACGATGATAAATAGAAATCCCTAAAGGAAGAAGTCGACAGGTTAAAGGAAAATCGGTTCATACGAGATGCCTTCTACCCTGATTGGATCGCCAACCCATTACTGGTTCCAAAACCCAATGGAACGTGGCGAAGTTGAACGACTACTCCGACCTCAACAAGGCATGCCCCAAGGATTGGTTTCCCTTACCTCAGATCGACCAGCTCGTAGATGCCACAGCTGGGCACAACCTTATGTCATTCATGGATGCTTATTTTTTATATAACCAGATCGCCATGCATGCACCAGACCAAGAGCATACGAGCTTTGTAACTGATAAAGGGCTATACTGTTACAATGTCATGCCTTTCGGGCTTACAAATGCTAGAGCAATGTACCAAAGGCTCGTGAACAGAATGTTCTCCGAGCAGATAGGTAATAACATGGAAGTTTATGTGGAAAATATGTTAGTCAAGTCTAAACATAATGATAACCATGTAGATGACCACAAAGAATGCTTTGCCGTATTACGGAAGTACAACATGAAACTCAACCCCCAAAAATGCTCTTTCATAGTATAGTCGAGGAAATTTTTAGGCTTCATAGTAAACATGCGAGGAATAGAGGTTAATCTTGACAAGATCTAGGCATTAATTGATATGCCCTCGCCTCGAAAGCATAAAGACGTCCTGAGTTTAACTAGACAAATGGCGACATTAAGTAGGTTTATTTCTAAATCTACAGACCATTGTCTTCCATTCTTCAACCTTTTGAGAGGAGGAAAAAAGTTTGAATGGACAGAGGAATGAGAGCTCGAATTCCAAGATTTAAAGAAACACCTCGCAGAACCTCCGATCTTGTCAAAACCTATCACAGGAGAAGTCTTATACTTGTATCTCGCTACTACCGAGTACGCCATTAGTGTTGTGCTCGTCCGAGAAGACAAGAAGATACAGAAACCAATGTACTATGTCAGCAAAAGGTTACTGGGGGCAGAATTGAGATACCCTTTAATGGAAAAACCAATGTACTATCTCGAAAGCTCCGAGCTTACTTCCAAGCGCACCCTATCCATGTGTTAACTGACGAACTACTGCGACAAGTTTTGTCCAAACCAGATGCCTCGGGCAGATTGTTAAAATGTGCAGTTGAACTCAGACAGTTCGAGATCACTTATCACCCAAGAACAACCATAAAGGGCCAATCCCTGGCAGATTTCATCATAGAATGTACTAGAGTATCCGACGACGAAGTTATAACCCTTGACCGCGAGCTGTGGAAACTTTATGTCGACTGATCTTCCAACGAAAAATGGATCGGGGGCAGGAATCATACTAATCACTCCAGCAAAAAATCGATTTCATTCCGCCTTGAGGTTCAACTTCGAAGAATATAATAACGAGGCTCAATATGAAGCTTTATTGGTAGGACTCCAAATAGCCAAAGAACTCAAGGCAAAGGCAACACACTGCTACAGTGATTCGCAGTTGGTGGTCAATCAAATTTTAGGGGAATATCAAGCTCGAGGCATAAGAATGGTTATGTATTTAGAAAAATCCAAGGCTACACTCAAACATTTCGAATTCTACACCATAGAGCAAGTTCCCCGAGAACAAAACTTAAATGCAGACGCCTTAGCCAGACTCGCTACATCCAACGAGGCCGACATGCTACATGTAGTCCCAATAGAGTTCCTGCTGACCACCAGTATCAGCGAGCCTGAAGAGGAAGACATACGCATGGTTGACTCCGAACCTACCTAGATGACCCCAATAGTCGATTACCTCGAAGCCGATATTCTCCAGTAGAACAGAATGAGGCTGGGAAGTTGATGTATCAGATTTCGAGGTACACTATTGTGGAAGGAAGGTTGTATTGAAATGGGTATTCTATGCCACTACTCCGATGTGTAACTCCACCCGAAGCAAAGAAAATCCAAGAAGAAATTCATGAAGGATTCTGTGGAGACCACACCGGGGGGCATATTCTGTCGAAGGATACTTCTGGCCTACTGTCAAAGCAGATGCATTCAAATATGTCAAGAAATGTGATAAATATCAGTGATTTGCTACAATTCTGCGAGCTCCACCATCCGAGCTAACCATGATGACCTCCCCATGGCCATTTTCAGTATGGGGAATTGATCTCATAGGTTCGTTACCAACCATCAAAGGTGGAGTAAGATATACTGTGGTCGCGGTTGATTATTTTACAAAATGGACCGAGGTCGAACCCCTGGCAACAATTACCTCGAAAAAAGTTCTGGACATTGTGGTAAAAAACATCATCTGCCGATACGGAATGCCCATAAAAGTAGTATCAGTAACAGTACTCAATTCGATAGTGAATTATTTACCATTTTTTTTTTAAAAGAATGGGACAATAAAGAGCTTCTCTTCTGTGGCCCATCCCCAAGCAAATGGCCCGGTCGAAGCAGTCAACAAAATCCTCGAAAGCTCAATGAAGAAGATGTTGGAAGAGGCTAAAGGAAAATGGCCCAAGGAGTTACCCGAAGTTTTGTGGGCGTATCTAACCACAGCTCGCACTTTGACAGGGCATACCCCTTTCTCCCTGGCATATGGGTGCAAGGCCATGTTACCAATTAAGGTTGAAATACCCACAATCTGAAGCCATGCGTATGACCAAGCCTCGAACCAATCCCAGCTCGAAGTAAGTCTATAATGCCCTACTACCTTAGAGCCATTACTAAGTGAGTTTAAAATGTGCCATTAACTCACTTAGCGAGGTTTTTAGAACAAAAGTGTGATTAAACAAAGAGACAAGGTTGTAATCTTCAAAAAGTACTTTATTTCATTAAAAGTTCAAGAGTTTAACATACGGGATCCCAAAACGAGGTTTGTAAAATATTTACAACTCAAAACAAGTTTATAGGTAATTAACTATCAAAACTAGGGTTTGTACAGCCATTTCTCAAAAATATCCCCAACCAACGCAGTTGGGCAGGCCAAACATGTACACGCCGCCCCCACGCTCTCCATACTCATGGCTGGTTGACTTTCTCTTTGCCCTTACCTGCAACACAGAGCACCCGTGAGCCGAAGCCCAGCAAGAAAACTCATACAGCACACAATATATGCATATCATACAATCACTAAAAGCAAATAACTCATATCTAATCAAACAGTCCATAAGATTTAAACACATATACGGCCATGCCGTCCCAGAAGCATTACCAAAGCCTGGGATCTCGGTCTACACCGTAAGGATACCCCATGTATCCATTGGGGTCTCACCCTATCCACAAGCACTCCATGTGCTAAGTGGTATTCTTGGCCCCACTACCGTTCTCGGCCCTTCACCATTCCCGGCCCCTTTGCCGTTCACACTGCTATTACTACATCAAATATATATCATTCATTTAAAGCTACACCCTAGCAATGATACAATCTAGGGTCGTGCCCTGCAACAATACTATGGGCCCAAGCCCTGCTCTACGGGTGCTACAGTTTTCTTACCTGCACCCCGAGCTTTACAATGCACCAAAGCCGCGAGCACAGTCCTCTATCCTGAGCCTCTCCGAAGACCTAGTCACAACACATATAAAACATTCCTTTAATACTAACCAATTCAAAACCACTTCCAGAAACCAATCCCACACTCTCGGAATCCCCAAATTCCTAAAACAACGCATCGGAAACATCCCCCGAGCCCCCGAAGCAAAAACCCAAAAATGCAAAATTCCTTGTTCTGAAAATAGCCTAGTATCGTAGCGCTGCCCTTGAGGGCCGCGGCGCCCAGCAAGTCAGAGAGCACTCCCCCAGCCCAAAAACAGCCTCGCGCTGCGGCGCCAAAGAACAGGGCCGCGGCGCTCCTTCGCGAACCCAGAAATATGGGTTTCCCCCTGCATTTTTCCCAAGCCAAAGCACTCCCAATTCAACCTAAACACATACCTAAACCCCAAAACCAATTTAAAACCACAAATAAACCATCTAACAACCTATAAACATCATAAACCAACTCAATTACACAATCACTTCCTTAAATCACACTTTGGTTCCATGCCTCAATAGTTCAAACCAGAAAGTTAGAAACTTAGACCAAAATGTAATGACCCAACTACTCTAGACTTTGGACCATTAATGAAAACTACACATAGACCCTATTCCTTAACAAAACTTACAAGTGAAAAGATCATAACTTTATTAAAACTTGTAAAAACAAATGTTAAACTTACATAAAATCTCAAGTAGGATATGGGATCCCATTGTTTTAAAAACAAAACATAACATAATGGTAATTAAAAAGAGATTACATAAATAAGTGCGGAAAAATACACATAAAACCATAAGTAAAGACTTCATCCTCGAATCGAAACTCTCGGCTCTTTGAATCCATTCTGCCTCAATACACATTCCCCAAGCTTCCAAGAACCTTTCCCGCCACTAAGCTATTTTCCTGCACATATAAACATAAAAGGAGTTAGCCTAATACCCAGCAAGGAAAAATCTAACACATAAACCATATACATAAATTTCATAAAGAAACATAAAACATATCATAACACTTATGTCACATACATACTATAATGGCCATTATTACTTGGGGTCCCATAAACTAAACAAGTCATATGCCCATTAAATTAGTGGGGCTTGCTAGCTAAGCAAGTCATATGCCCATAATCTATTTGGGGCTTGTTAGTTGTATAGGTCATATGCCCAAGTCTACAAACATACTTAACATAACATATTACATAACATAAGATCATAAGATAACATATAAAATCATATAACACATAATCCTATCTTATTTTCCTTACCAAAATAACCGGGATATGAGAACTGATTTGGGACCTTGGAACACTCCTAAAAACCATTTATAATAAGGTGAGTATATTGAAGAAAAGGGATGAAAGTGGTGAAGGAGCTATACTATCAAAATATACTTACCAAAAACCTTGTGCTCAAGAACTTAGATTTCCTAACCAAGATCAATAGGAATAAGGTTAGAATATTGAGTAGAAGACTATGAGAACTTTAAAGAAAATAATACAGAAATGGACTAGAGTTTGGAAATACCTTGAAGACTTATATGACCAATCTAAACCTTGAACCGAAATGTGAATAAACCTTACTTCCCAAAGTGTTTGGTAAGCTTATAGTGATTAAGCTTATGATCCCCAACCCAAGTGTTTACACTCTCACAATAACCTAGCAACTTGCAGCCTCTGAACTTAGCTTGAAGAATGAATAAATGGCTGGGCACTAGGTCCTATTTATAGAGTTTAGGAATGAAAAGATCTTCATTTAACTTGAATAAAAACAATGGCTTTTTAAGTGAAAAACATTTGAATCATCATTCAGCAGAGGCTGAAGACTCGTTTAGAAAGATGCTGGACTTATCAAGAGGTTGAAGATTTGAATGGAGAACATTTTCAAAATGTTTCAAAATGGCCTGAAGGAGGTGATATATCGCCCCCTTTAGGCGATATATCACCTAGGCCAGTATGCTCGAGGCAATCGTGCGACGTTTTTTTTTTTTTTTCTGTGCTGCGATATATCACACCTATAGCTACGATATATTGGCATACGCTGAATATTTAAACACGAAATTACACATTTTTAGCTTAATTTGAATTGAGTAAACAGCCTTGACTAAGCCCTCTAACGTTTTCAAAGCTGCTGACTAACCCTAGGATATTCAAATTTTAACCTTAATAAATTTAATCCTCAAAATACTTAATCATTATTAAACATACACATGACATGTGCTATTATCTTATTGGGTCTATCTAAACCGTATAATATAATAAATATTACCCTCAATATCAGTCATATTAATCAAACCTTAGGTTAAAATTAATATTCCTAGACTATAGGTTAAACTTAGAAAATCTACAAGTGTTACTATGAGTGTCCAAATAAATCCCGGTCTGAACCAAAAATCCACAGTCATAACAATAATACTACTATTACTATTATACTACTATCTAACTAGCTAAGTAAAGTTCTTTGGACTCTACACAAAACCTAAACCATACTTCAAATTCCTTAAACCATAATAGAAATAAACCTTATAATTGCACAGAATCCTTACCTTAAGTGGAGAATTCAACCTTAAGCTCCCTTGATTCCAGCTCCAAGCTAAGCCTTCTAATTTCACAAGCTGAATTCCCAAACAAACCAGCCACAAACCATCTTTCAATTTCAACCTAAATCCTATAGAAACTTACTAAACACAGAAATTTCAGAGATGAAACTTACCTCTGACCAAATCTTGATCCCTGCTTGGCTTTAATTACTTCAAACCACCTTGATTCCTCCTCCTAGGTTTCAATTTCAACTTTCTTCCTTTTCTTCTCTTTTCCTCTAGGTTTCTCCCAATTTTCAGCATAAACAAAACATGCCCAAGTGAAATAACGTAAATGATCCTTTTCCCTCAGCTGAAGAGATCTAAATCCCTACCAAATTACTATTCTATCCTCCCATAATTATCCTCTCCCAACTAAACCTCAAGGGCACTCTTGTCCTTTCACCTACATTACAATTCTACCATTTTTTTCCATCTAAACTTGTTACTCTCAGCAGATAGTAATGGTTACCCAGGTTACTCAATCACTACTAACCATTAACCACAAACTCTCTAATTTAGAAAATTCCCAAAGTACCCCTAGGCTCCTCCCGAGCCGGGTATAAAATCCCGTTGTGACTTTTAAGTTAACTAGCTCTCTAGGACCGTTTCGGCACGTGCATCACGTTAATATCACCACACTCACGTGGTACAAATCACATATTACCATTAACACATTTATGCCCTCAGTGGGCTAAGATTACCAATTTACCCCTAACATACAAACGGGGTCCACATGCATATTTATACCACCTAAACATGCATTCTAATCACATATTCATTCAAATTCATATATTATCATATTAATTCACTTATTGCCCTCCGGACGCGCTAATCAAGGTCCTAAACCTTATTAGCAACTTGGGGTGTTACAAAGTCTAGACCTTATTGAAGAAAGGTGAGATGAAGCTCAATTGAAAACACACTAAAACACTAGGGTGCATCACTATCTACCATGCACCTTAGTGCATTCAACCAAATCTCACATAATCACATCAATTGTCACACTTATATAAAATGTAACACTAATAGTAAAATAAACATGTTACACAATTATTCACTTATTAAAATAATTAACCAAACAAACAATTAACAAATTTAAATTCAAAAGATTATACCAAACAATTCTATCAATTAAATCAAACAAATGAAATAAAACAAACAACAACTAAATAAAATAAACAACATTTAATTAAAACAATTCATCACACTTAACATTTAAATAAAATAAAACACAAAATTTAAATAATCTAAAAAAAATTTGGTGCACTACATTATACCCTCCTTAAAAAGGAATTTCGTCCCGAAATTCTTTCTTACCAAATAACTCAGGGTATCTTGCTTTCATGTCTTCCTCCAACTCCCATGTTGCTTCTTGTTCCGTACTATTCTTGCACAGGACCTTAACTAGTGGAATCCTTTTGGATCTCAATTCCTTGATTCCCTTTTCTATAATGCGCTCAGGTTATTCATCATAACTCAGGTCCTGCTTCAGCTGTAACGGCTCGTAAGTCAACACATGAGTGGGGTCTGACACATACTTACGCAACATCGAGATGTGAAAGACGTTATGTGTTTCAGCTAATGTTGGGGGCAGTGCCAAACGGTACGCAACCTGCCCTACTCTGTCCAATATCTCAAATGGACCAATATATCTAGGGCTTAACTTTCCTTTCTTTCCAAAACACATCACACCTTTCATCGGCGAGACTTTCAAGAAAACAAACTCGCCCACTGAAAACTCGATGTCCCTTCTCTTGAGGTCAGCGTAGCTCTTTTTCCTACTTTGCGCAGTAAGCATCCTTTGGCGAATCTTCTCTATTGCCTCACTGGCTTCCCTAACTTCTTCAGGACCTAAAATCTGCTTCTCCCCAACTTCATCCCAGTGCAAGGGAGATCTACACTTACGCCCATAAAGCATCGCATAGGGAGCCATCCCTATGGTAGATTGTTAATTGTTATTGTATGAGAACTCCATTAGGGGTAGATATCGGTTCCAAGACTCCGAAAAGTCCAAGGCACAGAACCTCAACATGTCTTCTAATATCTGTATAGTCCTCTCAAACTGGCCATCGGTCTAAGGATGAAAAGCGGTGCTAAACTTTATTCTTGATCCCATAGCCCTTTGTAGCCCTTTCCAAAAGTTCGATGTGAAAACTGACCGTCGATCAGAAATTATCGACTTTGGCACCCCATGAAGTCTCACTATCTCACTAACATACAAGTCAGCATATTGATCCACCGAGTATGTGGTCTTAACTGGCAGAAAATGGGCAGACTTAGTGAGTCTATCTACTATCACCCACACTGAGTCGTGCTGCTTGGTGGTTCTAGGCAACCCTACCACAAAATCCATCGTGATATCCTCCCATTTCCATTCAGGTGTTCCGCTTTGACTTACTGGCATGTCAAACATCTAGCAACAAATGCAGCAATGTCCCTCTTCATTCCATGCCACCAATACAATGCCTTAAGGTCTTGGTACGTTTTTGTGGATCCTGGGTGTAAAGAATAAGGCGTTGTATGCGCTTCTTTCATAATACTTTCCTTAATTTCAGCATTGTTAGGCACACAAATCCTATCCTTGTATCTTAGCAATCCACCATTAGACATTGTGAAATCGCTGCTGCCACCATCTTGTACCAAAGCCTCTTGTTTCACCAAGGCTTCATCCAATTTCTGTCCTTCTCGGATTTGTTCTAGTAGAGAGGATTGCGGTGTGAGGTTTGCCAAACTTCCTATAACAATTTCAATCCTAGCATTTATGTTCTCTTTCTGAAGAGGCATCTCTATTGTACTTAGTGCTGAGACACTCCCATGTCCCCGCCTGCTCAAAGCATATGCAACTACGTTTGCCTTGCCTGGGTGGTATAGAATCTCACAATCGTAATCTTTTACTAATTCCAACCACCTTCGTTGCCTCATGTTCAGTTCCTTTTGTGTGAAAAAGTATTTCAGAATTTTGTGGTCAGTGTATATCTCACACTTATCTCTGTATAGGTGATGTCTCAATATCTTGAGTGTGAACACTACAGCTGCCAATTCAAGGTCATGAGTGGGATACCACTGCTCATAATCCTTGAGTTGTCTGGAAGCATAAGCTACCACCTTCCCTTCTTGTATCAACACGTATCCCAAGCCGTTCTTTGATGCATCACAGAACACCACAAATTTTCCGTCCTCAGTGGGAACACAAAGGATAGGCCCGGAAATCAACTTATCCTTCATGGTCTGAAAACTCTCTTCACATTTTTCTGTCAATGCAAACTTCTGATGTTTCCGGGTTAAGTTTGTCAACGGGGTAGCGATCTTCGAGAAACCCTCAACAAACTTCCTATAATATCCTACCAACCCTAAGAAACTCCGAACTTCTGAGGCTCTTTGGCTGGGGCCAGTCTCTAATGGCCTTGATCTTTGATGGGTCTACTGCAATCCCATCCTTAGAGACTATGTGCCCTACGAAGGTTACCTGTTTCAGCCAAAACTCGCATTTAGAGAACTTGGCGTACAACCGATGTTCCCTTAATCTGTTCAGAGTCAATCTCAAATGCTCTTCGTGCTCCTCCTTGGTCTTTGAGTAAATGAGGATATCATCAATGAACACTACTACGAACTTGTCCAAGAAATCCTTAAATACCCTATTCATCATATCCATAAAGGTTGCTGGGGCGTTGGTGAGTCCAAAGGACATCACTAAGAATTCGTAGTGCCCATAGCGAGTTCTGAAAATCATTTTTGGAATGTCTCCCTCTTTTACTTTCAACTTATGGTACCCAGATCGCAGATCAATCTTCGAGAACACCGAAGCCCCTTGTAGCTGATCAAAAAGGTCGTCTATCCTAGGCAAAGGATACTTATTCTTAATGGTGACCTTATTGAGCTCTCGATAATCATTGCACATTCTCATACTCTCGTCCTTCTTCTTCACAAATAGGACTGGTGCTCCCCATGGCGAATGGCTAGGTTTTATGAACCCTTTGTCCAACAACTCCTGTAGTTGTTTCTTAAGTTCCTTTAACTCTACCGGCGCCATTCGATAGGGTGCTTTAGATATCAGTGCAGTTTCAGGTGCAAGCTCGATTACAAACTCGATCTCTCTGTCCGGGGGTAGTCCTGGTAATTCCTCGGGAAACACCTCCGAGAACTCACAAACAATATGAACATTTTCTGGCTTTAGTTCTGACTCCTTGGACTTATCCACTACACTGGCAAGGAACACCGAACATCCATGTTGCATCATATTACGTGCTTCGAAGGCCTGCTACTTCACCTCTAAAGTAGAAAACCTCTCCTTCTTTTGGCCTGAATTCAACGGTCTTCTTTCAGCAGTCTATCGTAGCCCCATGTTTGGATAACCAATCCATGCCGAGTATAACATCATAATCCGGTATACTCAGTTCTATGAGATCTGCTAGGCACTCTCTACCCTCTACCATTACAGGTGTTGACGGTAACCACTTGTTTGACAACATCATATCTCCCTATGGAAACAATGTACTAAAGTTATGTTCAAAAATCTTATAAGGCATATTCAGTCTATCAATCACATTCATGGAAACATAGGAATGAGTTGCTCCAGAATCAATTAAGACTATACACATTGTACCAGATATAGGGAGCTGACCTGTAACCACGGTGTTGCTATTGGCCGCTTCATTCTGAGTTAAGGCGAAGACTCTTGCTGGCACCAGATTGCTATTATTATTCTGTCCCGCCTTCAATTGTGGGCAATTCTTCAGCAAGTGTTCTGTCTGGCCGCACTTGAAGCATTTGTTGGAACCGGCCTGGCACTCTCCTAGGTGTTTCCTTGTGCATTTAGGGTAGGTAGGATACTCGACTCGGTTGCCCTGTTGGTTCCCACGGTTCCAGTCATTGAAGCGGTTATTGTGGTTGCTATGGTTCTGAGAGTTGTGGTTGTTGTTGTTCGTGACTGGAGGTCTAGGTCTTTTATCAACCCCACTATTCTGCCCTTCGATAGCCTTTCTCTTGTTGCTCTCATGGAAGTTCTTGTTGCGATGGTTCTCTCTTCTAGCGGCATTATCCTTCCATATTCGTTCTTCCAAATATTTAGCTTCAAGGGCTCTATCCAGTACCTCTGCATAACTGACCACCTCAGCGCTGGTCATCCTAACATCCCTCGTGATCATCGGTTTGAGTCCCCTTACAAACCTCTGGACTCGCAATGCATCAGTCGGTACCACTTCAGGGGCAAACTTGGCCAATCGATCAAACATCTGTGCATAGTCGATGACTGAAAGGCTCCCTTGAACCAGAGTTATAAATTCATCAACCTTAGTTGCTAGCACTGCTGGACTGTAATACTTCTTACTGAATGTCTGGAAAAACTGCGCCCAAGTCATGGTATTTGGATCACAGGTCTATTTAGTCACGTCCCACCAAATCCGTGCATCCATCTTAAGTAGATTTGCTGCGCAGGAAACCCTTTGGCGATCATCTAACTCCATATGATCAAAAATAGCTCCAACAGACCGTAGCCAATCTTCTGCCACCATTGGATCAACTTTCCCTTCAAACGTCGGTGGGGCTTGTTTCCTGAAGCATTCATATACTGCTTCGAACCCATAAGCTACAGGTAGTGGTGCAGGTGGTGGTACTGGCGGCTGAGGTTGTGCCACTGGTACTTGAGGTATGGGGTGCATTTTAGATGTCTGTGATGCTTGTCTAGCTTGTGCTAGTTCCTCATCTCTTAGTCGCAACTGTTCTCTTAACCTTGCTACCTCTGCAGCCAAGTCCACAGTTGGCGCTACTGGAGCTGCAGGTTGAGCAGATGGCACTTCAACGTCAGGGATGGTCGTAGTTTCAGACCTTGTGGAGGCACCCTTTCCTCTGCCTCTACCTCTTCCCCTTCCTCCTCTGGTTGACATGATGAAGTTCTAAGGCAAACACAGGAAAAATCATAAGGAAGGAACATTGCATATTGATGGATATTTGTAAGTCATGCATTCACATTACATCACTTAAAATTTGCAATAAAATATCCATAGTATTCAAGACGTTTAAATTAATTCAAGATTAAACAATCCCAAAAAGTGTTTTAATTAACCAAAACATATATCCTTTAAGGTCTTAGAAAATTATTTTTATTCCATCTTATTTATTGGCACCCCCATGCGACGATTACGAAATGGACTCTAGTCCTCGACGGTGGACTCGTCCTCTGAATTGTAATAAAAGACGTTTTCAGGGATGTGGAAATAGCCGGGAGCACTCGCCATTACCTCCATCCTCGCGGTCAGACGCGGTATAGCTCGCAGTACTTCCTCAACTGTCGTTTCTCCTTCCACGTCATGCACCGTCTCTAAATGCTCCTCTATTTCGCCATTATCCGTCTTTACTAGCACCAACTCCAGACGACTAAGGTCATATCTTGCCAGAAAGTCGCGAATCGTAAACTCCATGGTGCTAAACTCCATGTCATCTAGCACAACGTTATTCCATGATTGATGTAACTGTCGAAGAGCCTCTGGGTACATTAACAAAGCTTCACTCATCACCCAGAATTGTTCTATGGGCCAAAGCAAGGCTCCCCTCGTATTCATTATTCCTTGGATACGATCGCAGACCTCCTTTGTCGTCTTTAAAACCGCCATGCGCCAATCATCAGGATCCTCGTCAAGCTCGACTCTTGCAATCGCGCAGATCTCCTTAAGCAATTGTTTCTTTGTCGTTCTTAACACAGGAGGCATTTTACTACTGCAGTTAACTATAGAAAAAAAAAAGTAAATAAAATAGAAGCAAGTAATAACACATAAGCAAATACTTACGACGCGGTGAAGTGAGATTTTCCCATCTTTAGCGTGTATGGGGGGGGGTCCTTGGAAACATGGACGACCGTCTCTGATACCATTTGTAAAGAATGCCCTAAACTAATACTTATAAAACATTCACATAACATTGTTTATAAAAGAATACCACTCATTATCAAGGTCTCAGTGGGGACTTGCTTAAAACCATGCAAGTTGGCACCATTAGTTTTAAAAGAAAACATGAATTTTTATGCAAAGTTCAAAAGAAACAAAAATTAAATAACTAAGTCCCACTGATAATTTGGAAAGTCTCTTAAAACATAACATAATTTAAATGGCATTCTAAGATGACGTTTTTTCGTCCATAGGATGCCCCACGCCATACACCCCACGACGATAGAGCTCCTCACGTCACCACGCGTGCCATAAAGAAATCATATTTGCTACCTGGAAGGGAAAGTAAGGGGTGAGCTAAAAGCCCAGTAAGGAAGTACAAACAATAAGCAAGTAAGGATACAACAAATACAAACACTAACGTTCATCTAAAACATCATGGCATATCATAACATTATCGTAACATATCATCATAACATATCATAACGTTTTCGTAACATATCATCATAGCATATCATAACGTAATCGTAACATATCATCATATCACATTCATACAGCATACATGATGAGCATGGCCCGCTAGTTGTCCATGTCACCCTATGAGGTAAACAAGAGTCTCTGGTCCTTGAATAACCCCGGCGCATCCGCCCTAGGAGTTACATCTTTATATCCTTAGTAACTCGTTTGATGTGTCACATTCATCACGCTAACATCCATAAACATATCATATTCATACAAGCCAACATATCATCACATTATGGCATTCATAATTCATAACAATTCATTTATACAACAGTCTTACCATTCATAGCATAAAATCATAGAATCTATCTAACTTCCTTGCCTTAGGTCCGAGCTAAGAAATTTCACAACCTCTCAACGAGCCTATACCATAACCAAAACAACATTTCTTAGGTTCATAAAATTACTATTTTGCCCTTCCATACAACTCATGTGTGCATGGGCCATGCACACATAATAATAGTTACACATAACATGCAATTATTCTTAACTACGCATAAAGCCATAAAAGAATAATGCTCATTGCACCTATTTTACGTGCATGATCTTCCTATAAAAACCACATAGTTAAACAATAAACATAATTTTGGACATAAAAGGGATTTGCATGTAACATGCATACGTGGGAACATTGCGTAATTGAGGCGTTTTAAAAACGATAATTCTACATTTCTTACTTTTATCGTTTAAAAATTAATAGACATATGACATGCTTTATTTTTCTTAAAATTTCTAGGTTGATTAAATTTCTCAAAACATTATTTTATTTTATAAAATAATTTGATTTATCTTAAAAATATGTGACAATTTCATTTATTATTCTCAAATTACAAAGAAGTAGCAAAAAGCCTGGAATTAATTAAAATACCTATGATTAATATGTTTCTTTAGAAAAATAAATTTTAACATTGGTTAATTGTGTTACATAAATGATGTGAGAAAAATATATTTCTAAGTGTGGGAAAAGTATATTTTTATTTAAATTATTTAAGACTTAGTTTTATGTAACATAAATCCATATGTGACAATTAAATAATCATTTTTAACCTTTAAACCAAACTTTCACCCACTATTTTATTTCTTTAAAAATCACAAATAAATATTATCTAAATATTTTTTCTCAATCAAAATAATCATAACTTATCAAAATATGCATTCATACCATATTAAAATACCATTTTTAATATTACCATAACTTAAGATAATAATTTTGTTTCAAAAACTCATCAAATATATTTTAGTGAAATACACTTCACATTTTTTTTACAAAAATTCCAGCAACAATTTTTATCTTTAAAAATCACCATATTCAATTTAAAACCTCATATTTTTCTAAAGATACAATAAAAATTCTGTAGGTATTTGTTTGAGTAAAATATCATTTTATTAGGACTTAAAATACCCTTTTTAATTTCATAAAATTAACATAACATCAAGGACATTACTTATGCATGCAAATCATTTTTTTATCAAACTTTTATCCAATTATTTACAAAAAAACAGCAAGCTTAACTTCTCATGAAATGCATCTTTTATCTCAAAATTTCACATAAAATCATACATACCCAAAATCTCATCATGCTCTTATTATATACATAATTCTAAGAATATTACTAACATATTCACATGCAATCTTATAAAATCCCATTTTTTTTCTATTACGTTGAATCTACACATGAAATCCAACAAAACACTAACAATAACAATAACATACATTAATTTCATGAACACCATATTCACATATGCCTTTATATTAACCTAACATGTTTCTATCATTATTTTCATGCATCTTATAATTTATTCATTCACAAAATCACATGCATCCTATCAAAATTTCATGGATCCAAATATCAAGATTGCCAATTATCATTTTACCCATATTACATAGGTCCTAAAACATAAATCTAATATATTGAAAATCATACAACATCAAACAAAATATCAAGATAATCCTTAGGTATGCCTAGGCCGAAACCCCATATTTGCATTCATAATTACCACTAATCATAATACATAGAAAATCAACATCCAAACCCTTTTATACATTAAACCATGATACCTGTTGACCGCGTTTTTGGCCAACAACGTGAGAACGTCAAAAACGATAAAGCCTTTAAGAGAAATTAAACGACACAAACAATTTTGAACATAAAGTAAATAACACACACTTTTTATAGTGGTTCAGCCCCAATATATTGGTAATAGCCTAATCCACTTAGAGTTGTGATTATAGATCTGTACTCAAGATCAGATGAACTGAGCCAACTGAGTTTCTTCAATACAGGTTACAAGAATACAAGAATTCTTTCAGATACAAGCACTTTCTCTCTCTAGAAAATTCAGACCCAAATTTTCCAAAAGTCCCCTTTTCTGATCTCATAAGCCATGTATTTATAGGCTTAGGATCATACATCTGATATCCCCTAGAATCAGAATATTTTATTATTCTTATTATATTTAAATTACAAAAAAATTCAAAATGTAACAGAACCCCAAATTTGTGGGAAGAATGAGAGATTCCCGCGTATGCCAAGACCGATTCTTGTTGAAGCCGTTTCTAGGAATCTTAACGTAGTCATGCTCTATCTATTTGATCCACATCACCTTCATTCTGGTCGAACACACCTTCACTGGGCAGATTGCCTGTGTTGAAGTGCACGCCAGTATACTCTACGACTGGGCAGTCATGCACTTAGCTGGTAGGACATGCACTTGGCTGGTAGGACATGCACTTGGCTGGTCGGACATGTGCATGACCGATCGGCCAAGTTCATTCCTGGGCAGCAAGGTCATGACTGGGCAGCAAGGTCATTCCTGGGCAGCAAAGTCATTACTGGGCAAACAAGTCACTCCAGGGCAGACAAGTCACTCCTGGTCGGTCATGCACTTCTCTGGTCTAACATGACACATATCTGGTCTAGCATGACACTTCTCTGGTCTAACATGACACATCTTTTCACCGGTTGGACAGAAATTCTATCAGATCGGTTAGATCACTTTATCACAACTCCGAAGAGCCAATATATTTATTGACTTATTAATGTGTCTTTTACGGACCATGTATTGCCACTTGTCACCTCTATTGCCACGTCATCAATCTCCATTTTTTGGGGATAACAATACCCTTCATGCAAATCAAACAACTTTTATCAACAAGATATCAAGAACACAAAGTACCCATTTTTCCTACCCAAAACATAAATCCCCTTTAACCATAATCCCTCTAATAATTTATTCGTCAAAACCAATAATTACAAAATTTAGGGAGGGATTTCAATACCTCTTCTTGATAAAAAATCAAGAATCCAATCCAATCAAAAGTCCAATAATCTCCTTGCTCAAACCCTAGGGGTTGTATATTTTGAATAACAAGATGGAGAAGAAGATGAACAAGGTTAGAGACAACCCAAACAAAATACTAGATTAATCATAAGGAAAACAACCAAAAACCTTACCCTAGCTTGAACCCTTTTTCTTCTTCTTCTTCCTTTCTTCTTCTTCCTTTCTTTTTCTTCTCTCTAGAAAATATGGCAGCCCTTCCTTCTCTCTAGCACGCCTCTCTCTCTCTCTCTCTCTCTCTCTCTCTCTCTCTCTCTCTCTCTCTTCTCTCTAGCTCACGGCCAAATGGCCTATCTTCTCCATATCCCCTTTTTAATCCCCATTTTCCCCATAAAGCCATTACTGAAAAGATGCCAATTTCCCTAATTAATTCATCCAATAAAGCCTAAAATCCTTTATAATAAAGATTGATTTATTTGAATTAAAATGGTCAAATTCTCTTACCCATAATAGCTATCTTCTTCCAATTTAACTTTATTTACCTTAGAAAAATAATGGAAAAATATCACTCCATTTCCCACTACACCACACGTCCACTTACTTGCCCCTTTTGAATTTTTTTTATTTATTTTCCTATCAATTAAAATAAAACTACCCAAAAATATCAAATAAATGGCAATTATAAAATGTGTAGAAAATCCACACATGTGCACCCTATTACCATATACTTGCACACACTAAAACACTAGGGTGCATCACTCTCTACCATGCACCTTAGTGCATTCAACCAAATCTCACATAATCACATCAATTGTCACACTTATATAAAATGTAACAATAATAGTAAAATAAACATGTTACACAATTATTCACTTATTAAAATAATTAACCAAACAAACAATTAACAAATTTAAATTCAAAAGATTATACCAAACAATTCTATCAATTAAATCAAACAAATCAAATAAAGCAAACAACAACTAAATAAAATAAACAACATTTAATTAAAACAATTCATCACACTTAACATTTAAATAAAATAAAACACAAAATTTAAATAATCTAAAAAAAAAATTTGGTGCACTACATTGTAACCAAGCATGTTTGTTTTTATAGAATTTTTATTAATAAAATGTTCGATTTTGATCAGAAGTCATTTTCCTTATTTTATGTTGTATTTTTTGCAAACTCTCTTAATTTAATAACCTATGGTCACACTCATAGGATATTAAGGGGGCATCAGTGGTATACAGTAATACCATAAGCTTAAAAAAAATAACCTAAAATAAAAATGTTTGGATGATTAACCCGACATAAAGGTTATAAGTATCTGGATATAACCAGATGCGCGAGCTAAGATATAACCAGATACACGAACTAAGATGATCTGGATATAACCGGATTATTAAAAATATAAGTGTCTGGATCTAACCAGATACGCGAGCTAAAATGATCTGGACACAACCAGATTATTAAAAATAAAATAAATACAAGTGTATGAATCACAAACCAAACGTGACCTAAATTGGTTTGGAACAAACCAGCTAAAACTAATCGAAAAATGTTGGGAAAAGATAAACCTACTCCGAGCTAAGTCGAGATCAAGGCTGGAATATTTTGCAAAAATAGTTTCGACCTCATAACCTCAGGAGCTACTCGAGGATGAGGAAAAGTGGCTAGAAGAAGCAAGATATAACTAAACTACCTATCTTACATGCCACATAAGTACTATCGAGTGCGTGGTAAAAGTAAGATCCAACCATGACAAATAACGAGATCAGATATGGATATATCAAGCAAACTATGCATGAATGCATCGAAACTCAAGCTTAAATCCAACAGATGTTTGTATGAATAAACTGACATAAAGGCAGAAATTTAATATAAATAGCTCAAAATATTTCGATCTAAGAAATGTGAGGAAAAAATATTAAATTAAATGCTAGACATAAAATTAAAAATATCAAATGTGAGTTTAAGCAAACAAAAAATAGCTCTTATACAAGCTGTAAATTGTTTTTACCCCAGGGGAATAAATAAAAAAGAAAAAGAAAAATTAACTATTAGAAATATTTTTAATGGGACGCAACCCATGATCGCGCTTCTAGGAAGCAAGAGCATCCCCCTCGGCGGCATTCGACCTCTCCTTAGCTTTTTCAGCCTCTTCCTCAGCTTCCTCTGCCTCAAACCAAGCTTGCCACTTAGCCAAGAACTCGTCCTCAAGGGTATCCATGAAGCTCGCATCAATATCGGCATTGGTTGCCCAGATCCTGTACATGGCCATGGCAACTATTCGATCCTTCTTTTGCGTGAACTCCTCGAGGAGCGAGCCTTTTCACCCTCAATTATGTCAAAGGTGGCCTTTTTCTCCTCCTCGAGCTTACATTTAACTTTTCAAGCTCCTTAACCCTTGAGTTCTCCTCCTCGAGCTCTTTGATTCTTGAGTTCTTCTCTTCGAGCTCGGCCTCTAGCTTTGACTTGGGAGCTTTGAACTCGTCAACGAGCTTGAGCAGGAGATTCTTCGACTCTTGAGCATAAGACATGCTCGAGTGAACCTCCTTGTTCAGCTTGTAGTTCAGCCGAGCAAATGCAGCAAGAGCCTAATACACAAACAAATTGAGTCAGAACATGTTCTAAGTAAAACTCAAATGAATAACAAGAGTGAGAGAAAAATTACCAAGGAGATGAGCTCGATACCCTTGTCGTAAAGGGCATTGGAGTCTCGTGAGTTGATCAGGAACTGCCACTGAGGAGCCCCAAGGTTGCTAAAGCTTTGGCCCACTCGAGATAGGACATCCGAGCCAAGGGTGGCTCCATGGGTCCCCACAACACTGTCGATGACATACTCATCAAAATGAGTAGAAATCGACAGTAAGCGCTCCCGATTGGGAACTGGTTTCTTCAGAGCTGGTGCCATTGTCTGAAGGATTTGGGTGGCAGGAGGCAGTGAAGGAGCAGCCTCAGCAGGTAAGCCGACCTGGGGGTCTATGGCTATAACTTGGCTCGGGCTTTGTTGACTCGGAGGAGGAGTCACCTCAGTCCTTTTTGGGACCTTAGTAGGTCGCCCCATATTTTGTGATGCCCTCGAATGTTTGCTCTATTTGGCCCCCAAACAGCGATTGAGTACGTTGTTGAGGTCAGAGTCCATATCGCCTGCATAAACAATTCACAAGATAGAATACGAGCTCAACAATGCTAAAGTAAATGTGAAGCAAACATTTAATAGAAACAAAGATTCAAGTGATGAGAAATCTAATTGGAACTCTCCCCAGAGCTCGTGCTCGGCGACCAAGTAATCCCCCTATCTTCAGAGGAGGCTGGGGGAGTCCCTTCCCTATATGTGAAGGTCCGTATAGTCGTTTGTTCAATATTTAATAGCTACCCCATCCCAAACAATGTTTAAACTATGCATAGTTTGGTATTTCCCTAGCCAACTATCGAACCTATGAACCCTATCGTCTACTCAAGACCATACATGGAAATTATCCCTGGAATCTGGGAATAGGATTAGGGTGTCAAGTTTATATTGTAGAAGGGAAGGGTACCACAAGGCTGAGGTGAGAATGACTTTACCTCTGTCACTCGAGCTCGACTTGCTGACCATAGACTCCTGCGGCGACGGGTTGGGGATCGGGCCCTCGAGCTTGTTGACCTCTGCCTTGGAGGAAGTTTGTCAGTAGGGAGTGGTACATGCTCCCACATGGTGTACTTTCAGTAGGTGGCGTCATCCGTCGACTGGTCCTGCTTCAGAAGACTGCAGGCTCGAAGCTTATCTTTGTGAAGAAGATAGGATAGAGAACGCCTAGCGTAAGGCAGATGGAGCAAGGCTTCCTTATGCTCCCTCATTGTGTCTGTGCGAGTGGGACAGTGATAGTTGGCTGAAGAATCAGATACATTTCAATTAGTTCGAGCCTAAACATTAATCAAGCAGGAAAAGAAAGGAGAATAAATACTTACGGATTTGTTGGAACGAATAGAACTTTGAAGGAGCCAGGCCATCTGTCCAAAATAAGGATAGCTTGAAGTTGGGGGGATGTTTGGGCATGTCTTCAAAAATCTTATTCTCCTTGGAATAGCTCGACAAGTAGTAGAAGCCACCTCCTCCCCGAGCTCGGGAGGGGTTGCTTTTCAGACAAAAGAGATACAGGATCTCTCTTGGCGAAGGTCCTTCCCACTTCAGCTCGTGGAACATCGACCTCAGGGATGACCAGACCCTATATGAGTTGGTCTAGAGTTGGAAGGGTGCGACCCCAACAAAATCCAGAAAGTCCTTAAAAAATGACTTCAAGGGTAGTAGAGCCCCTACCTTCATATGCTTGCGACTCCAGGCCGCGAGCTTAAGTTTATTGTCAGGGTGTCCATCGCCCAGGGCATAGCAGCTTCGTTCGTTGGAAGTAGGAGCTCGACACCTCAGCGAGCCTGACAATCCTAAGTTGTGACGAGACAGGATGTCAAAAATCTATCCTAACGAAGTAACCGAACTCCAGTAATGCTCAGCCTCGAAAAATTCCTCCGTGGAGGTAGGAATAGCAGCAGGTCGCGAGGTGGACAGACGATTTGATGAATCCTCCATCCGCAAGAAAGTAAGCTCACCCGACTTGTAGGTAACAGTTACTTTGAGTGTGGGATCGAGAGGGACCGATCTAAGCTTAGGGTCTGGGTCCAGATAGATTGTGACCCGAAGTTTCCTCCTCTTCCTCTCCTCGAC
Source organism: Humulus lupulus (assembly GCF_963169125.1). NCBI lineage: Eukaryota > Viridiplantae > Streptophyta > Magnoliopsida > Rosales > Cannabaceae > Humulus > Humulus lupulus. The sequence continues at coordinate 278,750,358 of NC_084794.1, read as the reverse complement.
CTCGTCAATTTGACGTCGGAAGTGTGCTCGAATATCTTCTTGCTCGCACCTCACTTTGTGTTCGCGAATTAGCCGCTGGTTTCGAGTGAAGGGCGATTCTGGATTTGGAGTTTTCAGAGAATAGGGAAATGCGAGCACTGACCTCCAATGTTTTTTAGAACTAGGGAGAAAGAAAAGGGTGAGGGCCAGGCACACAAGAAATAATAGTAAAATTTTTAGTGATTCGAGCTCGAATGCCCGAAATCATGGAATAAGCTCGATCAAGACCGAAATCTCAAAAGAACAGATCAAACTCAAGGGAAACCCCGAGCCATTGTAAGGTTCGGGCTTCGAGCGTGTATTTGACGCGAGGAAAGGAAAGGGCAGATTCATTTCAAGAATTCTGGATTTTCACAGAAAAAGTTGACGATTACTCAAAAAGGTGATCATTTTGACAAACGTACAATTTGAAACCCTAATTCAGTACCCCATTTCTTGATCTATATGATACATTACCCATGGTCCAAAAATAATAAAAAATCTACATTTGCATCCTTTAAACTAAATCTGGGTTTACCCATGATATCAGAAATTTTTTGAATTCAAAATCTATGCAATATCAGCTAAACAATGTGGTTGAGGTCACTAATTGCTACAAATATTCTTAGAAAACTAGTAAATATTCTCACGGTGCAACAAAAACGCAAAATCATGAAGAAAAAAAATACGAGGATCAAGAACAGAAACTTACACACAGTGGTTTGCAGATACAGAGAGAATGACGACCGGAGGATTGGTTGCAAGAATGATCTTACAGAGTCGAATAGGCCAAGATTGTTTTGTTTTCTTGGTTTGGAGAACATGCAAAGAAAAGAGGGTCTGTTGGCTCTGGTTTTTCTTTCTGAAACTTGAGAAGTTAAAATGAAGAAGAAAGGGATGACACGTGTACAAAAGTACTCTGGTTAAGCGACCAGTGGTTGATGCTTGTCTGCTTCAGAGTATATTAGGTGGCTCAGTTTCCGAGAAGGGCAGTTCAAAAGTTTCCTTCTCATATGATTCGAACAGATACTTTTGAGGGGGAAAAATGTTACACCAAGATTTCGAATAAGGGAATCATGATCTTGAAATCTAGGCTCGTTAGGTGTAAGCTCGAAATGAACACGGCCATCATTTGATCCACTATTCAGAGTCGGTTTTGCGGTGAATGACGACCTCGCAAGCTCGAGGAGTATGTAACATCGAAAGTACTCTGAGCTTATAAGTTGGAATCGCAACTCACGATATCAAGGGTTCAACACTTGTATAAGTTTTTTTAATGCATCTCTTGCACTTAGAAAAGATGGTTCGAGCTCGAGAGGGTAGGCTCGAACATAATGGCTTTATCAACGATAGCTTGTTGGGATCATACGCGAACCAATATGACGAACTCGTAATGGGCAAATGGTCTCAAAGACACATTGATTCAGCATCTGAACACGCCAGTTGTGTGTGTATGTATTTATTGTAATAACTTCCCAATGTTTAAGGGATCAAATGTGATATTGTTATTAAATCCCACATTTTATGGGATATTACCGCGTACGTAGTAAATAATGTATTTATTTGCATTATATTATTTGATTCACAGAATATCTTCCCGAAATATGTGGGAACAAATTCTGAAATCTTCTCCATAAATAGAGAAGGAAATTCCATTTGTAAGAGATGGAAAGACTGATATCTGGAGAGAAAACTCTGGGCCACTATTTTCTGAAAGTTTCCAGAAGACTCCCAAGTACTAATAACACAGACTCGTGGACTAGGCAGATTTTAACTGCTGAACCACGTAAAAATATCTTGTGTTCATCCTTTTTCTTCATTTAATTTGGTATTTTTTTTTTTTAATTTCTCTTCTTTCTTAAGTTGACGAAAAACGGCATCAACAAGCTGGATCTCATGTAAATCCAGGAAACACTCCGATAGAAGGCCAACCATTTGGCATTCACATCATGAATCGCATCCATGTTAGCCGTCAGTTTATGGTGAGAGAATTTTGCAGAGTTAAGGGAATAAACAAAGTAGTCTCAGTTCTAGTGGACCCATCATTCATGTATCATGAGTCAATCTTTATAACTTTAGAGGATGTAGAATAAGTTGGTACTTTGCATATGATTGGAGGCTCAACAATGATATTCGGACTAAGATATCACTTCAATTAATTCTTTGGAATGATATGAAATTTAGAATGGTTATGTGTATTTCTCTGTGATCTATTGCTTATTTTCATAGTAAATTGAATGTTTACAAGTTTGGGTAGTCCTATTTATAGGGGAAACTCTGCCGAAATTTTTCAAAAATATTTAACACTTAAGAAAATTTTGCAAATGCATTTGGGAATCTTTATTTCCAAATCAGTGTGTCTTTTACAAGTTTTTTTGACACTGAGCGTCTTAGCATTAATAATGCTAAATATGCAGAACGATCAACCATTGACTTGGAAAATTGCCTGATGATCATGAATAGAGTTGGTCAAATATACTTTATACCTTGGAACGTAAGGTAAGAAATACTATAAACTTTTCTTATTTGATTATTCGAATTAAAATTTAATTATTTTATTTAACATGCTTATTATTTTAGGGAACATTGGATGTTGGTGATTGCTTTGCCAAAAGGAAAAATCGTGTTCTTGGATCCACTGAAAGCACACAAACGTCCTGAAGAAATTGATTCAATGAAAATGAGGTAATTTTTAAAATTTTAAAAATATTTCTTAATACACAACAACTATTACATGTTACTACATTTTAATAACTTTTGTAATTTTTCTTTTTATATAGTGCATATTATAAGGCTTCTTCCAATGAATTACTCGGTAATCGTACAAAGATATTCAATGTTGCATGTCCAAAACAACCACAAAGTCATGGATGTGGTTTTCATGTGTTGAAGTACATTAGAGATCTTGTACGAGCATCAAATGCAATGAAAACCCTAAAAGAAAAAGTAAGTTTATTTTTTATAACTTATTTTGGTATCGATAACCTATAAAATAATCAATGTTGTTAATTAATTTATATTTATTAATTTTACAGTTTGATGGGAAGAATGAATATTATGAGATTGCAGACCTCTTGTCAATCCAACACAAATGGTTAGGTCGATTGATGACATAAATTTATTAGTAAGCATATTTTAATTATGAGTTCGTTTAGTTCTAAGTTAAGTTTTATGTAAATGTATTAATGTTAAGGCTAGCTATCTTACTTAAGTACTTGTTTTTATGCTTATGTATGACATTTCTAATTAATTAAAGTTAGCATATTTTCATTAAAAAAAATTCACAGCTAGTTCCAATTGTAAAAATATATATATAACTATAAATTAATATAATTAGATCATTTAAAAAAAATCAGTGCAAATATATATATATATATATAAAAAATAGAATTTGGCCATTTTAAAATAATAAGAAAAAATTATTCCAAAAAAATAGGGGGAGACGGCTTTCTACTTCGGTTATTATGAAAAAACCAAAGTAGAATCCCCACTTTCTATTTCAGTTTTTACATAATAACCGAAGTAGAAAGTCTATCTTTCACTTCGGTTTTTATCTACATTTTACTTGGCCTCGAACTATTGCGGTTGCGAATTTAAGCAAAAATAGAAGTAAATCCAGGATAAAAACCGAAGTAAAAGCCATTTTTCTTGTAGTGGCGTCTACCGACGAAATTTGTTCTCGGTATTGGCCCAGTTTTTTGTAGTGTTTCTTTTTTTCTTATTTTCTCTCCTATTGTTTATTCTTTACTTTACTTTTTCTATCTTTATTTTTTCCATTATAATTTTTCTCTTATCACTTTCTTTCATAGTACATTTTCTTAATTATCATACCATCTCTTAATTTATTTTCCCATTTTTCTTCTCATCAGTCATCACTTTTTCTTTTCTCATTTTTTCATCTCATCGATTAATTTCGTTCTTCTTATTTTTTATCATATTTATTTTCGCATTATTTATTAAAAACTTTCACAATATATATTTTTTCATTTCAAATACATTTATTAATATCTTTTATTCAAGCTCTTTTCTTTTTAAAAAAAATATATATATTTTAGAGAGAGGACATTATCCAAACAATTTATTTATTGTTTGGTAGTGTTGTACTACTCAATTATGCCCATGATCACATTTTATTTAAGTGAAAATAACAAACACTGTTTTCTATAAATATATATTCTCATTTTTTAAAGCATAACTTTGAAAAAAAAAATATGAAACAAACCTTTAATATTGCTTTTCGTTTTTAAGAATTCATGAATAGCCAAACTGCAACAAAAGCATATAACTTTTTATGCTAAAACTCCTAATAATATTTAACCAATAATCGGGAGACGCTTAATAAATAAGATCTAAATCAAATCAAAGTTTATTTTGACTAATTAAGTATATATCCAAAAGAGTCAGATCATGCATCTTAGACCATCTTCAACTTGGAATAAAATACTATCAATATTCTCTTTTATCCCTACCTAAAATTAGTGACTTCTACCAAGAATCTCTTTTAGTTTATATATATCTGTATTATATATAAATATATATATATGGGTTCACTTTAATGGTTACTACCATGGATGATTATTTTAATGTTAACCATCGGATTAAGAGGTTCATATTTATAGTTGTTAATTAATATTTTTAAAAATAAAATTTGATTTTTTCAAATTTTTGGAAAGGTTACTCGATGAAAAAACGTGTATTTATTATAAAAATATAATATTTGTAAACTTTTCATTTTTCAAATGCATGTCAATTTCTAAATATAGCTAGTATTTCTCATTGGTTTGAAACACTATTAATTATGGGAAAAAAATAATTAAATTCAAAATTAATGTAGAAAAAAATATTTATTTGTTGATGACTTGCTATACCAAGTCACTATGTTGCCACATCATTATAATTGTTAGTACTCATTTATGAGTAGTAACCATTGAGAAGTCTTACATATATATATATATATATATATATATATACTAGCATGAATAAGCTCCTCTGTCCTCCTTTTTCTTTGTCTTTTTCTTATTTTGTTGTTTTCTAATATGTTTTTCAAATTTTTTGCTCTTTCTTTAATCTTAAAATTATCACAGCCACATGTATTACATACTAGATATAAACAACGTGCAATATATATATTTATTTAGTATTATTTATAGAATTTATTAATTATTTTTATTAAATTTATATTAATGTCATATAAATTTTAAATAAATATCCTATTTTAATTAAATAATTTATTTATTTTTATTTAAGTTTACATTTGTTCTAATTTTTTAATTTAAGAGTGACAACAAGAGATTATATATTATATATTTAATGTAATATTAAATATTATACGCGGATTTTAAATTTAAGTTTCTTGCTAGTTTTTTTAAAAAAGTAATTTATTACTAATTGACTGTAGATTATATTATATGTGTTAATATGATATTGTTCTAATAAGTGATTTTATATTTAATTAAATTTTATTTAAGTTATAGAATGTATGATTTATTATTTTCAAATAATTATCATTGTAAAATATATTAAAAATATCATATTTTAATTTGTTTGATTATTTATTATTTTAAAATAATTATCATGGTAAAATATCTCAAAAATATCATATTTTAATTTGTTTAATTATTTATTATTTTTAAATAATTATCATTGTAAAATATCTTATTTTAATTTTTTTAATTATTTATTTTATTTTATTTAAGTTTATAAATTACCGTTAAATATAAGAATATTCAGTTAAATATAATAATATTCCGTTAAAGTTAACATTAAAAAATAAAAAACCGTTGAAAACCAAAAATTTCCGTTATCTACACACTTATTATATAAAAGAGATAAGTACTATGTGTCCGTTAGTTATATTGTTTTGCTAGATTTTATATTAGCACAACAAATACATTAGAATAGAGAACGTACTTCATATTGAAATATAAGATACTCATCCTCTCAAATAATTAATATATACTAATTATGTTACTTCAACGGACTTATATATTTATATATAATGTGATAAGTAATTAGTATTAGAAAATCTACAAAAATATACTAAAAGTTAAAAAAATATGAAAAAATATGGTGCCTGGAATTTTTGGATAAAAACACGGAGTGGCAAAAATGTAAATACGGAGTGGCTTTTAAATCGTAAATAAAAGCGATAAAATATAGTTTTTGTAATCAACGTTTACAAACTTGTAAATAATATTTACAAAAATCAGTTATAGAACTGTATAATTTTTTTAGATAAAACTTACAAACAAATTCGTAACTAAATTTTTTACTTTTCTAACAATGGTTTATCAATCTAGTTTTACAACTAAGAAATATATTTTTGTAACTAACATGTATGAAAATATTTTATAGTTAAGAAATCATAAACAAAATATACATAAAAATATTACACTTTTTCATATTGTTACAATATTGTACCAAAAAATTACAGGAATCATCATATTTATGCTATATAACTTAAAAATATAAAAATTTAAGATATTCATTATTTATAAAACACTTTTTTAAGTATATATATTTATATGTAAAATGCGGTTACAGAGTGGTAAATTTTTTTAAACAAGTTTTACATTTTTGTAATAACAATTTACAAAACTAATTTCACAACTAAAAAGTTTATTTTTGTGACTCACATTTACATAAATTGTTATACCCAGATTTCGAACTATGTTAAATGTGACCTCGAAAGTTGGATTCATAAACAATTGGACTCGTAAGGTTTAGAGTATGCTCCAGGACTAAATATCGAGCCATCAAGGCTCGATACGACCTCGAATATGGTGACCTCGAAGTATTCATGACCTCGAAAGGTAGCTCTGGAGACGCATCCATCCTCAGGGATGACCTCGGATCAGGGGTCCCGAGTTCAGCGCACATACGATCAGGGAGATGTCTCTAGCTCGAAAGTTGACGAGAAACCTGGGAGGCTAAGGCCTTGGAGATATATGATAAAAACCTTGAATATCTATAAGTGTTGTCCATACGAGATGTAATCCTCATTTATTACTGTAAATCCCCTAGAATCATAGGATATTATTTGGTCAGTTATACGTCCCCTGGTCTTCAGGGGACGTTTCCTTTTATATCTGATTGTGGGCATTTAAAGCCATTTATTTTATTTACACGAAAAGAGTAACTACCCAAAATATGTGGGATAGTATTATGCATCCTTCTCTATAAATAGAGAGGTCATGCACCATTGTAATGGACGGAAATTCTGAACCTTGAGAGAAAACTCTGAAGAATTCATGCTTAAGAATTTTCAGAGATAATCTTGAGTTTAATAACAGAGACTCGTGAACTAGGCAGATTTAACTGCTGAACCACGTAAAAATTGTGTGTTTGTATTGTCATATTTTAATCGGCCATTATCAGTTATTGTTTACGTGCTCTCCTTTCACTGTTGACGAAAAGTGGCGTCAACAGTTTGGTGCTTTCATTGAGAGCCTTAATCGTTCATCCCTGAGAAAATCATGGCCACAAACAATCAGAACACACCTGAGGAAAGTTACCCAAGACGTCCTAGAAAGCAGCCAATGGAGAACCCGGACGTTGAAGAAAGGAGTGGGTCTTCTGATTCCCGGGGACCACCTCCTCCGCCAAGAGATGAGGATATGTACTACAATCCTGAGCGGTACGTTCCTATTGTGGAACTTGAAAACCGGCAACTGAAGTAGCTGTTGGCAGAGGCCAACAAACGGAATGAGGAGTTGACAAGGATAGCCGCAGAGGCGCAGGTGGCTCAGCCCCCGCCTCCACGCGAAAACCAAGTCCCTCCTCCAAGGGACGTGCATGTTCCTCCCCAGAGGCCCCGCGGGCGTCCACGAAAGGATGCTGCCACAAGGAGGCCGACTCAACCTCCGGCACCAGCAGAGCCATCCGCTCCACCTAGGCCCCAGAGGAATACTCAAGCTCGGGCCCCGGCTAACCCTCTTGTGGAAGTGCCTGCGGGAGCTGAGAATAACCGAACCCCTGCAGAGGCTCGGACTTAGGTACCTGGGAGCGCATCGAATGCGACTGACCCATCTCTGGCAAATTCTGGACCCTCTAGGCCGCGACAAGGGTGGCAGCCACTGTCGCCTATACGGTTCCCTCCGTCACCCATAAGATATCCTTCGCCCCCCTACAGGAACGCTCAGCCCGTTCGAGGTCAGGATGAAGGGCGTGCGGGGGAAAGACAAGGAAACAGGGAGACTTTCCAGGAGCGAAGAGGCGCTCCATCTGAGAAAAGTCAAACGTCTCAGTCTCGCACGGCGGAGACGAGGCGACATAGAGAGAATCCATCACGGAATAACCGAGCAATGAGCTTCACCAGTGATGAGTCCGGAGAGACCAGGTCCGTTAGTAAACATGACCGAGGTCGTAATAACACTGGAAGCCGCAAGAATCATCCCGACCTACGAAATCACCTGAACCAGAGTCGGGGTAATGGAGATCAAACAAATTCGGACCTAAGGGATCGCTTGAATAAGCGTAGAGATCCCTTGCGAAGACGCGAGCCTGGAATCACGATTAATGACAATCAATTCCAGACAGCACTTCCTACTGACCCAGTCCAAGAAAGAATCGATCAGCTTGAAAAAGCCTTTAGGCTTTTAAAGAATGAACGAGGAAATGGTCGATATGAGGACTCTGATGAGGAGCTCGAGCCGTTTGCTCCCCATATTTCTGACACTCAATTTCCTCAAGGGTTTCGGATTCCTCACGTCCCTACGTTTGAAGGAAAGACCGACCCGTGTAGTCACCTGAGCACGTTCAACACTATCATGAGAGCCAGTAACGTGGGTTACGAGCTCAGGTGTATGTTGTTTCCAACATCATTGGCAGGACCTGCCAAAAGTTGGTTCGAAAATTATAAGAGACACTCAATAACCTCATGGGAGCAGTTGTCTAAAGACTTTAAGAAGCAGTTCAGAGCAATGGTGGGGGTCAGACCAGAAGCATCCACCTTAACAAACGTCCAGCAGCAACCGGGCGAGACATTGAAAAGTTACCTAACGAGATTTAATCTGGAAGTAGCCCGAGCTTGGGACGTGGATGACAGTGAGCACCTAATGGCTATCCGAGCTAGTGTATTACCGGGAAGTGCCCTTTGGGATGACATGCAAGGAAAACTGGTAAGGTCAATAACCGAGTTTAACAGACAAGCGCAGAGATTTGTCAATGTAGAGGAAGCGAGGTCGACGCTCAAAGCGACCTCCCAGTCTGAAAATACAACGATAAACATCAACTCTACCTCAACCTCGGCAGACCCGGCAGCTCCAAAGCCTGCCACGGAGAACCCCTCCAAGAGGAAAAAGAACGAAGGAAGTAACCCCGAAGCTGAGGGATGAAAGAAAAAGAAAGGGGAGAGGTATTTCTCCGTGTATAGAGTATACACCAAGCTCAATGAGTCTCGGGAGAACATATACCTGGCTAATGAAAACCAGGTCCCCTTTAGGCGCCCGGACCCAATGAGGAATCAAAAATCCAAGAGGGACTCCAGTAAATATTGCCGGTTCCACAGAGACACCGGGCATACAACAGATGAATGTCGACAATTGAAGGACGAGATCGAAGGGTTGATCTCGAGAGGTTACTTCCGGCATTATGTCAAAAACCAGAGTACTGGTCAGGCGGCCTCGACCCAGAGAGTAGCCGCGCCTCCGACGACACAAAACAATAACTCCCGAGCTCGGGAAGAAGACAGGCCCCCGCCGATACATGGAGAGGATGTAATAACCATCTCGGGAGGGCCTCATCCCATAGGAGGGGGCAGGAATGCCCAAAAGAGATATGTTAACGAGTTGAAGACAGGGGACGGGTCTCCTTATGAACCCGAACCGAGGGCACCAAAAAGCCAGAGGATTGAAACACAACCAATAACCTTCACCGAGGAAGACGCCTCCCATGTTCAGTTCCCTCATCATGATCCCCTGGTCATTACTCTTCAGTTGGCCAATAAAAGGGTCCACCGAGTTCTCATAGATAATGGGAGCTCAGTCAACATCCTTTATAAAGAAACCCTCGAGAAGATGGGACTCTCCATTCGCGACCTGAAAGCATGTGCAACTACTTTGTACGGCTTTTCAAGAGAAGGAACTGCCTGTATGGGATCCATTGAGCTCCCCGTGACCTTGGGAGACTATCCAGTCTCGGTGACCAAGATAATGGAGTTCGAGGTAGTAGACTTACCATCTGCCTACAATGTGCTGCTCGGGAGACCCGCCCTGGTCGGGCTGGGGGCAGTTTCATCAGTAAGGCATCTGGCCCTTAAGTTCCCGACCCCTAGCGGAGTCGGGACATTAAAAGGAGACCAATTGGCAGGAAGGGAATGCTATAGCATCTCCTTGAGGGGAAAGAAACAAACGAATGCTCAAGCACTCGTCATCATACAAAACAAAGACGGAACGGTCTTAGAGGTTGACGAAGAGATCGATCCGAGGATTGAGGAGAAGGTTGACCTCGAACCTTTAGAGGAGCTCGAAGAAATTCAGCTCAAGGAAGCTGATCCCTCGAAGAAGGTGAAGGTCGGAAAACACCTCCAAGACGAGGCAAAATAGCAATTAATCTGTTTTTTGAAGAAAAACCAGGATGTCTTCGCGTGGTCGCACTCAGACATGGTGGGGATAAGCCCGAATGTAGCAAGCCACGCACTAAACATAGACAAAATCTTTCCCCCAAAGCAACAAAAGCGAAGACAGCTGGACGAAGACAGAAAGAAGGCGCTAAAGGAGGAGGTTGACAGGTTGAAGGTGAACCGATTCATTAGGGATGCCTTTTACCCTGACTAGGTAGCCAATCCGGTGTTGGTCCCAAAGCCCAATGGGACGTGGAGAACCTGTATTGACTACTCAGATCTCAACAAAGCTTGCCCAAAAGACTATTTTCCGTTACCGAGGATTGACCAGCTCGTAGATGCCACGGCGGGGCATGGCCTGATGTCGTTCATGGATGCTTATTCTGGATATAACCAGATTCCCATGCATGCCCCCGACCAAGAACATACGAGCTTCATCACGGATAACGGGCTATACTGCTATATTGTCATGCCATTCGGGCTCAAGAATGCTGGAGCTACATACCAGCGGCTCGTAAACATGATGTTTTAAGAACAAATAGGGAACAATATGGAGGTTTATGTTGATGACATGCTTGTAAAGTCTCAACTCAACAAGAACCATGTTGATGACCTCGAAGAGTGCTTCGGCGTGCTCAGGAAATATAACATGAAGCTAAATCCTCAGAAGTGCACTTTTGGGGTATCTTCAGGAAAATTCCTGGGCTTTATTGTGAACTCTCGTGGAATCGAGGCTAACCCCAACAAGATCAAGGCCCTGATTGACATGCCCTCACCCCGAAGGCACAAAGATGTCCAAAGTCTGACTGGCAGGATGGCGGCCCTAAGCAGATTCATCTCGAAGTCTACTGATCGTGGTCTTCCATTTTTCAACTTACTGAGAGGAGGTAAGAAGTTTGAATGGACAGAGGAATGCGAGCTGGCCTTTCAGGAGCTCAAAAAGCACCTAGCGGAACCACCTATCCTGTCAAAACCTGAAACGGGAGAAATATTGTACCTATACCTTTCAACTACCGAACACGCGATAAGTGCAGTGCTCGTCCGAGAAGAAGAGAGGGTGCAAAGACCCGTTTACTACATCAGTAAAAGATTACTGGGGGCAGAGTCAAGATACCCATTGATGGAGAAACTCGCGCTCAGTCTAATTCATTCATCCCGTAAGCTCCGCCCCTACTTTCAGGCACATCCCATCCATGTGCTGACTGATCAACCACTTAGGCAAGTCCTGTCTAAACCAGAAGCTTCAGGTCGACTTCTTAAATGGGCTATTGAGCTCGGTCAGTTCGAGATCACCTACCACTCGAGAATGACCATTAAGGCATAAGCATTGGCAGACTTTATAGTGGAATGTACTGGTACAGCCGACGACGAGGTAATAACCACGGCCCACGAGCTGTGGAAACTTTACGTCGACGGCTCGTCAAATGAAAATGGAGCAGGGGCAGGGGTCATTTTAGTTACCCCCGCAGGAAGCAGATTTCATTCTGCCCTAAGATTTGGCTTCAAATCTTCAAATAATGAGGCCGAATACAAGGCTTTACTCGCGGGACTTCGTATAGCTAAGGAGCTCAAAGCTAAAGCTATACATTGCTACAGTGATTCCCAGCTTGTGGTTAATCAAACCTTGGGTGAATACCAAGCTCATAGCACTAGAATTGCAGCTTATCTGGAGAAGGCAAAATCCGCATTGGAGTATTTCGAGTTTTATGCAATCGAACAGGTTCCCCGAGAACGGAACTCAAATGCAGATGCCTTAGCTCGACTCGCCACATCCGCCGAAAATGAAGAGCTGAATGTTGTACCCATAGAACACCTATCAGCACCTAGCATCAACGAGCCAGAAGATGAAGATGTGCGTATGATCGAAACAGAGCCGACCTGGATGACCCCGATAGTTGATTATCTCGAAAATGGAACTCTTCCAAAAGATCGGAATCAGGCTCGAAAATTGATGTATCAACTTCCCCGTTACACAATTCTGGATGGAAGGCTATACCAAAGGGGATATTCCATGCCGTTACTCAGGTGCGTAACCCCTCCCGAAGCTAAGAAAATCATTGAAGAAATTCATGAGGGTTTCTGCGGAGATCATACCGGGGGGCATAGCCTGTCCAAGAAGATCATACGCCAGGGATATTTCTGGCCAACCATTAAAACAGATTCTTTCGAGTATGTGAAGAAATGCGACAAATGCCAGAGATTCGCCACGATACCCCGAGCCCCACCATTCGAGCTGACCATGTTGACATCCCCATGGCCTTTCGCGGTATGGGGCATCGACCTCATAGGCTCTCTCCAAACTGGCAAAGGCGGAGTGAAATATGTTGTAGTCGCTGTGGATTACTTCACAAAATGGACGAAGGCTGAACCATTGGCAACTATAACCTCAAAGAAGATCCTTGATTTCGTCGTGAAGAGCATCGTGTGCCGATACGGAGTGCCGAGGAAGATCGTATCCGACAACGGAACCCAGTTCGATTGCGACTTGTTCACCAACTTTTGTGAAAAGAACGGTATAATAAAGAGTTTTTCATCAGTGGCTCACCCTCAGGCGAATGGCCAGGTCGAAGCTGTGAACAAAACTCTCAAAAGTTCTTTAAAGAAAAAGTTGGAGGAAGCAAAGGGACGGTGGCCGGAAGAATTGCCCCAAGTCCTTTGGGGATACAGGACCACAGCTCGAACCTCAACAGGACATACCCCGTTCTCTCTAGCATACGGCTGCGAGGCAATGTTGCCTATTGAGGTAGAAATCCCAATGATCCGAACTCAGATTTACGATCAAAGTTCAAACCACACTCAGCTCGAAGAAACCCTAGACTTGATTGAAGAAAAAAGAGAAGAGGCTCAGCTGAGAAATGATGCCTACCAGCAACGAACTACCAGATATTTCAACAAGAGGGTTCGAGATCGAAAGTTAAGAATGGGAGACCTGGTGTTGAGACGCGTATTCTTGGCAACTCGAGATCCAGCAGCTGGAGTGCTCGGGCCGAACTGGGAAGGACCGTACCAGATAGAGTCAGTCATCCGACCTGGTGTGTACAAACTTGCGAGATTAGATGGGAGAATGGTACCGCGAGCATGGAATGGCGAACACCTTAGACCTTACTATCAGTAGTGTAGGAAAAGTGTTGCCTATAACCATGAGTTTCTATTTGTATTAGTTTGATTGCCTTTTAATTACCATCAAATAAAAATTTATTTCATTCAGTATATTATCTCTTTTTATTTTTTATTTTTGCAATCTCTCTTAATTTAATAACCTATGGTCACACTCATAGGATATTAAGGGGGCATCATCGGTATATATACCATCAGCTTAAAAAATAAAAAATATATGAAGTATTTGGATATAACCAAATACGCGAGCTTAGATAGTTCGGACATAACCGAATTATCAAAAACATATAAAGTATTTAGATATAACCAAATACGCGAGCTTAGATAGTTCGGACATAACCGAATTATCAAAAACATATAAAGTATTTGGATATAACCAAATACGCGAGCTTAGATAGTTCGGACATAACCGAATTATCAAAAACATATAAAGTATTTGGATGTAACCAGATACGCGAGCTTAGATAGTTCGGACATAACCGAATTATCAAAAACATATAAAGTATTTGGATATAACCAAATACGCGAGCTTAGATAGTTCGGACATAACCGAATTATCAAAGACCGAAAACGTTTGGAGTTAACCAGATGTGCAAACTTAACAGGTTTGGAACAAACCAGCCAAAAAACTAATCGATGATAAGTAGGAACCTAAACCTATTTCGAAATAAGTCGAGATCGAGGCTGGAATATCTTAAAGGAAAATAGTTTCGAACTCTTAACCTTGGAGCAAAAACTGAGGATGAGGAAAAGTGACTAAACAAAAAAGATACAACCAAATCATCCACGTTACATACCATATAAGTACTTTTGGGTTCATGGTTAAAGTAATATCCGACTTTGAAAAATAACGAGGTCGGAAGCGGATAATTTGAACAAACTGTGCATGAATGCATTGAGCTTCGAACCTAAATCCACAATATGTTTGTATGAATAAATAAACATAAATGATTCATCCATAAAAAATGTGCAAAATATTTCCAGCCAAGAAGTGTAAAGCATATATAAGTAATATTTAAAGAAATTGTATCAGCCCCGAGGGCATAAATTAAAATAATTACAAAAATAAGGGGACGCAGCCCCAATAGATGGTTTCCCCGAGATCAGATTTAAGGAAGAGGAGTCTCCTTGGCCTTCTCAGCATCAGCAGCACCGGATTCCTCAGGACGGATAGCATGGCTGTCCTCCTGGGCTCCCTCCGTAACGGCATCCCAAGCAGCCTTTTCCTTCTCGAGCTGATCAGCCTCTTCCTTCTCGAGCCGAGCATTCCACCTGTCAAGAAGTGTCGCCTCGTGAGGACCTAAGAAGCTGGTGTCCAGATCTTCATTGTAGGCCCACATTCGGTACATGGCCGAGTCAACCGCTTGATCCTTCTTCTCTTTGTACTCAGCAAGGAGACGAGCTTTTGCATCCTCCATGATGTCAAAGGTAGCAGCCTTTTCCTCTTCAAGCTTCTTGTTGGTCTCCTGGAGCTGGGTGATCTCCTTCTTATGCTCCTCAAGCTCAGTTTTCAGCTTCCCAAGCTCGGTGGCCATGTCCTCACGTTCCTTGGCTCCTGCCTCAAGCTTCGCATTCGCTGCCTTCAAATCATCGCTCGCTTTGAGGTGGAGATTCTTCGCCTCTTGAGCATGAGACTTGGTCGAATGAATCTCGTTGTTCAACTTATAATTAAGCTGGGTGGTAAAGGCAAGAGACTGAAAAAAGAAAAAGTCATCATTAACACCAAGTCTGTGTGATTATAACCAAGAAGGACTATAGAAGGATACTTACTGCGGCAGCGAGCTCGATACTCTTCTCATAGAGAACAGTGCAGTCTTGGGTATCGTTTAAGCATTGCCATTGGGGAGCTTCGAGACTGCCAAAGCTCTGGCCAATCCGGGACATAACATCCGAGACCAGCGTAGATCCATGGGACCCAGCGGCATTGTCGACCATATATGCATCCATATGGGTGGAAACTGATAGCTTCTGTGCTCGAGAAGCAGAAGGCCTTCTAGAAGGCGGACCTAAGGATGATTGAACCACCACAGGAGGTTGGGACTTAACCATAACGGAGGGACTGACCAGCGAAGTCGGCACCACTGCAGAGGCAATGACCTGCGAGGACGGCGCCGTTGTGGAAGCGCCGTCCTGGGAAGTCGCCGCAGCGATGGAGCTCGAAACCGGCGGAGCAGGAGGAGGGGTTTTCTTGGACCTCTTGGGGCCTTTGCCCGGCCGGTCGGTCTTCAGCGACCCCGCTCTGGGACGCTTGCTCCTCATGGCGCCAGCACCATCGATGATGTTGTCGAGGTCGGAGTCCATCTTGCCTGCACAAGTCACAACACAGAGTGAGTTAATAAAAGAGAAGCATACAAGTTGTTTCAGTATCACAGACATATAAAGTGATGATAGAAGAAACCTAACTGGAACTCTCCCCCGAGCTCGAGCTTGGGGACCATGAAATTCCCCCGTCTTCAGAGGAGGCGGGGGGAGTGCCTTCCCTATATGTGGGTGATAATCTCGAAAGGTCCCTATGGACACAGTCATCTACCCAACTCCATATCTCGTTCCACATCTCGTCTGTGGTATACATGGTGTCGTATTTCCCGAGCCCACTATCAAACCTATGGACACAGTCATCTACCCAACTCCATATGTAGAAGTGGTATCTATCCTGTGGGCATGAGACTAACCTATTGGGCTTATGTTTTAGTAAGGTGGGGGACCACATTCTTGAGGTAGGGAGGACTTTACCTTCATCCGAATCTGAGCTCGAGGCTTCATCATTAGCCTCATTCCCCGACAGCGGACTCCTTAGGCGAACTGGAAGTGGCGGCCTCGTTTCTCTCCTCGGAGGAAGGGCACCTGTGGGCAGGGGCACCTGCTCCCAGTGTTCATATTTTTTATTGGACCAGTCAAAGGTGGACTGGCCCTCCCCCAAAAGCCCGCACTTTCGGAGCCTATCCTCGTGTAAAAGGTATAAGAGAGACCTCTTGCCAGGGGGAGTTGGAGCAGGGTCTCTCTATGCTCCTTCATTGTCTCGTCAGGAGTGGGACGCTGAAAATTGGCTGAAAGACAAGACATATTTCTACTAAGTATGGATCTAAGAGCTAAAATCTCGAGCACAGAAATAAAGATAACGAGAATACTTACGAATCCGCCTGAATGAGTAGTGTCGAGACGGGGACAGACCGTCTGTCCAGAAGAAGGCCCTTTTAAAATCAGGCGGATGATTGGGAAGATCTTCAAAGACCTTCTTCTCCTTGGAATAGCACGAGAGATAATAAAAGCCATCCCCTCCCCGAGCTCGGGAGGGGTTACTTTTCAGACAAAAGAGATATAAAATCTCTTGAGGCGAAGGTCCTTTCCACCCCATCTCGTGGTATAAGGACCTCAGGGCAGACAGCACCCTGTAAGAATTGGTGTTGAGTTGGAACGGAGCAAACCCAACGAAATCCGTGAAGTCTTTGAAAAAAGACTTCAAGGGCAACAGTGCTCCCGCCCTCATGTGTTCCTGGCTCCATGCCGCGTATTTCACATTGGCGTCGCGGCCCCCAGGGGCGAAGCAGCTTCGTTCATGGTCGACCGGAGCTCGACACTTCAAGGAGCCTGATAGGCTGAGGCCGTGGAAAGCCAGGATTTTAGTTATCTGACTAGTTGTGGTAACCGAGCTCCAATAATGCTCGACTTCAAACATTTCTCTCCTCGGCTGCAAGGAAGAAGGTTCCCCCATTAGTGAAAATCGGAGCTCTCCTGGATGGTATGCGACAGTGACCTTTAGTGCAGGGTTGAGGGGAATCGGCCTAGGTCCTGAATTGGATTCCAGATAGAGGGCCTCCCGAAGAACTCTCCTCTTCCCCTCTATGACCTCGTCTATCTGGCGGCGGTAATGAGCTCGAATGTCCTCCTGCTCGCGCGCAAGCTCGTATTCCCTTATCCGACGTTGATTCTGGGCGAACAGCGATTCTTGGCTCGGAGTTTGTGGCTCGTAAGGGATTGCCAGCAATGACCCCCACCGTCTTTCCAGATTCTGTGACATCTAGCGAGAAAGAAAAAATGGTGAGGGCCATGCATGCAAGAGTTTCGAGCTCGAAGTTACGAGCTTGGGTTTAGGAACAAAACAAGCTACATATTAAGGCCCTTATTAAAGAGTCAGGACGTGCGTTCCACGGGAAAGGAAGGAGAGTGGATAATTTTTTGAAAATCCCGAAAATCAAGGGAAAAAAGATTGGCGGTTAACTAGAAAAGGCAGCCTTGGGTTTTGTGCATTTGTCAAGGCCCATGTCTTTTACCCGAAATCTTGGTGCACAAGAAAAGTCTCTTAAAATTTTAAAACCCAGAAAACAGGAACCTTGTTCAAACATCAAAACTGGGTATGAACCAGTGACGCAAATTCTGTGTTGGGAGTAAAAAAAAAAAAAAAACACAAGAGCCTATCGGATAGAAATCTCATATCGTATTATCCTAAGATGTAAACTAGTACATACACAAACACAGCAAGAATAGCATGGACAAAAACTGACAAAATGAAAAACAAAGAATGCATACTTACACAATAATGGCGATTGCAGAGAGATTGTCGATCGAAGAAGAGGTTGCAAATAAGAACTCACGGACTCGAACAAACCAGGGTTTCTTTGTTTCTTTGGCTGAGAAAACATGCGCTGAATAGAAACTTTATAGGGAGGTCTCTGGTTTCATTTTTTCTTCTTTTCTTGCTTTTGGTGAACGAAGATAAAAAAGAAGATGAAGAGTGGGGTCTCAAATATATAGATGAAAAAAGGGAGTTAATCCGGGACGTTGAGTGAAATCCTTGTAAAATCCAACGGTCAGGGGTCAATGACAAGATGGCGCCGAAAAGGTGGCAGACGGATGATCGTGGGCATGTTTCCAAGGTACTCGAGTACCAAAAATGAGCAATACCCAGCTGACGCGTGTCTGTTTTCAAAAGTGTATGACGGTACAGTTCTCAAAGAAAGTAGTTCAAAAGTTTCCTTCTCCTAGGATCCGAACAAATACTTTTGAGGGGGCAAGATGTTATACCCAGATTTCGAGCTATGTTAAATGTGACCTCAAAAGTTGGATTCATAAACAATTGGACTCGTAAGGTTTAGAGTATGCTCCAGGACTAAATATCGAGCCGTCAAGGCTCGATACGACCTCGAATATGGTGACCTTGAAGTATTCATGACCTCGAAAGGTAGCTTCGGAGATGCATCCATCCTCAGGGATGACCTCGGATCAGGGGTCCCGAGCTCAGCGCACATACGATCAGGGAGATGTCTCTAGCTCGAAAGCTGACGAGAAACCTGGGAGGCTAAGGCCTTGAAGATATATGATAAAAACCTTGAATATCTATAAGTGTTGTCCATACGAGATGTAATCCTCATTTATTACTGTAAATCCCCTAGAATCATGGGATATTATTTGGTCAGTTATACGTCCCCTGGTCTTCAGGGGACGTTTCCTTTTATATCTGATTGTGGGCATTTAAAGCCATTTATTTTATTTACACGAAAAGAGTAACTACCCAAAATATGTGGGATAGTATTCTGCATCCTTCTCTATAAATAGAGAGGTCATGCACCATTGTAATGGACGGAAATTCTGAACCTTGAGAGAAAACTCTGAAGAATTCATGCTTAAGAATTTTCAGAGATAATCTTGAGTTTAATAACAAAGACTCGTGGACTAGGCAGATTTAACTGCTGAACCACGTAAAAATCGTGTATTTGTATTGTCATATTTTAATCGGTCATTATCAGTTATTGTTTACGTGCTCTCCTTTCACTGTTGACGAAAAGCGGCGTCAACATAAATATTTATAAATTTATTTAACATGATTATTTCAAAGATTTACAAAACTAATTTTTTAACTTTAAAATATATTTTTGTTACAAAGCTTGAAACTTGGACTAGAATATGGTTTTGGTTTAACATTGAGTGTTGAGATTTAACTAGCTATGATTAAAAATATATATATAATATTTTTATAAAAAATAATAATATTGTGATTATCTTTAATTATATATTGTAACATATAGTTATTAATATTAATTTCAATTAACTGTATATTGTAACTTGTATAAATATTTATTTATTTTTTGAGTAATTGTATAAATATTTATTTTAATATTAATAAATACATTCATTTTAAATAAAAATAAATTAATCTACTTTATTAAAGGTAGTAGCTATAATTATTGTTAGTTTTATTATTATATTATTTGCTATATCTGAATTTTCATTAAAAATGGACACAAAAAGACAAAAAAAAATTAACACGTACAAATCTAAAAAAATCAGTGGGAGAGAATTATTTATATATATTATCTATTAATCAAAGCCTAAATATAAATATATAATTATAATTTAGATTAAAATTATACATTAACCACATAAAGGAAAGAACGATTAGCATATATATGGTTGGGGAGAACCGTCTTTTTGTAATTAATTTAATATATCGTATAAAATGATTTTTTTAAAATTACGGTGTTACATGTAATTAATGTCCATTAGTTATATTGTTTTGTTAGATTTTTTATTAGCACAACAAATAGATTAGAATAGAGAACTTACTTCATATTGAAATATAAGATACTCATCCTCTCAAATAAAAAAATATATACTATTTATGTTACTTCAACGAACTTATATATTTATATATAATGTGACAAGTAATTAATATTTACTTTTTGGATAGGTAAGTTGGGTACAACATCTATTTATTTAGTTTATATATAGTTAAAATATCTCCATTCACATTATATAAGTAATGGATATGATTATTTACCTATTCTGAGTTTTATACTTATACTTTTATTTTGAAAAATAAATTTACACCACAATTTTTTTTGACATGTTTACACCATTTATATATTTCTGAAAATTTTATTTACTTATTTTCTATTGAAGCCGGTAAAGCCTAATCTTTCATGTATTAGGTTTGTTCAACTTATTTTATTATTAAAAATATAAAATATATTAGTAAGAATATAAATAAAATACAAAATAATAAAGTGACAATTTTTCTTAATTATTACATGGCGTGAATTTGTTTACTATAAAGTTTTTGTTTTTATATATCTGCGACAAAAACAATGAAAAATATATTTATCTATGTTAGGCAATTTAAACGACAAAAACAATCGATTTGTCACAAATGCATTAAAAATAGTAAAAAGTAGTATTATATATATAGTAAATTAGTGTGAGAAAAAAATAACAAAAGAAAAATCACAATACAAAAAGACAGAAGAAGAATTACAACTAACGGATCCGTATTCAACAAACAATATAAAAATATATGTTAAACTCAATTTTAATTAGTAAATATTACGCATAGTGATGCAGCAATTTAACTTATCCAATTACATTTATTTTAGCTGATTGCACTTATCATATTTTGAGTGCACATATCATTACTCTAATTCTCTAAGATCATATTAGTTATAAACAAATAATTTACAACCTTTTAATACTATTTACAAATTTTTTAAACAAAAAAATATATAATTCCTCAATATGCAAATATTTTTATTATTTTATAATTTATGTAATATATATACTATTACACCCAGATTTCGAGATAAGAAGTTATGACCCCAAAAAATTGGGCTTGTCAGGTGTGAGCTCGAAATATATGCGGTCGTTATATGATTCTACAGTCAGACCTCTTTGAAGTAAACAACGACCTCGAGGATGTGTAGCCTCGAATATGCTCTGAGCTCGCAATGGCCATGGTATGACACTTGTCTATATTTTTCCCTGATTTCCTTCAGGCGAGATGGTCGAGCTTGGAAAGTGTAAGCTTGAATGTGACAACATCGTCAACATCTACTTGTTCCGTGAATAGGCGAAGCTAGGCGGCGAGCTCGTGATTGACAAATAGTCTCGGTGAGTTCAATACCAACAGATGATCTCGAAGATTTGATGAATCCCGTATCTGAATTAATCGGTTACGTGTGAATAAGTTTATTGTTGTACAATCCCAATATTTAAGGGATATCATTTAATCTGCTATCTGATCCCGTTCTTGGTAGGACGTTTCCGTGTATGTAGGAAATAATGCATTAAATAACATTATATTAATTGATTTACAGAATATCTTCCCAAGATATGTGGGTATGAATTCGGCGACATTCTCTATAAATAGAGAGAGGGAAGCACCATTTGTAAGGGACCGATATACTGATTCTTGAGGGAAAACTCTGGGCAACTGTTCTCTAAAAAGTTTCCAGAAAACTCCCAAGTCTTAATAATATAGACTCGTGGACTAGGCAGAGTTAACTGCTAAACCACATAAAAGCCTTCATGTGTTCTTTTTTGTTCATTTGCTCCAATATCTTCTTGTATAATTACTCTCCTATTTAAGTTGACGAAAAACGGCGTCAACGGTTTGGTGCTTTCATTGAGAGCCATTAAATAGTGAGTGTGTGAGTCTGTTTAATCAGGAAGCCTCTCGAATTAGCAATGGCAGCAAATGATCCCAATATTCCTGAGGAGGTAATTTTAGATGAAACTGAGTACCCCCGATGCTCGGGGAAGCAGCCTATGGTGAATTCTTACCCCTAAGAAAGGAGTGGTTCATCCGACTCTCGGGGACCACCTGCCCCAAGGGACGACGAGGACATGTACTATAATCCTTAACGATACATCCCAATAGTGGAACTCAAAAATCGTCAACTACGAAAGCAGTTGGTAGAAGCTAAGAAATGCAACGAAGAGCTTGCTAGACTAGCTGCTGAAGCGTAGGTGACTCAGGCCCCACCTCCACAAGATGCCCAGGCTCCGCCTCCGTGGGACGTTCACGTTCCACCGCATAGTCCTCGGTGGTGGCCACGCAAAAACGCTGCCACCCGAAGAGCGGAGCAACCTCCGCCACCAGCAGAACAGCCTGCTCCACCGAGACCCCGGAGAAGTAACCGGGCTGAAGGTCCTGCCAACCCAACTGTGGAGGCACCAGCCGGAGTAGGGAATAACCGAGCCCCCTCGGAGGCTCGGACCCAAAATCCTAGTAACACGCAGAATGTTGCAGAACCTGATCGAGAAAACTCATGGCCTTCTAGGCCCCGTAATGGATGGTAGCCACCATCGCCAATAAGACACCCACCATCGCCAATAAGGCACCCCTCGCCAATATGAAGAGATGCACGACCGACCCATGGTGATAAGGAAAGGCGAGCTGGGCGAAGGCGTGGGAATGGGGAAACTGCTACGGAGCAGAGGGGTGCCAATCCCACGAGAAGCGAAATGTCTCAATCTCAAACTATTGAGACAAGGCGACCAGCAAGAAACCCATCTCAAAATAACCATGCAACGAGCCATGTCAGCGAAGGCTCGGGTGACACCAAGTCTATAAGCATATATGACCAGGAACCAAGGAACACTGGAAATTGAGGAAATTACCTAGATTTGCAGGATCATCTGAACCTTAATCGGGGGCGTGATAATCCATCAAATCTAGATCTAAGAGATCAACTCAACGGGCACAAGCATCTCGCACAGAGGCGGGGAACTGGAGTTGTAATCAACGATAACCAGTTCTCGCTGCTTCATGTCAGAGCCCCCATAGATCCAGTCCAAGAAAGGATTGAATAGTTTGAAAGAGCATTCAAGCTCTTGCAAAATGAACGAGGCTGGGAACGGGACGAAGAGTTTGATGAAGAACTCGAGCCCTTTGCCCCACTGGTAAAATCCTCATCTCGAGAGGATATTTCAGACAGTATGTAAGAAATCAGAAACTCAATTAGGCTTCCACTAGCCAGAGGGCAGCAGCTGCACCACCTGCCCAGAACAGCAACTCTCGTGCAAGGAAGGATGAATGACCCCCTCTGATTGATGGAGAGGATGTCATAACCATCTCGAGGGGACCCCATATTGCAAGATCGGGCAGGAATGCCCAGAAAAGATACGTGAATGAGCTGAAAACTGGTGACGGGTCTCCCTACAAACCCGAACTCAAAGCTCCGAAACTACAATGGGTTGAATCTCAACCCCTAACTTTTACTGAAGATGACGCGTCCCATGTACAGTTCCCTCATAATGACCTGCTGGTCATCACCCTTCAGCTCGCGAATAAGAGGGTACACTGAGTCCTGATTGCCTGTATGGGATCGATCGAACTCCCCATGACCTTGGGAGACTTCCCAGTCTCGACAACCAAGATGATGGAATTCGTAGTGATGGATCTTCCATCGGCCTATAACGTACTGCTCGGCAGTTTCATCCGTAAGGCATCTGGCCATCAAGTTCCCAACTTCTAGTGGCATCGAGACTTTGAAGGGTGACCAGCTTGCAGGAAGGGAATGCAACAGCATTTCCATTAGAGGGAAGAAGCAGACAAGTGCACAAATACTTGTTGTAATTCAGAATAAGGATGGGACAGTCTTCGAATTAGACGAAGATATCGATCCAAGAGTAGAAGAAATGGCTGATCTTGAGCCGCTAGAAGAGCTCGAAGAGGTCAAGCTCAAGGAAGTTGATCCCCTGAAAACTGTGAAGGTAGGGAAAAACCTTTAAAATAAACATAATAGCAATTAATTGGCTTCTTAAGGAAGAACAAGGATGTCTTCGCATGGTCGCATTCGGACATGGTAGGAATAAGTCCTAATGTAATAAGCCATGCACTTAACATTGACAAAAGCTTCCCCCTGAAGCAGGAAAAGTGAAGGCTCTTGGATGATGATAGGAAGAAAGCCATGAAGGAAGAAGTCGACAGATTAAAGGCGAACCGGTTTATACGAGACGCCTTCTACCCTGAGTGGGTCGAAAGCCCGGTCTTGGTTCCGAAACCTAACGAAACATGATGGACTTGCATCGACTATTCTGATCTCAACAAGGCATGCCCTAAGGATTGCTTTCCCCTACCTCGGATCGACTAGCTCGTAGATGCCACATCTGGGCAAGGACTTATGTCATTCATGGACATTTATTCTAGATATAACCAGATTGCCATGCATGCCCCGGACCAAGAGCATACAAGTTTTGTGATAGATAAAGGGTTGTACTGTTACAATGTCATGCCTTTCGGGCTTAAGAATGTTGGAGTCACATACCAAAGGCTCGTAAACATGATGTTCTCCGAGCAGATAGGTAATAACATGGAAGTGTATGTTGATGATAAGTTGGTCAAATCTAAACATAGCAATAACCATGTGGGCGACCTCGAAGAATGTTTCGCCATGCTACGAAAGTACAACATGAAGCACAACTTCCATAAATGCTCCTTTGGAGTATCGTCGGGTAAGTTCCTGGGCTTCATTGTGAACGCACGGGGAATATAGGTTAATCCTGACAAGATCCAGGAATTTATTGACATGCCCTCACCTCGAAAACATAAAGATGTCCAGAGTTTGACTAGACGGATGGCGGCATTAAGTAGGTTTATCTCGAAATCTACAGACTGCTATCTTCCATTTTTCAACCTTTTAAGAGGGGGCAAAAAATTCGAGTGGACAGAGGAATGCGAGCTGGCATTTCAGGAGCTCAAGAAGCACCTCGCGGAGCCTCCTATCTTGTTGAAACCTATCAAAGGAGAAATCTTGTACCTATATCTCGCTACAACCGAGCACGCCATCATCGCCGTGCTCGTCCGTGAAGACCAGAAGGTACAAAAGCTAGTATACTATGCAACAAAAGGTTACTGGGGGCAGAATCGAGATACCCCTTAATGGAGAAATTGGCTCTCAGCCTAATTCACTCATCTCGAAAGCTCCGACCTTACTTCCAAGCACACCCCATCCATGTGCTGACCGACCAACCACTACGACAAGTCTTGTTAAAGCCAAAAGCCTCGGGGCGATTACTAAAATGGGTTGTTGAGCTCGGACAATTCGAGATCACTTATCATTCGAGAACAACCATCAAAGGGAAGGCCCTAGCAGACTTCATAGTAGAATGTACTGGAATGACTGATGACGAAGTTATAACCCCAACTCGCGAGCTGTGGAAACTATATGTCGATGGGTCTTCTAATGAATAATGGATTGGGGGTAGGAATCATATTGATCACTCCAACTGGAAGTCGATTTCACTCCGCCTTAAGGTTTGGATTCGAAGTATCTAACAACGAGGCTGAATATGAAGCTCTATTGGCCGGACTTCGAATAGCCAAGGAACTAAAGGCTAAGGCGATACATTATTACAGTGACTCGCAGTTGGTGTTCAACCAAATTTTAGGGGAATACCAGGCTCGTGGAACAAAGATGGCCGCCTATTTCGAGTTCTATACAATTGAGCAGGTTCCCCGAGAGCAAAATTCGAATGCAGGCACCCTAGCCAGCCTCGCCACATCCATCGAGGTCGATGCGCTGAATGTTGTGCCAATCGAACATCTGTCGACACCCAGTATTAGCAAGCATGAACAAGAAGATGTTTGCATGATTAACTCTGAGCCAACCTGGATGACCCCAATAGTTGATTACCTCGAAACCGACATTCTCCTAGCAGAACGGAACAAGGCTCCGAAACTAACGTATCAGATTCCCAGATACACTATTGTGGAAGTGAGGCTATATTAGAGAGGATACACAATGCCACTACTCCAATGTGTGACTCCACCTGAGGCCAAGAAAATCCTATAAGAGATTCATGAAGGATTCTGTGGGGACCACACTAGGGGCATAGCCTATCTAAGAAAATTATACGCTAAGGATACTTCTGGCCCACTATCAAAGCAAACGCATTTGAGTATGTCAAGAAATGCGATAAGTGCCAGCAGTTCACTACAATCTTGCAAGCTCCATCTTCTGAGCTAACTATGATGACCTCCCCATGGCCATTTGCGGTTTGGGGAATTGATCTCATGGGATCGTTGCCAACTGGCAAAGGTGGGATTAAGTACGCAATAGTTGCGATCGATTATTTACAAAGTGGACCGAGGCCGAACCTCTAGCAACAATTACCACGAAAAAAGTCTTGGACTTTGTGGTCAAAAACATCATCTGCCGATATGGAATGCTAAGAAAAATAGTATCTGATAGCAGTACTCAATTCGACAGTGAATTATTCACCAATTTTTGTGAGAAAAATGGGATAATGAAAAGCTTCTCTTTTGTTGCCCATACTCAAGAAAACGACCAAGTCGAGGCTGTGAACAAGACTCTCAAGAGTTCTATGAAAAAGAAATTAGAAGAAGCTAAGGGAAAGTGGCCCGAGGAGTTGCCCCAAGTCTTGTGGGCCTATCGAACCTCAACTCACACTTCAACAGGACATGCCCCTTTTTCTTTGGCATATGGATGCGAAGCCATGTTACCAATCGAGGTCAAAATACCCACAATTCGGAGCCATGCTTATGATCAAACCTCAAACCAATCCCAGCTCAAAGTATGTCTGGACCTGATTGAAGAAAGACGGGATGAAGCTCAATTGAAAAATGCAGTATATTAATAGCGAGCTACCCGATATTTCAATAAAAAGGTTTGGGACAGGAAATTTGAATTGGGAGACTTGGTGTTAAGGCGTGTGTTCCTAGCAACAAGGGACCCGGCTGCTGGCGTGCTCGGGCCCAATTGGGAAGGACCTTATCAATTCAAGTCAGTTATCCGATCCGGCGTCTACAAACTGGCAAGATTAAACGGGGAATTGGTACCACGAGCATGGAATGGTGAACATCTATGACCTTACTATTAATAGTGTAGGAAGGATGTCTCCTGTAACCATGCTTGTTATCGTTGCAAAGTTTATGTTAATAAATTGTTCGATATTGAATAAAGATCATTTTCGTGTCAATATGTTGTATTTTTTGCAAACTCTCTTAATTTAATAACCTATGGCCACACTCATAGGATATTAGGGGGGCATCAGTGGTATATATACCATAGGTTTGAACAAATAAATAACTCAAAAATAGCATACACAAAAACAAGCAAACGTCTGGACCGTTAACCAGATTATTAAAAATAAAGTGTTTGGATATAACCAAATACACGAGCTTAAATAATTTCGACATAACCAGATTATTAAAAATAAAGTGTTTGGATATAACCAAATGCGCGAGCTTAGATAATTTGGACAAAACCAGATTATTAAAATCAAAAGTGTATGGATTACAAACCAGTCACGAGCTAAAAAAATTTCAAACAAACCAGCTAAAACTAATCGACAGAAAGATGGGATATAAATAAATCCACTTCAAATTAAGTCGAGATCGAGGCTGGAATATCTTGCAAAAAGATATTTTCGACCTCATAACTTTGGGGAGTTACCCGAGGACGAGGAAAAGTAACTAGAAAAGCAGGATATAACTAAACTACCTACCTTACACGCCATATAAGTACTTTTTAGTGCATGGTAAAAGTAAGTTCTGACCTTGACAAATAACGAGATCGGACACAGATATATCGAACAAACTATTCAAGAATGCATAGAAACTCGAGCTGAAATCCAGCATGTGTTTGTATGAATAAACAGACATAAAGGCAAACTTTTAATATAAATTTCTTGAAATATTTCGATTCAAGAGATGTAAAGCAAAAATATTAAAGTGAAGTCAAATATGGTATTACAAATATCATAAGTAGATAGCTCTTGTGCGGGCTATGAATTGTTTTTGCCCCGAGGGCATATATGTGAAAAACACAAAAGCTATAAATTATTACAAAAGTATCAGAGGGACGCAGCCCAGGATTGAGATTTACGAGGTAGGAGCACCCTCCTTAGCCTTCTCAGCATCCTCTGCCTCCAGCCGAGCTTGCCATTTGGCAAGAAACTCGTCCTCAAAAGAGCCTAGGAAGCTAGTGTCGAGATCGGCATTGTTGGCCCAGATCCTGTACATGGCCAAGTCAACTGCCTGATCCTTCCTTTGCTTGAACTCTTCAAGGAGACAAGCCTTTTCGCCCTCCATTATCTCGAAGGTGGCCTTTTTCTCCTCTTCAAGATTGGCATTCAGCTTCTCAAGCTCTTCAATCCTGGAGCTCTTCTCTTTAATCTCAGCTTCCAGCTTTGACCTTGCGACCTTAAACTATTCAGCGAGCTTGAGTTGGAGATTCTTTGACTCCTGGGCATAAGACATGCTCGCGTGGACCTAGTTGTTTAGCTTGTAATTTAACTGAGCAACTGCGGTTAAAGAGTGACACACAAATGGATCAAGTTAGAATATACTTTAAGAAAAATTACAATAAATAGTAAGGTGAAAGAGGTTATCGCGGCGGCGAGCTCGACACTCTTGTCATAGAGGACGACGCAGTCCCGAGCGTTGACCAGAAACTGCCACTAGGGAGCCTCGAGACCACTGATGCTTTGGCCTACCCGAGACAGGACGTCCAAGCCAAGTGTGGCTCCATGAGTCCTGACAGCGTTGTGGACGACATACTCATCAACATGAGTAGAAATTGACAACAGGTGCCCCTTCGAGGTCCTTGGTGTCTTTGGAGCTGGGCCGAGCGTTGGAAGGATCCTGATAGCAGGAGGCAAAGGAGGAACATCTGTTGTGGAAGCATCGACTTGGGAGGTAGGGTTCGCTACTGGGCTCGAAATAGTAGGAACTGGGGGAGGAGTCACCTCAGTCCTTTTAGGGACCTTAGCCGGCCGACCAGACCTTTGCGAGGCCCTCGAGCGCTTGCTTTACTTGGCTCCCTCACCAATGGCGAGCACGTTCTCAAGGTCGGAGTCCATAGTGCCTGCACAATCAAATCACATTAGAAAACAATCTCAAGAAGCTAAAATTAGCATAATGCAGATAGTCAGAGGAATTAAAGACAAGTGACGAGGGACCTAACTGGAACTCTCCCCCGAGCTTATGCTCAGCGACCACGTAATTCCCCTATCTTCGGAGGAGGCAGGGGAGTCCCTTCCCTATATGTGGAAGTCAACCTCGAAAGGTCCATATAGTCATTTGTCCCATATTAGACAGCTATTCCATCCCAAACCTCATTCAGAATATACATTGTGTCGCATTTCCCTAGCTAGCTATCAAACCTATGGATCCTATCATCTACCCAGGACCATACATAAAAGTTGTCCCTATCATCTTCACATAAGATCAGGGTGTTGGGTTTGTGCTTAAGTAGGGAAGGAGACCACACGGCCGAGCTAAGAATGACCTTACCTCTGTCACTCGAGCTCGAGGCCTCATCATTGGCATCGTTCCCCGAGCACAGACTCTTGGGACGGCGAGCTGGGGATCTTGCCTTGGAGCTTTGCCTCAGAGGAAGACTGCCAGTTGGGAGAGGCACAAACTCCCACTTGGTGTACTTCTTGTAGGCCCTATTGTCTGTGGATTGGTCCTTCTCTAGGAGACCACAGGCTCGAAGCCTATCTTCATGAACAAGATAAGATAGTGAGCGCCTTCCATATGGAAGTTGGAGCAAAGTCTCTTTATGCTCCCTCATGGCGTCCGTGGGAGTGGGACGCTGGTAGTTAGCTGAAAGAATGGAATACATTATGAGATAATTTGAGGCTAAACAAAGGTCGAGCATGAGAGGAAAAGGATCGTATGCTTATGGATTCGCCTAAACGAATAATATCTGGAGCGAGCCAGGCCATTCGTTCAAAAGAAATCCAGCTTGAAGTTGGAAGGATGGTTGGGCATGTCTTCGAAGATCTTCTTCTCCCTGGGATAGCTCGAGAGGTAGTAGAAGTCATCTCCTCCCCGAGCTCGGAAGGGATTTCTTTTCAACCAAAAGATACTTAAAATCTCTTTTAGTGAAGGTCCTTCCTAAGGGTGCACATGGGTCAGCTTTTCGGGTTTCGTGATCATCGGGTTCGAGTTTTACGGGTTTCGGGTTGAGAAAAATGGTACCAAAACCGATCCAAAATATTCGGGCTTTTTCGTGTTTCGGGTTTTATTTGGGTTCAGTTTCGGGTTTGATTCGGGTTGGGCTAGGCCATTTGTGTTTTGGGATGAAAAGCCAAATTTTGCAAAAATACCATTTTTAACACTTTTTTTCAAGAATACCATTTTTTCTTTCAAAAATACCATTTTTTCGAATTTTGGGTTTGATTTTGGGTTGGACTGGGCCAATTGGGTTTTGGGCCAAAAAGCCAAAATTTGCAAAAATACCATTTTTTACACTTTTTTTAAAAATACCATTTTTTTCGGATTTCGGGTTTGAACCCAAAGCCGAGTTTTAACAAATTTCAAACCCGAACCCGACCCGACCTTTGTCGGGTTCAGGTCGGATTCAACCCGAATCCAACGGGTTTTCCCAAAAAATGGGTTTTCAGGTTGCGGGTTTTTCGGGTCAAATGTTCACCCCTAGTCCTTCCCACTTCAATTTGTGGTAAAGCAACCTCAGGCCTGACAAGACCCTGTATGAGTTGGTCTGGAGTTGGAAGGGCGTGAGCCCAACAAAATCCAGAAAGTCCTTAAAAAAGGACTTCAAGGGCAATAAGGCCCCTGCCCTCTATGCTTGTGGCACCAGGCAGCGACCTTCAGCTTATTGTCGAGATTGCCATCTCCCGAGGCATAACATCTACGTTCGTTGGAAGTCGGCACTTGACACCTTAGCGAGCCTGAAAATCCTAGGTCGTGGTGAGCTAGGATGTTGGTTATCTACCCCAATGAGGAAACCAAGCTCCAATAATGCTCGGCCTCGAAAAATTCTCCCCTCGAGGTGGGAATGGCGGTCAGCTGCGAGGTGGATGGATGATTTGTTGATTCTTCCATCAGTGAAAATTTGAGTTCGCCCGGTTTAAAAGCGATCGTCACTTTAAGAGTAGGGTCGAGAGGAATTGGTCTGGGCTCGGGGTCCGGGCCTGGATAGATTGCGACCCTAAGTTTTTTCCTCATCGATCTGGCATCGAAAATGAGCTCGAGTATCCTCTTGCTCACACTTCAATTCGTGCTCACGAATCAGCCGCTGGTTCCGAGTAAAGGGTGACTCTAGGCTCGGAGTTGTCAGTGAATAAGGAATCGCAAGTATTGACCCCCACCGCTTATCCGAATTCGGTGACATCTAGCAAGAAAGAAAAAGGGTGAAGGCCAGGCACGCAGAAAATTAAGGATAAAAATTGATATGGTTCGAGCTCGAATGCTCGAGACTATGGCATAAGCTCGATCAAAGGAATGAAATCAGGCTC
The DNA here is from genome assembly GCF_963169125.1 of Humulus lupulus. Lineage (NCBI taxonomy): Eukaryota > Viridiplantae > Streptophyta > Magnoliopsida > Rosales > Cannabaceae > Humulus > Humulus lupulus. The sequence goes on along the minus strand of NC_084794.1, from coordinate 278,718,659 downwards.
GGAAGAAACATGAGCTATCAAAAGAATCGGGCCCCGAGCGTGTATTTGCGCGAAGGGAGGAAAGTGGATTTATTTTTTGAAGATCCCATATTTTTAGGGAAAAAGTTGGCAGTTACTCAAAAAAGTGATATTTTTGGGAAATGTGCAAATTGAAAACCCTAATTCTATACCCCGTTTCTTGGTCTACACAATATGATATCCGAAATCTAAACAACACAGTAAAATCCATATTTACATCTTTTATGCAAAATCTGGGCTTGGAAATCCATAACATCAGATGAGCGTAAAAACTACACGATATTGACGAAAGCATTCTAGTACTAAACTAATGCCTAAAGTGAAACAACAACATAAACATGCATGGAAAAAAAATATATACACAAACTTATGGGATCAAGAATAGATACTTACACAATGTAGCTAGTGGGTACAGAGAAATTGATGACCGAAGGAGTGGTTGCAAGAACGATCTCACGGAGTCGAACAAGCCAACATTGTTTTGTCTTTTTGGTTTGGAGAACATGCAAAAATTGAACAAATTGGGTTATGGTTTTTTTTCTTTTTTCTCTGAAAACTCGAAGACGTGAAATTGAAATGAGGAAGACGGGCATATTTATAGGCCCCAAAGGATGTCAAACGTTGAATTGATCTGGACCATTGGCCAAAATTGGTATCTGATCGAACGGTCAGGAACAAATGAAAGGATGGCGCCATAAAGTTGGCAGGCGGACGGACGTGCACATGGTGCAAAAGACACTCAAGTACTCTGACCATCTAGTACCTGGCTGACATGTTTCCACACTCGAGTGCAATTGATTCTACAGTTTCCAAGAAAGGCAGTTCAAAAGTTTCCTTCTCATGGGATTCAAACTGATACTTTTGAGGGGGCAACATGTTACACCCAGATTTCGAGATAAGAAATTATGACCCCGAAAAACTGGGTTCGTCAGGTGTGAGCTTGAAATATATGCGGTCGTCACATGATCCTATAGTCGGACCTCTTTGAAGTAAACAACGACCTCGAGGATGTGTAGCCTCAAATAGGCTCTGAGTTCGCAATAGCCATGGTATGACACTTGTATATATTTTTCCCTGATTGCCTTCAAGCAAGATGGTCGAGCTCGGAAAGTGTAAGCTCGAATGTGACAACATCGTCAACATCTACTTGTTTTGTGAATAGGCGAAGCTAGGCGGCGAGCTCGTGATCGACTGATAGTCTCGGCGAGTTCAATACCAACTGCTGATCTCGAAGATTTGATGAATCCCGTATCCGAATTAAATCAGTTACATGTGAATGTGTTTATTGTTGTACAATCCCAATAATTAAGGGATATCATTTAATCTGTTATCCGATCCCGTTCTTCGTGGGACGTTCCCTTCTATGTAGGAAACAATGAATTAAATAGCATTATATTAATTGATTTATAGAATATCTTCCCGAGATATGTGGGAATGAATTATGCAACCTTCTCTAAAAATAGAGAGGGAAGCACTATTTGTAAGGGACCGATATACTGATTCTTGAGGGAAAACTCTCGGCAACTGTTCTTTGAAAAGTTTCTAGAAAACTCTCAAATCTTAATAATATAGACTCATGGACTAGGCAGAGTTAACTGCTGAACCACGTAAAAGCCCTCATTTGTTCTTTTTTGTTCATTTGTTCCAATATATTCTTGTTTAATTGCTCTCATATTTAAGTTTACGAAAAACGGCGTCAACATATACATATTTTGTTTGAAATATAGTTTAACTCTCCTGAAAAAAAAACAAAAAAAAATATTTGTGAAGTAGTAAATAGTTGAATTAAATATTTAGAAAAATATTAGTTTACAACCAAGTTATCTTCTCACAATATATATATTAATTTATTAAATAAAGAAAATTTTTAAGCGAATCAAATGAATGGAAAAAAACATAATAATAATAAAAAAAATCTTAAATTCAATAAGTAACACAGCTTGAAGTTTGGGGGATGGTTGGGCATGTCCTTAAAGATCTTCTTTTCCTTGGGATAGCTCGACAAGTAGTAGAAGCCATCTCCACCCTGAACTCGGGAAGGGTTGCTTTTCAGACAAAAGAGATATAGGATCTCTTTTGGCGAAGGTCCTTCCAACTTCAGTTCGTGGTACAGCGACCTCAGGGATGACAAGACCCTGTATGAGTTAGTCTGGAGTTGGAAGGGCGCAAGTCCAACAAAATCCAGAAAGTCCTTAAAAAAGGACTTAAAGGGCAGTAGAGCCCCTGCCTTCATATGCTCGCGACTCCAGGCTGCGCGCTTAAGTTTATTGTCAAGGTGTCCATTGCCCGGGGCATAGCAGCTTCGTTCGTTGGAAGTAGGAGCTCGACACCTCAGCGAGCCTGAAAACCCTAAGCCGTGACGAGACAAGATGTCAGAAATCTGTCCTAACAAAGTAACTGAGCTCCAGTAATGCTCGGCCTCGAAAAATTCCTCCCTGAAGGTAGGAATAGCAGCAGGTCACGAGGTGGGTAGACGGTTTGATGAATCCTCCATCAGCGAGAAAGTAAGCTCACTCGGCTTGTAGGCAATAGTTACTTTGAGTGTGGGTTCGAGAGGAACCGGTCTAAGCTTGGGGTCTGGGTCTGGATAGATTGCGACCCAAAGTTTCCTCCTCTTCCTCTCCTCGACTTCGTCAATTTGACGTCGGAAGTGAGCTCAAATATCTTCTTGCTCTCACCTCACTTTGTGTTCGCGAATTAGCCGCTGGTTTTGAGTGAAGGGCGACTATGGATTTGGAGTTGTCGGAGAATAGGGAACTGCAAGCACTGACCCCCACCATTTTTCAAAATTCTGCGACATCTAAGAAGAAAGAAAAGGGTGAGGGCCAAGAACACAAGAAATAAGAGTAAAATTTTAAGTGATTCGAGCTCGAATGCCTGAAATCACGGAATAAGCTCGATCGAGACCGAAATCTTGAAAGAACGAATCGAACTCAAGGGAAACCCCGAGCCATTGTAAGGTTCAAGCTTCGAGCGTGTATTTGACACGAGGGAAGGAAAGGGCGGATTCATTTCAAGAATCCTTGATTTTCAGGGAAAAGGTTGACAGTTACTCAAAAAGGTGATAATTTTGGGAAACGTGCAATTTAAAAGCCTAATTCAGTACCCCATTTCTTGGTCTACACGGTACATTACCAATAGTCTAAAAATAATTTAAAAAATCTACATTTGCATCCTCTACATTAATTCTGGGTTTACCCATGATATCTGAAAAAAAAAATTAATTCAAAATCTACTCAATATCAGTTAAACAATGTGGTTGAGGTTACTAATTGCTACCAATATTCTTATAATGCTAATTAAAACTAGTAAATATTCTCACGGTGCAACAGAAACGCAAAAACATGAAGAAAAAAAATACGAGGATCAAGAACAGAAACGTACACACAATGGCTTGTGAATACAGAGAGATTGACGACTAGAGGAGTGGTTGCAAGAATAATCTCACAGAGTCGAACAGGCCAAGATTGTTTTGTTTTCTCGGTTTGGAGAACATGAAAAGAAAAAAGGGTTTGTTGGCTCTTGTTTTTCTTTCTGAAACTTGAGAAGTTAAAATGAAGAAGAACGGGACGACACAGTTATATATATGTGTCCTAATAGGAGATAAGGGTCGAATTGATCTAAGCCATTGTCCAGATTCAGTATCTGACCAAATGGTCGGGTACAAACGTGGTGATGGTGGCATAAAGATGGCAGATGAATGGACGTGGGGATGGTACAAAAGTACTCGAGTACTCTGGTTAAGCAACCAGTGGTTGACGCGTGTCTGCATCAGAGTATATTATAGGTGGCTTAGTTTCCAAGAGGGGCAGTTCAAAAGTTTCCTTCTTCATAGGATTCGAACTGATACTTTTGAGGGGGCAAAATGTTACACCCACATTTCAAATATGGGAATCATGATCTCAAAATCTAGGCTCGTTAGGCGTAAGCTCGAAATGAACATGGTCATCATTTGATCCACTATTCAGAGACGATTTTGCTGTGAATGACGACCTCGCGAGCTCAAGGAGTATGTAACCTCGAAAGTGTTACGAGCTTATAAGTTGGACTTGAAATTCACGATATCAAGGGTTCAACACTTGTATAAGATTTTTAATGCATCTCTTGCCCTTAGACAAGATGGTTCGAGCTCGAGAGGGTACGCTCGAACATAATGGCTTCGTCAACGGAGCTAGTTGGGAGCATACGCGAACCAATGTGACAAACTCGTAATGGGAAAATGGTCTCAAAGAGACATGAATTCAGCATCCAAACACGTCAGCTGTGTGTGTACGTATTTATTGTTATAACTTCCCAATGTTTAAGGGATCTAATGTGTTATTGTTATTAAATCCCACATTTTATGGGATATTACCGCGTACGGAGTAAATAATGTATTTATTTGTATTATATTATTTGATTCACATAATATCTTTCCGAAATATGTGGGAACAAATTCTGAAACCTTCTCTATAAATAGAGAAGGAAATTTCATTTGTAAGAGATGGAAAGACTGATATCTGGAGGGAAAACTCTGGGCGACTATTTTCTGAAAGTTTCTAGTAGACTCCCAAGTGCTAATAACACAGACTCGTGGACTAGGTAGATTTTAACTTCTGAACCACGTAAAAAGATCTTGTTTTCATCCTTTTTATTCATTTCCTCTAGTATATTTTTGTTTAATTGCTCTTCTTTCTTAAGTTGACGAAAAACAGCGTCAACAAGTTGGATCTCACGTAAATCCAGCAAACACTCTGATAGAGGGCCAACCATTTGGAAATCACATCATGAATCGCATCCATGTTAGCCTTTAGTTTATGGTGAGAGAATTTTGCAGAGTTAAGGGAATAAACAATGTAGTCTTTGTTCTAGTGGACCCATCATTCATGAATTGTGAGTCAATCTTTATAACTTTAGAGGATGTATAGAACAAGTTGCTACTTTGCATATGATTGGAGGCTCATCAATGATATTCGGAATAAGGTATCCCTTCAATTAATTCTTTGAAATGATATGAAATTTAGAATGGTTATGAGTATTGCTTTGTGATCTACTGCATATTTTCATAGTAAATTGAATGTTTACAAGTTTCGGCAGTCTTATTTTATAAGGGAAACTCTGCCAAAAATTTTCAAAAATATTTAACACTTAAGAAAATTTTGCAGATGCATTTGGAAATCCCTATTTCCAAACCAGCTTGTCTTTTACAAGGTTTTTTGACACGGACCGTCTTAGCATTAATAATGCTAAAGATGTAGAACGATCAACCATTGACTTGGAAAATTGGTTGATGACCATGAATAGAGTTGGACAACTATACTTTATACCTTGGAACATAATGTAAGAAATACTATAAACTTTTCTTATTTGCTTATTCATATTAAAAATTTAATTATTTTATTTAACATGCTTATTATTTTAGGGAACATTGGATGTCAGTGATTGCTTTGCCAAAAGGAAAAATCGTGTTCTTGGATCCACTGAAAGCACACAAACGTCCTGAAGAAATTGATTCAATGAAAATGAGGTAAGTTTTAAAATTTTAAAAATATTTCTTAATACACAACATCTATGACATGTTACTACATTTTAATAACTTTTGTAATTTTTCTTTTTATATAGTGCATATTATAAGGCTTTTCCAATGAATTACTCGTTAATCCTACAAAGATATTCAATGTTGCATGTCCAAAATAACCACAAAGTCATGGATGTGGTTTTCATGTGTGGAAGTACATTAGAGATCTTGTACGGGCATCAAATACAATGAAAACCCTAATAGAAAAAGTAAGTTTATTTTTTATAACTTATTTTGGTATCGATAACCTATAAAATAATCAATGTTGTTAATTAATTTATTAATTTTATGGTTTGATGGGAAGAAGGAATATTGTGAGATTGCAGACCTCTTGTCAATCCAACACAAATGGTTAGATCGATTGATGACATAAATTTATTAGTAAGCATATTTTGTTTATGAGTTCGTTTAGTTCTAAGTTAAGTTTTATGTGAATGTATTAATGTTAAGGCTAGCTATCTTACTTAAGTACTTGTTTTTATGCTTATGTATGACATTTCAAATTAATGAAAGTTATCATATTTTCATTCAAAAAAAATGCATAACTAGTTCCAATTGTAAAAATATATATATAACTATAAATTCATATAATTAGATCATTTAAAAAAGATCAGTGCAAATATATATATATATAAATAGAATTTGGCTATTTTAAAATAATCAGAAATAATTATTCTAAAAAAAATAGGGGGAGGACTTTCTACTTCGGTTATTATGTTAAAACCAAAGTAGAATCCCCACTTTCTACTTCGGTTTTTACATAATAACCGAAGTAGAAAGTCTATTTTTTACTTCGGTTTTTATCTACTTTTTACTTCGCCCCGAACTACTGCGATTGTGAATTTAAGCAAAAATCGAAGTAAATCCAGCATAAAAACCTAAGTAAAAGCTTTTTTCCTTGTAGTGGCGTCTACCGACGACTTTTTTTCTCGGTATAGGCCCAATTTTTTGTAGTGATTCTTATTTTCTCTCCTGTTGTTTACTCTTTACTTTACTTTTTCTATCTTTATTTTTTCCATTATAATTTTCTCTTATCACTTTCTTTCATAGTACATTTTCTTAATTACCATACCATTTCTTAATTTTTTCTCATTTTTCTTCTCATCAGTCATCCCTTTTTCTTTTCTCATTTCACAACAAGAAAAAATGGCTTTTACTTCGGTTTTTAAGCTGGATTTTCTTCGGTTTTCGCTAAAATTCGCAACCGCAGTAGTTTGGAGCGAAGTAAAAAGTAATTAAAAACCAAAGTGAAAAATAGGCTTTCTACTTCGGTTATTATGTAAAAATCGAAGTAGAAAGTGGGGATTCTACTTCGGTTTTTACATAATAACCGAAGTAGAAAGCAGGGTATGCTTCCTTTCTGGGCACTTTCTACTTCGGTTATTATGTAAAAACCAAAGTAGAAAGTGGGGATTCTACTTCAGTTTTTACATAATAACTGAAGTAGAAAGTGGGGTGCGCTTCCTTGCTGGGCACTTTCTACTTCGGTTATTATGTAAAAACCGAAGTAGAAAGTGGGGTTTCTACTTCGGTTTTTACGTAATAACCGAAGTAAAAAGCCCCCCCCCTTTTTAAATAATTATTTCTAATTATTTTTAAATGGCCCAATTCTATTTTTATATTTTTTTTGCCCTAATTTTTTTAAATAGTCTAATTATATGAATTTATAGTTATATATATTTTTACAATTGGAATTGGTTTATTTCATTTAATTTATAACAGAAATAAAAATCACAAAATTTATACACTTAGAATTAAAATTCTTATAAAATTAAATATTTATACATTCACATAATTGTTAAGTAGAATAACCTAATCATTCATATATACATTCACATAATTGTAATTAAGTAAAATAACTTAAATATTTATACATTTACATAAAACTAAAGGTATGTATTAACAAAATAGTCTTACTAATAAATTTAAGTCATCAATCGGCTTAACTATTCTTGTTGGATTGGCAAGATGTCCTCCCAACCCTTGGCGACAATTTGACTACTAGTAACTTTGTCATTTAGTTCATTCTACGAAACAAACCAATGATAGATTAAATTAGTAACTTGTAACAACACTTAAAAAAAATTTCCTACTTATCTTTAAAACACTTACATCTCTTTCTTCAATTTTTTTGTCCAAATTATCTTCGACAAGAGTCTTCTTCGTTTCTCGCGCTCTTATCCAAATTTCATATCCATCTACATCTTCCACTCCTAATTCTTTTTTCTAAGACATCAAACTTAATTGAAGTTTAATTATTAAATTTTCCTAAGTCTAACAAAATTTCGGCAGCATAACAACTGCATTTTAACATCTCCAAAAATTTTAAAATCTGTAAATAACACACAAAATATATCGACATAGTGTGCAAATTGAAAAGGGAAAACAATTAATAAAATCTATAAAAAATTGGCAGAGTTTCCTTTGTTTTTGTAGCATATCCCAATTTTATAATTATATATAAATTCAGCACAAACAAACACAAAATCAACATACATAATTCCATCCTTATATCACTGCCAACAACAAATTTCTCATAACCTACTTCACTAAAGTAAAGCATGCAATATTTAACTCTAATTTTATAAATAAATATTGCAATAGTAATAAATAAAATTTAAAGATTACTCACTTCCAATATTACTCTTGAAGTCACCCAAAATCAATACCGAATTGGCAACTAAATCAACAACCCTACTAAAAAAAAAGCTTAAACAAAAACAAATAAAAATCAATTACATAATTAATTAAACTAATTACATAATCATCAAACAACATATCAAGCTAGCTAGTTATAGAAAATAAAAACAAATGTCACTAATAATCCAAACATTTCAAGTTCTAACATTGGCAACAACATTACCTATTGAAGCTATGTTTAGAAATTTAAATAGTAAGCCACAACAATTTTTAAATTTTACTAATATATATATAATTAATAACATTATATAAAATAACAAAATAAATTAAAAAATATAACACAAATATACTAAAAAATAAGTATTAAATTCGGAATAATATAAAAAAAAATTAACACAAACAAAGTTTTAAGGTAATAAACATTCTTTGATGCTCAAAATAACCTCTAAATCAATATTAACAACTCTAAAACCTATATATAATAAACAAATTATATCTATAAGAAAAAAAATCTGAAAATATTATAGGAAATAAAAAAAAAATCATACAAACAAAGATTTAATGATTCATTCATTTTTTGAAGCTCAAGAACTTATTTTAATGTAAGAAAACTAGCCAAAGTCCAATAACAATACCCATTTTCGAACCCTAAAAATACCCACACCCAAAGTCTTTATTTTCTCCCTCAAAAATAAAAATGGAACTATTATTTATGTTTTTAAGTAAGAAAAATGATTTCAAATGGTAAAAAAAAAAACATAAAAAATGATATATTTTGTGGAACCCTCGTGGGAGTACGACAACAATGGAGGTTTTCTGGGTTTGGCGTTTGAGATTTTTGCTTCAGAGAGACGAATGAGCCCCAGAAACTATATATTAAGGGTATTAAAATTCTTTTACTTCGGTTTTTGTATAAGAACCGAAGTAAAAGCCTTCAGGGCCGCATTTGGTTTGCTCCACTTTTCACTTCGGTTTTTTCATAAAAGCCGAAGTAAAAAGCCCCGATATAGTGTGCAAATCAAACATGACCATTGTCTATTTTCTATTTTAATTTCGTTTTTTTAAGAAACCGAAGTAATAACCTTTTTTTTATGTACTACCATTCCCAAAAGCGAAGTAAAAACCCATTGAAAGTCTTTTTACTTCAGTTTTTTTATATTCTATGTGTAAAAAAATGAAATAAAAACCTATATTTCTAGTAGTGTTTTTTTATCTCATCGATTACTTTCTTTTTTCTTATTTTTTATCATACTTATTTTCGCATTATTTATTATAAACTTTCACAATATATATTTTTTCATTTCAAATACATTTATTAATATCTTTTATTCAAGCTCTTTTTAAAAAAAAAAATTTAGAGAGAGGACATTATACAAACAATTTATTTATTGACTTTGGAGGATGATGAATTTGAATTTGGTAGTGTTGTACTACTAAATTATGCCCATGATCACATTTTATTTAATTGAAAATAACAAACACTGTTTTCTATATATATATATTCTCATTTTTTAAAGCATAACTTTGAAAAAAAAAATATGAAACAAACCTTTAATTATCGCTTTTCGTTTTTAAGAATTCATGAATAGCCAAACTGCAACAAAAGCATATAACTTTTTATGCTAAAACCCCTAATAATATTTAACCAATAATCGGGAGACGCTTGATAAATAAGATCTAAATCAAATCAAAGTTTATTTTGACTCATTCAGTATATATCCCAAAGAGTCAGATCATGCATCTTAGACCATCTTCAACTTGGAATAAAATACTATCAATATTCTCTTTTATCCCTACCTAAAATTAGTGACTTCTACCACACGTACGTACTTTTCAATATTTAAAGAATCTCTTTTATTAGTTTATATATATCTATGAATAAGCTCCTTGGTCCTCCTTCTCTTTTGTCTTTTTCTTATTTTGTTGTTTTCTAGTATGTTTTTCAAAAAAAATTCACTTTCTTTAATCCTAAAATTATCACAGGCACATGTATTACATATAAGTACTATGTGTTTGTTAGTTATACTGTTTTACTAGATTTTATATTAGCACAATAAATAGATTAGAATGGAGAACTTACTTCATATTGAAATATAAGATACTCATCTTCTCAAATAAAAAATATATACTATTTATGTTACTTCAACGGACTTATATATTTATATATAATGTGAGAAGTAATTAATATATACTTTTTGGAGAGTTAAGTTGGGTAGAATATCTATTTATTTAGTTTATATATAGTTAAAATCTCTTCATTGACATTATATAAGTAATGGAAATAATTATTTACCTATTCTGATTTTTGTACTTGTATTTTTATTTTGAAAAATAAATTTACACTACAATTTTTTTTTTGCATATTTACACCATTTATATATTTCTGAAAAATTTATTTAATTATTTTTTATTGCAACCGGTGAAGCCTAATCTTTCATATATTAAGTTTGTTCAACTTATCTTATTAATAAAAATATAAAATATATTAGTAAGAATATAAATAAAATACAAAATAGTAAAGTGACAATTTTTCTTCATATGGCGTGAATAAATTTAGTTTACTATAAACTATTTTGTTTTTATATATCTGTGACAAAAACAATGAAAAATATGTTTATCCATGTTAAAAATATATCTTTCTAATTAGGCAACTTAAACGACAAAACAATCAACCTGTAGAAAATGCATTAAAAATAGTAAAAAGTAGTATTATATATATGATAAATTAGTGTGAGAAAAAAATAACAAAAGAAAAATCACAATACAAAAAGACAGAAGAAGAATTACAACTAACGGATCCGTATTCAAGAAACAATATAAAAATATATGTAAACTCAATCTCAAATAGTAAATATTACGCATAGTATGGTGCGGTAATTTAATTTATCCAATTACATTTATTTTAGCTAATTGTACTTATCATATTTTGAGTGCACATATCATTAGTCTAGTTCTCTAAGATCATATTAGTTATAAACAAATAATTTACAACCTTTTAACACTATTTACAAATTTGTCAAACAAAAAAATATATAATTCCTCAATATTCAAATTTTATTTTTTTGGTTTATACATTTTTAGACCCTATGTTTTGTCTCATTATCTGTTTGGACCCTGTGTTTTAACAAATTACTTTTTGAACCCTATGTTTTCTAAAATAGTTCAAATAGGCCCCTAAACCCGATTTTGATCAAAATTTTTTTTTACTAAAATCACAAATAATCCATCAAACTAACAACTCAGAACAAAAATACAGTCATTCTGCCTAAGACCTGTGTTGTTATATTCATTTTTTTTCATCAAAATTAGCTTTAGGGGCATATTTGAACTATTTTACAAAATACAGGGTCTAAAAAGTAATTTATCAAAACATAAGTTCCAAACAGGTAAATGTTTTTATGTCTTTATTCATATTCATGTTCTTATTCTTTCTATTGTTTCAAATTCAATGCTTTTTATAATTTTTTCAATTCATTTTATTTTTTATTAAATTAATTATTTAATGTACTCATGATGACACATGTATTTTAGAAGAATTATATCATACATATATATATATACTAGATAGGGCCGAGCATTGGGCGGGTTGGTCGGGTTACAAGGCATTTTTACCCGTCCAATATCATAATCGGGTTAGCAAAAGTGACCCGTAACTTGCCCAATTAAGAAAAAAAAAATTTTAACCCGTCCAATAATTTGGTCGGGTTAAACCGCCCAAACCGAAATTGTATTTTTTTTGGGCGGGTTGGTCAAGTCAACCCACCCAAACAAAAGTGATATTTTTTTTTTTACATTTTTGTAATTTTTTTCTTTTAAATACTAGTACTAATAGTGTGAAGTTTATCTTTTTAAGCTTAAAACAATATTTTAAATTATAGTAAAAAAATTAAAACAAAACTTAATTAATTTATATATTTATTTAAATATATTAAAAATAATAAATTAATAATAAATATATTATAGCTCTACAGTTATAACAATAAACATTTAATTAGTACGTATTTAATTAGTATTGATAACAACGCTTTATACATGTGTGTAGATACAGGAAAAAAAAAAGAGAAATAATTCATATCTCTTCTATATAATAAGCGTGTAGAAAACGAAAATTATTGGTTTAACGGGTTTTTATTTTTTTAATGTTAACTTTAACAGAATATTCTTATATTTAACATAATATTCTTATATTTAACGGTAATTTGTAAACACTTAAACTTAAATAAAATAAAATAAATAATTAAAAAAATTTAAAATAAGATATTTTACAATGATAATTATTTAAAAATAATAAATAATTAAAAAAAATTAAAATATGATATTTTTAAGATATTTTACAATAATAATTATTTTAAAATAATAAATAATTAAACAAATTAAAATATGATATCTTTGAGATATTTTACAATGATAGTTATTTAAAAATAATAAAATCATACTTTTTATAACTTAAATAAAATTTAATTAAACTTAAACACACTTATTAGAATAATATCATATTAAACATATAATATAATCTATTGTGAATTAGCAACAAATTACTTTTTTTTTAAAAACTAGCAGGAAACTCAAATTTAAAATTCACGTATAATATTTAATATTACATTAAATATATAACATATAATCTCTTGTTGTCACTCCAAATTCAAAATCTAGAACAAACATAAACTTAAACAAAAATAAATAAATTATTTAATTAAAATAAGATATTTATTTCAAAATTTATATGACATTAATATAAATTTAATAAAAATAATTAATAAATTCTATAAATAAAACTAACCAAACGTGCATATTGCACATTATTTGTATCTAGTATTAGGGCTGTGCAGAAATTTTTACAACCCGCCCAACCTAATAATCCGCCCAAACCAACCCGAAAAAACCGCCAAAAAACGCAACCCGAATAAACCGACCAAAATTTAAACTGCCCAATTGTTACATTGGGCGGGTTGAAAATAATTATCAACAAATAATTAGGTTCTTTGAGGGAGAAAGTCACTTCTTCATTCCAGCTGGATTGTTCTGGATATATATAGACTAATATATGTATATGTTTATATGGGGAACCTAAAAAAAACACTTCTTATTTGATTGGAGGGTGGCCTAGATACTATCAATCTCATTTCACAAGATATCCACATCTCAGGGTATCTGATTATTCTAGCAAAAATCATCATATTAATTCGTCAGTAAAGAAAAATATAGTAACTTACCAATGATGAAGATGAAGATCCATTACATAACTTGAAAAAGGCAAAATTATCATGAACTTGAAGGTATTAATATGTTGCCAATGATTCCTAATTTAGAGGCAAAATTATTTTTTACAAACTGAGAACCAAACAAAAACCAGACCAAAATTAAGATCTCAATCACGACTTTCAACAAATTTTTAAAAAATGGTAGCAAAAGTACGTAGCATCCTTTTTAGTATTCATAACAGAAGTACTTAACACATTTGGCCATATTATATATATGTAGTGTAGATTCATCATAACCCAAAATTATCTACCAGTGCTGATAGATAATTATCCAAAAGAGAAAAGGCAACTTTTAAGCTATTATTTGCAAAGTGTCAATAAGGACAACACACGGATTCACCATTTGTATCGGCTAAATCTAAAGAATAACAAAGAAAACTAGAGAAAATATATAGAACAAGAAAAGATTCAAAAGAGTACAAGCAATACATCAAGTTTCACACATTATCTATTATCTCTCCAAAGCTTATCGCAATAAAACAATAAACAAAGTTTAAATCTGCAAAAGAGCCATAAAACTAGTTTCTTATATACATATATAGACAGCAAGCATATTAAAATAATATTCAGCAACATAAAAATTACGATAGCAAACATATTAAACTAGTTTCAGCAAGCAAAACAATCCAATGCAGAATTTGGCACAAATTATTTAATAGATTTAAATAACAGTAGAAAAAACTAAAAAACAGCATAGATAACTATAGAGCCTAATATGCTCCATAGAGCGTATCATTTAACCCTATGTATTATGCAAAAGAACAAGAAAAAATCTAACTTGTAAGATGACACATTTAACAATATTAGCAAGTCACCCATAATAAAATATTTATAATAGAATAAAACATAAAGAACAATAGACCGAATTGCAACTTTTATTAGGAGACAATAGCTTCAACACAAGATTTCCTTCAAACCATTGCATGGAGCCTTATAAAGACTGAGCAAAAGGAAAAGAGACAGAGAAAAAAAAAGGGATAAGTCTTCCAAAAATAAGATAGTAACTTAACATACAAATAAGAGCAAAGGATTGTTTTCCTAGGCTTGTCTCTAAGTCCCCCCTCTTGCACCTGCATCGACTGAAGTAAAGGATTGTTTACTACTAAGGATGACGTTTAATTTCTGAAAGGTAACAATCTTCCACATGCAGCAGTCTATTTAACATAGTTTCCAGAACCTCAACATTTCAAATGCTGATTCACTAGTCTTCTATTGCATTTGCAGAAAAGAAAACCAGACTACTTTACATGTTTTAGCCAAAGAAACTATTAAACTAGGCCTAAGAGATGGGCATTCTAAACTCAAATCATCAAGAATTAAGTCAAGTTCTTATCGTTGTCAAATGACTAATGAAATCCAAACCTGTGTGCATAGAAGTATGTATTGCTGCAATGCATGGCTGTTGAAAAGGTGATCCATTACTGGACATGTTGTGATAAAGTTATGACCAATATCATTGTAATTCACATGGAAAGAAGCATTTAGACCTGCAAATGAGAATGAGAAAGTAAAAGAATAAATATCACAACCTAACAAATGAAAAAAGCTCAAGTACAGGTACCATAACTTATACTCTACTAAATTGGCCTACCTCCCTATTCAGGTATATCAGATACTGTGGAAGTGCTGCAACGTCCAGCATCATCTGGCCTCACCAGTTGTTCATCAATAAATGAACCGACTCTTCATAATAATGCAAACGAACCTCCCTGGTCAGTGTGCTTTTCGTTAACCCCATTATAGTCCTGAAGGAATGGTAAAAAATGTGAAAAAGACAGAAAATGACCTGCCAAAAGGAATAGCATCCATCAACCAATTTATTATTTCTCCCTTGCAATCCAAACTCCCTTCCTTGACGAAATATCAGCCAATCCTAATAAAATAGGAAACATCATTCAAACACAGTAAAAAGTAAGATCAAGAATAATATTGCAATGCCTAGGTACTAAGAATGACAAGAAGACTACATATCTTACAATTAAACGAGACAAGTCCAAACGATGGACCTCATTGATCAAAATCATTGTAGCCAACCCACAAAAGGTGTACCTAATGTACATCAAAGATATGCAACAGTATCAGATATCCATAATTTAAGTTTCATTTCATTTGAATTGAATTAACAATGACAATAATTCACCTTATTGCTCATAATCAGGGAGCATTTGAACCCCTAAATACCACAGAAGTAAACCTTACCACTTAGCACATACCACTAGAAGATGATATTGATATATTATAGCCAATAGATTCTACAAAGATAACTTCATAGCAAAAACAAAACATAAAGTAGCGTGCTTAAAACATACCCACCATGAGCTTCAGAGTTAGGTTCTCCACCAATGCCACCTTCGTAAGTCTGACAGCTGCAGATTGACATCGCATAGGGAAGCTTTAATTATTTATAGAAATCAACAACTATATATAAGATGATTTCTGCAATTCATAATATTACTCCTATCATAATACAATATCACAATGTAAAAGACTTAACAGTGGAATCAAATGCATGCACAAGGGATGCTATAAAACATAATCTGGATGAGAATTGGGAACAATGTTTCACAAGACAAACAGCTCCTGAGTAGATGACGAGCATGCTTTGGAGCCGATTTATATTGAGAAGAGCAATCAAGACCAACCTTAATATGTAATTTCCAACATTCTGAACTAGTTCATCATCCAAAATGTTCAAAATACTTGCAACCTGGTAGAATAAGACTTTCATAATGATAATCATAAACTAAGCTACTTATAAAAATTAGAGTACACTGTACTGAGCATAAAGATTAAACAACCATTTGGGTTAATTTCACATAAGTGAATTAGCATGGTATACACATTGACGTGCTTGTATCACAAAGACAAGCACAGAGACTTACTGAAATGGCAATATAGCAGGCCCGAACATCAATTTCTCCACCATCATGCATCCTGATGAATACATCCAAAAATGTTAAGAATTATGATGTAACGATGTTAAATTTTCAACATATAACATATATAAACCTTCCAAGAAAAAAAAATGGGTAAAGACATAATTCCTTGTTATATGCTAAAGCTTCTACATATAAACCTTTTTCCAAGAAGTTAAAAGGATGGGGAAATTATTTGTTATTTAAAATATCACAAAACATTGATTGAGGCCTAGAAGTGCAGATTCGTATAGATCATAACACCAAAATATCCTTTCATACAAATAAAAAAATTAAGATTGAGTGATAGAGAAAAGAAATTTGGAATGGCTAGGAAAAATACAGTTCAAAATACCAAATGCATCTCGTACAAGCCAGTTTAGAAGCATTAAAAATGAATTTCTCACATAAAGTGACACATTTTCTAATTTCAAACTACACACAATTGGACGTGATCTCATACCTGAAACCCCCACTTGGCTGTTTCATCCGCTGCAGAAACATGTATAATGTACTTCTGAAAAATATTAAGACAAACTGAGTTCAATCATTTCAAAAAGGCAACCTTATGTATAAAAATAAATATCACAAAATAGAAGTATAAACTGACCACCTATTGATTGAAGACAAAGCTTCATGACCACCGATGGTAATAAGTGAATTGACAGCTGCATAAGTTGTTGCAAGATGTGGCATCTAAAAGAAACAATGATTGAATTGAATATTGACACCACCCTCAGATAAAAAAAAAATTACTAATATTATATTTGTATGTATACAAATACAACTTGATAAGTATGAGCTGATAAAGAATCAATTTCTCTCCTCACATCAAACGTTAAACAATTACAATTTGTAATGCCGACACAAGATATAATCTCAAGACTGGCTAAGCCACCTAGCCTCATACTACACTATTTTACTTGCCATCATCTATTAAAGAACCCATTAACATACCAAACCTGTTCAACAAAATAAACATTGAGTGAGAAAAATGCAAAGAAAAAAGCTCAAACTAGAGCCATAATCATAGAGACTGAGTTCAGTTGGAAATTAAATATGATTTTTCAAGAGAATGTGAGTGAGGACGAGAGCTTAAGGATTGCAAAACATAGGTAGAGCGAGAGTATGAGAGACAATTAAATTTGCAATACAAACAACCAGAAACTAACACAAGGATTCACTAGAGAATAACAAAGAAAACTAGAGAAAATATATAGAACAAGGATCTCCCTATATGTCTCCTTGGTTTTACTAAGACCATCCTTAAAGACTTCTATAATACCACTTCACGATTGAGACCTCCACACATCCTCAACCCTGAGCCAAACACAAAAACAGAGAAGAGAGAGAAAGAAAAAAAACAAAAGCAGAATGAGAAGAGATACATACTGTCGTGCCTACCTTCGTGGAGCCCTTCGGCTATGCTGAGCTCTGCCACGGTCGAACCCCACCGATGCACCTGCCCCAACAAGCCCCCAAGCCTCCACATCCTGCCCAGCCCTGCGCCGTTGAGCCCAGACCCGAGACCCCCCCACCCACTGTCGAGCCCAGCCCTCGAGCCACCAGTTGTTGCTATCGAGCCCAGCCCCGAGCCACCAGTCATTGCTGTCGAGCCCAGCCCCGAGCCACCAGTCGTTGCTGTCGAGCCCAGCCCCGAGCCCCCTGCCGCCGAACAGCCCGACCCCGACCCCCTTGCCGCCGTCGACCACCATTCCCCGACCCCCTGCCGTCGTCGTTCGGGCCTAGCAGAAAAAATGCGATAGAGAGAGGGAGAAAGGAAAGTATAAGGATCAGGTGGGAGAAAGGGTTTCTTTCTTCTATATTTTATTTTATTTTACATGTGAAAAAATTTGAGAGAGACTATATTATTTAGCGGGAGTTCCTAAAGGTGCCACCTTTTTTTCATTTGGTTTTGTCCTTTACCACTTTTTAACCATCCTTACTATAATACTTTTTAAATAGTCTTATCTTCTTGTGTTATGGAAAGAGGTGTTTGGTGTAGTGTTAAATGATAGGCTCTATGGAGCATATTAGGCTCTATAGTTATCTATGCTGTTTTTTAGTTTTTTCTACTGTTATTTAATTCTATTAAATAATTTGTGCCAAATTCTGCATTGGCTTGTTTTGCTTGCTGAAACTAGTTTAATATGTTTGCTATATCTTTATATGCTTGCTATCGTAATTTTTATGTTGCTGACTATTATTTTAATATGCTTGTTATCTATATATATATATATAAGAAACTAGTTTTATGGCTCTTTTGCAGATTTAAACTTTGTTTATTGTTTTATTGCGATAAGCTTTGGAGAGATAATAGATAATGTGTGAAACTTGATGTATTGCTTGTACTCTTTTGAATCTTTTCTTGTTCTATATATTTTCTCTAGTTTTCTTTGTTATTCTTTGGATTTAGCCGATACAAATGGTGAATCCTTGTGTTGTCCTTATTGACACTTTGCAAACAATAGCTTAAAAGTTGCTTTTTCTCTTTTGGATAATTATCTATCAGCACTGGTAGATAATTTTGGGTTATGATGAATCTACACTACATATATATAATATGGCCAAATGTGTTAAGTACTTCTACATATCTAAGCTTATGCTTTCTACATATACTCATGTGAAGTGATCTCGTGTTTGTCATTTATTCTTTTAAATTTCTGTTGAGAGTTTAGCTGTGGAATAAAAGAGACATTGGTAACTATGCTCTCTCTGATATATTTTACTTGCACTAATTTTATTCCAATGGGTAACTAGTTCATATACTGTAAACTTTAGGATAGAAAAGTTCAAAAATTTCTTTACTCTGTCATTATTTTATGCTTGACTAGTACTAGAGAAGGTGAGGCTTTTAACTATCCAGAAGTTGTAATAATAACTATTGTCCTTTCTCATTAAACAAACTGAAAAAGGTTGACTAAAACAAAAAAACATTTATACTCTACTGTCACAAAAATGTACAAGACTATTTCTGGATGATCAAACAGAATTAACTTAGATAATCTTTAAGTAAATGGCTAACTCATTAGAAGAGCAAACATTTCTCTCTACTAGCTGGACATGATACCTATGGGAACCAAGATATAGAAACATTTTAAAGTTAGATACTTATAGTCTAAAGAAGAAGAAACTAAAGAAAGCATTAATATTCATGCACAGAGTCATTTGTCACTGCTATACTTGAAAGATATCTTTGTGATATTACAGCTATACTTATACTAGAGAAAGTAGATCCATATTGTTTTATGCATAATTTTATGAAATATATGAATATTGCATCTGGTCTGGGATTTCTTTTTCTTCTGTTGTTATATGAATATGCCTGTTGTTATAGCCAGCCATGGGTAATGTTTCATGAGCAATTTTTTCTTCAAATAATGCATGTGTCATGTTGTTTATGGTATATCTTAGTTTCTTGTTAATTATTTAATTATTTAGGTTTCTTCCTCCAGTAATGGATGTGAGATTCTATCTAGTCTAGTATTGGTTATCTGAAAATCTCATCTTCTCAAGCTTCAGATTTTTTTTAATTCATTTTGGTATCTTAGTAGTGATCACTGCAAGCATAACAGTTGTTATAGGTCCTTTCTTTCATTCTCTCTCTCTCTGACCATTTCTAAATGTTGATGTTTGTCTGAGTTGCTCTTATAGATATATTTGTTATCTTGATACATTTCACAAGCCTTGTTTTAAGTTGCATGTTTTGTTGCTTCAGTCATTGTTTTGTATGGTAGTACATCTTGCTATACCTTGCTGTTTTGTCAAGTTTTGGAGTTATTACAAATTTAATTTAAAATTTATATGCTTACAGGTGGAAACTAGCTTAAGTCTTATGTTCTTAATAATAAAAGGACTTTTTTTTTACAATGTGCAGGTATATTGAGATGATTTCTTTGGAGCAATTCTTGACAACATTTGTAGTTGCGGCCTTTAGAATGGAAGAATGTATTTCACTAATTTTTGTATACATTTCTTGTTTTGTATTTAGTGATAAAGGAATCTGAATTGGGCATAAATTATGTTGTAATATGATTTCTTAAGCCTAGACTAGTAGACTAAATATTGTAATTACATTTGAGTAATTAATAAAAATCTATTTATGTTACTTTATTTGGCTTCAACTTTCATATTTGTTTTCCTAGTTTTGTGTAAGTAAAAAAAGATTATGTTTCTCTAATCTAATATAACACATGTGTTATACTAAAGTGTAGTATAACACAAAAAATGTGTTATACTCAAGTGTAGTATAACACAAAAAAAATGCTATACTAAAGTGTAGTATAACACAAAAAAAGTGTTATACTAAAGTGTATTATAACAAAAAAAAATGTTATACTAAAGTGTAGTATAACACAAAAAAAAGTGTTATATAATCGACTATAAGTAACATAATTCAACACTTATCTATATATTAAAATAACACAAAAATTGTGTTATCATTGACAGTACAATAACACATCTGTATAACACTGATAAAGTGTTATGTAAAGTACCGACCTACGATAACATAGTCGGTCTTAACACATCAGAAAGTGTTATCATATGTTTTGATAACACATTTTCGGTGTTATTAAAAGCATTTTTTCTTGTAGTATGGCGGCAAAAAGAATTGGAAGAGACATGCACAGAAAAATAGAGTACTCGAGTACTCTGGGTATTCAATCCCCAAGTGACACGTGTCTGCACTCGAGTGTGGTGGGTGACACTATTCTTGAAAGTGAAGTTCAAAAGTTTCCTTCTCATAGGATTTGAACAAAAACTTTTGAGGGGGAAAAATGTTATACCAAAATTTCGAAATTGTCATAAATGAGCCTCGAAATGTAGGCTCGTAATGCATAAGCTCGACGATAACAAGTTAGGGCTCGACACTTGTATAAATTTGCATGATTCTTGACTTATTCTTATTGGCGATTGAGCACCAGTTCAGAAGGCTCGAGCTTAAGTATCAAGCTCGAAATGATGAACCTTCTCCGATGCATATGGGTGTAATTTGAGCGTTCGTTGCAAGCTCGAAGAAGTTGGTCTCCAGAGGTTAAGCACTGTGGAATCACTGGCTAAAGAAGAAGCTGACCACAATAACGAGCTCAAAGTGGTGGTCGATCTCGGAATAGCATAAACCTTGCCTTCGAGATCAGCAATGCGTTTTACACACGACAACTGTTAATAAATCCCTATTCTTTAGAGATTTGTTATTATTTGATATTAAATCCCAATTATCATGGGATATTATGTAATTAATGCATTTTTTTGTATTTATTTCGAAATTGAATTGTAACTTCCTAAAATAAGGGGAAGATATTTTTCTTAACTAATCAATAAATGGATTGGAGAATTTCATTTGTCGACACACACAATTTGGTACTGAGAACACTCTCTAAATTGCTTTGTAAAAGCTTTGAGAGAATACCATAGATCAATAATATTGACTCGTGGACTAGGCAGATTTTAACTGCTGAACCACGTAAAAATCCAATCGTTCTTCCTTATTTTCTTAAATCATTGTTTAGTAATCTTCAGATTTAAGTTGACGAAAAACGACGTCAACACTAGTATAAATATATATATTTCTTCACGAAATTCTATAAAAAAATAATTTTATTTTTATATAAATTTATATATTTCCTATTTTATTCTTAATTTGATTTTCTATTGATCTATATTATTAATAAATTTATTAATGAAATAAGTATATTTAATTATTAATTTGACATATTTTTATTCTTCCAGTTTTTATGTATATTGATTGATTAAAAAAATTTAACAAAACAAGATATGCCTTATTTACATCTTTAGGCATATAAATGAAAATTACTATAAAAGTAAAACTTAAAATATAATTTATACATACATCTTCTCATTAAATTAAAATTAATGAAAAATATCCAATCTAGTTTTTGTAAATAATAAATTTAATTTCATTAATATTAATTAACTATTTTTATAATAATTTTAATGAAACTAATAGCAAATTATTAAGTCTTCCGAATAATTAATATATGATTTCATAAAGACAAAATAATTATTTTTATAATTTTTTCACTGAAGGTACGTGCCTCAGGCACATTGCCATAAACTAGTATATATATATATATATATAAATATTTATATGTACAAAATGTGTAGATAACAAACATTCTTGATTTTAACAAAATCTTTGGTTAACTTTAACGTAATATTTCAAATATTTAACATAATATACTTTTAAAATAAATTAAAATATATATATATTTATTAATTTTTTTAATATAAAATCAAAATCAAATTAAAATGTTATAAAATATCATTTATTGTAATAATATATAATACTCTTGAATAATTATATTAATATAAATAAAACTGTTATAAAATCTTATTACAATAATAGTATGTAATATATAATCATAATTTTTTTATCATTTATATTAGTATGATTTCAAATATTATTATAAGACTTTATATTTAATGATTATATTAATATAAATTTAAATATTATAAAATATTGTTATTATTATTATTATTATAATAATATATTATAAATAATCGTAATTTTTATTAAAAAATTATCATTTATATTTAAAAAGAAAACATATTATTTTTTTATTTGATCTAACTTATATAAATATATATTCACATTAAATAAATATTGTTTACCAAAAAATGGCTCCTGATGACATGGCAATGATTTCTTGCACATGGCAGTTCGGAGTGAGAGGATTCTGTTCAATTATCGACTAGATAATTGTTGGTTTGTCAAGTCTCGCGGTTAAGTGTGACCAGTCTGGTGGCATGCTTCCATTTACTGCCTTTGCGATACGCAATCTTGTAATAATTATATTCATTATATTTCCTTTTATTACCTAGATACGCTGATCTTAATTGTAATTAAGGCACATTGGCCCATGTAACCCCCTTGAGCATATAAATAAGAATGAGAGGGCTCAAGGAAGGGACTTTTGACTTTGGCACTTTTAATCTTTGATTCAAAGAGAAAAGCATAGTGTGATTATCCACTGAAAGTTGTAATACTCCCAAGGCTCGTGAAACTCAAGAACCCTAGTTCTTTGATCACAATTTGGGGATTCAATATCAATAAGAACACTAAGTGGACATAGGTCATTGCCATCTAGTTGGGGCCGAACCATTATAAATCGCTTGTGTCACTTTCTTCCCATTTGATTCTCTTCTTGATTTCTTTTTTGTTCTTTGTCATTTATTTGACTCCATGTCATTGACAAAATCAAGGGTCAACATTTTAGTGCTTTCATTGAGATTTGAACTCAAGAACTTCAAGAAGATCATATGGCGAAGACATCCAAGAGAGATGGACAGACTTTTGGCGCGGCATCCACTCAGCCTCCTCCTCCAAATGTGGCTGAAAATGAGCCACACTTGGATTTTGAGGACGAAGAAATGGACTCGGAGACGCTAAACACAACACTGAGTGTGTTGCAGGAGTTGGCCAATCTCAAGGTCAATCAGGAAAATGCGGCAGAGACCTTGGCGCTGCAGCAGAGGGAAATTGGGTGCCAACATCAGGAGCTGAATGAGCGGCAGACGAACATGGACCGTCGGCAGAGAGATGCCATGACTGCTCTTGAAGCAGCCATTCAGTTGGCCCGAGGACAAGCTGTGCCAGCCTCTTAACTGGATCAGCCACCAAATGCACCACCGCAACGGGCCCAAAATCAAAGTCCTCCAATTCAGCCAGCGAGCCCTCAAAGGCTGGAGCGACTGCCTGTTGCCCAGCAAGATGTCCCAATTAAGGATCCTGAGCAACAACCACCCTCTCAAGCTGATCGTGGCAATCCCCAGCGCCAGAGGCAGAATAGGGTCGGGCAACCTCTCCGAAGTCCTAGACGTCCAAGGGACGATGAGCCCAATCCATCGAGCAAGGGGCAGCATCCTTCTACTAACAGAAGACACAACGAGTAAGGCTCTATGGTCAGGGGCCCCCCACGACATAATAATGCACGGGGACCCACCGACCAACACAGGCCTCCCCCTAACGCTCAAGGGATGCCAGCTAGAGTAGGATGCCATAGTCGGTCGTAGTTTAGGGACAGCCATGACTATAATGAGGCCGATTCCGGCAGGAGGAATGCTGGTCGTGGGCATGAGGAAAGAAGTGGAGACAGAAACCCCCCACTGAGAGAAAGTAGGCCTGCGAGCCATAACGCTGGGGGGCAGCCCCTACAACATAACGTCTTTGATCGACTAGGTGCTAGCGAACAAAGGCGCAGAGATGATGACCTGAGGGACGTGCTCAACAACAGGCTCGAGAGGCACGATGAGTACGCTCTTCCAACACCAGTCACCCTCGCAATCCCAGACGCAGTTCAAGCTCAAATTGATGCTTTGTATCAGGTGGTACAATAGCTGGTTGGGAGCCAAACATCCCACATTGAGTACGATTGGAGGAGAGGCACTCCGTTTGTGTAGATGATTTTTGTGGCAGAAACCCCCAGCAAGTTCAAGATGCCAGTGCTGCTGAATTTTGATGGGTATGGGGACCCAGCATCTCATGTAAACAAGTTTGAGATACAAATGGATATTCAGAAGGTGTCGGATGATGCCCGCTGCAGGATCTTCCCCGCCACTCTATCTGACACTTAAGTTCCCTCTTGCTAGTATAGTATCGTGGGATACGACAGAAGAAAGGAGAGCCCTTAAAGGAATACGTCCAACATTTTTTGCGGGCAGTAGCTGGAGCTAAAACAGTGGGTGACGAGGGAAAAATGATGGCCCTAACAGCTGGGGTAAGGCGCCATTCTCCCCTCCGGAACAGCCTGAGAAAGAATGGGGTAAAGAGTACCCAAGAGTTTCTTGATTGAGCTGATCAATACATTAAGCTCGAGGATGCGATTGCCAACGAAGGGAAATCGCCTACGAAAGACAAGGGACCAAAGGAAGATCCTGCCAAAGCCACCAACGAATCAGACAAACCCAATGGCAACGGGAATTGACATGGCAAAAATGGTGGAAAAAGGGCGAACAATGAGCCATCAACATCTAAAAATAAATGCCCCAAAGGCAATAGATACGAGCTGAGATTCACCAACTATACGACCCTTGTCGAAAGTAGAGCAGAGGTTTACCAGGTGACCAATGCCAATGTCCCTTATAAGCGACCATCGCCTATAAGGAAGGATATCTCCAAGAAAGATACAACAAAATTCTGTCATTTTCACAACGACTATGGACATGACACCATTGAGTGTAACCAGTTGAAGGACAAGGTTGAGTTCCTTATCAGACAGGGACACCTAAGGAGGTATGTACGATCCGCAGGAGGGTCTCAGTGGGAGGTTCAAGGAGGCAACGAGCAGGCGCCTGCACGCCTCCGCTCGCCACTTTTACAACCAACTCCTATGGCTGGTACGTTACTCACCATCTGTGCTGGCCCACACCTTGCAGGAGATAGTGGGAAGGCAAGGGAGTGATACGCTCGGACCTTATGCCACGACCAGGACATCGAGATGATGAGTGTGAAGGATCGAGCACCTAAGAAAACTCGAACAGAGGAAGAGGTCATTACCTTCTCTGAGGACGATGCTCAGCATGTCCAATTCCCACATTCAGATCTGCTGGTCAAGGACGTCCAAATTGCCAATATGATGGTTAAGAGGGTGTTGGTTGACACAGGGAGCTAAGTCAACATTTTGTACAATTCTTCACTAAAGAGGATGAAGTTGTCCATCAAGGACCTGGAGCCATGCAACCAAACCATATACGGTTTTTTTGGAGAAGGGATCGCGCCAACAAGGTTGATTACGCTTCGAGTTACAGCAGGAACTGCACCTACAAACAGGACATTACGCACTACTTTCATAGTAGTTGATTTTCCTTCTGCGAATAATGCTGTAATAGGGAGGCCTATTCTGGTTGACCTGCGAGCTGTAACCTCAGTATGACACCTTGCCATGAAATTCCCAATTGACGCATGGGTAGGATGCGTATTGGGAAACCAACGAGAAGCGAGGGAGTGCTACAACGCCTCGATATCTAAGGCAAAGAAAGGTGGGTCGAAGGAAACCGTCAGGAAAGAGTTGCAAACAGCCGTAGAAGTGCAAGCCCAATCAAGTGATTGTGTCACTAAATAGGGTGTTGCCCAAAGTGAGGATAGAGATTTTGGATCCTCACTGTAGGGATTGTGATGAAGAAGTAGGACCCATCGAGGACCTCGAAGAGGTCCAATTTGATGAAGCAGATCCGACCAGGGTTGTGAAAGTCGGTAAAAACTTAGAGACAACAACAAAACAAAAACTGGTGGAATTTTTAAAGAAGAACCAGGAAGTCTTTGCCTGGTCGCATAAAGACATGGTTGGTATAGACCCTGCAGTTATTAGCCATGTCCTGAACGCGAACAAGGGTTGGTCTCTTAAGTTTACTTTATGCTGGTCACAGTAAAATAAACTCGGTGGGCAAATGTTTACCCAAAAATGGCTCCTGATGATGTGGAAAGGATTTCTTGCACGTGGTTGGCACGTGGCAGTTCTGAGTGAGGGGATCTTGTTCGGTCATCGACTAGATAATTGTTGGTTTGTCAAGTCTCGCGGTTAAGTGCGACTAGTCTGGTCGCATGCTTCCATTTACTTCCTTTGCGATACACAATCTTGTAATAATTATATTCATTATATTTCCTTTTATTACCTTGATACGCTGATCTTAATTGTAATTAAGGCCCATTGGCCCATGTAACCCCCTTGAGCCTATAAATAAGAATGAGAGGGCTCAAGGAAGGGACTTTTGGCTTTGGCACTTTTAATCTTTGTATTCAGAGAGAAAAACATAGTGTGATTATCCACTGAAAGTTGTAATACTCCCAAGGCTTGTGAAACTCAAGAACCCTAGTTCTTTGATCACAATTTGGGGATTCAATATCAATAAGAACACTAAGTGGATGTAGGTCATTACCATCTAGTTGGGGCCGAACCACTATAAATCGCTTGTGTCACTTTCTTCCCATTTGATTCTCTTCTTGATTTCCTTTTTGTTCTTTGTCGTTTATTTGACTCTGTGTCGTTGACCAAATCAAAGGTCAAAAATAGAAATATTATAAATATATTTTATATAGGTATTGTGTGTAAATAAATAGTATAACTATATGTAACTACATAAGAAATTAGAATAACATTTATCTTCTATCAAGATTATTCAAGCTTATTCTCCAACCATTAATGTGTAATTTGAATAATATCATAAATATTTTGTATCTTAAATATGATAGTTTGTCACCTAAAATGTTATCATATTATATATACATATATATAATGGGTAGTAACCATTAAGAAGTCTTCTATATATATATATTCTTTGTATCACATATATATGAGTAACGTTGAGATTAGTAAGAAGCAACGCAACTTGTATTAGTTATGGGGTAGGCATTATTATTTCGAAGGTACAAGTGTGAATATATCAAGCTACATAAACGCATATATATATATACAAAAAAATTTCATATATAAATTTATATGTAAAAGAATAACATAAATATATTAAAAGAAAAATTAAACTTAAACATTTTTGTGATTTAAATATATATATATGGAAGATTTGTTAATTGTTACTACCCATAGATATGTACTAACAATTATGATGATGTGACAACATAGTGACTTGGTATAGCAAGTCACCAACATGTAAATATATTTTTTTCTACATTAGTTTTGAATTTAGCTATTTTTTTGCCATAAT
Source organism: Humulus lupulus (assembly GCF_963169125.1). Lineage (NCBI taxonomy): Eukaryota > Viridiplantae > Streptophyta > Magnoliopsida > Rosales > Cannabaceae > Humulus > Humulus lupulus. The sequence goes on along the minus strand of NC_084794.1, from coordinate 278,690,589 downwards.
TAATGTTGTTTCCAACTAATGAGAGACACTAGCTATATTTAGAAATTGACATGCATTTGAAAAATGAAAATTTTACAATATTATGTTTTCATAATAAATACATGTTTTTCATCAGGTAACACTTCCAAAAATTTGAAAAAATCAAAATTTATTTTTAGAAATATTAATTAACAACTATAAATATGGATAATTGATCTTAATCCAATGATTAATATTAAAGTAACCATCCATGAGTAGTAACCATTAAGAGTGCACCCAAATATATATAAATATATTTCACTACTACAAAACTGGGCTTTCTCGACACCCAACCACGACAGTCTACTCTGTTGACTGCCATAGTTGCTTAGCGTGACTCTATGCCAACAGTTAAAAACTGTAGGCATAGAGACCAATGCCGACAGCTAATAACTGTCACCGTTGCTTTTGACTGTCGCTATTGACCCTAACGCCGACAGTTAATTCGAGACCAATGCCAATAGTTAAAATGTGTTGCTATTGACCCCAACGCCGACAGTTAATTCGAGACCAATGTCGACAGTTAAAATCTGTCGCTATTGACCCCAACGCCGACAGTTAATTCGAGACCAACGCTAACAGTTAAAATGTGTTGCTATTGATCCCAATGCCGACAGTTAATAAAAGTCCAATGCCAACAGTCATAAAATGTCGCCAAAATTCAAATAAAAAATCTAAAATTATAATTAATGAATAGTATAATTTTAAAAATAAACTAAATTATGTAAATATATATTTATAAAAATTATGTATTTATTAAAAACATTTAAAACTAGATTTTTTTGTTTCTAAATTTTTCATATCATTTACTTTTGTATTTATAATAATTTTTATATCAAAATTTAAATTTATTATTATTTAATATATTTTATAAAACATGTATTAGTTAAAAAATAGTTATTTTATTAATTGGAAAAATATTGTAAAAAAATGAATGAATAGTATAATTTTAAAAATAGATTTTTTTTGTTTCTAAATTTTTCATATCATTAACTTTTGTATTTATAATAATTTTTATATTAAAATTAAAATTTATTATTCTTTAACATATTTATAAAATTAACTATATTATCAACTATATTATTATTTAATATATTTATAAAATTTGTATTTGTTAAAAAAGAGTTGTTTTATTAATTAGAAAAATATTGTAAAAACATTAATAAATAGTATAATTTTAAAATTATTAAATTATGTAAATATATATATTTATAAAAATTATTTCAGACCCTCTTTTTACGCGCGAAACAAAATATAAAACCACCAAATTTTTTTTATTTCCCTCTCTATCTTCTTCTTATTCTTCCTCTCGGTTTCGAGCCGAGATGATCTCCTAGCTTGAACCCAAACCATGGAAAACCCAATCCCTCTCGATTTCCCATCTTTCTACTTTTATAGTCTGCTCAGTAACACATCACACTTCAATTCTCTCTCTCTCTCTAGAAAACCCGTTGTCTGTTTCTTCCGTTCTTTAGGGCATCGCGTCACCATCGTCGTTGCGAGCAATGGATGACGAAATCAATTTGAATATTCCGCCGCCAGAAGAGATAGATGAGGACTTTGATCTGCCCGGCGAGGGCACAATTTTCAAGGTCGACGAGGATAAGGAGATCGGAAAGCAGGGTTTGAAGAAGAAGCTTCTCAAGGAAGGTGAAGCCTGGGATACCCTCGAGACTGGTGACGAGGTTGAAGGTGAAGATTTTTCTTTGAACATTCTCAGTCAATTCTAATACATTGGGTTATTGTAATTTGTTATGAATTTTGTTATTTATTTATATTTTTATTTACAGTTCATTACTCGGGAACTGTCCTAGATGGGACTAAGTTCGATTCGAGCCGTGACAGGGGGACTCCCTTCAAGTTCACTCTTGGACAAGGTAAAATTTCTCTTCTTTTTCTATATTTATAACATGATTAATGCTTAGTTTTTAGAGACAAACTCTTGAAGAGATGGAATTTGGTTCATGCGTTCTTGAACCAAAGGAATGTTGAGGGTGCTAAATTCTTCCGATTTCTGTTTGTATTCTTTTATAGTTTTGGTGTTCATATAATATATTGGATTTTTAGTTCAAATTATATTTCTGCAGTTGGAAGTTCTTTAACTACTTTTGGATGTTTGACATCGAAAATTTGAAGAGTCTAATGCATTGAAATGATTAATATTTAATGGCAGATTATTTTCTTTTTGGGTGGTTATGAATCTTAGTCTTGAGAGCTAATATTATAGTCCTTGGCAGTTGGCATACCATCTGTTTGATAGAAGTTCTGAGTTAAAGTCATTTTTCTTTTGTCTTGTCACTCTTCATTGGTGTTGCAGATTTTGGCAAAAGAATTTAACTAATTTTTATGTTATTATTGTGGTCACTTACCAAGTTAGGATTCTACTTAGCATGTAAGAATGCTTCATATTTTTGTCGAATTACCAAGTGACGGAATTTACTAACCTAAAGCTTTGTTAGGAAGTTGACGAGTCAACTTCATTTGGGAAAATGTTTTCCATGTCGGCCTACACATTGAATGATGAAGTAAAAGAAGAATAAAAATCAGTGGAGGTTTTAGGATTTGGATGACCTCTCATACGAACTGGATGTGAATTAGAAATGGGGAGAAGCTCGATTCAGAGTTGATTTTCGTGAAAATCTTAAGGTTGGGTATCATAAATTCATGCACACCAACTGTTTGTGATTAAGATGAATTTTTATTCTCCCCTTCTCTAAAAACATGGAATAATTGAAGCACCTTTGAATTAAATACAAGGTTGCATGTGTTTGATTCATAAGTTTTTCTTGTATTTTTTATTTATCTCATCTTACTTCTTATCCATCTTGTTATATAAACTTGATTGATATATGGATTCTATTAGTGCTTACTATTTGTTGTGTTGTTATGATCAAGTTCATTCTTTGTGCAATGTTTCTTCCTAATCCAGACCTGACTGAATTCATTCAACTATTGTGTCTACAATGCAATTGGTATTTGGGCCTCACCTTATCATATGTGTGTGTGTGTGTTTACAAGTAACCCAATTTGATTTCTGAACACAAAAAGAAACTTTATTGATTTGAAAGAATAAAATTGGCTTCACAATGATAATACTTAGGAAAATATGATAGTATTTACTTTCCATTTTATATATTGTGTTTAAATGTTTGAAGGAAGTATTTTATACATCATATATGAGTTAAATGTAGACAATAGCTCAGGTTGATATTTACCATCCAATTTTTATTTTTCTTCCTTTCCATTTAATTTTATGTATAGATTATCTTTTGTGCATATTCTTATTTTGGGCTTCCTAAGGATTTTATGGATGATGATACAAAGGTTTCAAATTCTGTTTCTACTGCCTTATATATTTGCATATGGTCAACTTTTAAGTTTCAACTTGCTCCGATTTGGTTTTCCTTTCTCCAAATTCTGTTTCAACCTCTTATGTGGTGAGTTTTTGTTCCTTTACTCATTCTTCTTTTTTGCCAAAAACTTAAGCCATAATTATTGTCTTCTCTATAATGGCAATATTATGTTCTCCTGATACGATACATTATTGCTTTTGCATGTACTTATTCATTGTTATCAATACTTCCTATTTTTATTCTGTTCACTTAATATAGTGCTCTTTTCTTGTACCCTTTCCCTTATTTTGTTCCTAGGCTTAAAGTTGAAAGGGTGTATTTGTGTTGTATTGCACTTTTTCTGAGCTTTTGGTTGTGGGTTGTTGTGATATTGATATTGATGCATTATAAGAGCTTTTGGAAATTCTATTTGTGAGAGTACTAAGATAAGTTATCAGGCATTAAGCATGTTTTAGCACAAAGTTGTTAGGCTAATATCTAGGCATTAATGTGAATAGTCGATTCAGAAATGGGACGGTATTGTATAGAATATTGCTATAAGGCAGTGCCTAACCCACCCACATTAGATGACATAGTTAATTTAAATTTAGAGGGTGAATGAAATAGTTTTTATTATTACATACAAGCATATGGTCGATCTTCATATTATAGATTTGTCCACTATTTTTGTTCCTTGAATATTTGAAGTAGTTTAATTGATTTCTTTTGAGATATACATTTCATGGAAAATTTTAATGTAGTTATCATTGTAAGATTTCACTACACATTTTGTTTGGAAGATTTTTTTTTTTTTTTTTGCAAATAATTATTAAAATAGATAATTTTTTAAAGGGATATTAAAAGAAAGTATATGTTTACAAATTACACATATCAACTTTGTTCTTGCTCTTGGTTAATTTCTTCTGGTCTTTTTTCTAGCCTATGAGATATATACTTTCTTTATATAGGTAGAAATATACTTTTGAGTTCAAGTATATTTCTGAGTAATGACATTTTCACCTTCAAGCTACAAAGCTCATCACTTAACATGGTAGATGTGCTACTTCACCACATCGAGTTGGAACTTCAGCATGGGCACTCCTTACAGGTTCAAAAGTTGCACCCTTTAGAAATTTCATTGATATTTTTAATATGTGCCACATTTTATCAGACTTTTCATTAAGTTTTTTTTTTCTTTTGTAGGATCTTTTACTGAAAACTTGTGCAAAGCTGGCATTTTTTGTTTGGATTCATGAATTACTTCCTTTGGATATTTTGTTTTTGGCCCTTATTGACCGTGATGATGATCCTCACGCTTTACGTATTGTGGTAAGTTTGAATCTTCAATTATGTCACTAAGAATTATCAGTTAATATAGCCTTCACATCACTTTAAAGCTTTTGTAGCAGCATTCAATATGAACTGAGGATTTGAATTTTATGATATTTAAAAAATTTCATTTTGTCCAGAACTGTTCAATGTTGCATGTACTGAATTTTTCCACTTCTTCTGTGTTGCTTGCTTGTTAAATTCTAGTATTTTTAAAAGAATTCAAATTTACTTATGAGAAATGATACAGACTACTTGGTGAATAAAGGCATTTAAACTTAATATTATTATCAAATACTATTTCAGATGAACTATATAAATCAGTAAAACCTAGAAGGCCTTTGTACAACAAAAGATAAAATCTAATGGAAATTGGGTTTTTCGGGCTCATCAAACTGAACTTAGGTTGTATCGTCAAATACAATCCTTTGAGGTCAGTTATCATATAAACCCCATGTTTCTAAAAATATCAGGAATTCATAGAAATTTGTATTCGACTTTGGAGATTGGTTTTACCCAGAGAGGGATTGGTGTTTGAAGTTGAAATAAAGCATGGAATCGTAGATTTAATACTTTCCTATGTAGGAAGTTATTAATTATTGCTTTGGGTTTATGGTTGAGTGTTTTTTTAAGGACTATTTTCAGTTTCAGATGGCTTTTTCCATGAAAATTAGTCTAGAAACAATCTTAATTTGATTTTTTCAAATAGAAGATCTTTTATGTTTCAGAAATAAATTACAACTAAGGTGGCATATGCGTGTCTGCTGAGGCATTCACGGTGAAATTAATTTGTTTTGCACATTGCTCTGCTTGATAGGCAAGAACTTCAACAAAGAGTGAAATTATACTATATGAATCATGGACCTTCTCAGCATTGGGTTTATTCGGGAATGTTCAAGAGAAATGATTTGCAGAATATATATTAGTTTTCTATCAAAAGTGTAATCCATCTTTGCATTTTGAAAATAGTATAAACTAAGTTATGATGTAGTTTTCTATGTATTTTAGGTGGACAATAGATTTATATCAACTTTCAATTGGAAAAACAAAATGTATATACAAACTTTTAAAATTACCATTCATACCTTAGTTATATTTTATTTTCTCCTCTTTGCATTATTATTTAATTATTTAATTCAGATTTGACTCACTTTCATTATATATTATAACATTGTAAATGTGTGTATGTGCTGAGACAAATTTCAAAGAAACTTTTTTTGCAACAGTTTGCAAGAGGTATGCCTAACTTTTATTTTAATACTATGCAAATGATAAAGGAGTTTGGATATCTTAAATATTCATCCATTGTGAAGTAGGTTCTGGGATTGTTACTGTGTGCTGCGGTAATAACGAAAGGTTGAGAACTTGTGTGTTTTAGTGAAGTAGGATCTGAGAAATTTGTGTGTTGCGGAGATAAGAAAAAAAATTTGTGTGTTGTTTGAATTGATATTGGCAGATGTCTATGGTGAGGTGATTTATAATATTGAGCATCTCTTTTTGTTTTTCTAATCACGTTTAGGTTAAATAGTATAAAGTGCTATACAAAATTTTGACATTATTAGCATATTGGTAGATAATTCATAGTTATATTGGACTCTAAGTTTCATTCTTTTGGATTAGCATTTATTGATTTTATCAGCTTCAGGGTATATTTTTGTTTTAGTGTCGTTGCTTAATTTTTGTAGACTTATTAATTTTAGTGTATATTATGTATTTATATTTTTTGTTGGATACTTTGCTTTTGATTTTGTTATTGTTGACCTTTGATTTGGTCAATGACACGGAGTCAAATAAACGACAAAGAACAAAAAGGAAATCAAGAAAAGAATCAAATGGGAAGAAAGTGACACAAGCTATTTATAGTGGTTCGGCCCTAACTAGATGGTAATGACCTACGTCCACTTAATATTCTTATTGATATTGAATCCCAAAATTATGATAAAAGAACTAGGGTTCTTGAGTTTCATACCCTTGGGAGTATCACAACTTTCAGTGGATAATCACACTATGTTTTTCTATCTGAATACAAAGATTAAAAGCGCCAAAGTCAAAAGTCCTTTCCTTGAGCTCTCTCATTCTTATTTATAGGGTTAAGGGGTTACATGGGCCAATGAGCCTTTATTACAATTAAGATCAACGTATCAAGGTAATAAAATGAATATAATTATTACAAGATTGCGTATCACAAAGGAAGTAAATGGAAGCATACGACTAGACTGGTCACACTAAATTGCGAGACTTGACAAACCAACAATTATCTTGTCGATGACTGAACATGATCCCCTCACTCAAAACTGTCATGTGCAAGAAATCCTTGCCACATCATCAGGAGCCATTTTTGGGTAAATATTTACCTCCAAGTTTATTTTATTGCGATGAGCATAAAGTAAACTTAAGATGCCGACCCTTTGCATGTTCTATTAAATCTGTCAGAGCCGTCCATACCTTCTCAAAAAAGGCAACTAATTATATCCTTTCAGTTTCCCAAAAATCTATCTGACAGCTATTGCGTTTCCCCATGCCTTGAAAATTCACTCCCATCATTACCTCTTTTACAATGCCACGATTAATATAAATAACCCATTCTTTTTACTTTTCACTTTTTACCAATCTCCTCTTCCTCAAAAACTTTGAAGAATTCTACACTCAGATTCTAGAAGACCCAAACGGTTCCAACGATTTATAGAGTTTCTTCCCAGCCATTCTATGTTTAGGAAATTTGCATCCATTTTCATCCAAGTAAGCTTCTTGAATTTCTTCGTCTCTGAGACACCATGCTATGTTTAGTTTCTAGTTTGTTTCAGATTTTGAGTTCTTGAAAAAATTGCTTCGGGATAAATAGGTATACTGATCGATGTTTAATATGGTAGGAAAAAGACACTTTTCTGGGGCTAGGAATTTGTTTGGTAGTAAGGATAATTAATTTAGGGCGGAAAATCGAAGTAGAATTTCAATTTTTAAGCCTGTAGAAAAAATGGGTTTTTCTCGCCCCTTCAGAGTCGAAAAAATATTTCCTGAAAAACTTTTCACTTCTACTTTTTGATCCGTTTTCTAAACTGTTTGCATAAGATTTAGTGTTTTTGTTAGAATACTGCTGGTCATATAAAATCTTAAAATTCATACACGAGCAACGTTATTCCAACTCTCAACACCTTTAAGTCTTTTGGGCCGTAGATTCTCATCTCCCTTTCTCTGTTCGTAGATTTTCATGCAAGATCCATGGGGAGGTGAGAGGCCATTCGACGACGACCTACTCGCCCAACTGCTTATGGACGAAGAACAACCATCTTTACTTATACCGAAGATTCCTTTTACCCGTACCCCATCCAACAGACCTTCGACCAGTTCATCAAACATGGGTAGAGTAAAATCCACCGCCGAATAAAAGAAACCAATCAAACCTTCTGTAAATCAGTGTAACGTCCCTAAGGTAGGGTACGTCTGTCACATACTCGTAATTCTAGGGTTTACGAGTATGTAAGGCACTTGACCAAAAGAATTAAATAAAATGATACGAAGAAATACGGAAAAATTTAAAACTTTTATATAAACTTATTAGAAGAAATTATTACACGTATGAATACTTTAAATTTAAGGCAGCCATATGAAAACTCTTAAACCATTATTGCATTGCTACTGAGTCCGTGCTCCACAAGTTGCTCAACAGCTAAAGCCACACCTGGAAAAATGTTGGAAAATAACATAATGAGCTAACGCTCAGTAAGCAAATCTCATGCATACACATACACATGAATGTCGTGAGTTTGAAGTGCCCATATACTAATATGCTGACTTATATACTTATGCATTTCATTTATTGCTCATACACTTTCAAACTTTACTTTTATGCTCTTTCTTTTGGTTTCACATTTTTATGGGCCCGATTTCACTTGTGGACACTGTTTGATTCGGCAAATGCCTGCAGGGCTTATAACAGATATCATATAGAATCCCATGGGTTCTCCTCCGGCTAGCCATCATCTCAGCTAGGCTCATCATAACACTCATTTCATCGTTGCCATAGCTGCCATACTTATTACACATATAGAGGAGAAAGACGGGAACATGGCAAACATATCTGAATGGTCAACTCTGACCTAGCCCACACTAGTGGACGGCCACTATAAGCCTTAATAGACCTCCGTCTTCTTTACTGAACTTACTTGATTGCTTCATCGAAACAGTGGCACCCTTTTTAACATCTTATTATCACTTTGCTTAAGCCTTGTGTCATTAAAATGTTTAACTTTACATAAAACTTTTCAAGGCATTTCATAACTTTTCTCATATTCATATGCATGGTCTTATATCACATAATAATGTATCACATAACTGTACATGCCATGCATACATGCTGATGCTGATGCTGAAATGCCAATGTTCATGTTCATGATTCATGTTGATGGTATTCAATCAAGGCATTGTATCACATCTCATATAACTCAAAACATCTTTAGTCATAATACATGAAGCTTTGGGTTGGTGGCGTTGTTATACCTTAACGTAGAGCTATGGCTCAGGTCTAAGGTTTCCAGCCTAAAAACTTAAACGCTTCATATATCATAACATATAACAAATCATGAACATAGAGTAATCCACATATCCATCAACATAAGAACACATACTTGCACATAATTCATATCATTCTTAACCAAGTAAGACATCTTTCACATATTACAGAATTCATCAATTACATATCACACAACACCCTTATGGTGTTCATATAACCATTCTTCACATACTTATCATATGCATCATCATCATACCATACTTAACTCATCAGATGTACACAATCAATGTAGTCATGCATCTTACACTTAAGCACAAAAGGTGAGATTTACTTACCTTAGGTCCTTAGCTTATTTTAAAATTCCTCACCAAGAGTCAATCAATCAAATCCATACAAATTCTATTCAAGGCACATCATTTATTAAATTCTATCAAAATCATAAATATACACTATTGATAGTGTATATTAATAATACCAGAAACTATATAAATGATAATAATAAATTATTATCAACGTAATGCAAATAACTCTTCATATAAAACCATGCTTTAAACCTTGCTCATAAGATAATGTACCCTTATGATAATAATAATAATAATCCCAACAAAAATAATAATTATCGTCTATAATTAGATATTAATAACAAAATACTTCAATAGCAATACGTATATGGATGTATATATTCAAATAGTCATTTTATAAAAGAAATCATATTTTTAACATAAAGTTGTAATAATCAATATAATGATAATAATATAAATATAAATATTTATATTATTATTAATTAGTCATAATATCAATTCCAGTGATATAATAAATATACTTTCTCCAAACTTCACTAGTCTTACAAATATCAATAACTGTAAGAAACTAATATTTGATATTATTTTAATATTCAAATATTAATATACAATAATAATGGTTAGATAATAGGTTTACTATAAATCATACTTTTCATATATATATATATGAATCTGTATTATTGATTTACTTAACAAAATAATAACAATAATAATTAAAATTACTTAATCATAATAATTTCCATATTAATATAAAATCAATTAAATATGTATTTTTATACTTTATTTAATATATAATATTTTCTAGAAAATTAGACAGCACAACGGCTATAAAGTGGACAATTCCAAAATCAAAACCTGTATAAAAAATATATATAATCCCAGACAGTCAGTAAATTACAGAAAATATTCCATATATCAATAATATATTATTATATACCATAAATACATATAATAACAATTACTCTAATCAATCACAATTAAATCACAATATATAGGTTAAAGAAACTATACCAAAATGATTGGGTTCCACAATAAGTCAAACGATGATTTTCTGAGACTCAAAACGTACTTTGGAACCTCGAACACTAAGTTTCGACCGTCGGTCTACGGTGGATCGCGGTGGCTCGTGGTGGGCCCACCACCCAACTATGGTAGATGTAGGAACAAGTTATTGGGTTTTGAAGCCCACAACACGAGGAGCACGATGGTGGTGACGGATCGGCAAACAGATGCCCGAGGTGGCCGAATCGCAACTTTGAAGTTGCGGGGTGGCCTAACTTAAATCGAGTGGTTGAGGTGTTTAATCGGCGAGTGAGCTCTAGATTCCCGCGCAGGTCGATAGTTCGGAGGCCTCTGAATCCAACGGTCCGGCGCGTGGCTAAAAATGGTGGGCGGAAAGTACTCCTGCGTCGTCGGCAACAGTAATACGCAGAGGAGAGAGAGAGAGAGAGGTTTTCTGAGGAGAGAGAGAGAGACTCGGGTAAAAAAAGAAAGGCTGAAGCCTTTTCTTTTCATTTTTTTTTTTAAAAAATTATTTTTAAAATTACACTTGGACCCAAAATATTAAAATTCTTTTCAAATAAGCCCTTTAGCAAAACTTTCTTAATTTTATAAAAATCCCCAATTAAAATTATATGACATTTGGGTCCAATACTTGACTACTCAAGTTTCTCTCTCTTTAATCTCATTAAAAACATAAAATCATATTTTAAACACTATTTTTCCATTACTATTTCTTAAATTTGTAAACTTGTACATTTTATGTATTAAAACTCTGATTTATAATAAAAATGTTGGATATTACAATCAGCTTGCTGCTTGGGCTGAAATTCCTTCGACCAGTGGTAGAGTCAAAAACACTGATCCCGAAATCCAAACACAAGCCCAACCCTGGGACGTCCTTCGACCAGACGTCGAATGGTACATTGCCCCTCCTAGCCAAATCACTGCTAGGATGTTAAACAATTACCCCAGGAAGTACGAACTTTCTGGGGTAACTTTATTCAAACCTACCAACGACTAGCGGGCAAACCTGCCTGGCGGTGCCTTCAGCGCCTGGTCGAGTTACCACATTGAGGCAGGAGAAATCTTGTCTCTTCATCCTTTCACTACAAGAAAAAATAGTATTCATAGCACTTAAAAACTGCTAACTGGGAGTATTGATAGCGCTTCTGAAAATGCTAACATAGCCCATGTTATTAAAAGTCCTGTCTTTTCTATAACGTTATTCGAATGTTATGTTCGATGTTATCTTAAACTATTCAATAACACATTTTTAGTTGCTATAATATTCAAATAATAACATTTAGTTAGAGTATTTGATTATAAATTTGGAGTTTAATCTTATACTTTATGCATAACACTTTTCTACTGTTACATTTTATTATTTTGATAGCATTTTTAGTTTGTTATAATATAAAAATCATAACGATTTGTTATGCTTATAATATATTTCTAAATCATAACATATTAAAAGTCTAGTAATAAAATTTTGTTACTTTAGTGTCGATAATATATTTTAAATTTTATTTTGATAAGTATACTTATAAGGTTTTTTTTTAATTAAAAGATTTTTATTATTGGATTTTGATAAAAAAAAAATCAAAATTAATCATGAAATGTAATTCTCAATAGATTGATAAACCACAAGTATTACATTAAACAATAACTTATTCAAACCATGAATATCTCTACTTCATGAGATCTTAGTTCTAACTTAAATTTGAAAGCATAACATAATAAAGTTTTATAATCTTGAACATTTTTTACTTTAAAAATGAAAAACAGAAACATTATAAGATACACAAAAGTAAATCATGCATGAAACTTGCTCCATCCTTCAATTCATCATCCAACCAAGTACTTGCTGTTGAAGTTGTTTGTTGCCATCTGAAGCTCTCTAAATTGAAATCTCCTCAGGTTTCCAAGGCAAACCTCCTCATGATGTTGCTCTGAAAATTTTTAAAGCCTACAACTGTTAATCTCTTCTTATTGTCAAACAATTTAACTTTGCAATGAAACATATATGAAAAGCAAAAGCAATGAAACCCAACACTACTTAAGTAAGTAATGTTAGATTAAACAAAAATATGTACAGTATAAACCATAACAAAGCAGCTTTGCAAGATATGAAACATGTATGAATTAGTCATGTTCATTAGTGTAAAACTAAACCCAAATTCTCTTCTGAACTAGTCAGTAATGTTTTTTACCTTATATTTTTTAATCCAATCCAATTTCACATTCCAAACATGGCCTATAAATACTGATGTTGTGCTTCTTGTAATGTTCGATTTGTCTCCATATATGTTTATGTTTATTTTTATAAGAATTGCTCAAACCATAGAGCAAATTAGATACTTCAACAAAAATCATGAAAAAGATGGCCTACAGCTGTGTTGAACAAGTCTAATGGTCAACCAATTAAGCAAATAAAATTTCTTTAAGATTAATCATTCAAATCTATTTGAACAAACAGATCTATAGATATGAGACATGCCGAACACATTTAATTGCAATTGTATCATGTGATTGCAATATGACAGCACCAAACAACAATCTCATTATTTATGATCAAAACCCATACAATCAATATTATATATTTTCACATGAATAAAAGCCTCATAAAATCATATTATAGAATATGCATAAATAAAATATGTAAAAGGCTCAGCACAATTTAACTTCCAACATAAAATAATGAGCAATTAGTTTAACTTCAACATTAAATAAGGAGAAAAAGGCTCAAAAATTCCCTGACCACATAATAGAGTTTCTAAACATGTGCAAACAATGTCCACTAGGGCAGCGAGGGTGGATGTTTCCAAGAAAAAAAAGAACAAACCTGAAGGGGTCTTTATTCTTTCTGCAGATGGCCCAGGATTTAGAACTAGTTTCCCACTTGGTTCCTACAAAAGGGGGAAAAACAGAATAAACATGAATAAGAGAGAGTATACAGAATAAACAAAGAACCTGTCAAAGTAGTAGGCATATCAGTATCTCCCATGCCTTTACTTTAAAAAATAACAGTACATGGTATCAATGGAAGTGAGCTGAAAAATTCACCACCAACCATCTGTAATGAGCTAATAATACCATACTCATATGAGAGTTATAAATGCTAACTTCACCCTACACTACTTGCAAGAGCTTAAGATCATACCTCTATGGGAGTAAGCATCTTCTTTTCACTGTTATTGTCGTATTTCTGTTTTTTCGTACCTGCTTTTAATCCCTGCCAAGGAAGACTAGTAAAGAAAATAAGTAAATAATATGGTGAAACAGAACAATAAAACAAAGGAAAATGGATTTTAGCATATCACACAAGTATCCAACCTTCCCCTCAAAAAATACATAAGCACATAACCAAGAGACTCCAAATCATCTCTTCTGCTTTGCTCTGCATAAAGATTACATTCACAATTAGATAAAGCCCAAAAGTCTCAAGCATTACAGGGAGAAACAAATAACATATTCTCTAATTAGGAATTATAAATGGCTCACCAAATCCAAGGTGAGTGTTAACATTTGCATAACAAGTTTTCCCTGAAGCAATAAATTAACATAATGATAAGAAATTTGAAGGTTCAAGAAAATTTGGATCCAAGAACACAAAATTGATAATGAGAAACACATAAGTATCACCCTAATGTTTGCCCAAACCAATCTAAAAACTTGTTATTTAATATTAACATTTATAAGTTAAAACTCAGCATAGTGATAATCATTACACATGATATAAACACCTTCCACTTTACTTAAGACCATAATATTTCTCAAATATCTGTTACCTGTATGGAATGTGCTTGTGCGTCCGAAGATCGCTATACTTTTTTGCAAGACCATAGTCTATGATATATACCTGCAATAAAGATTAAAAATAAAATTAAAAAACAGAGTGTTAGGCTGTCCCAACATCAAACTGTGAATTAATTATTCTAGCTTTGATAGATAGCATAACCAGGGTTCGGTGAAGCCAACAGAAAAATAAAATAAAAAAACAACAACAAAATGGAACCCATGGCACCCCAACCTAAATCATTTACTATAAATAAGAATTCAGGCATACAATGGAACCATGAAACACACAAATTTTACTAAAAGGAGCAAGAAAATTTCTTGAGCTTGTGAAACAGAAGTACCAGAACAAAAGACAGACCCAGATATTTAAAGCTTCTTCACTGATGATAAATAACAAATTAATAGTCCAGTTTGCTCACGGAGGTAGTCGTTTGAACTTTAAAAAATAATACGGCAGCTCAACAATATAAAGCATTGGAGGTCAAGTCCCTTTACAATGTCATTATGTACCAAAGAAGTAAAGTTATACTTACAACAGGGACAATGTCAAAAATCAGAAGGTAAAACATGAGTGAAGATGTTATTGCATGCCTCTCATGTGCCAATGTAGTAAAGACATGATTCTTAATCATATATCTTTCTTATAATATTATTATCCTAATTAATTTAGATCTTTGCTTTGATATGACTAAGCTAGTAGTTTGAATGCAATTGAACCTAAATTAATAGGCTTCTGATTAAGTAAAAACCTTAAACTAAATAATAAGGATACATAATGAAAATTTAATGAGACATGATTCAAATTAGAACACTTTTACAGTTGATAAAAAAATTCTCAAACAAAAAGAAATTTCAAACAACTTCGTTTTTGTCTCCTTTCATTTATACTAGTTTTTTCAAAGACAAAACAATATTTTTATGATTGAAACACACACAAAGTAGCAAGAGCATATCCTCAAAAAAGGAACAAAAAGAACATTAAAAAAAATTATAAATGATCCTACCTACTGAAGTAAAGAAAATAAACACATATATTTAAAACTATTTGAAGAACAAGACACAAAGGAAATGAAGAAACAATTACATCATGTACGCACATGAGTGATAGCACCAAAACTTCCGAGGGTGATATTAGGAATGAAGTAAGGAATGCTAAGTGTTACTTTTTTTGGGAAATACAGCCAGAAAGTGCCCAACTTCCTACACTCAATTGATAATATGTCAAACAATTGAAATATAGGACTAAGTCATAACCCAAAAAGGTTCGCACATGAACAATATTAAACAAAAGGTTAGTCACCAAGTTACTCGTGATTTTTGTAGAGTAACCTTTCTATGATATTCTCTATTACTTGAAAATATAAGATATTTGATTGAAATATTAGACAGGTGGAGCATAAACTGATATGCATTATTTTCTAAACTTGTAAAGTTATTGTATCACAATTCCAACAGTGTTTTTGTCTTATTTTTGTGTGGTAGAGATACAAATCTTGTTTGTTATCTCAAGTTTACAAATAATGTTGGTATTATATCAAAATGGTGCATTTAGAGAATACCAATGTTGACTATGTGACTCTTTTAGATGACCTGTATGAATTTAATTAGTACAAAAGAATTAATAATTAAACAAATTATTAATTATAGGGTATTAAAGTCTAAAGAAATAAAGTCAAATTTTACTAAAATAGCAGTCAATTTATTTAGTTTCATCACCTCAGTTGCTATCAATGTAGGGTTCGTGGGCTGGTTAATTTTCTAAATAAGAAGTAATTATCCATAGTTTCAGCTTGGGTTCGAACCCTAGACCCCTTACTCATACACAACTGAACACATTTTTTTTAGAATAGCACGCAGAACAGAATCAGAGAGATGAAAATAATTTACATATTATTATGCCATGGTCAGCTAGATTGAATGAGACTTGTGTTTTTCCTTTCTATAGTTATTTTTAAGAAAATGAAATCCTACTCACATGGAATAGTAGAACCCCCAACACACCATATGCTAAGGGCAAAGCAGAATCAACAAATGGGAATAACAACTCCATATCTGGTGCCTCACTGCATTTGGATCTGTGAAATATTTCACCACCTCTGGTGGAAGACTATTGATCTGTTTAACAAAAAGGTATGTTATTGAGAATAATTAGTAAAATGATATCCATTTCAATGAACCATTTATATGATAAGGAAAGATACCAATGGTAATATGTAGAAATATCAGAAAGTCTATAAAATATCGTTATACCTGAGATGCAATTCCTAATTCCACAGAAGAGCCAATTGTAATAAGGAATAACAAGAGAGCTATTACATATTGCCAAAGTGTTGTTGGCCATGGTTCTGAGACTTCTTTCTGCAGCAGGCCAAAGCTAACACGTGGCCCTCCACGTGGGTCTGGACCTTCTGAGTTAGGTTCTTCCACCATAAAAAGGTTGTACTTGTCCCCAGTGACCTCAACCAGCTGACTTTGGAGTTTGGCAAACACTTCTTCTCTGTTCCCCCTTAAATTCCCAACAAAAAGAACACCCTCACCAAGGTCTCCAAAATGCTATTCTTTGGTCACCTAGAATGTAGAATACTCGAAGAGCTTGTCCTTAATGAGCTTTACATCTGTAGGATCAACCTTCTCTGGTCCAAGAAGCTCCATCAATTTAAAAGAGTCAACTTGGAAATTGCTATAAGCCGGTCCAAATGATGGTGGTGTTGGTAGCTGAAGAAGGAATATTTTGATAGATTAGGGTCAACTTTTCCATTGTTTTATATTTGTTGATGTATGCAAACAAATTCAACTGTCCTCTTTCTCCCAATGTCCTATTTCTCATTATTGATATCATTATATCATAGAGTAACATGGCATATCAGGATGCTCAGTGCTAATCAATTACCTTGCAAGAAATAATCATGGGCAGTATATGGTAGATTAGTTACAACCATATGCTTCTCTCGGGAATAAGAAAAACTAAAAAAGAGCAACCAATCTCCCAAATAAGATAGTTTTGCTTTAGAATGCTATCAAGTAATTTTCCCAAATAAGTTAAAAGTGAAACTTCAGAACCTTAAGTTTCAAATCACACCTCACTTTCACTATAGCAAACTAAATTACTAAAGCACTATTTTCTAGGAAAAAAATTGATAGGGAAATGACCGAGGAAAATATTTTGCTAAATATTTTCTTTCGCAACTTACATCACTTACATCTTTGTCAATCTAACAGTGAAGAAAAATGAAAAATCCAAACTTTCACTGAATTTACATCCCTAAATTTCCTCCTTCAACCCTCTTTATAATGAAAATCCCATAAATCTTGCTTTTCCCTTTCGTCCTTAAAATCACGTTTCGAACAGACCATAAGGAATAACAAAAGTAGAAATTGATTTTGCTAAGTCCATAATTCCATTCAAGCAACACAAAAAAAAAAAAGCAAAATTCTTGAAATAGATACTTACAAAAATACTGTTGAATATAGATAACAGATAACAAAGAAAAAAGATACCCTGGAAGAAACCGGAGCAGGCTTCTCAGACTCAAGCTTTGTCTTTGGTGTCTCTTCGGCCTCTTCCGGGGGTTTCGTTGTCGCCGTTGTCGAATTGGTGGAGGCTACAGAGTCAGTATATATATATATATATAAAAATATGATATAGATACATAGCAATGTAAGGGAGAAATCGCCAAAAATCTGAAACTAAAAGTGTCGAAACTTACCCATCCAAAGAAGATGTCGAAAGTTGGGCAAATTTGAGGGAATATAACATCTTTAGTTTCGGTTGTGAGGTTTTGAAGAGGAAAGAGGGAAAGAAAAAACCCTAATTTCTGAGAGGAGCACACATTCGGAATTGAAGAGAGAAAGAGGGAAAGGGGAAAGAGGTTCAGATGGAATGACGGGGTTCTTTCCATAGGCAGGAGACTCTTGGGTTCTTACTTCCAACAAGAGAGATGTCGTGATGGAGAATCGCGTGAGGGAGAAGAGATTCGATGGAGTGAGTGTGAAAGAGAGGGCAGAGGAGGCAAATGGGATAGATAGAATTTTCATTAGGCGACAAATGAAATAGTTGGCGCCTAAATTGTCTCTGAAAAAAAAGCGTGTGTTCCCATTATTAACGCTTTGTAATATATGTCATTTTTTACCGTAATATATAGTCAAAATTGTTGTAGTGTTTTTCTTAGGGAGTGGCCAATTATTTCGGGGTCGCTCATTTCCAAATAACCCCGAACGGGTATAGAATGCTTTCTGCACTCTATATCCTATATAACCATAAAAAGTGGCCTATCCTTACACCTCATAAGATCAACTACCTGTTCGATCTAAAATCCAACCCCAACCAAGACAACATGGGGTTTTTTCATCTCTGTCACCTGCAATCGACTCGCATCTTCCCGAGTGAGACTACCTACAAGTCCAATGTAGGAAAGTACTTCAAGGAGTACTTTTAAACTACTGATCTGGTTGCCAACAACCTAGCCTTCACCCAAGGAGGTAACTTCTTTATTCTCTGGTTGCTTATTTCTTTTTGTTTTATCTGCATCCTTCTTAGAAAATTAGCACTCTTCAGGTCCATGGCAGCGACCAACTCCTACTCCATAAATGGAGATTCGAGCAGCATCACCGGCCAGCATGATTGATGTAGAAAAAAGCGTCAAACAGCTTGTCACTGAAGCCCACCTAAGGCTGGTCAGTCTTCTGGCACCTCACCAGGATGTGAGGGAGTCAACGACAAGGAGTGCCATTGGCGGAGAAGTTCCCGAGCAGCACCAAGACGTGTCACAACCTCCAAGGAGGAGGAAAACTGGGGTGACAATCAGGGAACCCTTCAGCACCCCGCGAGCAGCTGCTCCCCCTGCCTCTATGGGAAAGGGAAAAAAGAAAATTTCCGAACCCCCTGCACCCCTCGAAGAGTTTCAGACGAGAATAGTTCTGTCTTCTCACTTTTAGACAGTTTGCCCATTCCCTGTCATTTCTTTGACGGGGATGGCAACTTTAAGTACACTCCCAATTTAAATTCAGATTTCTTCCATGCAGTGAGTGAGTGTAGCAATTGTTCAGTGAGTAATGTAGCGACCAATAGTTATAGCTCGGGAACTCTACTTATAATTTCCTTGTTCTCATTTTTACTCCATCTATACATATCGTCTAACTGCTCGCAATGTTTTCTTACTTGCAGATATGTCGTCTGGAGATATGTTCGACTGCTATACCGCACCTGCTGCTCCTTCGAGCATGAAGGGGGAGAGCAGCAAGGCTCCTTCAACCAAAAAGTCCTGGACTGATGATCCTCCAGCTATTGCTCCCTCAAAAGAAACAACGCCCCCTCCGTCTCCACTCAACTAGCAGTCTCCCCCTGCACCAGCCGACCAGAATCCTACCCCTCCGGCACCTGCTGACTAGTCACCTCACGACCAACCTGAAGATGTACTGACAAGCACAGTGGTCATCGTGCCCAGAGAAAGGATATACAAACTCTCAAAGCACAAACATAGCTAAGAGGCCATCATCGGCACAAAATCTATGGAGGCCGATCAGATAATAAACCGAGGACTGAACAAGATAGCCAGTGTAAGTTGCTTTTTATTGCCAAGTTTTATTTATTTTACTTTGTCATTTCCCGCCATCATCTTATCTTTTCATGTGATCATAGGGAATGCTGACTATAACTGCTGGCTGGCGCCGCACGGGGGTTTTGGTCACCCAGACCAAAGAATCCGATGCCAAGCATGTTGAGGAGGTCAAGGTGCTCGAGGGGAAAAACACTAAGCTGCTCAGGCAAAACACTGAACTGCTCGAGAAAAATACTGAACTGGCCGCCGAACTTCAACAGTGTCAGACTACCTTGACCAAAGACAATGAAGCCAAAGGGAAGTTTAAGGAGAGTGCTAAACTTAACTATCATGAGGCCAAACAGCTTGAGGTTGAGCTAGACGTAAGCAGAAATGAGGCTGAGGAGCTGGAGAGGCGCGTTAAGGAGCTCGAGGAGATTAATGCTAGCAACTTGGAAAGGTATGGGGAAGCCACCCACCATTGCTTTTATGATTTCTGGAAGCGCAACCGTGGAGACAACTTCAATTATCTTTCTAATCGCCTGAGGCGAACTGAAATATCCCTGTGCACTGCTCGCTTGGAGGAAGAAGAGAAAGACAATGTTCCTGCCTCCCCAGAAATCTCCTTAGCCACAGGGATTGAAGGCGTAGAAAATGAAGCTAGAACCACTGTCGACCAGGATAATTCGCAAGACCCTCCTGCCTCGTAATATTTTTATTTTTCTTTAATGTTATCTTGTAGTCAAGACAATTTATATTTTTATTGCTGCACGGGCAACTTTTCTTTTAATAGACAATTACATCCGAGCAGTAACTGCTCGCGGTGTAAAGGGATTCCTTTTTGATATTATAATATTTGCATTTTTATTATAACATCTGTTCGCATGACCGAACTTAGCATAGTACTTTGGATTGATTTAACAAAATAACAAAAAAAATTGAAAAATACTCTAAGCACCCTAGAATGCTTTAACTTATTTTGCTCGTGTGTTTACATACCTTTTGACATGCTTTGCTTACTAGATACCTTATATGCCCCCCAAGTGATTGAGGAGCTTTAGGTCCTCGGTCACTTGCCTTGACTAGGACGTGTTCGAACATTTCTACTCGGAATGAATACTTGTAAAAATGAAAATATAGCAAAACAACACACATAATGAGCAAATACTTGTAATAAATACAATAGTTGGCAAGATTGACTGGCTGCGCACAGTCCTTTTTATTTCTCGTAATAAATGTACAAATCGTGTCTGTACGAGCGATCACTAAAATGATCTTACACTTATAAGCGATTAGTCATAAAAATGACTAACCCTTGTTCATAAACTTGTAAAAAGTAAAATTAATACAAGCCAATTCTTTAAGAAGAATTGTTTATTGATAATACTTGCGCAAGTGTTCTCCATTCCAATAGCAAGGAATGAGATCTCCATTTAAGCGAGCAAGTTTGTAAGTGCCTGGATGGAGGACATCTTCAATTTGGTACGGTCCTTCCTAGTTAGGTCCGAGTACTCCAGCGGCCAGATCGCGGGTGCTGAGGAAAACTCTTCTAAGTACTAGGTCTCTTACATTAAGTTTCCTTTCACGTACTTTAGAATTGAAATACCGGGCGACCTTTTGCTGGTAAGCTGCTACTCGGAGTTGGGCTTGCTCATGTTTTTCATCGAACAAATCCAAAGATTCCATCAATAACTGGCTATTAGAGCCTTGATCGTATGTCATTCTCTGATCTGATGGCGGATCCAACTCAACAAGCAACATAGCCTCATATCCATAAGCCAAGGAAAATTGAGTATGGCCTGTTGCTGTTCGATGGGATGTTCTGTACGACCAGAGGACTTCAAGAAATTGCTCTAGCCATGCCCCCTTTGCTTCCTCAAGCCTTTTCTTCAGATTATCTTTTAGCATTTTATTGACTGCCTCGACTTGTCCATTTGCCTGAGGGTGAGCAACTGAAGAAAAGATCTTGATAATTCCATGCCCCTCTCAAAAATCTGTAAACAGATCACTATTAAATTGCATGCTGTTGTCTGAGAAATTTTTTCTTGGAAATCCATAGCGACACACTATGTTTTTGACCACAAAGTCCAGTATTTTCTTGGTCGTTATGGTTGCAAGTGGCTCAGCTTTAGCCCACTTTATGAAGTAATCAACGGCTACCACGGCGTACTTGACGCCGCCTTTCCCTTTGGGCAAAGATCCAATTAGGTCTATACCACATACTGCGAATGGCCATGGACTTTTGAACAAATTCCATCGAATCTTCATTCATTGTTGGCCAGAAGTACCCTTGTCTTAGGATTTTCTTTGACAAGCTCTGCCCCCAGCGTGGTCCCCACAAAAGCCTCCATGGACCTCTTTCATTAACTCTTTGGCCTTCTCTTTTGAAATACACCTGAGGAGTGGCATCGAGTACCCCCTTCGATACAGAATTCCATCGACTGGGATGCTGAAGAGTCCTGGCTTTGTTTCTGTTCGTAGGTAACACTCCATGCGTCAGGTACTCTATGAAAGGTGCCATCCATGTATTCGTCGCCCGAATCATCAAAAAGGTTTCTTCTGCTTGGATGCTTGGTGCAGACAACCGTTCAACTGGTACTATATTCAGGGTGTCAACATCCTTGGCACTTGCTAACTTGGCCAAAGCATCAGCGTTTGAATTTTGGTTGTGAGGTACTTGCTGGAGGGTATACTTCTTAAACTGGGCCAACAAATCTTTTGCTTTATTCAGGTAGGCAACCATCTTTAGACCTCGGGCTTGGTATTCTCCAATGATCTGATTGACCACTAACTGAGAGTCACTATAGATTTCAAGTGACTTTATGTTCATGTCTTTGGCTAATCGTAACCCTACGAGCAGTGCTTCGTACTCTACTTCGTTGCTGGACGCCATGAAGTCGAATCTAATCGCGCAGTGAAATCGATGACCTTCAGGCGTTATCAAAATCACTCCGGCTCTAGCGTGATGCTCATTAGAAGAGCCATCCGTGAATGACTTCCATGAGGGAGCTTGGCTTTGAGGTTCAGGCTCTTTTGTCCCTTCTGGCTGCTCGCTGTCTGGCAGCCCAGTGAGTTCTGCGACAAAGTCGGCCAGAACTTGTTCTTTTACCGCTGCTTGTGGTAAGTAAGAGATATCAAACTGCCCAAGTTCAACCGCCCATTTCAATAATCGGCCAGCGGCTTTTGGCTTCTGTAGAATTTGCCGTGGAGGCTGGTCGGTTAAAACTGCGATTGGGTGAGCTTGGAAGTATGGTCTCAGCTTTCTGGACGATAAAATCAAGCAGTAGGCTAATTTTTCAACAGGCGGATATCGCAGTTCTGCTCCTATTAGCCTTTTGCTTACATAATATATGACCTTTTGAACATTCTCATCCTTTCTTACCAGAACAGCACTAGCAGCATATTCTGTGATCGCCAAGTAGATGAGCATGGTTTCTTTATCAATTGGCTTCGATAGGATCGGTGGCTGCGACATGTGCATCTTTAAAGCTTAAAAAGCCTGTTCGCACTCCTCCGTCCATTCAAACTTCTTGTTGCCTCTAAGTAGATTAAAAAATGGGACGCATGTGTCCGTCAAATTGGAGATAAATTTACTTAGAGCAACAATCCTTCCGAATAAACTTTGAACATCTTTGATCTTTGTTGGCGATTTCATGTCGACCAGGGCTTTGATCTTCTCAGGATTGGCCTCAATTCCTCGTGAGTTTACTATAAATCCCAAGAATTTCCCTGATCCAACTCCGAAGGAACATTTGAGGGGATTCAGCTTCATTTGATATTTATTCAAGATGTTGAAGCACTCTTACAAGTCCCCTATGTGACCTTCTGTCTTTTTCGACTTAACCAGCATATCATCAACATATACTTCCATGTTTGTACCAATCAGCTCCTTGAACATGTGATTGACTAGTTGTTGGTAAGTCGCACCAGTGTTTTTCATACCGAAGGGCATTACTTTGTAACAGTAAAGCTCTGTATCGGTCTGAAAGCTAGTGTGATCCTCATCAGGTGGATCCATACTGATATGATTGTACTCGGAGTATCCATCCATGAATGACAGGATCTCGTGTCCTGTAGTGGCATCGACCAACTGATCGATCCTGGGGAGTGGGAAATAATCTTTAGGGAAATCCACGTATGTTCTCCACTTGCCATTCAGCTTGGGAACTAGTACGGGATTAGAGACCCACGATGGATAAAATGCTACCCTGATGAACCCATTCTCCTTTAGCTTTTCGACTTCTTCTTTCAGAGCTTTTGATCAATCCTTGTCGAGCAACCTTCTTTTTTCTTGTACTGGTGGAAAACACTTGTCTACGTTCAGGACATGGCTAATAACTGCAGGGTCTATCCCAACCATGTCTTTATGCGAGTAGGCAAGACATCTTGGTTCTTCTTTAAAAATTCCACCAGTTTTTGTTTTGTTGTTGTCTATAAGTTTTTACCGACTTTCACAACCCTGGTCGGATCTGCTTCATCGATTTGGACCTCTTCGAGGTCCTCGATGGGTCCTACTTCTTCATCACAATCCCCAAAGCGAGGATCCAAATCTCTATCCTCACTTTGGGCAACACCTTATTGGGTGACATAATCACCTGATTGGGCTTTCACTTCTATGGCCGTTTGCAACTCTTTCCCGAAGGTTTCCCTCGACCCACCTTTATTTGCCTTAGATATCGAGGCATTGTAGCACTCCCTCACTTCTCGTTGGTTTTCCAATACGCATCCTACCCCTGCATCTGTTGGGAATTTCATGGCAAGGTGCCATACTGAGGTTACAGCTTGCAGGTCGACCAGAAAAGGCCTCCTTATTACAGCGTTATACACAGAAGGGAAATCAACTACTATGAATGTAGTGAGTAATGTCCTGTTTGCAGGTGTATTTCCTGCTATAACTGGTTGCCTAATCGACCCTGTTGGCACGAGCCCTTCGCCAGAAAAATCGTATATGGTTTGGTTTCACGGCACTAGGTCCTTAATGGAAAACTTCATCCTCTCCAGTGAAGACTTGTACAAAATGTTGACTGAGCTCCCTGTGTCAACCAACACCCTCTTAACCATCATATTGGCAATCTGGACATCCACGACTAGCGAATCAGAATGTGGGAATCGGACATGCTGGGCATCATCCTCAGAGAAGGTAATCAACTCCTCCTTTATTTGAGCTTTCTTAGGTTCCCGATCCTCCACACTCATCATCTCGATGTCCTGATCGTGGTGTAAGGTCCGAGCGTATCGCTCCCTTGCCTTCCCAATATCTCTTGCAAGGTGAAGGCCGCCACAGATGATGAGTAACGTACCAGCCACATGAGCTGGCTGTAAAGGTGGCGAGCATTGGTGTGCAGGCGCTTGCTCGTTGCCTCCTTGAACCTCTTGCTGAGACCCTCCTGCGGATCGTACATACCTCCTTAGGTGTCCCTATCTGATAAGGAACTCAATCTCGTCCTTCAACTGGTTACACTCATTGGTGTCATGTTCGTAGTCGTTGTGAAAATGACAAAATTTTGTTGTTTCTCTCTTGGAGATATCCTTCCTTATAGGTGCTGGTCGCTTATAAGGGACATTGGCATCGGTCGCCTGGTCGACCTCTGCTCTACTTTCGACAAGGGTCGTACAGTTGGTGAATCTTAGCTCGTATCTATTTCCTTTGGGGTGTTTATTTTCAGATGTTGATGGCTCATTGTTCGCCCTTTTTCCACCATTTTTGCCATTTTCATTCCCCTTACCTTTGTCGTTGCCATTGGGTTTGTCCGACCCATTGGCAGCTTTGGCAGGATCTTCCTTTTGTCCCTTGTCTATCGTAGGCGATTTCCCTTTGTTGGCAATCGCATCCTCGAGCTCGATCAAGATACTCTTGGGCACTCTTTACCCCATTCTTTCTCAGGCTGTTCCAGAAGGGAGAATGGCACCTTACCCCAGCTATTAGGGCCATCATTTTTCCCTCGTTGCCCACTATTTTAGCTCCAGCAGCTGCCCGCATAAAACGTTGGACATATTCCTTTAAGGGCTCTCCATCCTTCTGTCGTATCTTAACCAGCTGGTTGGCCTAAGTGGGGTGTACGCGACCAGTGTAGAATTGTTCGTAAAATTATTTTACGAACATTTCCCACGATACTATACTAGCAGCATGGAACTTAAAGAACCACTCCTGAGCGGTGTCAGATAGGGTGGCGGGGAAGATCCTGGAGCGGGCATCATCTGACACCTTCTGAATATCCATTTGTATCTCAAACTTGTTTACATGAGATACTAGGTCCCCGTACCCATCAAAATTCGGCAACACTGGCATCTTGAACTTGCTGGGGGTTTCTGCCACAACAATCCTCAGCACAAAAGGAGTGCCTCTCCTCCGATCATACTCAATGTGGGATGTCCGGCTCCTAACCAGCTGTTGTACCGCCTTATTCAGAGCATCAATTTGTGCCTGAACCGTGTCTGGGATTGGGAGGGCGACTGGTGCTGGAGGAGTGTACTCTTCATGCCTCTCGCGCTTGTCATGAAGCACGTCCCTCAGGTCATCATCTCTGCGCCTTTGTTCGCTAGCGCCTAGCCGATCAAAGATGTTATGCTGTCGGGGCTAGCCCCCAGCGTTATGGCGTGGGGGAGGCCTATGTTGGTCGGTGGGTTCCGGTGCATTATTATGCCGTGGGGGTCCCTGACTGCAGAGCCTGACTTGTTGTGTCTTTTGTTAGCAGAAGGACGCTGCCCCCTGCTCAGTGTATTTGACACATCGTCCCCAGGGCATCTAAGACTTCGGGGAGGCTGCCCGGCCCTATTCTGCCTCTAGTGTTGGGGATTGCCGCGACTATCTTGAAAGGGTGGTTGTTGCTCAGGATCTTGAATTGGGAGATCCTGCTGGGCAACAGGCGGTTGCTCCGGCCTTTGAGGGCTTGTTGGCTGAATTGGAGGACTCAGATTTTGGGCCCGTTGTGGTGGTGCATTTGGTGGCTGATCCAGTTGAGAGGCCGACGTAGCTTGTCCTCGGGCCAAATGAATGGCTATTTCAAGAGCGGTCATGGCATCTCTCTGCCGACTGTCCATGTTCGCCCTCGATCGTTAAGCTCCTTATGCTGGTGCTCAATTTCCCTCTGCTGTAGCACCAAGGTCTCTGCTGCATTTTCCTAATTGGCCCTTAGATTGGCCAACTCGTCCTGCATCACACTCAGTGTTGTCCTCAGCGTCTCCGAGTCCATTTCTTCCTCCTCAAAATCCATGTGTGGCTCATTTTCAGCCACATTTGGAGGAGGAGGCTGAGTGGATGCTGTGCCAGAAGTCTGTCCAGCTCTCTTGGATGTCTTCGCCATATGATCTTCTTGAAGTTATTTGTTTAATCTCTCAATGAAAGCACCAAAATGTTGACCCGTGATTTGGTCAACGACACGAAGTCAAATAAACGCCAAAGAACAAAAAGGAAATCAAGAAGAGAATCAAATGGGAAGAAAGTGACACAAGAGATTTATAGTGGTTCGGCCCCAACTAGATGGTAATGACCTACGTCCACTTAGTGTTCTTATTGATATTGAATCCCCAAATTGTGATAAAAGAACTAGAGTTCTTGAGTTTCACAAGCCTTGGGAGTATTACAACTTTCAGTTGATAATCACACTATGCTTCTCTCTGAATACAAAGATTAAAAGTGCCAAAGTCAAAAGTCCCTTCCTTGAGCCCTCTCATTCTTATTTATAGGCTCAAGGGGGTTACATGGGCCAATGAGCCTTAATTACAATTAAGATCAGCGTATCAAGGTAATAAAAGGAAATATAATGAATATAATTATTACAAGATTGCGTATCTCAAAGGAAGTAAATGGAAGCATGCGACCAGACTGGTCGCACTTAACCGCGAGACTTGACAAACCAACAATTATCTGGTCGATGATCGAACAGGATCCCCTCACTCAGAACTGCCACGTGCCAACCACGTGCAAGAAATCCTTGCCATGTCATCAGGAGCCAATTTTGGGTAAACAGTTATGTTTATTCATATTCAGAGTATATATATAGACTGTTCTGTTGCTGGCTTTTCGTACCTTGTATATAATTTTATATTTGGTATTCTATGGTATATTTGTGTTGTGTTTACTCAGTTAGTACGGAAGACTTTGTTTTTTATCTTGTTATGTTAATCAACATTAAGGTATATTTGTGTTTTGATGTGAGTGCTTAATTTTTTTTAGATTTGTTGATTTTAGTATATATTATGTATATATATTTTTTGTTGGATAATTTGCCTTGGATTTTGTTATGTTTATTCAGATTTAGTGTATTTATGTGTACTATTGTAATTAAGTTCTTTTTTGTGATTCATTTTTTACATTCATTGATTTTAGTATATATATATCTATATATAAATATGTTTTTGTTGGATATTTCTTTCTGGATTATTTTGGTTAATTATATTTATGGTATTCATTTTTTTTGTCAATGATGTTAAAATAATGAGTATGCTTATTATGTTGGTGATTATGCCACTTATTGTGCTCATTCTTTGTTTAATAATCTTTTTCCTGTCAGTTTTTGTTTAATAATCTCTAAGAGGAATTAATCAACTAATTTTACATATTTATATTGTTGGTTCTCTCATTCATTCATTCATTAATATATTATGGTAATATATACTATTTAATTATAATTTGAAGTCTGTAATTCATTGGTGCAGGGAATATCATAGGATTGACTTTTAAGGTGGATGCCTTGATTTATTAGGAATAGTATTGAGAAAAGAAACATGATTGAGTTTGCAGTGATTTTGAGAAGAGAATTATGTTGTCTTGTTGAGATTTGTTATATTGTATATTTTGAAGTTTATGGATTTATAATATTAAAGTGAATTTTTATTGAGAATTATTTAGTCTCATGGGGATTTGATGTATTATTTACATTTCAATTGTATGAATAAATGTTGTATGTATATGAATTTTTATTATGATAAATATAATTTTTCTTACAAGTTATGGTAATAAAAATTAATTATGTGAGTAATTTTTTTATTTAAATTTATATCAAACTTCAATTGTTAAAAATATAATTAAAAGTTATAAAAAATATCTATCAAAATATTATTATTTATATATAAAAATTTAATGTTACGGCGAGACCTATTAACTGTCGGCATTGGTAGCAACGACGACACCTATTAATTGTTCGCATTGTCAGCAATGGCGACACGTATTAACTGTCGACATTGCCAGCAACAACAACACCTATTAACTGTTGGTGTTGCCAGTAACGATGACACTTATTAATAGTCGGCGTAGCTACCCCTACGCCGGCATAGGCAAATACGACAGTGAATCGACTGTCGTCATTGCTCAATAGCGACAGTTAAAAACTGTCAGCCCGTTTTTGTAATAGTGTTAGTGAAGTGTTGTAAAGTGTTACATCCATATTTCAAGATTAAATGTATAGCTTCGAAATGTAGGCTCAAAATGGTTAAGCTTAGGATTAACAATTATTAACAATACACTTGTATAAATTGACCAATGGTTCTAGATTTGCTATCTGCGTTCGATCATGAGCCGCAGTCTCGAAGATATCAACCTTCTCCGAGGAATGAGTTTGACTGAATTGGTGGACGAGAAGGAGGCAACAACTAGAATGATGAGCTCAAAGCTTGACTAGTCTCGAAAGCGTTTGAAGACAACGATCGAGCTCAATGACGCGTTTACCACATAAAAAAGTTGTTAGGAAATCCCTATTTCATAGGGATTCAGTAAAACCGTGTCTTGAATCCCTATTTTAATGGGATTATTATTTTAATTAATGCATATGATTGTATTATTTACTCAGAAATTTATTTCAAATTTGAATATTTGATTGTAACTTCCCTGAATTAGGATGAAGATATTCCTACAATAAGATCTATAAATAACCTGGACTAATTCATTTGTATTCACACACAAATTTGTACTAAAAAGAAACTCTGCCAAATTGCATTCATTCGAAGCATTGAGAGAGTATTCATAATAATAGTGACTCGTCGACGTAGGCACATTTTAACTGCTGAATCACGTAAAAATATCTGATTTCTTCTATTATTTCTATATCATTGTTTAGTGATCTTTATAATTAAGTTGCCGAAAACGGTGTCATTAGTTTGGTGCTTTCATTTCGAGCATTAATCAAATCTCTGTATTGTTTAATCAAAACCTCCAGCACATCATCAATGGCTGCCTTGAACATCCCCAGAACTGGTGGGCAACCATTACCCCAAATCCCCGAGGAGCATACTCCTCAGGCAAAGAACCACCCACGGAGGCCTGGGAAGAAGCCCATGGTAGATCAGAGCCCCGATGAGGGAAGTGCATCATCGGCCTCTAGAAGTCGGTGTGAACAGACCCCCAGGCCTAATGAAGACTTGTACTATAATCCTGAAAGGTACATACCGATCGTTGAATTGGAAAATCGCAAATTGCTTGTGCAGTTGGCTGAGACTACACGGAGAAACGAGGAGTTGGTGAGGAAAGCTGTTGAAGTGCAGGCATCGCCTCGAAGTGTCAGAGGATGACCCTAAGCGAGTACGACTGCCAGGATGACCGAGCAAAGCGCCCAACAGCCTCAACCGAGGCCCAGGACAAACACCGGCAACGATCGACTTGGAGAAAATGCTCAAAGCCCTGCTAGGAACAATCCTATAGGAAATGCCCTTGCAGGAACTGGGAATAACCGAGCTCCTTCGATAGCTCAAAATGATAACCGTGAAATTGTCAAGAACAACCCGGAGCCTGTCCGAGCCAATTTTGGACCTTCTAGACCAAATAATGGGAGGCCACTGCCCTTGCCAATAAGGCATCCGCCCTTTTCAATGATACATACCTCTTTAGCTCGAGAAGCACCCCAGTCAGTTCCCAGTAGGAACCAGGCAGGGGATCGGGCACCCCATAGAGCTCGACCTGAGCACAGGAGTGAACGTAAGGCCCCACGAGAGGCTCATCGAGGACATAGGGCACCTCAGCCATCAGAAAGCCATATGTTGAGGTCCCAAACAACTAGGGCAGGGTGCAAGTAGAAAACCCCCTCGTAACAATCAAGCCACGCAAAAACAACAACCAAAGAGGAATGTGAGCTTCCTTAGTGGAAGTTTGGACCTTAGCCGGCAAATGAGTGTGTGTAACACCGAGACCATAAATAATGGGAATTACGAGAATGACTATCCTGATCTTCGAGATCATCTCAATCAGAAGTGGGGGCAAACTAACCCGCCAAACCCTGACTTACGAACACATTTAAATAACCGAAGAGAGTCTTTGAAGCCAGTGCATGGAAATCAGTACAACCCTATACTAGGACAAAGAGCTGGAGTTCTTGCAAACAATAACGAGCTTCCACTAATGCAAGCTCCCCCTCTGGTGTATTTGGTCCAAGAGAGGATCAACCAGCTTGTAAGGCATTTAGGCTTACGACTTTGACGAGGAGCTCGAGCCTTTTGCTCCCCACATCTTAAATACTCCATTTCGTTATGGCTTTAAGATAGCCCATGTGGCACCTTGCGATGAGACTTTTGACCCATATAGCCACATGAGTATGTTTAACACGATAATGCGAGCCAGCAACATCGGATATGAGCTAAGGTGTATGCTATTTCCTACCACACTCACTAGACCAGCGAAAAACTAGTTTGATAAGTTCTGGAGACACTTGATTTCGTCATGGGAACAACTGCCTCAGGAATTCAATAAGCAATTTCAGACCGTGAAGAGTGTCAATGTTATGCATCAGCTAGGAGAGTTGTTAAAAAGTTACCTGTCGAGATTCAACATAGTAGTGGCACGAGCTCGAAATGTCGATGACAGTGGTCATCTCATGGAAATACGAGCTGGAGTATTTCCAAGGAGTCCCCATTGGTATGACAAGCAAAGAAAACCCGTGAGGACAATAACCGAGTTCAATACTTGGGCTCAGAGATTTGTTCATGTAGAAGATGCGAGGTCGGCACTTAAGCTGACTTCTAAGCCCATAATAACTACAATGACAATCGTTAACTTAGCCTCGACGTTGGCTATGCCCTCCACGTTGCTACCCTTAGGAGATAACTCTTCCAAAAGAAAAAAGAACGAACAAAATAACTCAGAGGGTAACAAGGGTAAGAAGAAAAAAGGAGAAAAATACTTCTACATTTACATAGTCTATACCAAGCTCACAGATACTCAAGAAAACATTGTTGTCGTAAACGAGAACAATGTCCCTTTGAGACGACCTGATCCAATGTGAAACCAGAAGTTTAATAGGGATACCAACAAATTATACATATTTCATAGGGACATTGGTCATACTACTGATGAATGTAGACAGTTAAAGGATGAGATCAAAGGTTTGATCTCAAGAGGATACTTTGGGCAGTATGTTAGAAACAAAAATCCAGCCTAACTTCGCCTAGGTAGAGGGTCGCTCCTACACAGACTGCTGAACAGACTATAGCCCCACATGCAAGGGAGGATAACCGACCTTCCCTGGTCGATGGAGAGAAGATGTATTAACCATTGTCGGGGACAGCATATAGAAGGGTCGAGTAGAATTGCCTAGAAGAGATATGTCAATGATCTGAAAACGTGTGATGGATCTCCCTATGAACCCAAACCTCGAGCTTCGAAACAACCGAGGGTTGAGTCCCAACCCATTACATTCACCAAAGAAGATGCCTTGCACGTCCAATTCCTTCATATTGACCCTTTGGTCATTACTTTTCAGCTTGCCAATAAGATGGCGTGTCAAGTCCTGATCGATAATTGGAGCTCGGTCAACATCCTCTATAAGGCCAGTTTGGAAAAAATGGGACTCTCCGTCCGATACCTAAAAGCCTATGTGAAGACATTGTACATATTTTTAGGAGAGGGAGTAGCCAGTACAATATCTATCGAGCTCCCAGTAACCTTGGGAGACTATCCAGTCTCAATAACCAAGATAATGGAGTTTATTGTAGTAGACACCCCTTCGGCCTACAATGTACTGCTCAGGAGACCAGCCCTGATTAGGCTAGGGGAAGTTTCATTATGAGGCACCTGGCCATAAAATTCCCAACACCTAGTGGCATTGGGACGCTGAAAGGAGACCAACTAGCCGTTTGAGAATGCTACAACATCTCGATGAAGGGAAAGAGTCAAACAAGTGCACAGACGATTGTTATCATTCAAGAGATAAGTGAGATGGTGTATGAGGTCAAAGAAGAGATCGACCCCTGGATAGAGGAGGATAGGGACGATCTCAGACCGATCGAAGAGCTCGAGGACGTTGATCTCGATGATAAGGATAGCACTAGGGTGGTAAAAATAGGGAAGAACCTTCCAAAGGATGTGAGATAGAAATTAATCCGCTTTCTAAGGGAAAACCAAGATTTGTTTGAATGGTTGCACTCGGATATGATTGGGATTAGGCCAAACATTATAATCCATGTGTTGAACATAGACAAAGGCTTCCCACCTAAACAATAGTAAATGAGGCTCCTAGATGATGAAAGGAAGAAAGCCTTGAAGGATGAGGTCTAAAGGCTGAAGGCAAATTGGTTTATCTGAGATGCTTTCTATCTCGATTGGATAGCCAATCACGTGTTTGTTCTGAAGCCCAATGGAAAGCGATGAACTTGCATTGACTATTCGAACCTCAACAAGGTGTGTCCAAAGGATTGCTTCCCCTACCTCGAATCAAAAAGTTCGTGGATGCTACCGTGGGTCATGGCATTATGTCATTCATCGATGCATATTCAGGATATAACCAGATAGCAATGCATGCACCCAATTAGGAGCATATGAGCTTCATGACCGATAAAGGCTTGTACTGCAACAATGTGATGCCTTTTGCACACAGGATCGTCGGAGTCACATATCAAAGATTTGTAAATAGGATGCTTGCCGAGAAAATAGGGAACAACATGGAGGTGTATGTGGACAACATGCTGGTCAAGTCCAAGCATAACTATAACCATGTTGACGATCTCGCAAAATGCTTTGCTAGAATCCTAAAGTACAATATGAGACTTAACCCATAGAAATTTTCATTTGGGGTGTCTTCGGGAAAGTTTCTCGGGTTCATAGTAAATGCTTGGGGCATAGAGGTATAAAGATTTCTAGAGTTTAACTGGATGAATGGTAGCCTTAAGTAGGTTCATATCAAAACCTATAGACAGATTCCTTCTATTCTTTAATCTTTTGAGAGGGGGCAAGAAATTCGAATGGTCAGATGAGTGTGAGCTCACTTTTCAGGCCCTTAAATAGCACCTCATCGAACCACTAATATTATCCAAACTAATCACAAGGGAAATATTGTACTTGTACCTCATCACAAACAAGCATGCAATTAGCGCAATACTTGTTTGGAGGACAAGAAAATACAAAAACATCTTTATTATGTTAGTAAAAGGCTACTGGAGTGGAGTCGAGATATCAATTAATGGAAAAGCTAGCCTTGTGCCTGATACATGCTTCCGAAAACTCCGACCTTACTTCCAGGTGCATCCTATACACGTATTGATTGATCAACCATTGAGACATGTGTTGTTGAAACCTGAGGCATTCGAGAGACTATTAAAATGAGCAATCAAAATCGGACAATTCGAGATCACATATTACCCGAGAACGACGATCAAAGGACAAGCCTTAGTGGATTTCATAGTTTAATGTACGAGAATCACCAACGAGGAAGTCATAACACCAGCCCGCAAGCTGTGGAGACTTTACGACAATGGGTCCTCGAATGAGAATGGATCGAGGATAGGAATTATCTTAATCACTCCAGCAGGAAATCATTTTCACTTAGCCTTATGGTTTGGCTTCGAGGCATCAAATAACGAAGCTGGATACGAAGTACTACTAGCAGGACTTAAGGCAAAATCCATCCATTGCTATAGTCAACTAGGTTTTAAGAGAATATTAGGCTCGGGGAATCAAAATGGCAGCTTACTTGGAGAAGGTCAAAGCAGAAGTCGGGCAATTCGCATTTTACGCCATTGAACAAGTTTCGTGGGTGAAAAATTCAAATGTAGATGCTTTGGCTTGACTCTCCACAACCAAGGAAGTCGATACACTCAATGTGGTTCCAGTAAAATTTCTATCACTACCGAGCATAGACGAGCCCATAGAAGATGAAGGCAACATGATAGACTTGTAGCTTACCTTGATGACTCCAATCATATAATACCTCGAAACTGGGAGTCTCCCTGTAGACTGGAATAAGGCAAGAAAACTTATGTATAAGATACTAAGGTACATTATCTTGGAGAGAAATTGTACAGAGAAGGATATTCTATGCAATTGTTAAGGTGTGTAACTCCACCTGAGGCCATAATTTTTTTTGAAGAAATCCATGAAGGATTTTGCAGAGCCCACACTAGGGGCATAGTCTATAAAAAAAATATAATCAGGCAAGGATACTTCTACATTACAGTTAAAGTGAAATCGTTCGAATACGTCAAACACTGTGACAAGTGTCAGTAGTTCGCTTCAATTCTGCGAGCACCACTGACCAAGCTCACCATGATGAGCTCCTCGTGGCCATTCGTGGTATGGGGAATCTACCTCATAGGATCTCGACCAAAAGGAAAAGAGGGAGTAAAATATGTGATAGTCGTTGTTGATTACTTCATTATATGGACTGAGGCCGAACCTTTGGCCACTATAACCTTGAAGAAAGTCTTGGACTTTGTGGTACAAAGTATAATCTGCAGATACAGGGTACCAAGTAAAATAGTATCAGACAACGGAACCCAGTTTGATGGTGAACTATTTACACAGTTTTGTGAGAAGAATGGGATAATCAAGAGTTTCTCCTCAATAGCCCATCCACAAGAAAATGGCCAAGTCAAAGCTGTGAAAAAGAATCTAAAGAGATCCATTAAGAAAAGGCTTAAAGAGACTAAAGCAAAATGGCTAGAAGAATTACCACAAGTCCTATAGGCTTATAGGACAACAACTCGAACCTCAACATGCCACACCAATTTCTCTGTGGTTTATAGTTGCGAAGCTATGCTGCCTATCGAGGTCAAAATCCCAACAATCAGACGTGAAGCATACAACCAAACCTTAAATCAGTCCCAGCTCAAGGAAACTCTAGACTTAAATTGAAGAAAAATGAGACAAAGCCCATGTATGAATATCCGACTTTGAAGATAATGAAGTAAAAAATGTGCAATCAAATGAACCATGTATGAATATATAGAAATTCGAACTTAAGCATGACAATATTTGTATAGATAAACACATATAAAAGCAAGTAATTTACAGTATGCTCGAAATATTTTGAAGATAGAAATATGAAGTATGTGATAAAGGAAAAAAGGATAAAGGTAGATAATATGGATAAAGATTTCGAGAAAGCGATTTAAGCATAAGAAACTACCATTTAAATATATATATTTATCAAATAACTCAACCTTCGAGTTATAATTATCTTTGTTCGAGGGGCATCAAGAAGAGTTAGTTACAACATAAAATATAAGGGATACAACCCTTGTAAAACATAGATCATTTCTGGCTGGCAGGAGCAGACTCAACCTCTTCGCCCTTCTCCACTTCACCACCACCGTCCAAGGTAGTGCCTGTTACCTCCTCCTCAGCTAACTCAGCATTCCACTTGGTTAGGAACTCCTTTTCCTTGTCCATAAGGAACGAGGTGTCCATCTCGGGGTTCAGCGGCCACATCCTATACATGGTTGGATCGGTGGCCCATTGCTTTTTGGCTTTGAATTCCTCGAACATGCGCTTCTTCTCGTCCTCAAGGATTTCATAAGTGACACTCTTCTCCTCATTCAGACACTTGATATCGCCCTTGGCAGTGTCGAAGTTAGCCGTCTGGGTGTCGAGCTCAGCCTTCATATGACTAGCATCAACCTCGAAAGAAGCGAGTTTAGCCTGGGAGATTTTGAGGGCATCCTTGGCCTTAGCTTGGGCCTCCCTTGTCTCTCAAAGAGAGGTTTTGACTTTGGCTTGGGCATCCATGGCCTCCTTAAGCAAACCATTAGCTTTAGTTTAGGCTCCCTTGGCCTCCTTTAGGTCATCCTCGGCCAAGATTCGAGCTTGGTGGGTGTCATTAACCAACGTCTCAGTATCCCATATCTTCGAGGAAATGAGGGAACACTAACGTATGAATCAGAGGAGGGTCTGAAAGAAAAAACTATAATAGTTCGAGAATAATGAAATAACCTTGAAAATAAAGGTCAGGTAAAGTAGACTTACAGAAACCTCGAGCTCCATAGTCTGGTCAAAGAGGACTGTTGTAGTTTTGACAGGCAGGAAATGAGCTGACTTGGTTAGTCTATCTACTACTACCCAAGTTGAGTCGTGCTGCTTATTTGTTCGTGGAAGTCCTGTCACAAAATCCATGGCTATATCATCCCATTTCCATTCTGGAATGCTAAGCGGTTGTAATAAGCCTACAGGCCGCTGATGTTCTGCTTTTACTTGCTGGCATATTAAGCCATTTAGAAACATACTCCGCTATATCCTTCTTCATTCCTGGCCACCAATACAGTGCTTTAAGATCGTGAGTCTTCTTGGTCGACCCTGGGTGAACTGAGTATGGGGTGCTGTGCGCTTCTTCTAGAATCTTCATCTTAATCCCTTGATCATTTCAACACGCATACCCGATCCTTATGCCTCAAGGACCCTTGTTCTGATATCGAGAAATTCATGGCCTTGCCTTCTTTAACTGCATCCATATGTACTAATGTGTCATCATGCTCTTTCCCAATCTGTATCTCTTCTAATAGACTTGACTGTATGCGTAAATTAGCCAATTTACCAATGACTACTTCTATTCCAACATTAATCAACTCCTGTTGTAGCAGCTTTTCTATTCCAGCTAACGCTGCTAGACTTCCATAATCTTTCCTACTTAGCGCAACTGCAACTACGTTTTCTTTCCCCGGGTGGTATTGAATTTCACAGTCATAATCCTTCACTATCTCTAACCATCTGCGCTGCCTCATGTTGAGCTCCTTCTGAGTGAAGAAATACTTTAAGCTTTTGTGGTCCGTATAAATCTCATACCAATCTCCATAAAGATAGTGGCGCCAGATTTTCAATGCAAAGACCATCGCTGCCAACTCCATATCGTGTGTTGGATAGCATTGCTCGTATTCCTTTAGCTGCCTTGAGGCGTAGGCTGTCACTTTTTCATTCTGCATCAGCACACAACTCAACCCTCGCATCACAGTAGGCTACAAACTTGTCATTGGGTGTCGGTACACAAAGTACTGGTGCTGAGCATAGCTTATCCTTTAGGAACTGGAAACTCTCTTCACACTTATCATTCAAGTTGAACCTTTGCTGCTTCCGAGTCAGGTTGGTGAGCGGAGTGGCTATCTTAGAAAAGCCTTCTATGAACCTCCGATAATAGCCTGCTAGTCCTAGAAAACTTCTTACTTCAGACGCGTTCCTTGGTCTTGGCCAATCCTTCACAGCCTCTACTTTAGATGGGTCTACAGAAATTTCGTCCTTGGATACTATGTGGCTGAGAAATGCTACTTGTGAAAGCCAAAATTTGCACTTCTTGAACTTGGCGTAAAGCTGATGCTCCTTTAGTCGCAACAAGATTAACCTTAAATGTTTCTTATATTTGACTTTATCCTTTGAGTACACCAAGATATCGTCAATGAATACCACGATGAATTTATCTAAGTAGTCCTTAAATTAAGTCCATAAATGTGGCTGGAGCGTTGGTAAGACCGAAAGACATGACTAGAAACTTGTAATGCCCATAACGAGTTCTAAGAGCTATCTTAGGAATGTCTTCTTCCTGTACCTTGAGCTGATGATACCCGGACCATAGATCAATCTTTGAGAACACAGTCACCCCTTGGAATTGATCAAACAAGTCGTCAATCCGGGGTAGCAGGAACTTGTTCTTAATTGTCACCTTATTCAGCTCGCGGTAATCTATGCACATTCGCATACTCCCATCCTTCTTCTTCACAAATAGAACTGGTGCTCCCCATGGCGAATGGCTCGGTCTAATGAAACCCAAGTCTAGAAGTTCTTGTAGTTGTGTCTTTAACTCCTTGAGTTAGATAGGTGCCATCTGATATGGTGCCTTGGAGATAGGCTCGATGCCTGGTACTAGTTCGATTGTGAAGTCAATTTCTCGAGTCGGCGGTAACCCTGGTAAGTCGTCAGGAAATACATCTGAAAATTCCATTACGATATGAACATCTCCAACTTTTAGCAGTGTTTCTTTTACCACATTCGTGATCTTGGCTAGAAATGCGTGACATCCTTTTTATATCATCCTCTGAGCTTTGAAAGATGAAATAAGTTGTGTGCGTAGTCCTAAAACTTGTCCCATAAAGAATAGTTTCTGACCGTCAGGAGTCTCGAATATCACTTGCTTACGTTTGCAGTCGATGGTTGCGCCATGCCTTGCTAGCCTATCCATTCCAAGTATCACATCAAAGTTTTTAATCTCCAGTTCTATCAGGTCTCCTTCTAGTTCTACATCCTCTATCTTGATCGGTACGCCTCATACTATCCGTGATGATAGGACTACTTTGCCCAAAGGCAACTCGGTTACAAACCTATTTCTAAATTTTTCACAAGGTTTGTCTAATTTCTCTATCATTCCTAACGAGATATACGAATGAGTGGCTCCCGAATCAAATACTATAGAACATACATTATTGAGGATAGAAACCTAACCTGTGACCACTTTATTGCTAGCATCAGCTTCTCCTTGGGTTAAGGCAAATACCCTGGCATGAACCATCTTGTCTTCCTTTTTCCCTTCTGGCTTGAGCTGGGGACATTCTCTCTTCCAGTGTCCTTCCTGACCACAGTTGTAGCATCCCTTGGTGTTTTCCCGGCATTCACCAGGATGTTTCCTTTGGCACTTAGCGCATTGTGGGTATTCAACATAACTTGGCCTATTACTTCCATTGTTTGTCTGTGCCCTTTTATCGTTATCGGACTGCTTGTTGTCAGGATGTCGTCTCTTCTGACCATTACTATTGTTGCTGGACTGATTATTGTTGTTCCGACCATTCTGAGGCTGACTCTGATGTTTAGGCTCAGGCTTACTGGCCTCTTCTTTACTAACGTTCGCCTAAAGCCTTTCTACTTCTATTGTCCTTTCTATAACATTGGCATAAGTAGTATTTCATGGGTTTGCGAGCTTAACCCCTAGTTCAATCTTTGGTCGAAGTCCTTTAATGAACTTAGTCACCCTTAGAAAGTCAGTTGGAACCATTTCTGATGCAAACTTGGCTAATCGGTCGAACTTCCGAGCATATTCTGCTACTGATAAGTTCCCTTGCTTCAGACCAGCGAACTCCTCGACCCTTATGGCAAGGACTGTCGAGTTGTAGTACTTTTTGTGGAATAGCTCCACAAATCTGGTCTAAGTCATGGTGGCGATATCGTGAGTCTGTTGGACTAGGTCCCACCATATTCTAGCATCCTTCTTTAGTAGAGAGGAAACGTAGGATATGCGTTCTGCGCTGCCGAGATTCATGTGCGTTAGGATTGACTCTACATTTCTGAGGCATTCTTTTGCCTCGAAGGGGTCGGTTGTCCCTTCAAATTTTGGAGCGTGTTGCTTATGAAACTACTCATAGATAGGCTCCACTTGTTGAGCTGGGTATGGCGTGTAGTTCGCCATTGGCCATCCCCCATAAGGACCAACTTGTTGGGGTGCTGGAGCCATTTGCTAAGGCTGTGGTTGCGGCGGATGCAAAGGCTGAGGCTGAGGCTGCTGTTGCTGTTGCTGTAGTAATTCCTCAACTTGTTGTCATAGTCTGGAAATTTCCGCAGTGTTGTCAACCGGTGGCAGCGGCGGCGCATTTCGGTTGGCAGTAGAACGCACTCCCCTTCTGCGAACAGGAAGGGCTTCATTGCTCTCAGGAGCGGCGTTGGAGACATTAACATTGTTGCGAGTAGATCTTCTGAGTGACATCTTCAGCAGAGTTCTAATAGTCGAGAAAAATATGTTAGAACTTACCCTAATAGGCTCTAAAACAAAACTTAGGCTAAGCAAACATAACTTAGACCTATTAATTATGACTTCTTATGGAAAAGAATTATTTAAGCCTTCTTTTTATTAGGGTGTATTTCTATACTTAGAAAAATAATCCATCTTTATTATTTTCTAAGTTTGTTTCTAATCATCCTATATGACTTAATTCGCAGGCTTGAAAATCATCATTGTTCCAAAGTTAACCATATTGAGGGAGGGTTGGGATCAGTAAAAT
The DNA here is from genome assembly GCF_963169125.1 of Humulus lupulus. Classification (NCBI taxonomy): domain Eukaryota; kingdom Viridiplantae; phylum Streptophyta; class Magnoliopsida; order Rosales; family Cannabaceae; genus Humulus; species Humulus lupulus. The sequence continues at coordinate 278,649,596 of NC_084794.1, read as the reverse complement.
CGTTCCCACTACTATGGCCCCCTAACTCTCAATATAGAAACTCGATCCATTTATTTGTATCCACCCTCACCGAACATGGCCATTATTTATTATGATTGCAAAATAAAATCAAACTCATACATGTCAACAAGAATAACAATGATATTAATTTGGAAAAAATGTTTTTCACTAAGTACAATCATATAGGCAAAATAGTAAATAAAATAAATAAAGAAACTAATCTATTCTAAAAATTAAGATCTTCTACATTAGATCCTTCATCTAACATCTCATCATCTATCTCTTCATAATTATCATTTTCGTGAGCCTCAAAAATTCCTCGGGGAAGATTCGTAAAGATTTTATTCTTTTGTTCCCTTGTGAATTGAAATTCCATCTTAGAGGTAATCCTAATTATGAGAAAATAATATCTCATCGCCACCGGTATTTCTTCTTCAACATCTCCCATATTTCTTCCAATGCAGCAATTACAAAAGGAAAATCTTTAAAAACCTTAATTACTAAACTATATTGTTCCGTAGCTCTCATCATTATTTGCTTAGTCGTTTGGAGATGAACTATTTGATTATGGAATAAAAGAAATCTACGAGTGATTCTTTCCAATATTCATATTGTATTTATTGGTTCTCTACTCCTTTTTAAGGCCTTAATGGCTCAGATATCGTTATATGATAAAGCTCCATCCATTCTTAACTGAAAACATAAGACTAAAACGTTAGCTACAACACAAAAACATAATAACTACAACATAAATACTTATATTGGCGATTGGATTCGGAGCTTGAGCGTGTGTATCAAGGAGAATTTCATGTAAATGGATCGTTGCTCTGATACCAACTGTAATGACCCAACTATTTCTAAGACTTAGACCATTAAAACTACTAGACAAAACTACCACTTTGAAGAGAACATACATGAGAAATATTCATAACTTTATTGAAAATTTAAAATAATATTTGTAATACATAAATGAGCTCATGGTTTTAAAAATAAAACATAACTTTAAATAAAATTGTTTACAAGCTAAATGCGGAAAATTCATAAAAACATAATTTAAAGAGACTAAAGAAAATAACGTCGTCCTCGAATAGACACGCAGCCCATCCACTCCATTCACCTCAACACACATGCTAAGCTTCCAAGAATCCTTCCGCCTTTGAATCTATTTTCCTGCATCACACTAAAAGTAAAGGAGTGAGCCTAATGCCCAGCAAGGAAAAACTACTAACAACATAAAACATATACATAAATTATATCATAAACATATACTATAAACATATGTCATATAATACTACAATGGCCATTATACTACTTGGGGCTTGTTAACTAAGCAAGTCATAAGCCCAATAGATTTGTGGGGCTTGCTAGCCAAGCAAGTCATATGCCCAAGGTCTATAAACATACTATAATGTAAACATCACATAACATAAGATAACATAACATTAGATAATATAACATATCATATAAAGATATAAAGTTTCTATCCTATTTTCCTTACCAAAACCGAGATATTTGAGAACAAATGCGGGACTTGGAACACTCCTAAAACCAACAATAATATTGGTGAATATTTCTAAAGAATAAAGAATAAATGTGGAAACTAAACCTTCAAGAAGAAGCTTACCAAGAAAGATTTATAAATTTCAAGAACCTAATCAAAAACCAATATCAAAAGTTAGGGTCTAAAGAAAAACTAAAGTAGTTTAAAGAACTCTACCTAAAGAATAAGAATACCTTAGTTGACCTTATGGATTGGTCTAACTCCAATACCGAAATACACTAAACCTCACTTCCCAAGTATTTTATAAAGCTTAATAATGACAAAGATTTTTCCCAACCCAAGTGTTTATCACTCTATGGTAGTACTAGCACCTTGGAGTATTTGATCACAGCTTGAAGAATGAGAGGAAGGGCTAGGTACTAGGTCCTATTTATAGAGTTCTAGGAATAAAATATCTTCTTTTTGGCTTGAATAAAATAATGAATATAATTGAAAAATAAATGATTATTCGGTCAACAGAGGCTTAAGACTCAGTCAAAAACATTCAGAGGCTGGTCTAAGTAGTCAAGGCATATTTTTAAATTTAAAAACAAAAGTTAAAAAAAATATATCACTAAGGGCGATATATCGCCCCTATGTGGCGATACATTAGCTCTACCCTAGTCTCGAGCCTCCGTTCGTACGTTTGTGCAACGCCAACGTGTTTTCTGTATCCTTCGTCAGGCGATATATTGGCTCCCATGCTGCGATATATCGGCATACGTGAATAATTTAAACACGTAATTGCACTTTTTCAGCATAATTTGAATGGGATAAGTGCCTTGACTAAGTCAAAATTCGACCCTAACCGTTTCTGGTAGGTGCTAAAGCTTCTATTTCTTTATTTTATCATTAAAATACTTAATTCCTTAATAATCATGCTTATGACAAGTGTCATGTTCTTATTGGCTCTATCTAAACCTTAGGTTATAAGAAATAATATATTTAGGACCAGCAATATTTATCAAACCTTATGTTATAATTAATATTCTTAAACTATAGGTTAAACTTATAAAATCCATAATTGTTGTTATGAGTTTCCAACTAAGTCGTGGTTTGAACCAAAATCCACAAAATCTAAAATACTATAACTACTACTAACTATCTAGCTAACTAAGTAAACATTCTGGGACTCTACAACCTCAATGATTCAGGGAACCGCCTCAAGAACATAGTCGCGACGCGACCTCGCGAACCCAGTTTTTCAAGCTTTTCTCCAAGCCAATTTCCCCATAATCCACCCCAAAGTTGTCCAAAGCAATAAATGAGCCCCAAAACATCATCAATACATTATCAACATCAAAACCCAACCTTAAACTCAATCAAAACCCTCACAAAATTCAAAATCATCCCCCTGAGCCTTAAAGCTCAAGAACACCTTAAAAACCAAATCATAATTAATCAAAACATGGTTTATAGCCTTACCTCAATTGTGAATTATGACCTCCTCGCTATAGCTAATCAAATTCTAGCCCCCATAACTTCAAGCCACTCAAAATTCAAGCTTTGATTCCCATAAAAATTAGAGAACTCTTAAACACATCAAGAGGGGGAGAAAGAGAGAAACGTGAGAGTGTTTTGGGTTTCCTACTACTGAAGGAACCTAGTGACTAAGTCCCTACTAGGAGAGAAAGGAACAACTTGCCCCTTTGCTTATGCCTTGCTCTCTTTTGCCGTCAAGGGAAAATTAGTCTTTTGCCACATTTCCCGCTAATCATTATTAACACCTCATAAGTTTCTGTTAACGTAAATATCCTCGAATTATCACCAAATAATTTCCCATTACCTGACAAATCTTGGTAATGTTCTACGTTACAAAAATACCCCTGGGATCACTCTGAGCAGAGTATTTTGACCCCGTTATGACTAAACCGCTAACTTGCTTCCTAGGATCGTCTCGTGCCGAATAATCCAAATATATCCATATAATAATGTGGTCTTCATCAATATGCACATATATATACTCATTTATGCCCTTAATGGGCCAAAATTACAAAAATGTCCTTCTAATAAGAAACGGGCCCACATGCATGCTTAATACACCTTAACATGCCCATATAGTCATATTATAATATAGAGGAAATTAAATTTTATATGGGGTTTTTAATAGAGTGTGCAAAAATATGGCTTTTTTAAAAAAAAAAAAAAAAGAAGTTAATCTATGGCATGGTTTATTTTCCCATATTTTTGTATAAAAGTTGTTTTATGCCATAGTTTTACTCTTAGTTATGTTTTATTAATTTGGAAGGGTATGTTGTAATTTGATTATTTTTTTAGTTTATTTGTTTTTTTTTATATAAATAATTTTATATTAAATTTTTCTTTGGTTGTTTTGAAAAAAAAAATCTTTTTTTTTTGTGATATGAATTGTGTTCATTTTTTTTTATTTATTATAAAGATTTTTTCCTTATTTTTATATTGTATGTTTATTTTTTCAAATCCTGGGGTAAGGTAACTAGTTACTTGATTGATCTTTGACAATTATGTAAAAAAAAATCCTAAAGCTAGGTTAAATAACATATACCAGGAGGAGTAACCAGTTACCCTGAGAGGAGTAACCTTCTGCCATAAGAAGGGTAACCAGTTACCATAAGAGGGGTGACGAGTTACCATAAGAAACATAAAATCTGAATGAAAAAGAGGAAGAATACTTCATTAAAAAAAGGAAGAAGTAACTATGATTTTAGTAACATAGGTAACCAGTTACTATAAAGAACCCATAAATATACACACACATCATAACATGAAGGTAACTAGCTGCCCCCGGAAATATACACACAAAGAACGTGAATGTAACTAGTTACCTCCAAAAATATACACAAAAATAACAGGAAGGTAACCAGTTTCCACAAATATGAAGATAGAAAGAAAAAAACAGATCCACCCCCTTTCCCTTATCTCCCATCTTCTTCATATAATTTTTTTTCTAGATTTGAATGTTCCTATCAAGGTAATTGGTTACCCATTCACGGTTTCATATATTTATTAGTTTTCTTTCCCAATTTTGATGTTCCTATAAGGGTTACAGTAAAAATAAAATGCTGAAAAAATTGATTTGAATTTTTTTACATATAGTGGAAAAAACTATAAAAAAATACAATAATAAAAGATAATAAATAAAAAATAGTAAAATAATATGTAATGTTAAAACATGTGTGAAAAAAGGGAAATAAAAGGAAAATGGAATGAGAAAAGAATTAGTACAAAAAAAAGAAGAAAAAAGAAGGAAAAAACACTTAGGAAAGAAAACTAAAAAAATATGAAAAAAAAACAAAATAATATAAATGATGAAGGAAAAAAAATAGATGAATGAATGAAAATGAAAAGAAGAAGAAGAAAAATAATGGAAAAATTGAAAGAAGAAAAAATGAATGAAAAAATTGGTAGAAAAAATGAAAAAAAATAAGGAAAAAATGAAGAAAAAAAAGCTCATATGTGTGAAAAAACTAAAAAAAAATGGGAGGAGAGAATGATAAATACAAAAACGAAGAAAAAATAGAAGGAAAAAAAGGAAAAAGGGAAAAAAAGAAAGAAAATTTATAAAATATGAAAAAAAGAAGAAAACTATACAAATGAAATAAAAAAATAGATAAATTAATAAAAATGAAGTAGAAGAAGAATGGAAAATTGGAAATAGAAAAAAGGATAAAGGAAAAAATTGGTAGACAAAAAGAAGGAAAAAAATTAGAAGAAAAAATAAGCTAGAAAAAATAATAATAAAAAAATGAAGGAAAAAATAAAAAATTGAAAAAAAATAAAAATAAAATCACCTACAAAATCAAACAAAATATAAATATAATAAAAAATGTGACATTTCTATATTTTAGTTAGCTAATAATTGTGTTTATCATACTTTAATTTTGTCTTGAATATATTTTCCATACATATTAAGAAAAGTATAATTCTCATATTTTTGCACATTAATGGTATAAAAGTCATATTTTTTAAAAATTCCCAATAATATAACCCACATAATTCATATAATCATGCATATCATCACAAAATAATACAATTAAATCAATTATTGCCCTCTTGACCCCCGAATCAAGGCATTAAGCCTTATTAGGGAAATTGGGACGTTACATACGTCGTCGATTAGTTATCCAACTCTTATTAATCGTCATAACTGATTCACGTGGAAAGTAAATTATCACAATGTGATAATCATAATAAAAAAAAAAACCTTTATTTGGTAATAATTTTTTTTATCACCAAATCACTAATTTTTTTAAGTAAATTATGAAATCTGTTGACGCCGTTTTTCGTCAACTTAAAATGTAGAGCAATTAAACAATAAGATTTATGGCGCAGATGAGCAATAAAGTAGGACAACAAGAATTTTACGTGGTTAAGCATTTAACTCTGCCTAGTCCACGAGTCTATTTTATTAAGACTTTGGAATTTTCAGGAAATCCTTCAGGGATGAATTCTCTAGAAATTCTCTCAAGATATCAAAAATCTGTCCTTTACAAATGTTCATGACCTCCTTATTTATAGAGGGTTCTCATAGTTCATTCCCACATATTTCGGGAAGATACTCTTATTTATTAATGAAAATAATTATATTAAATTCTGTAACTCCTATATACAAGGAAACGTCCCCTGAAGACCAGGGGGTGTATAACAGACTTGTTAATATCCCTTTAATGTTGGGATGTTACAACAATAAATATCTTTAAATGGATGGAATGCGTCTCATCAGATGACCCATTAAGTCGTTCGAGGTTGGCAATCCGCATCATGTCGGTCCAGATCTATAGATAAGTTATGAGCTAGTCACCTTGCCCCAAGACCAGCTTGGAGTGGGTAAATACCACTGAGGCTGTTACACTCCGAGCTTGTACTCATGCCAAGCTCGAGCTACTTGATCTGCAGACACCCGACAACGGATATACTCCGATGTTATGTCTTTCGAGCTTAGAAAGAACTTTGAGGTTACATATCTTTGTGGTTGCCACCTTGCTTCGAGGGTTTGGCATCTGGACCACGAACATGAAATTTAGATATTACGAGCTCACACCTGAAGAATCCAGCTTTCGAGGTCACAATCTCAGGTCTCGAAATCTGGGTGTAACATTTTGCCCCCTCAAAAGTATTAGTTCGAATCCTATGAGAAGGAAACTTTTGAGCTACTTCCTTCGGGAACCGTTCCGTCACACACTCGAGTATGGACACGCGTCAGTTGGGTATTGTTCGTTCAAGGTACTTGAGTGCCTTGAAACTATGCCCATGTCTATCTGCCTGCCTTCCTTTTGGGTACCATCATTTCACTATTCCCTAGTCGTCAGATCTGATACGGAATCTAGCCAATGGCCCAGATTAGTTCAACTCTTATCATCCCCGTGGGCGTATAAATATGTCCTCGTTTGTCTTCTCCATTTTTCTTCACATTCAAAATTTCAGAAAGAAAAACCAGAGCCTTTCTTGCCCAGTGCTTGCATGTTCTCCAAGCCGAGAAGACAAAGCACGGTTGGACTTTTTGACTCAGTGAGATCGTACTTGCAACTGCTCGTTCAATCATCCATTTCTCTGTTTCCACCGATCACATTGTGTAAGTTTTGGTACATGGATTCTTTGTGTTTTATACATATGTTTTTTTTCTGTGTTTCACGTATGTTTATGCTTCTATTGCACCGTGGGCGCTAGGATTTATTCTCGACCCATCCACTAGTTTAGCGCACTAGGATTAGGATGCTTCGACTGATAGACATTAGGCTCAAACCCAGTTTCTGTGAAAAAGGGTCAAAAATGGTTTGTTTTTGGGTTTTCAAATTTTAGAAACCATATCTTGCACACCAAGATATCGGGTACAAAATCAGGGTTTTTTTTAAAGAATGTACGAATCCCAAAAATATCACCTTTTATACAACCGCCACCTTTTTTCCCTAATATTTCAGGATTTCTCATAACTAATCCACCTTCCTTCCTTTCGGTGGAATACACGCTCTGAGATTGGTCTCACCCTTTGGATCGAGCTTGCCTTGTAGCCTCGATCATTCAAGCTTAGGCACTGTTTATCTCTTTATTTCTTGTTCGCTTGGCCCTCACCCTTTCGCTTTCTTGTTAGATGCCACAGAACTCGGGAAAGTGGTGGGGGTCAAAGCTTGCAATTCCTTACTCACCAGTAGCTTCGAGCCCGGAATCTCCTTTCACTTGGAACCAACGCCTAATTCGGGAGCACGAACTGAGACGTGAGCAAGAGGACACTCAATACCACTTCCAACGTCAGATAGACGAGGTTGGAGAAGGGACAAGGAAAAGACTAAGGGTCGCCCTTCATCCAGATTCGGACATCGAGCCTAGACCGATTCCTCTTGATCCTACGCTTAAAGTGACAATCGCCTTGAAGCCAGGTGATCTTCAGTTCTCACTTATGGGGGAACCCTCTACCTCGCAGCCGAGGAGAGAATTTTTTTAGGCCGAGCATTACTGGAGCTCGGTTACATCACTAGCCCAGATAACCGATATTCTGGCCTTTCACGGTATAGGACTATCGGGCTCGCTAAGGTGTCAAGCCCCTACCTCCCATGAGTGGAGTTGCTGCGCTCCAGGAGATGGAAATCCTGACAGCAAGCTGAGATACGCGGCTTGGATCCAAGAGTATATGAAGGCAGGGGCGGTACTGCCCTTGAAGTCTTTTTTCAAGAACTTCACAGATTTTGTTGGGCTGGCCCCTTTCCAGCTCTTACAGGGTATTGTCAGCCCTGAGGTCGCTGTATCACGAGTTGAAGTGGGAAGGACCTTCACCAGAAGAGATTTTATATCTCTTCTACTTGAAAAGAAATGCCTCCCGAGCTCGGGGAGGGGACGACTTCTACTACCTCTCGCGCTATCCGAAGGAGAAGAAGATGTTCGAAGACCTTCCCAATTATCCTCCTGACTTCAAGAAGGCCTTCTTCTGGACAGATGGCCTAGCCCCGTCTCGATTCTATTCGTTCAGATAGATTCATAAGTATTTCAACCTCCTTCTTTTTTGTGCTTGAACTTTGTTTTAGGTTCGTGCTTAGCTAAAATGTGCTTAATTTTCCAACCAACTATCATTGCTCTACTCCCACCGATGAGATGAGGGAGCACCAAGAGACTCTGCTCCAGCTTCCCTATGACAGGAAGTCTCTCTCCTACCTCCTTCATGAAGGCAAGCTTCGAGCATGTGGGCTCTTAGGAGAGGATCAGTCAACATTGGACTGGTCCAATAAAAAATACCACCGGTGGGAGCTCGTACCTCTGCCAACCGGCAACCTCCCCCCAAGGAGAGATGTGAGGCCTCCATCTCTAGTTCGTCATAGGAGTCCATAATCGGGGAATGAGGCCAATGACGAGGCCTCAAGGTCGGGATGAACAAGGTACAGTCATCCTTAGCTCGAATATGTGGTCCTCCTCCCTACTAAAGCATAAACCCAATAGGTTAATATTATGTAAGGATATTAGGAACCATTTCTATGTATGGTCTTGGGTAAATGATAGGGTACATAGGTTCGATAGCTAGCTCGGGAAATACGACACCATGTATAGCCTCAACGAGGTATGGAATGGAATAGCCGTCCAATACGGGATTAACGACTATAGGGACCTTTCGAGGTTGACATCCACCTATAGGGAAGAAACTCCCCCCGCCTCTTCTGAAGATGGGGGAATTTCTTGGTCGTCGAGCATAAGCTCGGGGGAGAGTTCCAATTAGGTTTCTCTCCACTTGTCTTTTTATCCCATGTATGTTTGCATTATGCTGTGTTACCTTATTTTTCGATAATTCATATTGTGGTGTAACTGTGCAAGCGAGATGGACTCTGACCTTGATAACATCTTGGTGAGTGCCGGAGCCAAGAGGAGTAAGCGTCCCAGGGGGTCGCGAAAAACAGACCGGCCAGCCAAGGTCCATAAGAGGACCGAGAAAACACCTCCTCCACCAGCTCCAGCTGCTATAAGCCCGGCTATGGAGCCGACTCCTCAGGTCGAGGCAACCGCTACGGTCGAGCTCCAACCTCCTCCAATCATGGTTCACTCAACACTCGGGCCCTCCTCCGAAAAAACCCTCAGCTTCCACAACACGCAAGTTGTCAGTTTCTACTCACGTTGATGAGTATGTAGTTGACAATGCTGCTGGATCCCATGGGGCCAAAGCTTTAGTGCCTTTGACGCTCCTCATTGGCAGTTCTTGAACAATGCTCGAGACTCCAATACACTTTATGAGAAGAGTATCGAGCTCACTGCTTCGGTAACTTCCCTCATCTTTCGGTATTAGCCGTATTTACACTTGGTCCGTATGCTAATTTGATTTCTTTGTATGCCAGACTCTTGCTGTCTCTGCCCAGCTCAACTATAAGCTGAACAACGAGGTCCACTCGAGCATGTTAATTGCTCAGGAGGCGAAGGATCTTCAGCTCAAACTAAGTGATGAGCTCAAGGCAACAAAGGCAAAGGTGGAGGCAGGAGCTGAGGAGCTAAAGGCCAAGTCTTCCAAGCTTGAAAGGTTCAATGCCCGGCTCGTGGAGCTTGAACAGGAGAATGCTCGGGTCAAGGAGACCAATGCAAAGCTTGAAGAAGAGAAGGCCGCCACTTTCGAGATCATGGAAGGTGAAAAGAGTCGTCTTCTTAAGGAGTTTAAGGAGAAGAAGGACCAGGCAGTCGACATGGCCATGTAAAGAATCTGGGCCAACAACGTCGACCTCGACACCAGCTTCTTAGGCCCTCTTGAAGCGAAGCTCATGGCACAATGGCAGGCTTGGCTGGATGATGAGGAGACTGCCCGAGATGAGGCGGAGAGAGCCAGAGGGGACGCTGATGCTGAGAAGGCCAAGGAGAATGTTCCTCCTTCTTAATTCTTGCCTCAGGGTTGTGTCCCTTTGAATATTTTGTAATAGCCCTTTTATTTTATTTTTTTACGCCCATAGGGCCGAGACAATTTTATAGCTCGTGACAGAGATGGTATTACTTTTTTGAATTTACTTTACTACATTTGCTTTACATTTCTTGAGACGAAATATTTTGCGCAATTTAAATTAAAGTGTCATAAATGCCTGTTTATTCATACAAACATAATTTGGATTTAAGCTCGAGATTCAATGCATTCATGCACAATTTGCTCGAATTATCCGCTTCCGATCTCGTTATTTGTCAAGGTCGGATATTACTTTTACCATGCACCCGCAAGTACTTATATGGTATGTAATGTGAATGGTTTAGTTGTATCTTCCTCTTTTAGTTACTTTTTCTCATCCTCGGTTATTTCTCTGAAGTTATGAGGTCGAAACTATTGTTTTGCAAGATACTCCAGCCTCGATCTCGGCTTAACACGAAGTGGGTTATGTTCCAACTTACTGCCGATTAGTTTTAGCTGGTTTGTTCCAAACCTATTAAGGTCGTGTTAGGTTTGTAATCCATACACTTACATTTTTTAATCTAGTTTGCATATTTGGTTACATAAAAACATTTTTTTTTTTAATAATTTGGTTTTGTTCAGACTATCTTGGCTCGCGCATTTGGTTACGTCCAAACACTTGTATGTGTTTTTGATAGTTTGGTTATATCCAAACTTTCTTAGCTCGCGCATTTGGTTACATCTAAACACTTGTATGCATTTCGTATATGCTATTTTATTTTTTCAAGCTCATGGTATAAGTACCACTCATGCCCCCTTAATATTCTATGAGTGTGACCATAGGTTATTAAATTAAGAGAGATTGCAAAAAATACAGCATATTTAAACGAACTCAAACTTTATTTGAAAAAACCCAAAAATAGAAAAATAGTACAGATAAACAAGCATGGTTATAGGCAACACCCTTCCTACACTATTGATAGTAAGGTTGTAGGTGTTCTCCATTCCATGGTCGTGGTACCAGACTTCCATTCAATCTCGCCAACTTGTACACGTCGGGTCGGATGACTGACTCTATCTGATAGGGTCCTTCCCAATTTGGCCCGAGCACACCAGCTGCTGGACCCCGTGTCGCCAAGAATACCCGCCTTAGCACCAAATCTCCTACGCCAAATTTTCGATCTCGAACTCTTTTGTTGAAGTACCGGGTAGCTCGTTGTTGGTATGCAACATTTTTTAATTGAGCTTTGTTCCTTCTTTCTTCAATCAGGTCCAGAGTTTCTTTGAGCTGAGAGTGGTTCGAGGTCTGGTCATGAGCAAGGGCTCGAATTGTGGGAATTTCGACCTCGATTGGCAACATAGCCTCGCAACCTTATACCAGAGAGAATGGGGTATGTCCTGTTGATGTACGGGCCATGGTCCTATATGCCCATAGGACTTGAGGCAATTCTTCGGGCCATCTTCCCTTAGCTTCTTCCAACTTTTTCTTCAGCGTACTTTTTAGGGTTTTGTTTACAGCTTCGACCTGGCCATTCGCCTGGGGATGGGCCACTGACGAGAAGCTCTTTATTATCCCATTTTTTCGCAAAATTTAGTAAACAGATCGCTGTCAAACTGGGTACCATTATCAGAAACAATCTTCCTTGGCATTCCATATCGACATACGATGTTTTGCACCACAAAGTCAAGGACTTTTTTCGAGGTTATTATCGCCAAGGGTTCAGTTTCTGTCCACTTTGTGAAGTAATCTACAGCGACAACTGCGTATTTTACTCCGCCCTTGCCAGTCGGAAGGGAGCCTATGAGGTCGATTCCCCATACCGTAAATGGCCATGGGGAGGTCTTCATAGTTAGTTCAGATGGTGGAGCTCGAGGAATTGTGGTGAATCGTTGGCACTTATCACACCTGTTTACGTAGTCGAACGAGTCTAATTTGATGGTAGGCCAGAAGTATCCCTGGCGTATGATTTTCTTGGACAGGCTATGCCCCCCAGTATGGTCTCCACAGAACCCTTCACGAATTTCTTCTATGATTTTCTTAGCTTCGGGTGGAGTCACACACCAGAGTAGTGGCATGGAATATCCTCTTCTATACAGCCTTCCATCTACAATGGTATAACAAGGGATTTGATACATCAACTTTCGAGCCTTGGTCCGTTCTTCTGGGAGAATGCCGGTCTCAAGATATTCAACTTTCGAAGTAATCCAGGTAGGCTCAGAATTGATCATACATACGTCCTCCTGTTTTGGCTCATCAATAATAGGTGCCGAGAGATGTTCAATTGGTACGACATTCAGTTCGTCATTCTCGGTAGAAGTAGAGAGCCTGGCTAAGGCATCCGCGTTTGAGTTCTATTTTTGGGGGACCTGTTCTATTGCATAGAACTCGAAATGCTCCAATGCTAATTTTGCCTTTTCTAAGTATGCCGCCATTCTCGTACCACGAGCTTGGTGCTCTCCCAAGATTTGGTTAACTACTAGCTGTGAATCGCTGTAGCAATGTATTGCTTTAGCTTTGAGCTCCTTGGCTATGCGAAGTCCCGCCCATAAAGCCTCGTACGCGGCCTAATTATTTGACGCGTCGAAGTCAAATCTTAAGGCAGAGTGAAATCGCCTTCCTGCAGGGGTGATCAAAATTACTCCTGCCCTCGATCCATTTTCATTAGATGACCCGTCAACGTAATGTTTCCACAGCTCGTGGGTCGGGGTTATAACTTCATCGTTGGCCATGCCAGTACACTCCACTATGAAGTCTACCAAGGCTTGCCCCTCAATGGTCGTCCTTGGATGATAGGTGATCTCGAATTATCCGAGTTCAACGACCCATTTAAGAAGTCGACCTGAAGCTTATGGCTTGGACAAGACTTGTTTTAGTGGTTGATCAGTTAGTACATGGATGGGGTGCGCTTGAAAATAGGGTCGAAGCTTTCGAGATGAGTGAATTATGCTGAGAGCTAACTTCTCCATCAAGGGATATCTTGATTCTGCCCCTAGTAATCTTTTACTGACGTAATACACAGGCATTTGCACTTTTTCCTCTTCCCGCACGAGTACCGCGCTTATGGCGTGCTCGGTCGTAGCAAGGTACAAGTACAGAACTTCTCCCGTAATGGGTTTTGACAAGATGGGAGGTTCTGCGAGGTGTTTCTTGAGTTCTTGAAAATCCAACTCGCATTCCTCTGTCCATTCAAATTTCTTGCCTCCCCTCAACAGGTTGAAAAACAGAAGACAACGGTCTGTAGATTTTGAGATAAACCTACTTAGTGCCGCCATCCTGCCAGTCAAACTCTGGACATCTTTGTGTTTTCAAGGTGAAGGCATATCGATCAGAGCCTGGATATTGTCTGGATTAGCTTCTATTCCTCGAGCATTTATAATGAAACCCAAGAATTTTCCTGAAGATACTCCGAAAGAGCACTTCTGAGGGTTAAGCTTCATGTTATATTTCCGTAACACGGCAAAGCATTCTTCGAGGTCATCAACATGGTTATTGTTAAGTTGAGATTTGACTAACATATCGTCAACATAAACTTCCATGTTGTTCCCTATTTGTTCGGAGAACATCATGTTCACGAGACGTTGGTAAGTAGCTCCAGCATTTTTGAGCTCGAATGGCATGACGTTATAACAATATAACCCTTTGTCTATTATGAAGGTCGTATGCTCTTGGTCAGGGGCATGCATTGCAATATGGTTATATCCATAATAGGGATCCATGAATGACATAAGTCCATGCCCTGCCGTGGCGTCCATGAGCTGGTCGATCCGTGGTAAAGGAAAATAGTCCTTAGGACAGGCCTTATTGAGGTCCGAGTAATCAATGCAGGTTCACCACATCCCATTAGGCTTCGGGACTAGCACCAGATTGGCTACCCAATCGGGGTTAAAAGCATCCCTGATGAATCGATTTGCTTTTAACCTGTCGACCTCCTCTTTAAGGGCCTTTTTCCTATCGTTATCCAGTTGTCTTCGCTTTTGCTGCTTCGGCGGGAAGCGTTTATTGATATTTAGCGCATGGCTCACTACATTTGGACTTATTCCTATCATGTCCGAATGTGACCATGCGAAGACATCCTGATTCATCTTCAGAAAGCAAATTAATTGCTATTTGGTTTCTTCGTGGAGGTTTTTCCCAACCTTTACCGTTTTCGAGGGGTCTGATTCTTTGAGCCTGACTTCTTCGAGCTCTTCAAATGGTTCGAGATCAGTTTTTTCCTCCACTCTTGGGTCGATTTCTTCATCGATCTTTAGGACTGCCCATCCTTATTCTGAATAATGACGAGTGCTTGTGCGCTCGCCTGCTTCTTTCTTCTTATGGAAGTGCTATTGCATTCCCTCCCAGCTAATTGGTCTGTCTTCAACGTCCCGATGCTACTAGAAGTCGGGAAATTAATGGCCAAATGCCTTACAGACGAGACTGCCCCCAGCCCTACTAGGGCGGGTCTCCCGAGCAGCATGTTGTAGGCCGATGGCAGGTCCACTACTACAAACTCCATCTTGTTGGTTGCTGAGACTGGGTAGTCTCCAAAGGTTACAGGGAGTTCAATGGACCCCATACAGGCAATCCCCTCTCCTGAAAAACCGTACAATGTCGTTGCACAAGCTTTTAGGTCTCAAAGCGTGAGTTCCATCTTTTCTAAGGTGGCCTTATAGAGAATGTTCACTGAGCTCCCATTATCAATGAGAACTCGGTGAACTCTCTTATGCGAGCTGGAGAGTGAAGACCAGTGGGTCATTGTGAGGAAACTGAACACGGGACGCGTCGTCCTCAGTAAAGGTTATCAGCTGAGATTCAATCTTTTGGTACTTTGGAGCTCTAGGTTCGGGTTCATAAGGGGACGCGTCCCCAATTTTTAGCTCGTTCACGTATTGCTGTTGGGCATTCTTGCCCGATTCTGCGAGGTGAGGCCCGCCCGAGATGGTTATCACATATTCTCCATCAATCGGAGGGGGTCTCTCTTCTTCCCTAGCTCGTGAATTGTTGTTTTGGGCAGGCAGCAGCGCTACTGTCCTCTGGCTGGTAGAAGCCTAGTTATTGTTCTGGTTCCTGACATACTGCCTGAAGTATCCTCTCGAGATCAACCCTTCGATCTCATCCTTCCGTTGCCTGTATTCATCAGTAGTGTGCCCAGCGTCTCTGTGAAATCGACAGTATTTACTGGAGTCTCTCTTGGACTTTTGATTTGTCATGGGGTCTGGACGTCTGAAAGGGACCTGGTTTCATTAGCCAGGTAAATATTCTCCTGAGATTTGTTGAGCTCGGTGTCCACCTTTGTAATGCTCCACTAATCTAGACTTTTGGACCATTAATGAAACTATACATACAAACCTTAATAAGACTTACATTTGCGAAAATACCATAAATTTATTAGAAACTTGTAGAAACAAAAGTTACTTTCATAAAAATAAGTAGGATATGGGTACCCATTGTCTTTAAAACAAAACATAACTTAAAGTAAAAAAAGAGTTACATAGAAAATGCGGAAAAATACATGTAAAACCATAAAAAAGTAAAACAAGACTACATCCTCGAGAAATCGAACTCTCGACTCCTTGACTCCATTCATCATCGATACACATTCTCTAAGCGTCCACGAATCTTACCGCCTCTGAAGCTATTTTCCTGCACATAAAACAAAAAGGAATGAGCCTAATGCCCAGCAAGGAAAATCTAACACATAGTCATAAACATAAAATTTCATAATAAACATAAAGACATATCATAACACTTATTACATACACTTATTATAATGGCCATTATTACTTGGGGTCCCATAGACTAAACAAGTCATATGCCCATGAGATTAGTGAGGTCCTACTAGCTAAGTAGGTCATATGCCCATAACCCATTTGGGGTCTTGTTAGTCATATGGGTCATATGCCCAAGCCTACAACATACATATCATACCATATATCATAACATAAGAAACATAAGATAACACATAAGACATATAACATATGCATTTCTATCCTATTTTCCTTACCAAAGTTACCGGGATATGTGGACAGCGTTGGGACTTTTGGAACACTACTAAAACCATATATAACAGGGTGAGTCTAATGAAGAAAAAGAGATGAAATGAAAGGGATGGAAAGACTAAACCATTGAAAGTCACACTTACCAAAAATTATGTGCTCAAGAACTTAGATTCCCTAACCAAAATAAGAATGAGGTTAGAAGACTGAGTAGAAGACTAAGAGAAGGGAAACATAACATAAAACAAATGAACTAGAGTTTCGGTTTACCTCAAAGACTTGTAAGACCAATCTACGCCACAACCGAAATACTATAGAACCTTACTTCCCAAAGTGTTTGATAAGCTTATGATGTTTAAGCTTATGATTTCCCCAAAACCCAGGTGTTTATACTCTCACACTCACTTAGCCCTTGCAGCCTCTAAACTTAGAGCAAAAGGTAAATAATGGCCGGGTACTAGGTCCTATTTATAGAGTTTAGGAATGAAAGGAATCCTAATTTTACTTGAATAAAAATAATAGCTTTTTAGGTGAAAATAATTTGAATAATCGTTCAGCAGAGGCTGAAGACTCGTTCAAAAGATGCTGGACTTATGAAGAAGTTGAATGGCTGAAAGGAAAAAGAATTCAAAAACATTTGAATTATGTTGAAGGAGGCGATATATCGCCTGGGCCAGTATGCCCGAGGCAACCGTGCATCGTTTCGTGTTTTCCGTATCTACATGCTGCGATATATCGCCCCTATAGCTGCGATATATCGGCACACGCTGAATATTTAAACATGAAATTACACATTTTTAGCTAAGTTTGAATGGAGTAAACAGCCTTGACTAAGCCCTCAACGTATTCAAAGCTGCTGACTGACCCTATAGCATTCAAACTTTACTCCTTATTAAATTAAATCCTCAAAATACTTAATCCTTAATCACCCATTCATAACATGTGCTTAAAATCCTATTGGTCCTCATCTAAACCTTATAGTATAACAGATATTATCCTTAATATCAGTCATATAATCAAACCTTAGGTTATACTTAATATTCTTAAACTATAGGTTAAACTTAGAAAATCTATAAGTACTACTATGAGTGTCCAAATAATTCCCAGTCTGAACCAAAAATCCACAGTTACAAAGATAATACTATACATACTATAATACTACTAAATAATTAGCTAAGTAAAGTTCTTGGACTCTACAACCTTGTACACGGAGAAATACCTTTCCCCTTTCTTCTTCTTTCCCCCTTCCACCTCGGGGTTACTTCCTTCATTCTTCTTCCTTTTGGAAGGGTTTTTTGCAGGAGGTTTCGAGGCTGATGGGTCTGCCGAGGTCGAGGCAGAGTTTGCGTTTATCGTTGTAGTTATGGGCTGAGAGGTCATATTTAACGTTGACCTCGCCTCTTCTACATTGGCAAACCTCTGAGCTCGTTGATTAAACTCGGTTAAGGACCTCACAGGCTTCCTTTGCATATCACCTCAGAGGGGACTTCCTAGCATTACCCCAGCTTGGACGGCCATTAAATGACCGCTGTCGTCTACATCCCGAGCTCGGGTGACCTACAGATTGAACCTTGTAAGGTAGCTCTTCAACGTTTAACTTGGTTGTTGCTGAACGTTGGTCAGGGTCGATGCCTCGAGTCTTACTCCGATCATGGCTCTAAACTGCTTCTTGAAATCTTTCGATAGCTGATCCCATGAAGTGATTGAATGTCTCTTATATTTTTCGAACTAGTTTTTTGCTGGTCCTGTAAGTGATGCTGGAAATAACATGCATCTGAGCTCGTAACCCACATTACTTGCTCTCATTATGGTGTTAAATGTACTCAAATGACTGTACGGGTCGGACTTCCCTTCAAAAGGCGGGACATGAGGAATCCAAAACCCTTGAGGAAATGGAGTGTTGGAAATATGGGGAGCAAATGGTTCGAGCTCCTCATTAGAATCCTCGTCCCAACTTCGACCTCGCTCATTCTGTAAGAGCCTAAATGCTCTTTCCAGCTGATCAATTCTATCTTGAACTGGGCCCACAGGGGGTCTCGCCTGAAATTGGCTATCATTGATCACAATTCCAGGATCGCGTCTTCGCAGGGGATCTTTGCGCCCATTTAGGTGATCTCTCTGGTCTTGGTTCGAGGGATTACCACTACCCCGATTCTGATTCAGGTGCTCCCGCAGGTTGGAGTGGTTCCTTTGGTTTCCAGTATTTCTACGTCCTTGATCATACATGCCGACTGATCTGGTGTCCCCTGAGTCGTCACTGGTGAGGCTTGTCGCATGATTGTTCCGAGATGGATTCCTTTCATGCTGCCTCGTCTCTGCAGTGCGAGACCGAGACATTTGGCTTCTCGTAGGCTGGGCGCCTCTCCGTTCCCTAGTAGCTTCTCTATTCCCCTGTTTCCGTCCTGCCCGCCTTTCCTCATCACCCTGAGTTGGTTGTGCGTTCCTCTGAGGTGGTGAGGGATATATTATTGGTGATGGAGGGAACCGTATGGGTGATGGTGGCTGCCACCCATTTCGGGGTCTGGATGGTCCGGAGTTCACCCGTGCCGGCTCTGTAACATTCTGCGTGTTACCAGGAATCTGAGTCTGAGCCTCTACAGGGGCTCGGTTATTCCCAGTTTCTGCTGGTAACTCTGCAGTTGAGTTAACCGGAGCCCTAGCTCAAGTGTTTCTTCAGGGCCTCGAGGGAGCAGGTTGTTCTACCGGTGGTGGAGGTTGCTCCGTTCTTCTTGTGGCAGCATTTTTCCGAGGTCGCCCACGAGGCCTGCGGGAGGTACATGAACGTCCTGCGGAGGTGGGGCTTGGTTCTCCTACGAAGGTTGAGGCTGAGTCACTTGCGCCTCCGCGGCTAACCTAGCCAACTCCTCATTCCGCTTCTTGGCCTCAGCCAACTGTTTTCTTAACTGTTGGTTTTCAAGTTCCACAATGGGGACGTACCGTTCAGGATTATAATACATGTCCTCATTGTTCCTGGGAGCCGAAGGTGCTGGAGGTCCTCAAGAATCGGAGGACTCACTTCTTTCTTCAGGTTCAGGATTCGTCATCGGCTGCTTCCCAGGGCGTCGTGGATAGTTTTCTTTAGGAATATTCTAATCATTCGCGGCCATAGCTAATCAAGGATTGTATTGCTTAAGGCTCTCAATGAAAGCACCAAAGTGTTGACGCCGTTTTTCGTCAACTTAAAATGTAGAGCAATTAAACAATAAGAACTATGGTGCAGATGAGCAATACAGTAGGACAACAAGAATTTTACGTGGTTCAGCAGTTAACTCTGCCTAGTCCACGAGTCTATTTTATTAAGACTTTGGAATTTTCAGGAAATCCTTCAGGGATGAATTCTCCAGAAATTCTCTCAAGATATCAAAAATCCGTCCTTTACAAATGTTCATGACCTCCCTATTTATAGAGTGTTCTCAGAGTTCATTCCCACATATTTCGGGAAGATACCCTTATTTATTAATGAAAATAATGATATTAAATTCTGTAACTCCTATATACAAGGAAACGTCCCCTGAAGACCAGGGGGCGTATAATAGACTTGTTAATATTCCTTTAATGTTGGGATGTTACAACAATAAATATCTTTAAATGCATGGAACGCGTCTCATCAGATGACCCATTAAGTCGTTCGAGGTTGGAAATCAGCATCATGTCGGTCCAGATCTATAGATAAGTTATGAGCTAGTTTCCTTGCCCCAAGACCAGCTTGGAGCGGGTAAATACCACCGATGCTGTTACACTCCGAGCTTGTACTCATGCCAAGCTCGGGCTACTTGATCCGCAGATACCCGACAACGGATATACTCCGATGCTATGTCTTTCGAGCTTATAAAGAACTTCGAGGTTGCCACCTTGCTTTGAGGGTTTGGCATCTGGACCACAAACATGCACTTTAGATATTACGAGCTCACACCTGACGAATTCAGCTTTCTAGGTCACAATCTCAGGTCTCGAAATCTGGGTGTAACAAAATCTTATGAAAAAATTATTAAATTTTATAAATATAGATTATAAAATTTTATGAATATATATTATTGTTAGTTATGAATGTATTATATAGTTTCTCTATATAATCAAATAATTAATTATAATTATTATAATGTTATTTAATAATTATCAAATTTTTAATATAATTTTCACTTTTTATTTTTTTAAAAAATAACAATAAAATTTTATTATTTTGATTTTAATTTATTTTTAAGAGTAAAGTTAACTTAATTACCTATTTTATCTACATATATTATCATATTTTATGAATATATTATAAAATTAATTAAATAAAAAATATTTAATTATAAATTTATTAACTTACCATTAAGGATTATTATTTTAATTTATACCTATTTTATAAAAAAATATTAATAAAGTTTTATACTTTTAAAATTATTATTTTAATTTACACTTCATAATTTTTTTATTAATTGTTTTAAAATTTATTAATTAAAAAATTTAAGCACACTAACTTTAAAACTATTTTGTAATGTTTAGTTTTTCTAAATCTACAAAAATTTCGACAGTATAATGGTTCTAATCTAACCCATCCCAAAATATAAAATTTGCATAAAAACTAAAAAACTAGTCTCAAAGCATACATATATTATAAAAATCTAATCATATTAATCTAACCTACCACACAATTTAAAAATATAATTACTATTCACATTTATATACATATAAACATATTCACATATGCTTATTTATATCCATATACATGTATCTAACCTATCATACATTTTTTAATAACATAACTTTTAATTAAATTAAATTAACATAAAACAAAATTAAAAATCACAAATATAATTAAATTGACAATAAAAATCTCTAAAATGAAAAAAAAAAATTCAACACTATCTAAAATAACCAATTACCATATTAAAAACATAATTTAACCATTAATCAATCACAATTTTTTTTTTAAATAAATTTCCCAAGGCTCGGGCTGGAGGATTATCCAAAGACAAAGGCTCATGATGATGATCAAATACCCAAATATGAAAAAGAAAACAAAAAAAAATTCAAAACCCATTTCCACTAAATACAAAATATACACATATATTAAGAAAAAAAAATACATATTAAGGGCTATAATAGCAAGATAGTGGATTTAGACTATCGAAACTTGGGAGAACTTTGCGAAAATCAGGCTGGGATAGGTTGGAGCCGAGGGGCAGCGGATAGAAGCGGTTTTCATCTTTGGTTTTCAGATAAAAAATGTAAAAAAAATTAAGAATAAGGCTCGAGTTGGGGGATATATTGTCTGACTCTATAGCGATGACATGTTGTCACTATAGAGTATAAGTGAGTCGTCGCTGTAAAATGCACCCACTATTTCAGTTAGCATATGTGGACCCTATAGCGACGACATGTCATCACAATAGACAACGAAATTTGACAGCTGATTCTTGGCGGTCAACTTTCCCTCCTTTTTTTGAGGGGACTATAGCGACAACTTGTCGTCGCTATAAACAGTAACTGTAACATTTTCACCAAATGTTTGGAATCCTTTGTCGTCACTATTGATGACAAAAACTGACAAACAATTTTTGGTGGTCAACTTTCCCTCCGCTTTTTCGAGGGGTCTATAGCGACAACAAGTCATTGCTTTAAACTAGACATTTTGGAGGGCCAGTCTTGTTTTCCCTCCTTTTTCCATGACGCCCTACAATGACGGGAAATTGGAGAGAATGGCCATTTCTTTGTTGATCACTACAGCGATGAGCTTAATATTTTAAATAAAATTTTAAAAAAATATTATTTGGTGGAATTTGCCTACTTTCAGCGACGACTTAAGTGTCGTTGTAGTAGATGTCGTTGCAGTAGGGGTGTTTTTCTTGTAGTGTCTCCCCTAATAATCAACATTAGCGGTGACAGTTACACCCCTAATAAATTGAGAGTTGTCCCTAATAATAAAACATTAGAGGCGACTTTTATATTATTAGGGGCGAAAAAAGTCGCACCTAATTGTTTTATATAATTAAAAATATATATTATTAAAATAAAATATAAATATTTTTAAATAATAATTTTTAATTCATAAGAACAATAATATCAAAATTAAATATGCATAAAAAATTAATTTGTTAAGATTACATAACTAATACAATATTATCCAAATTAAATATGCATAAAAAATTAATTTGTTCAGATTACACAACTAAAACAATATTATCCAAATTAAATATGCATACAATAATATATTAATTAAAATTTATTGTTTAATACACAAAAATATATAATCTATCAAGCACCGACATCGTTCGTATTATCCCATTCTGGTGCCTGTGGTGCCTGCCAAGTCTACGATCGGTGTGGTGTGTGCAGAGGCATCAGCAATAGATACTATGGAGGTAATGATGATCCTCCATCTCCATACATGTATGGATAAGGATAGGGCGGAGGTTGAGACTGTTAGGGTTATATGCCCTAATTAAAACCCATATTCTTTGTAATCTCATTTTATTATCAATAAAAGAATAGAAATCAGTTTTTGACTTGGTCAATCACTTGTTTTATTTTCATGATTATTTGTTTAATATAAACTTCTATTAAATCCTAAGCATATAGCCAATCGTATTTATAGTGACGTAATCACAGTGGATTATACATATGATTTTATGTTCAAAATAAGTTAGTCCTAAGATTAGTCAGTGCACAGGATTTACACTGACTTGCCAATCTACGATATGATCTACTTACACATTACAGTGTTATGTTCTTTCCAGAACATTAGCAAAGTAGATAAGATCGGATGTATTTGTTACATTGGACAAGACCGATATTGACAGTTGATAAGATAAGTAAACATGCCGTTATTATCTATTCTAGTCATATCATATAGTTTACCATAGGTCAATTCAATCTCAATTATGAGTGGTTAGTATTCTAACTGATTGTATTATTTGAGTTCTTTGACTTGTTCGTTACTAGCTTACCCTACGGACTAGCCCATACTTACATCTTGGGAACTCGGTAGTATAATTGAGTGGGAGTGTTAATCATAGATATGAACATCTATAACTTCTGATGAAGAAGTGAAACGATGGTTTCCTTTTAGTTTGGTTCAAGGTGTTAAATGATAGAGATCTCATTTCAGTAATTAAATTAGTTACTAAAATATCATTTACAAGGAACTAAGCGTTTTAAGGATACAACACAATGAGGGGTAAAACAATATATTAGTCCCATATCATTGTAGACCGTCTATATAGGATTGAGTGACAATTATGGTTGTAACAAATAATTAATAGCGTATCTATATTTATTATAGAGCGTTCTATGAATTCAAGAGTGCAATTCCGAGTCTATAGTGGAGTCATGAGGAATTAATAAGTTTGTAAATTTATTAGTAAGATTTATGATAACTTATTGGAGCTTGATTTCATAGGCCCATGGTCCCCATTGTACCTTGGATAAAATCATCTAGATAGTCTCAATTAATTGATTTAATTATCAATTAGAATTATCAAAGTTGACCAGGTCAATTTTGGATAGTTTCACAGAGTTATGTAATTTTGAGAAGAAAAGATAAATTAGGGCAGATTTATTAATTAAGATAAATTGGTATCTAAATTAATAAATAAGTTTAAATCAATGTTCAAATTATAAATAATTAATTTGATAAAGGATTTAAATAATTACTTAATTAATTAAATCAATATAAAATAATACATGCCTTTATTTTAAGTCCAATGAGCTTATAATCAAATGGAAAATTTCACGGGCCTAAAGCCCATGATAATTTCGACCTAGGGCTTCAAATTGGCTATTATTTTATTGATTTTTTAATTAAATTAAATGACCTAATTGAGTCTATAAAAGGAGTGCTTAGAGAGAGTTAAAAATAATTAAGTCTAAAAAGACAAGTTTAATCACTGGTTTTCTGATAGTTTTAGATTCTCTCTAAACACAAGTCCTTTTCTAAGCCTCTTAGTTATTTTCTCTTCTTCTCTCTGTATCTATATCATGTATTGAGAATTTTCAACACTAGTCTAGGTGATTCTAAGGATACATTGGAAGACTGTGAAGAATTAGAAGAACGGTTCAGTTTCTTGATAATACTTTGCGACAAAAATGATACAAGAGTTAGAGAAACTGAAGGAATGACTCTTTCATTCCGCTGTGCATACTGTAAGTATTCTTATCATTATTTCTCTTTGAATTCAATTTTAGAAACATGTTCTAGGCTATCTCATATTAATTTGTTTAATATAAGATAGACATGAAAATAAATAAAGATCCGGTATAAGTTTTCCTAACAACTGGCCTCAGAGCCTTTGGTAATCTTTATATTCATGCATGAACATGTTTAAAATTGGATTATTTTATGTGTTTGAATAATTGAATAAATTTTCATGTTTTTATGAAGCATATTGATTTTATGTGATTATTAGCAATATTTAAGTTATTTTGTTGTGTTTTCTATGCTATTAATTTTTATATATGCTTTATTTTGTGTAAAATATGTTAAAAATTAATTAGAAAATGATTTTGGTTTAAAAAATTGTACAAATTTTTTTTTCGAAAAAATTTGGTTTGGCTGCCCATGCACGCGCACACGCCTCCTGAGCGCCCCACACGCGTTCCCAGCCAAAAACAATTAATTTTTTATAATTAAAGAAAATTAAAAATTGTGGAAATAAATTATTTATAATCAAAGCCAAAAATATCAGATTTTTTTTTGTATTTAAAATTGTTTTTTAAAATTAAGATATTTTTGTTAGTTGAGATTTAAATAATTAGATATTTTCTACAAATATTCAAACTCAAATTTAAAAATAGACTAACAACTTAATTTTAAATATTTTAATATATTAAAATATCATAATTATGATATTAGAGATTTAAGATATTTTCATTTAAATTCTTGATTTTTTTATTAAATTTTTATTTGAAAATATAAATATATTTTTATTCTATAGTTTTTAATATTTAAATTATTTGAAATTTGGATATTGTTAGTTAGATATTTTTATGGATATTTGAATTTGATTAACTGTTTTGAGATATTTTAAGATTGTTATAACTATTAATATATATATTTTAATGGTTTAAATATTGGCTTATAGTTGTAACAACACAAGATATTTTTGAAAAACAGTTAAGATATTAATTTTAAAATTTAAAATTGGTTAAATTTTGAAAAATATCATTTTTTTCAATCAATTAATAAAATATTTTTTAATAAATGGGATTTAAATTAACTT
Organism: Humulus lupulus; assembly: GCF_963169125.1. NCBI lineage: Eukaryota > Viridiplantae > Streptophyta > Magnoliopsida > Rosales > Cannabaceae > Humulus > Humulus lupulus. The sequence continues at coordinate 278,624,062 of NC_084794.1, read as the reverse complement.
TGGTTAATTGTTGATAAATCATATTTAAATTAAATTAATTTTTTTTTTCAAAATTAACCTAAACCAAGTTGATTGTTGATAAATGAAATTTAAATTAACTATTGATAATTGTTGATAAATTTCATTTAAATTGACTTAATTTTGTAAAAATTTAATTAATTCGAATATTTGATAAATTCTAGATAATTAATTGTGGTATTTTTGCAAATGAAATAATCTGTGGTATTTTTGCATAAATTAATAGAATTGCTCATATAGTAACATGATTAGGCCCATCCAATTATAAAATGTCTATTTGCACTATATGTGGTATTTTTTCAATTGGGCTTAGATGCATATAGTGGCCCATATGTTTGTTAGATATATGGTATTTTGCCAAATAAAATATTCATAAAATGATAGGTTTTATTTGGGCCCATTAGAAAATGTAAAGTTTAAATTCCTCTCTTGTGGGTGATTCCACTTGTGAAAGCTCATTTACTTTGCATGACTATAGTGGACCTAATCAATTAATGACAATTAATAAAACAAAGGTTTAAATTCTTGTCTTTTGGACCTTGAATGGAAGATAGGATGCCTTTGTAGTGGGAGCGACATACTATACCCAGCCCTCCTCCATACAAGCCCAATTGTTAAGGCCCATTTACCTGAGTTGGACTTAATTGTATAGGTTCATTATATTAGTTAAATCTAGATATTGATTAGCAACAAATTAATTTTAAATTAATTGAATTTATTTCAATGTGACACTTTAGAATTAATAGGAAATTATAAGACTTTGGTTTTAAAAATTCTAATCTTACAATTTTTTTGGAAAACCATAGTCATTAATTTTCTAAAAATAAATAATAAAAATACTATTTTTAATTTTATAATGAGCTTATTTTAAGAATTTTATTCGATCTCCACCGTTGGTTTAACATAGTCAATAACTTAATGGGGCCTCGAGGCGCTTTGATTCGTCCCCCTACGGAAGGTGTTCATTAGTTATTTTGACAAGGTTAGATTTCGAAAGATAGATAATTATAGGTCAAATTCTACCAGACTCACCCCTACGGTGACTACTAGGACTAAATCTATGATTATTGAAACCGTGGGTCTAGCTCATAAAATAAGAGATTTTGTTTTCTTATTTTGACCGAATAGTAGGTTGTTAATAGTGGTGTCCATTATTAAATGAGTTTACAACTCTACTTAACTAGTGGTATTTTTTACTTTCGCCAACCAGGACAAGGATATCATAAATTAGTTAAAAACCTAAAGAAATAGAGATATGATTGTTTTTGGTATTTTTTCTCATATCTTACATATTTTTGGTATATGTTGTGCTATTCCTTGAAATTTTTGTGAATAGAAGTTTTATTGAGCAAATGTGATTGATTTCTATTTTATTGATAATTTGTAGTTTTAAGTTAAGTAGTGTCTCTATCTACTCCCATCCTTTCTCAACTTTTGATATAGAAACGCACTGGAGAACACTTCCTTAACTGGAAGCAGAATATCAACATAGAGTTGATTGGTGACAACTCCGAGTTTGTCATGATTGAGGAATCCCAAGAATGAGCATTGTGTTCGCACATTCATGATGGCACCATCAATGCTCCTGACGGCACCGTAAATGCTTGGTTATCACTGTCTTCGCACATACGTGATGACACTTTGAATGCTCGGATGGCATCGTGTCTGCACGTTTGTAATCAACTCAACTATGGTCTGACGCATCTCATGAACGAGTTTCAGATTATTGAACCTATCATGGGTGGGCCTAGTAAAGGAGGTGAAAATAAGACTACTGATGTTGTTGTTGATCTAGCTAAGGCTGAAGTTAACCCAGCTTCATCTTCGAAAGCTGGAAACAAGAGGATAGGTGGACAAAACAACAACCCCAAGCCTGCAAAGACGAGTGCACAACCAAGTGCACAGACGTCTAAGGGGAAGAACAAGAAAAACAAGAAAGGTAAAGATAAGTGTTTTCACTGCAAATAGAAAGGGCATTGGAAGCGAGATTGCCCCAAGTTTCTAGCAGCGAAAAACAAAGGTAATGATTATAGTTCATTTATCTTAGAAACATGTGTTTTAGAGAATGATAAATCTGTTTGGATTATTTATTTTGGATCTACCAACTATGTTTGTAACTCTTTACAGCTTCTTGAATCGTGGGAGGAAGTGGATGAAGGCGACTTAAGGCTTAGAGTTGGGAACAGAGCGTTCATTGTGATCCAAGCTAGATGAAGAGCTCGTCTGATGTTCAGAAATAAAATTTTAATTTTAAATGATGTCTTTTACATTCTGGATTTTAGTGGAAATTTAATTTTAGTTTCCATGTTGCAATTAGAACGATTTGTTATGACTTTCACAAGTTCTAATATACTATTTCTGTCAATGGATCACCATTGTGTATTGCATGTTTGGAAAACAGGCTTTATATTCTGCGACCTAACGAACCCGTCGCTCTTAACAATGATTTATTCAAAGTAGCTAAACCTAGGACCAATAAACATCAAAAGACTGATAACGATAATATGACGTATTTATGGCACTTGAAACTAGGTCACATTGGCTATGATAGGATTCAAAGACTTACAGAGGATAGACCTTTGAGGGAACTCACCTTAGGTGAATTACCTGTCTGTTAATCTTGTCTAGAAGGCAAACTGACCAAGCGTCCATTCTCTGCAAAGGGTGATAGGGCCAAAGAACCACTTGGTCTTGTGCATTAAGATGTTTGTGGACCTTTGAATGTACAAGCCAGGGGTGGTTTTGAGTATTTTGTCACTTTCATTGACGATTACTCTAGATACTCATGTCTTTACCCAATGCATAGGAAATCAGAAACATTTTCAAAGTTTCAGGAATTCCTAGCAATGACTCAGAACAAATTAGGTAAAACGTTAAAGATCTCGCGATCTGATAGGGGTGGAGAATATTTGGATATACAGTTCCAAGATCATTTAACTGAACTTGAGATTTTATCACAACTCACTGGCCCAGGTACTCCGCAACAAAATGGTGTAGCGAAACGCCGAAACAGAACTTTATTGGAAATGGTTAGATGCATGCTTAGTTGCTCAACTCTACCAACTTCGTTCTAGGGACATGCAATTGAAACTACGAATAACATTATCAATGTCGTGCCGTCTAAATCAATCCCCAAAACACCTTTAGAATGTTGGAATGGTCGTGAACCTAGTTTACACCATTATAGAATCTGGGGGTGTCCCGCTCACGTCCTGAGGACAAAGGAGGGAAAGCTAGAATCACGAACTGAAGTTTGCATGTTTGTTGGCTATCCTAAAGGTACTCGGGGTGGACTTTTCAATAGTCACTAAGAAAAGAAAGTGTTTACTTTTACAAATGCTACTTTATTGGAAAATGACTATGTCCAGAACTTTAAACCTCACAACAAAGTAGTTTTAGATGAGATGGTTAAAGAATTGACTCCAACCAATATTCCATCGTCATCAATGCAAGTTGATGATGAAATTCCCACTCTTCATGTCCAACCGATGCAAGTCTATTTAAATGAAGAAAGTACCACTGTTCCTGAGCAAACAGTCACGGAGTCTCGTCGTAGTGGGAGGGTTTTTAAGAACCCAGTTCACTATTGTTTGGATGGAGAAACCAATATGGTTGTTGGTGACACTAGTGATGATGATCTGTTGTCTTTCAAATAGGCAATGTCTAGCCTTGAAAAGGAACTATGGCTTGAAGCCATGAAACAAGAAATGGAGTCCATGTACTCAAATTCCGTCTGGGATCTTGTGGAAGCACCTAGTGCCTTTAGGACCATTGGGTACAAGTGGATCTACAAGAAGAAATGAGGTGTTGATGGAAATATCGAGACTTATAAAGCTCGATTAGTGGCAAAGGGTTATACCCAAAGAGAAGGAGTGGACTATGAGGAAACTTTTAGTCCTGTAGCCATGCTCAAATCCATTCGCATCCTCCTACCCATAGCAGCTGCTCTCGACTATGAGATCTAGCAAATAGATGTCAAGACAGCTTTTCTTAATGGAAAGCTTGACGAAGTCATTTATATGGATCTTCCAGAAGGATTTAAAGTGGTTGGACAAGAAGGAAAAGTTTGCAAGTTCAATAGGTCCATTTATGGACTTAATCAAGCTTCTTATTCCTGGAATCTTAGGTTTGATGAAATAATCAAAACCTATGGCTTTGAACAAAATATTGATGAGTCATGTGTTTACCAATTGAAGGCAAATCAAATAGTGGTATTCCTAGTTCCTTATGTAGATGATATCTTACTCATTGGAAACAATGTTAAGAAATTATTAGATGTGAAGAATTGGCTGAGCACTCAATTCCAGATGATGGATTTGGGCGAAGCAAGTTATGTTCTAGGTATCCAAATTATCAGGGATAGAAAGAACAGACTCTTAGCTCTATCTCAAGCAGCTTACATTGATAAAGTGCTTGAACGTTTCTCAATGACAAACTCCAAGAAAGGGCATCTACCATCCCACCATGGAATTCATCTTTCAAAGAAGCAGTCTCCCTAGACTCCTGAAGAGGAAGATGCAATGAGAAAAGTTCCTTACGCATACGCAGTTGGAAGTCTGATGTATGCCATGTTGTGTACTAGACCAGATATTTGCTATGCAGTGGAAGTAGTGAGCAGGTATCTGTCAAACCCAAGACCGGGACATTGGATAACAGTTAAGCATATCCTGAAGTATTTGAGACGAACTTGGGATTATATGTTAGTCTATAAGGGTGGTATTCTGAACCCTGTAGGCTACACCGATTCAGATTTTCAGACTGATGTCGATGACAGGAAGTCTACTTCTGGAATGGTGTTTACTCTTGGGGGTGGAGCTGTGATTTGGAGAAGCGTAAAGCAGTCTACAATCTCAGAGTCCACCATGGAGGCTGAGTACATAGCCTCGTCAGAAGCAGCTAAGGAAATAATCTGGCTAAAGAAATTCTATTAAGATCTTGGTGTTATTCCAGAAATGGATAAACTGCTTGTGTTGTTTTGTGATAATACAGGAGTGATAGCCAACTCGAAAGAACCTCGAAGTCACAAGAGGAGTAAGCATATAGAAAGGAAGTATCACATTATTCGAGAATATGTGGCCAAGGGAGATGTGAAGGTTATGAAGATTACAACTGAAGACAATCTTGCAGATCCGTTCACAAAGACACTACCAGAAGCTACATTTGATAAGCATATAAAGGAAATGGGATTAGTAGAATTAAGACATTTGTTTCAATTAGTGCAAGTGGGAGTTTGTTAGGGTTTTCTGCCCTAATTAATTCCCATATTCTTTGTAATCTCATTTTATTATCAATAAAAGAATAGAAATCATTTTTTGACTTGGTCAATCACTTTGCTCACATATTTTATTTTCATGATTATTTGTTTAATATAAACTTCTATTAAATCCCGAGCATATATCCAATCGCATTTATAGTGACTTAATCACAGTGGAATATAAATATGATTATATGTTCAAAATAAGTTAGTCCTAAGATTAGTCAGTGCACAGGATTTACATTGACTTGCCAATCTATGATATGATCTACTTACACATTACAGTGTTATGTTCTTTCCAGAACATTAGCAAAGTAGATAAGATCGGATGTATTTATTACATCGGACAAGACCGATATTGACAGTTGATAAGATAAGTAAACATGCCGTTATTATCTATTCTAGTCATATCATATAGTTTACCATAGGTCAATTCAATCTCAATTATGAGTGGCTAGTATTCTAACTGATTGTATTATTTGAGTTCTTTGACTTGTTCGTTACCAGCTTACCCTACGGACTAGCCCATACTTACATCTTGGGAACTTGGTAGTATAATTGAGTGAGAGTGTTAATCATAGATATGAACATCTATAACTTCTGATGAAGAAGTGAAACAATGGTTTCCTTTTAGTATGGTTCAAGGTGTTAAATGATAGAGATCTCATTTCAGTAATTAAATTAGTTACTAAAATATCATTTACAAGGAACTAAGCGTTTTAAGGATAAAATACAATGAGGGGTAAAATGGTATTTTAGTCCCATATCATTGTAGACCGTCTATATAGGATTGAGTGACAATTATGGTTGTAACAATGGATAATTAGTAGCGTATCTATAATTGTTATAAAGAGTTCTATGAATTCAAGAGTGCGAATTCTAAGTCTATAGTGAAGTCACGAAGAATTAATAAGTTAATAAATTTATTTGTTGGACTTATGATAACTTATTGGAGCTTGATTTCATAAGCCCATGGTCCTCATTGTACCTTGGATAAAATCATCTAGATGTCTCAATTAATTGATTTAATTATCAATTAGAACTATCAAAGTTGAGCAGGTCAATTTTGGATAGTTTCACAGAGTTATGTAGTTTTGAGAAGAAAAGATAAACTAAGGCAAATTTATTAATTAAGATAAACTGGTATCTAAATTAATAAATAAGTTTAAATCAAGGTTCAAATTATTAATAATTAATTTGATAAAGGATTTAAATAATTATTTAATTAATTAAATCAATAGAAAATAATACAGACCTTGATTTTAACTCCATTGGGCTTATAATCAAATGGAAAATTTCATGGGCCTAAAGCCCATGATAATTTCGACCTAGGGCTTCAAATTGGCTATTATTTTACTGATTTTTTAATTAAATTAAATTGCCTAATTGAGTCTATAAAAGGAGTGCTTAGAGAGAGTTAAAAATAATTAAGTCTAAAAAGATAAGTTTAATCACTGGTTTTCTAATAGTTTTAGATTCTCTCTAAAGACAAGTCATTTTCTAAGCCTCTTAGTTATTTTCTCTTCTTCTCTTTGTATCCATCTCATGTGTTGAGAATTTCCCACGTTAGTCTAGGTGATTGTAAGTATACATTGGAAGACTGTGAAGAAATTAGAAGAACGGTTCAGTTTCTTGATAATACTCTGCGACAGAAATGATACAAGAGTTAGAGAAACTGAAGGAAGGACTCTTTCATTCTGCTACACATACTGTAAGTATTCTTACCATTGTTTCTCTTTGAATTCAATTTTAGAAACATGTTCTAGGCTATCTCATATTAATTTGTTTAATATTAGATATACATGAAAATAAATAAAGATTCTGTATAAGTTTTCCTAACAGAGATGACGGTCCACTCATATGAGGAGGCGGGGGTTGCGACAAAGGTCCACTCATATGAGAAGCATAAGACTATCCTATATATATATAACAAAAAAAAAAAAAAATACAAAAGTAAAATATTATGTCGTTTTAAGATATCCTGTGATGATTTATAAAGTCGAATACTATCCCCGACCCCTATAAAGAACCCGATCGCCGACCCTATTTCGATCACGACCCGCGACCCCTAACCACGACCCTATAAAGACCTTATCCTGATCCCATACCATATCCTGACCCTATAGAGACCCGATCCTGACCCCCGAACCTATATAGACCCTGTCCCGACCCCCAACCCTATCCCCGACCCTGTTCTGTCGCTATCCCGACCTCCGACCCTATAAAGACCCGATCCCGAGCCCCAAACCTATAAAGACCCGATCCCGACCCGACCCCATAATGATCCTATCCCATGAGCCCGACCCACGACCTTGATCACTATCCCGACCTTGATCCCTATCCCGACCCACGACTCTCTCCCCGATCCCATTCCGACCCCTGAAACTATCTCGACCCCACCCTAATAAATTAAAACATAAATCTACAAAAAGATTGGGTAGCATATCCCCTATACTAATGACCTAGCTATCTATGAACAGTTGAAAAAAAATATTTCAAAAAATACACAATAAGTTTCTTCCTTATATCTCCACTGCACACAAACATTTTCCAGAACCTACTTTACTAATACATACAAGTTCATAACCTTTCATTATCACCGCATCACACAATATGTATATCAGAACCTACTTCACTATGGATGAATATTTAGGAAATTCAAACTTCTCTAACAATTGTAAATTATAATAATAATATTAAAATAAGAAATAATAGCCACCTCTATCCTGACCCAATAGAGCCATCTGTGAATAGTTAAAAAAAATATTTCAAACAAGACACAATAAGTTTCTTACTTATATCTCTGCAACACATAAACATTTCCCGGAGCCTACTTCATTAATACATACAAATTCATAACCTTTCGTTATCACTGCAGCACACAATATGTATCTCAGAACCTACTTCACTATGGATGAATATTTAGGATATTCAAACTCCTCTAACAATTGTAAATTATAATAATAATATTGAAACAATAAATAAGAGTCGTCACTGTAGATCAAGATGTCTTCACCAAAACAGCGTCATTGTAGGTCCATATGTATAGCAACCTACAGCGACGACAAAACGCAGTCGTCGCAGTAGGGAATCCTTTTTTTTCAGTTGGATTGGGATATTGCGACGACATGTCATCGCTGTATGTGGTTACAAAATTTGAAAATTTGAATTTAAAAAACTCCTACAGCGAGCACATGTCGTCGCTGTAGGTCCGTCGACCACCCCATCTACAGCGACGACATATCGTTGCTGGGGAGTGTGTGGGTTTATATACCTACAGCAACGACATGTCATCGTCGTAGTGTCACAAAATCTCAGAATTTCATGTTCAGCGAGCACCCTACGGCAACGACATGTCGTCGTTGTAGGTATATAATTTTTTTTAAAAATTAATTAATTATATTGCTTAAATTTATTTAATAAAATATTAATTAAATAAATAAAACCAATTTATTTAATTAAATAATAAAACCAATTCAACAATATCCATAGTCTCCAAAATGTAAAAAACAAAACATAAGTAGTATTGTCTCCAAAATAAAAAAAAACAACACAAAATATTAATAAGTTCAAAATAATAATATAATAAAACTAAATGTCATCAAAATCAATTCCAAAGTTATTATCGTCGGGCTATAGTGGTGGTTGTGGTGGTGGTTGTGGTAGTTGCTATTGTGGTGGCTATGGTAGTTCTGGCGGCTGTGGTTGTTGTGGTTGAAAGTTTACCATCATGGACTGTATCTTATTCATGTCCAAGTTGACAGGCTAAAATTATGGAGTTTGGATGTTCGAATTTGGTTCTTGCAAAAATTGTTGCATTTGGCAGAAGTTGTTAATCTAGGTCATAATGGCTTGACTAAAGTGTTGAATCATGGACTGGAAAGCCTCAGGTGGAACCGTTGGAGGGCCGACTGTGGTGGACGAAAATGTTGATGCCTCTAATTATTAAGAGGATCTGGTGGCACCTAAGGCAAATGTACTAGTGCCCTTCAACTTGCATCCAATACCTCGGTTGTGGCCACGACGTTGACCAAGTACCTTTGAGATGACTTGTGTCTCATTGATAGTGGCACTTCCTATTAAAGATTGGGATTGGGATTGGGATTGGGGTTGGGATTGTGTTTGGACTTCTTGCTGTAAGGCATCCTACAGTTTAGAAACAAGACAATTAATACATAATATAATTGAATAATATACATATATAAAAAACTTAAAAAATTACTTACATATGCATCGTTGGCATTCGTGTTCACCCATCCACATGTCAAATGATTTTGCATGCCATGAAATGTATTAATAATGCTGGGCAGTTGCTTAGTCTGAAGATTCATCTTTAAAAAACAAAATTTAACAAAATATAAATTAAATATTGAAATTATTATTAAGATAACTTAAAATATTTCAAATTATCTATATATTTTTATTTACCTTCTTAAATCGAGCAGAAGCATATATAAGAGGTCGATCCATGGAGACTTGGATACTTCTATTTTGCTCTATTGGCAGCATTTGCCTTTGAGCGTGCCATGAACTGTTGAATAGTGAAAATGTCAACCAACTTCTACCAACTCTCATTGTCCATGTCCTCCGATGGATTCTTTCTGGTTGTCTCGATATCATCATACCCTCAATTTTCATTGAAGTGTCTTTTCCTGCAACCTTTTCTATCCTTGTAGCGATCCTAAAACTCTCGCTCAATCCTGGTCTCTATCAATCACCACTCAGAGAGAGCTCGTGGAAGAATGAAAAATTCCTTAAAAAGAATGGTTATAATTTTGAACTTATAAAAAAAACATTACATGTTAATAAGTTGATAACTTTACCTCAATCTATTGCTTCAATCATATCTTGTGCTCATCCGGAACACTCTGCTACGAGTCATAATATAACAATACATGGTGACCAATAAGGTTACCAATAAGTCTCATGAACAATGTCCCAAAATCACCAACTGCTTTGTAGGTTCCCTCCTTTAGATCAAATTGTAGAGCCAATTGAACTTTATTGTTGTTGACGAGTTGCTGCAAAATTTTGGATCGAGACTGACCTCTTCTTTTTGCAGCAGTTTCTGCATATGTTAATTAAACAATAAAATTAAATTGAATAAAATAATAACAATTTGTCATTTATTGATAAAAGATAAATTAATTATAGTATATTACCTGTCTCACATGAAGTAGGAACTCGTGTGTGATTTGGAGGGGGATCACTCACTCCATCACCACCATGAGAACGAGCAACAGTAGCAGACATATCTTTGCAGTTTAAATAATTATTAACTTAAAATCAGTTATAGTTGGAGGTTAATTACATAACTCAAATAATTTCGACAATGCATTTAAAAATATTGGTTAAAAATTTTAAACACACTAACTTTAAAACTATTTTATAATTTTTAGTTTTTCTAAATCTACAAAAATTTCGGCAGCATAACGGTTATAATCTAGCCTATCCCGAAATTCAAAATATGCATAAAAACATATAAACGAGTCCCAGAATATACATAAAATTTAATACAATAATTTGAATTAACAAATAAACAACAAAAATATATTAAAAACATATTTCCAAATCAACATATTATTTATCTAACCTAACATATATATAATTTGAAACACAAATTTTATTTAACCTAACATATATACAATTGAAAACAAAAAATTAGTCTAACCTAACAATTTTTCATAAGTTAATATCAAATTAACTATAAAATAAATAAACATAAAAATTTAATTTAAAAACTATTTATGTATATAAATTAACTATCATTATTTATCAATACACTAATAATCCCAAAACAAAACAAAAAAATATTAAAAATTGGAAACAATAACCAAAAGCTAGAGATTATATCTAAAGACTCCAATGCAATCTGAAAAAACAAAAAAATTAACAAACATTTATCAATTAAAATACGAATCAATCACAAAACAAAATATAAATGCAAATTACAAACAATACCCAAAGGCTTGGGATGATATCAATGAATTGTGCAAAGGCTCGGGATGCTCTCAATGAATTGGGTAAAGGCTCGAGATGCTCCAATACAATATGAAAACAAAAAAAAATCAATAAAAAGTTTAAAAAACATACAAAATACACACAAATAATCATGAAAAACTCAATTTAAAAGAAATAACTACATTATTGGGTATAAAGGAACTAACATTAACAATGGGGGGGGGGGGGGGGGGGCCCAAAAATGGTGTTGGAACTCCTTGGGTGACATTGGGAGGCGCTGGACAGAGGAGAAAACGAAGAGAAATCCTCTCTGACTTTGAAGAAAATTGAGCAAAAATGAGGAAGAAACACTCTGTTTGGGTGGTTATGTTGATGTGACCTACAACGACGACGTGTTGTCGCTATACGGAATGAAAATAGGCAACCAAGTCTTCGCGGTTAAGTTCCCTCCCTATCCTACAGCGATGACATGTCGTTGCTCTAGAGTAACTTATTTCCCTCCATTTTTTTCCATGAGGACTCTATTGTGACAACCAGTCGTCCCTATGGAGGGTGCAAATAGGCAACCAATTCTTGGCGGTTGAGTTCCCTCCCCATCCTACAGCGACACACATATTTCCCTTTTTTTCGACGAAGACCCTATAGCGACGACATGTCATCGCCGTAGAGTCAGTTCCTACCACTTGTTCCTTCCATCATATTGTCGTTGTAGCTTATTTTTTTAATAAATTTAAAAAAATCGTGGATTTTGACTACATACATCAGCGACTTTGGAGTCGTTGCAATACATGTCGTCTCTTGTAGTGTCTTTCAAATACCACCAAACATTAATTAAAAACAATAAGCAAAACTTTTACCTAGACTAAATTTAACCAAAATATTAATTGAAATGTACCAGATTAATTAAAACAATTAACAAAACTTTCAATTTTAATTTCTAAATAACAAATTTATCAATAAATACATAAACACACAATTATACAAATATTCATATACATAAATATAAAAACACATAACACATACCTAGAGGGATCTAAAAGAAAGAGCTTCAAAAATTACACGAATTTATTTTCTCCTTAACAGAAAACAAAAGTTAGTAAAATAAAATAAAATAAATTATAACACATAAAAAAATACTTAAAAATATGTATATATACATATATATATGTATATATACACGACACACACATATCACACAAACACACACACATATATATTTATATATATAAATTCACACACATATATATACATATATCACACATATTGTAAAGTCTCAAATTCCCTAATTTGACTTAGTGCCTTGATTAGGGGGTCAGGAGAGAAATAACTGGTTTATTGTATTATTATGTGATAATATGCATTATTATGTGAGTTATATTATTATATGATTTAATTGGCATGCAATTGGGCCTGTTTCTTATTAGAAGGACATTTTAGTATTTTTGGCCCGTTGAGGGCATAATTGTGTATATGTGCATGAATGTGATCCTAGGGAGCAAGTTAGTGGTTTAGTCATAATGGGGTAAAATATCGGGCTCTGGGTGTGCCTAGGAATAATTTGGTAACTTAGTACACTGCTCAGATTGATTGGGTAATAGGAAATTGTTTGGTAATTATTTGTCGATATTGGAATTAACGGGAATTATAAGGTGTTAATTATGATTAACAGGATATGTGGCAAAATACTAAATTTGCCTTGAGGGCTTTGAGAGAGAAATGTGGCCTAGGGGCATGTAGGTCTTTTGGGCAAAAAGTAGTGAGTTAGGTCACTAAATCCTTTAGCACGAAGAAACCCAAAGAACCCCCCCCCCCCTTTCATTTCTCTTTCTCTCTCTCTCTATCTTGGATTTATATTTGGAGGAAACTAGAGAATCATAGAAGCTAAGGCTTGGGAATTTAAAACTTGAGGTCTACAGTTTGATTAGTTGCAGCTAAGAGGTGGAATTCAAAACTCAGTTATGCTATAAACTATATTTTTAATTGAATTTAGTTTTGTTTTTGGGTGTTCTTGAGCTTGAGGTTCAAGGTATTGAATTGAGTTTTTGGTGGGGTTTTGAGTGAGTTTGAGCTTGGCATTTGCTGCTGGTTTAGTGTTGATGTTGCTCTGAGATTGGAGTGCGATTTTGAGATTGTTTGAAAATGATTTTTGGTAAGTTTGGCTGTGGAAAACAGGGGAAATTCTATGTTTGTAGGGTCTCGCTGTGACCCTATTCTCGTGGTGCTGCAACCCATGCGAACCAAGGGCGCAAGGGGCTCTATTTTTAGTAGGCGCGTCGCGACCCTCAGGGTTAATTTGCGGCGTGTGTCCCTGGGTAGAGGCAGGGGGAGGCCTCAGATTGAAGGCGCGTCGTGACTCTCAGGGGAAAGTCGTGGCCCACATAGACAGCTTTAGCCAAGTTAGGATTTGAGTGATGGGAACTAAAACCTAAGGGCTCGTACTACCCAGTTTAGTAGATTTCGAGGTTCCGGAGGCTAGGACTCGGTCCAGAAGCCTTTATTCGCTCATTATTGATGGGATTCTATATTTTTTTATGACTAGGTTACCGCTAGGGGCACAAAATCAGGATCGTGCTCGAGGGTCATTCTTATTTTACTTTACACTCAGACCTGAGGTACGTGATGTACATGATTAGGGCTTGGCTCAAATGTTGAATATAGGTTTGATTAGGGCTTGGGACACTATAAATGGGCATGATTATGATTATGTCTGTGTTGTTCAATAAGCATGTTGAATGCTCTGTATCTGGATATTTTGTATATGATTTATGCTTGTCTGCTTTATCTGATTGAAAAACTTGAATTATTAGTCAAGAACAGTGATAACGCATTGAGTGCTGTCAAAAGCATTGACTTATGAGTCAATGGCGGCAATAATGCGCTGAGCGCTGGTCGATATGGTTAGGCCTAATCAGCAGCGCATCATACGCTTGTTTGAGCCAATGGTCGTGGAAAATTAAGCGTCAGGTACGCTGGGCAAGCTCCAAGGTTGGTTATACAGAGGATAGAACAATGGGCCCCGAGGTGACTTATTAGTCCCATATCCTAGGACTAGGCCCCAGTATAATTTATTAATCATGTTATTTAAGCAACGGACCCAAGTATGATTTATTAATCCCGTAATTTGGGCAACAGACCCTAGTATGATTAATCAATCATGTATTTTGGGCAAAGGGCCCCGGTATGATTCATTAATTATTTAATTAGGGGATCTAGGCCCCATATGACGTTGTAGTCATTTATGTGAATGGTATGCATGCATGATTTGGGTTATTATTGCTAGGCATGCTTTTTATGATTTGGTAAAGTGTTATTAACTGCTCATGGGTGCTATGTGTTGCAGGTAAGGAGAAAGGGAAGCTGGATCAGCCATGAGTTGGAGAGGTTCAGTGGTGACGTGTACATATGCGGCTGCTCAACCACCACGGCCTGAGTTTCACAGAGGAACTAGGGTTAAACCCTATTTTTTCGGCTTAGGTCGGCTGGTTGTAACTTTTGAGTTGTAAATACTCTTTTGTAACTATAAACAACTTTGTAAACGTTTATTATGGGATGCCATGTAAAACTTAACGTTTTAACAAAATAAATATTCCTTTTGACAAATTTTTTTAACCCTAACCAATTAATCATGTTTAGTTACATAGTTATGGCCAAATAACTCATTTAGCAAGCCTAACACTATTTAAATTACATAGTGTAACAGTCTTGGCTAACCAGAGTATTACACATATATATACACGACACACACATATGTATACATACTTAACAAATAAAAACACAAAAATAAAAATAAATAAATAAAAAGAAAAAAAGAAAAAGAAAAATAAATTTAAAATTCAAATAAAAACATAAAAAAGTAAGAAAATAAAAACATAAAAAATAAATAGAAAAATAATAAAAACATAAAAAAAATTTAAAATAAAAATAAAATAAAATATATCACAAAAACACACACATATATATACATGACACACATACATATACACACGGCAGAAAAAAAAACAATAAAAATTAAAATTAAAACTCACTAACATACAAAAACACATACACATAAATATATATTTAAATATATTAAATAAAAACTTTAAAAAATAATAAAAAAATAGAAAATAAAATACATATATATAACTATATATGTTGGTGGTTGGGGCTTGGTGTGTTAGGAATGAGTTTCCTAATACGCAGCGGAATGGTAGCGGGGTTGGCCCAGTGTACAACAAACAATTTTTGTAACATATTTAAACTACATTTTAAATATGCGGATCCATTAATATACATACATTAATCATAAGCAAGATAGGGATAGAAATCATACCTCCTGAAGCTTATCAAGTTTCCTTGCTATCTTTTCGTATTAAGAACGATCTTCCTATCAAAGCTGCTCCCACATACTCACACTAAGATCTTCCACAACGTTCTCTACACCTCAAGAAGTGTGTGGGCCCTTGGAGAATAAATGATAGTTAATTTGTGATTCTACTTGATGTACTCAACACATGAGATCAAGAGAATAAGGCCTTAGATTGGTTCTGTATCTTTTCAGAGAGAGATAGAAAAATATCGTTCTTTTCTTCACAAAGCGAAAGACTGTCTTGAATTTTCTGTATATATTTTCTGATAAGTCTTACTTAAATAGAAAATATTTAATTTGAAAAATAAATTTGTAACCAACTTACAATTCATCTTTTAATTAATTAATTATTTTATTAATGAAAATATCCAAAAACTAATTTTTTGAATTATCCATTAATTAACTAATTAATTAATTAATTAAAATTGAAAAATCTATCCTTGAAAAATATGCAGTACATGGTTTGTGTGTGGTCGTGTAACACTCTAATTTTTAGGGATATTTGATTTTTCTATTTTTATTTAATTATTTATTCAAACTACTTTGTGAGATAAAAATCTAACAATCAGATAATTAATTCAAATTTAAATTAAATATTTTTTTAACTAATTATAAAATATAATTAATTATTTGAATAAATATCAATCTATTAAGTTCAATCCAATTTGAACTTATCAGATCATTATCTCCCACTCAAATAAATATATTTAATTATTTCTACCAATTACTTAAATCAAATATAATTTAGAAAATAGATATTGAATTTATTATAATTAATTAATTATTTAATTTGATTTTGAAATTAATTTAATTATTTAATATAATTTCAAAAATTACATTATAATTAAATATTAATTAATTTTGTTAATTACAACTAATTGGTAATTAATGAATTAATCAATATTATTATATAATTGCATATTTGGCCCGAAAAATAAATTTCTTCTTAAATATGTCTTTCAGCTATTTTTCCTTTTATATCAACTCTTGCCTTGAATAGTGTTGATAGAGCCGATGTGGAGATCTATGGACCTATAATTCCAAACTCCAATAAATTTGAGATTATTAATTAAACTCTTTAACTAAATAATCTTAATTTATTAATCTCATGATTATTCCACTATAAATATGAGACTGCACTATTGTAATTATAGACATTTCATTTACTGAGTACTTTATAATGATAAAACGTCCATTGATATAATCATTACATACAAATTAACCCTCTAATAATGGTTCATAATTAATCGGGAATAAAATTACCGTTTTACCCTTTTAATTATATCTTGTTTCCTTAAGTACCATTGTCTTTACTAATGAAGGTTAACTCATTACTAAATTATGAATTTGAGCTTAATAACCTTTTGAGTTCCAAAAGTGTAGTGCACCAAAATATTTTTTTTTACATTATTAAAATTTTTGTGATTTATTTTATTTAAATGTTAAGTGTGATGAATTGTTTTATTTAAGTGTTGTTATTTTTATTTGGATAATTATTTGTTTTATTTGATTGTTTATTATTTTATTTAATTGTTAGAATTGTTTGGTTAATTAATTTAATAAGTGAATAATTGTGTAACATGTTTATTTTACTATTAGTGTTACATTTTAATTAAGTGTGACAATTGAGGTAATTATGTGAGCTATGGTGGAATGCACTAAGGTGCATGATAGATAGTAATGCACCCTAGTGATTTAGTGTGTGCTAGTGCATGGTAGCATGGTGCACATGTGTAGATTTTCTACACATTTTATATTTCCTTATTTTAGATTTTATTTGAGTTAATTTATTTATTTAAAAAAAAAAAAAGGGGAAGAAGAGTGTTTGGGCGTGTGACCTAGTGGGAAAGGAATGATTTCTTTTAAGTAATAAAAATAAAAAATTGAAGACAATAGTTATTTTGGGGATAGGCATGATCATTTTTTTTTATTCCTTTATATCTATTTAAATAAAGAGAAATTAAGAGAAAATAAATGGAAAAAGGAAACTTACCTTATTGTGTTGGGGAGGCTTTATGAGAGGATTATGATAAAGGGGAAATGAAAGAGGAGAAGAGCCATTTGCTCTTGTGTGGCTGCCGTGACCTAGAGAGAGAGAGAGAGAGAGTGGCGTGTAGAGAGAGAGAGAGAGAGAGAGAGAGAGGAAGAAAGAAAGAAAGGAAGAAGGAAGGAGAAGGTGAAGAGGAACCCATCTTAGAGTATGTCCTCTTGTATTTCTTATTTGTATAATCTCTTTTTATTGATAATATGTTATTGACTTGTGTTATTGTTGTGTGTGTTTGGGTTCTTTCTTCTCCTCATGGTGGTTTTCCAATAAAAACCCTAGGATTGAACAAGGGTGTGGAGTTTGGGTATTGATCTTATTGTGTTCTTGATTTTACAATCAAGAGAGGTAATGGTCTTTTCTTAGCCCTTATATTGTTTTTGGTGGGTTGTCTATGAGGTTTTGACGATGATGCTAATGGTTGATTTTGGTAGGATTGGTGTATATGATTTGTATATTGTGAGAGTATGATTTGTGTTAAAAGGGTTGTGATGTTGATTTTGCTATGCATAAAAATTGGTGATAATCTATGAATGCATGCATGGAGATTTCGGCCTAGGCATACCTAAGTATGTTCTTGATATTTTTGTGATGATGAGTGAACTTCAATATAGTAGATCCATGTTTTAGGACCTATGTGATATGGGTAAGATAATAATTGGCACTCTTGATATTTTGATCCAAGAAATTTTGATAGATGCATGTTATATTGTGAATGATTAAATTATAAGATGCATGAAAATCATGATAGAAACATGTTAGGATAATATAAGATATATGTGAATATGGTGCTTATGAGTTATTATATGTTATTGCCATTGTTAGTGTTTTGTTGGTTTTCAATGGAATAGAAAAAAATGGTTTTAAAAGAATTCATGTGAATATGTTAGTGATATTAGAATCATGCATATTATAAGAGTATGATGAGATTTTAAACATGTATGATTTTATGTAATTTTTGGGACAAAAGTTGAGTTTTATGAGGAATTAAGCTTGCTGTTTTTTTTTGTAAATAATTGGGTAAAAGTTGATAAAAAGATGAGTTGCATGCATAAGTAATGTTCTTGATGTTATGTTAATTTTTATGAAATTAAAAATGGGATTTTAAGTCTCATGTTATGATATTTTACTCAAATAATTACCTACTGAATTTTTATTGATTTTTTTAGAAAATATGAGCTTTTAAATTGATTATGGTGATTTTTAATGATAAAAACAATTGCTGGAATTTTTGTAATAGAATATGAAGTAAATGTCACTAAAAAGAATTGAATAAGTTTTTGGATTAAATTATTTTTCCTAAGTTATGGTAATATTGAAAAATGGTATTTTTAATGGTATAAATGCATATTTTGATAAGTTATGATTTTTCCTTTATTTTGATTGAGAAAAATATTTAGATTCTATTTGTTTGTGATTTTTGAGAAAATAAATGGTGGCTGAAAGTTTGATTTAAAAAGGTTAAAAATTGTTATTTAATTGTCACATATGGATTTTGTCACATAAAACTAAGTCTTAAATAATTTAAATAGAAATATATTTTTCCACACTTAAAAATATATTTTTCACATCATTATGTAACACAATGATAAAATTTATTTTTCTAAAGAAACATATTAAAAATAGGCATTTTAATTAAATCCAAGCTTTTTGGTTAATTCTTTGTAATTTGAGATTAATGAATGAAATTTGTCACATATTTTATTTTTAAGCTAAAATAAAATAATTTTATAAAATAAATAATGTTTTGAGAAATTTAATCAACTTAGAAATTTTTAAGAAAAATAAAGCATGTAATATGTCTATTGATTTTAAAACAATAAAAGTAAGAAATGTAGAATTATCGTTTTTGAAAACGTCTTTATTACGCAATGTTCCCACGTATGCATGTTACATGCAAATCTACTTTTACGTCCAAAATTATGTTTAATATTCAACTATGTGGTTGTTATAAAACGATCATGCATGTAAAATGGGTAAAACGAGCATTATTCTTTTTGGCGATAATTGCATGTTTAATGTAACTGTTATCATGAGTGCATGACCCATGCACACATGAGTTGTATGGAAGGGCAAAATAGTAATTTTATAAACCTAAGAAATGTTATTTTGATTATGATATAGGCTCGTTGAAAGATTGTGAAATTCTTAGCTTGGACCTGAGGTAAGGAAGTTAGATAGATTCTATGATTTTATGCTGTGAATGGTAAGACTGTTGTGTGAATGAATTGTTATGAATTATGAATGCCATAACGTGATGATATGTTGAATGTGATATGTGTATGGATGTTAGATACATCAAACCAGTTACGATGTCAGATACATCAAACAGAATACGATGTTAGATACATCAAACAGATTACGATGTCAGATACATCGAACGAGTTACTAAGGACATTGAGACGTGACTCCTAGGGCGGACGCACCGAGGTTATTCAAGGACCAGTGATCTCTTGTTTACCTCATAGGGTGACATGGACAACTAGCGTTCAATGCTCATCATGTATGCTGTATGTTTGTGATATGATGATATGTCACGATTATGTTATGATATGATGATATGTTACGATTATGTTATGATATGATGATATGTTACGATTATGTTATGATATGATGATATGTTATGATTATGTTATGATATACCATGATGTTTTAGATGAACGCTAGTGTTTGTATTTGTTGTATTCTTACTTGCTTATTTGTTTGTACTTCCTTACTGGGCTTTTAGCTCACCCCCCTTACTTTCCTTCTAGGTAGAAAATAGGATTTCTCTATAGCACGCGTGGTGACGTGAGGAGTTCTTTCATCATGGGGTGTATGGCGTGGGGTAATCCTATGGACGAAAAACAATCGACGTAGAACGCCATTTTTAAATTATGTTTTGTTTTTAAGAGACTTTCCTAAACTATCAGTGGGACTCCGTTATTTAAATTTTTGGTTTTCTTTGACATTTGCATAAAAAACCTATGTTTTATTTTAAAACTTGTGGCGCCAACTTGCATGGTTTTAAATAAGTCCCCCTGAGACTTTGATAATGAATGTTATTCTTTTATAAACTATGTTATGCGAATGTTTTGTAAGTATTAGTTTAGGGCGTTCTTTACAAAAAGTCAACCCTTAAGAGAACTATTATTCAATCTATTGCGAGAAGGCATAGATTCCATATATGTATATTATGTCTCCGACCATTTACATTAATGAGTTCCCAAAACAAAAGTTTATAGCCTGATCATTTTGACAGACCCTAATGAGTGAATCAAAGAACTCATATAACATAAACAGGAGTTCATAGTAATTTCACGGTTAAGATCTATTTGTATATGATCATCAGTTGATATATTTAATTAATACTTCGAAACGGTATTTAACTAAGAATTAATAAATATATCTGGTCCAGTTCTATATATTCTTTAATATATAAAGTACCTCCACTATAGTGTCCTACTACACTAGTGGTTCGAATCTAGGTCACATGTCTTCATAATACTAGTGGACCGCACTTGCATTAATTAATCTAAAAATTCCATAACTTTATTTTACTGCGAACTATTCAAGTTTATTTATCTCAAACACAATCTTCTTATACCAATACATGTTTGAGATCACATATATGAACTTAGGAATTTTCTCATATTTACTTAATATTATCACAGAATAATATAGTCCATAAAATATATGCATAACAAATTCAATTTATTTCTTAAAGCAATGTCAACTACATATGCTTTCAGGGTACAATTCCCAACATGGTGGTGGCGGGGCACGGTGGTGGTGGGGTGCAGTGGTGGCGGGCTGCGGTGGTGGCTGGGGCGTGGTGGTGGCCGGGGTGTGGTGCTGGCCTGAGAGAGGAGAGATCGGAGAGAGAGAGAAAGCGCGAGTCCGAGGAGAAGGTTGAGAGAGAGAGGGCGGGTCCAACGAGAAGGTGGTCAAAGAGAGAGAGAGAGAGAGAGGGTGGCCAGAGACGAGAAAGAGGAGAGATCGAGGAGAGAGAAGGGATGGGGTTGGAGAAATCAAGGAGAGAGTTTTTTTTTTTTTTTTTTGCAGAAAAGAAAATGAAGGAGAAGAATCTGAAGGGCTGGGGTTATTGAGGTCACTATTAGCGGCGACACATGTCCCTGCTAATAGGTGAGAAAAAAAATTAGGTGGGAAAATTCCCATGTTTTTTTCTGAATTTTTTTAAGATTATTAGGTTGTCGCCCCTAATATTACAAAATTCGCTGCTAATATTGATCCATATTTAAAAACATTGTTCGCGATGATATTAGCAGCGAAAACGTGGTTTTCCCGCTAATAATGTCATTAGTAGAGGTGATTTTAAGTCACCGCTAATAGTGTCGTTCCTAAAAATCATTTTTCTTGTAGTGGATGGTGTTAATCAGAGTGGGTGCTTTAATGGTGCTTCAATCTAAAGGGATGGTCGAGGGTAGAAATTTGAAGGAGACGGATAGAGATATATGCTTTTTGAGTGAGAAAAAGAGCTTCAATGGTAACGTAGTGGTGGTGATGCCGCCATGGTAGAGAGAGAGAGAGAGAGAGAGAGAGAGAGAGAGAGAGATAAGTTAGGAGGGAAAGAAGTAACAGAGGGGTATTATAGTAATTTTTTTATTTTTGTGATGCCACATAATTTTATCATATTTTAGAATTAGTGTGTATTGTGATGCATAAGTTTCCACTCTTAAATTTGGAAAAGTAAGGGGTAGAGTTCACATTTGCTAGGCATCGAATAAAGTAAATACATATCACAAAACACCGGCATAATATGAGCCTTAGCCATTTAGAATATTTTTATTCAAAAGTTATGAATTTATCATTTTTGCTTTGTTTTTGGAATTTTCTTTCCTACGAAAGCTTCATACGTCAATATTTTTCTACGTCTATTAGGTCACCATGCTGGCATTCCAAGTTTCCTAATCACGGCACGACAGGAGATAAAAAGAATTTCGAATTTGTTTTCCTTATTATTTTGGATTTTGAAGAAAACTGAGAGAAAAATTTTAATTAAAAAATTCCAGATCCCTGCATCTTATTAAATCCAACGTTTTCTTGTCCTTTTTGTTATAAAAATCCTTGTCTAATTTATAACTATAATTTATTTTTCCTCAAATAATGTATTTTATATATGTGTTTGGTATGAGGTTTGAGATTGTGAGAGTAAAACTAGAGGTTTAGATTAAGGAAATGCGAAACTCTAATATTTAAAGGGATTAAGATTACTCTCAAATCAAGCAAAAAAATGAGACTCATTTGGAAACACAAACCCAAACTATTAAAAATAAATTTACTAAATATGGGTTAGATTTGACATTCACTACAAGAAAATTAGCTATTAGAGGCGGACCCAGTCCGCCTATATTGTTCAGGTTATTAGCGGCAGACTAGACACTACTACAAAAAAGACATTTTAGGACTTGCAATGAAAAGTTTCTAGGACTCGCGGGGAGCGAGTCCTCTATTTGAGAGCCTTAAAAACTGAGGATTTTAGGACTCACTTTGTGAGTCCTAAAAGAATGTTTTCAGGACTCGCAAGAGGCTTTTTAGGACTCGCAAGTTTTCACTACTACCAAAAAAAAGCTGTTTAGGATTCGCAATGTGTGTCCTAAAATATTTTTTTGAGTACCTTTTAATTAATTATAATTTTATTTTATAAATCAATATTTGGGTAAAATGCCCAATTTTTTTTTAAATCCCATTATTGCTTAATGAATATTTATATACTTATATATTTAAAATAAATAAATTATAGAAAATATTAGAAATATTACTATGATTAGTTGAATGAATATATTAAAGATACAAGAAAACAAAATCAAAGCAAACATTGTTGAGATAACTACACGCACATGCAAACATTAATCTACACCAATAATATTATATGATTATATAAAATCAACATGAATAACATATGTTTACCTAACTAATTCTCAAACAAAACTTTTCCATGTCAAAGTAATAAAGATCCAAACAAATACAAATCAGAAATAGAAGACTAAGAACTGAAAATCCAAACAAACACAACCTGGGAGCCACCACCTGAAAATGAAGACCCGCCTGCGAGCCACCACCTAAAAATGAAGACCTGTCTGCGAGCCACCACCTAAAAATGAAGACCTGCCTGCGAGCCACCACTACCGCGAGCTACACTCACTGCCAGCACTCGCCTGCGAGCCACCACCTACGAGCCACTGAGATGTGAGTCCCACCTCCACGAGCCACCGTTGCAGCGAACCCCTCCGCTAGCCACCGCCTCATCATGAGCCACCGGCGTTGATGTGACACATCTACTTGAGCGAGCCGCGGATCTCGTCGACGGCGTCCATGTGCGGCCATCGCAGGGGTCGGGATGGGGAGAACAACAACTTGGAAAGGCAGGGGAGAAGAGGGTCGGGAGGGAGGAGAATCCGAGAGAGGAAGGCTGAAACATTTTAGGGTTAGTGTGTGTTTTAGACTTTAGTTTTTGGTTAGATTTTTTTTTAAAATACAATATTCGGGTATAACCCCAAATAAATAAAATTAAATTTTCTTTCTTTTAAAAAAAATAAAAATGAAAGAAATCTGTATTTTTTAATTTAGTTATTAAAATAAAGCTTTAATTTATTCATTTATTTGTCATTTTTTACTTAAAAGATTTTAGGACACTCAAAGTGAGCCCTTTAAAGTCACCACTAATATTACACTTAAATTTTCTATTAAGGTTTTTTAGGAGCCACATATGTTTTTATGACACTCATTGCGAGCACTAAAATGTGTTTTTGAGGAAAATTGGAGGGAATTTGAAATTTTTTAAAATTCAAACTTTTAGGGTAGACATAAGTTTTTAGGACTCTCAATGCGAGTCCTAAAAACATTGTTGCGAGTCCTAAAAAAGTCCAGGAGGTGTTTGTCTAAAAAAAACTCAAACTTTTAGGACACACATAGTTTTTAGGACTCGTGCGAGTCCTAAAAATTCCAAGAGGCTTTTTTAGGACTCGCATTTAGGTGAGTGTCCTAAAAGGTGTCCTAAAAAAGTGTTTTTGTAGTAGTGAGGGGGTTCGCCGCTAATAATTTGTAATTATAAATAAAAAATATAATACTATCTGCCGCTAATATACCAAAAAAAATGCATGAGCAAGCGTTAGTTTTTTTTTAAGATTTATTAGCTGCGGGTAATCACCTTTATTAGAGGCGGACTATCCGCTGCTAATACTATTATTAGCGGCGGGAATACTCTTCCAGTTTAAAATTTTCATAGCCCTCGCCCGCGTCTTCTATTCTCCCAATCTCCTTCTTCTGTTCTCTCGTTTCCCCTCTCCATAGTTCTCTTCTCTTCTCTCAGGCTCAAGGCAACGACCCAAGCTTGATCCTTCTCTCTCGAATCTTCTCTTCCCTCTCAAGGCAACGGTAACAACAACATTTCCCATTTTGGTTAGCTCTCTATTATTTTGGTTTGGATTTATTCTGGGTAGCTTTAGCATCTTTAGGGTCTTCATTACAATCTTTTTTTGTCTTGTGTGATTTTTTTCTTTATCAGCGGCTCACCCAGACACAGGCTCACCCACGACAGCGGCTCTCCTTCACAGATTTGGATTATACATTATTTGAAAATACACAAGTATAGTAACTACATGTTTTTCTAAAACAAATATTTTGTATTTGGGGTGTTGAGTCCTTTGGTTGGTCTTAGTATGCGTTTATGTTAATAATACTCCTCCACAATAGTGTCCTGAATGCTAAAATGTTTTGAGTATAATAATTTCATTTAAAATATATTAATTTATTGTTAGTCAGCATACTAATTTACACTTTGTGAAAATATTTTATTTAATGTTAGTCAGCATAATAATTTTGTTTCCTTCGCAAAATATATTAATACACACACTCTTGCTCACTTTTTGCTAAGTATGAGCTTTGTATTATTTCTTAGATTCGCAAAGTTTATTAGTTTTAATTAAAATCATTTTGAAAGAATCTCATTTGTTATGTCAAGGTTCCTCCAATGCACACTATAGGTTTTGAAAGAATTTCACTTGTTAATAAACATGTTTCATTTGTTAAAAATGTTAGTATTTATTAAAATTATTAAACATAAATAATAAAAAGTGTTATGGTTGAAAATCTAATAATATTAAATAATGTTAGTATTTATTAAAATTATTACAAATAATTAAATTATGGTTGTTTAATATAAATGTAATTATTATAAATGAATTTAATTGATTTTACAATTATTAAATTATATTTATTAATTTTGCAATTATAAATAGAAAAATAACTTAATTTTAGAATAATTATAATAAATGTATAATAAATTATCATAAATAATTTGCGAATAAAAAGAAGTAATCATAAAATAACATAAGTTATAATAAAATAACATGAGATAAATTAAAATAAATTTTACCATGAATAAAAAAAATAGTTCTAGTTAACTATAGTAATAATTAAGTAAGTAATAAGAGATCATAAAACTCAAGTTTGTCTAGGAATAACACTTCTCATAAGACATCATAAAATATTTAAAATAATAAACTTTTAAAAATGATCGGATTAGGACATTTGCTCTTCTTTCTTCCCTTTCTTATACTCTTTTATATCACCGTAGATGGCGATTGATAAATCTTGGACAACATTGAGAAATCGTGGTTGTGTAGAATATTGGAATGGTCTATAAGATTTTTTGAGGATGGCGTTGGAACATAAAGATTCCGATGGAAGAATTCGATGCTCGTGTGTGAGATGCAATAATAATAGATTGGAATCTTTGGATGTTGTGTGAGCACATGTATTCATTAGGGCTTTTCATCAAGCTTATGATAAGTGGATTTTTCATGGTGAGGTGGAAGAAATTGTTGTCGATGAAGTGGTTGATGAGAATAAAGATGATGAGATGATTCACGTTGTGGAAGACTTCCTTTTACTGACAACTGAGGAAGTAGAAACGGATCCCGATGGGAGTCAGTATAATGACGAGTTATTTGAGGAGATTGAAGAGGAGTTGTATCTTGGCTTTGGTTGGATTTCATCCCTGAACTTTTTATCAAAGTTATTGCATCTAAAAGTTAGAGCGAAGGTGCCTAACAACATATTTGATGAATTGCTGATGTTGTTAAAGTTTGCCTTTTCGATGGAAAACAAAACTCTATCATCGTACTACGAGGCGAAAAAGAGATTGAAAAAATTAGGGTTGGGATTAGAGTCCATCCATATGTGTTAGTATGATTGCTGCTTATTTTACAATGAGCATGCATCTAAAGAGACATGCCTAGTATGTGGAAGTAGTAGATGGATTACTTCTGAAATGACGAAAGGAAAAAAAGTGCCACACAAGAAGATGCGTTACTTTGCGTTGACACCTCGGTTGAAAAGATTATACAGTTGAAGGACTATAGTGAAACACATGATATGGCATCACAACGAGAAATCGAAAGATGATGGGGTGATGCGACACCCGGTGGATGGCTCTGCATGGAAGGACTTTGGTGTCAAGCATCTTGATTTTTTAAGGGATCCCAGAATTGTTCGTTTGGGCTTAGCTATCAATGGATTTAATCCATTTGGCAACACGAACCTCGCATACAACATGTGGTTTGTGGTGTTGCCAAACTATAGTCTGCCACCTTGGTTGTGTATGAAAGACAATTATTTCATGTTGATCCTCCTTATTCCCAAGCAAAAATCACCAGGTAAGGACATGGATGTATTTCTAAGACCATTGGTTGATGAGTTGAAGGAACTGTGGGTTAACAGAGTTGTTATAAGAGATAGTATGACCAACACGATGTTGAAGATGCGGGCAGCTCTTTTGTGGAGAGTGAACGAATTTCTAGCTCACCGCAGTTTTTCTAGATGGAGTGATCAGGGAAACAAAGCTTGTCTTACGTGTAATGAAGACACAACTTCCATACGAGTGATCGGTATGTAGTGCACCAATTTTTTTTTTAGATTATTTAAATTCTGTGTTTTATTTTATTTAAATGTTAAGTGTGATGAATTTTTTTATTTAAATGTTGTTTATTTTATTTAGTTGTTGTTTGTTTTATTTGGTTTGTTTGATTTAATTGTTAGAATTGTTTGGTATAATCTTTTGAATTTAAATTTGTTAATTGTTTGTTTGGTTAATTATTTTAATAAGTGAATAATTGTGTAACATGTTTATTTTACTATTAGTGTTACATTTTATACAAGTGTGACAATTGATGTGATTATGTGGGATTTGGTTGAATGCACTAAGGTGCATGGTAGATAGTGATGCACCCTAGTGATTTAGTGTGTGCAAGTATATGTTAATAAGGTGCACATGTGTGGATTTTCTGCACATTTTATAATTTCCATTTATTTGATATTTTTGGGTAGTTTTATTTAATTAATAGGAAAATAAATAAATAAAATACAAAGAGGCAAGTGGTGTGGACGTGTAGTGTAGGATATTAGGGGGATTGATTGATATCTTTCCATTTTTTCTTTTAAGGGAATAAAATTTAATTGGATGAGGATAGTCATTTTGGGAAACCACCATTTGACTCTAATCTTTTATAATAAAAGAAAAATAAAAGAAATTAAAGGAAAATGAAGAAGAAAGGAAACTTACCATTTCCTCTTGATGGTGGCTTTATGGAAATGAGAATTTAAAAAGGGGATTAAGAAGGGAATAGGCCATTTGGCCGTGACCTAGAGAGAAGATAGAGAGAGAGGGAGGCGAGCTAGAGAGAGAGAAAGGAAGGGCTGCCATATTTTTTTCTAGAAAAGAAGAAGAAGAAAAGAAAGAAAGAGAAGGAGGAAAAGAAGAGGGTTTCGAACCCTAGGTAAGAATCTATCAACTAGTGTTTCACATATGTGCATTTGGATCTTCTCCTCTTCTCTAATCTAAGGTTGATTTTGTGGTTTCTTTCTTTGGGTGTATGGTGTTTGGAAATCCTCTATAGGTGACAAGGTTTTCTTGCTAGAGTGTTCTTGATTCAACAATCAAGAGAGGTAATGGTTTTTCTTAGCCTATATATTGGTTTTAATGGGTTTATCTTTGAGGTTGTTGATATTGATGTTAATGGTTTGATTATTGTAGGATTGATGATTATGATTTGTATTTTTAAAGGGAATATGTTTTGTTTAAAAAGGGCTCATGGGAATGATTGAGAAAATGGATTTGATAGGGTTTATATGAGGTTATATTTTATGGTTATATTGCTATGGTTATTTTTTTTTTAGTCTTTGATTTATGTAAAATGGCAAAAATGATGATAGATGCATACTAGGTTTTATGTGAAGGTAGATGGGAATTTTGTGATGTTTTATGGTGGATCTTAAATGTTTAGGCCTAGGGGTAAAAAGTTCAATCATGTGCATTTTCTTGTGTGTTTTGAAATAATAACGATTTTAGAAATATGATAAGATGTATGTGATTTTTGTACCAATGAATCATGATATGCATAAAAGGAGAAATGATAGAAATATGTTAGGGTTATTATAAAGGCATGTATGAAATATGGTGTTTATGAATTAATGTATGTTATTGCCATTGTTATTTTTGTTGGATTTCATGTGTAGATTCAATGGAATAGAAAAATGGGATTTTATAAGATTGAATGCGAATATGTTAGTAATATTCTTAGAATTATGTATATAATAAGAGCATGATGAGATTTTGGACATATATGATTTTATATGAAATTTTTGGGATAAAAGATTAATTTCATGAGAAATTAAGCTTGCTGATTTTGTAAATGATTGGGTAAAAGTTTGATAAAAAAAATGATTTGCATGCATAAGTAATGTCCTTGATGTTATGTTAATTTTATGAAATTAAAAATGGTATTTTAAGTCCCAATAAAATGATATTTTGCTCAAATAAATACCTACAGAATTTTTATTGTATTTTTTTTAGAAAAATATGAGGTTTTAAACTGAATATGGTGATTTTTTAAAGATAAAAATGGTTGCTGGAATTTTTGTAAAAAAATGTGAAGTATGTTTCACTAAATTAAATTTGATGAATTTTTTAAATAAAATTAATACCCTGAATTATGGTAATATTAAAAGTGGTATTTTAATATGGTATGAATGCATATTTTGATAGATTATGATTTTTCTTTATTTTGATTGATAAAATATTTAGATTCAATCTATTTGTGATTTTTAAAGAAATTAAATAGTGACTGAAAGTTTGGTTTAAAAAGTTTAAAAATGACTATTTAATTATCACATATGGATTTATGTTACATAAAACTAAGTCTTAAATAATTTAAATAAAATATATTTTTCCCACACTTAAATATATATTTTTCTCACATCATTTATGTAAGAGAATTAACCAATATCAAATTTGATTTTTCTAAAGAAACATATTGATCATAGGTATTTTAATTAAATTCCAAGCTTTTATTATTTCTTTGTAAATTGAGAATAATAAAGGAAATTGTCACATATTTTTTTTAAAGCTAAATCAAATTATTTTATAAAATAAAATAATATTTTGAGAAATTTAATCAACCTAGAAATTTTAAGAAAAATAAAGCATGTTATATGTCTATTAATTTAAAACGATAAAAGTAAGAAATGTAGAATTATCGTTTTTAAAACGTTTAAATTACGCAATGTTTCCACATATGCATGTTACATGCAAATCCACTTTTACGTCAAAAATTATGTTTATTAATCAACTATGTGGTTTTTATAGAAAGATCATGCATGTAAAATAGGTAAAATGAACATTATTCTTTTATGGCTTTATGTGTAGTTAAGAATAATTGCATGTGTGTAACTCTTATTATGTGTGCATGGCCCATGCACATATAAGTTGTATGAAAGGGCAATATAGTAATTTTATGAACCTAAGAAATGCTGTTTTGTTTATGGTATAGGCTTGTTGAGAGGTTGTGAAATTTCTTAGCTCGGACTTGAGGTAAGGAAGTTAGATAGATTCTATGATTTTATGCTATGAATGGTAAGACTATTGTATGAATGAATTGTTATGAATTATGAATGCTATAATGTGATGATATGTAACTTGTATGAATATGATATGTTTATGGATGTTAGCGTGATGAACGCGACACATCAAATGGGTTACTAAGGATATAAAGACGTAACCCGAGTTACTAAGGATATAAAGGCGTAACTCCTAGGGCGGACGCGCTGAGGTTATTCAAGAACCAGAGACTCTTGTTTACCTCATAGGGTGACATGGACAACTAGCGGCCATGCTCATCATGTATGCTGTATGACTGTGATATGATGATATGTTACGATTACGTTATGATATGCTATGATGATATGTTACGATTACGTTATGATATGCAATGATGATATGTTACGATTACGTTATGATATGCAATGATGATATGTTACGATTAAGTTATGATATACTATGATGATATGTTACGATAATGTTATGATATGCCATGATGTGTTAGATGAACGTTAGTGTTCGTATTTGTTGTATCCTTACTTGCTTATTGTTTGTACTTCCTTACTGGGCTTTTAGCTCACCCCCTTACTTTCCTTCCAGGTAGCAAATAGGATTTCTTTATGGCACGCGTGGTGACGTGAGGAGTTCTATCGTCGTGAGGTGTATGGCGTGGGGCATCCTATGGACGGAAAAACGATCATCTTAGGACACCATTCAAATTATGTTATGTTTTAAGAGACTTTCCAAATTATCAGTGGGACTTAGATATTTAATTTTTGTTTCTTTTGAACTTTGCATAAAAATTCATGTTTTCTTTTAAAACTAATGGCGCCAACTTGCATGGTTTTAAGCAAGTCCCCACTGAGACCTTGATAATAAGTGGTTTTCTTTTATAAACAACGTTATGTGAATGTTTTATTAAGTATTAGTTTAGGGCGTTCTTTACACGGTAAGACATCTTATGTTGGTCACAGAAGATTCTTGCCAAGTACTCATCGAATGAGAAGAGACACTGAGTTCGATGGAGAAGCTTAGACAAGATGTCCTCCAAGATGATTTACTTGTAAGGATATACTAGAACAAGTTAATGCTCTTGCACTGCAAGTTCCAAGAAAACACGTCCAGTTTGGGGGTGTGAAACGTAAAAGAGGTGTAAATGAAGGTAATTGGAGGGAAAAAAAACATCTTCTACGAGCTTGAGTATTGGTGTACAAAAAAATTACAACACAATATAGATGTCATGCGTGTTGAGAAGAATGTGTATGATAATCTCCTTGGCACCTTATTAGACAATGAGAAATCTAAGGACACCATTAATGCAAGACATGATTTGAAAAAGATGGATGTGAGGGAATCATTGTTGATTTATGCAGATGAGAAAGGGAAGTTGATGAAGTCGCACGCTCCTTATGTGTTAACTACAGTGCAGAGGCAACCGTTTTTTTAGTTTATAAAAGGAGTTAGATTTCCAGATGGCTTTTGTTCAAATTTGAAAAAGAAAGCGTCTGAGAATGATACAAATATTCTTGGGTTTAATTCACACGAGTATCATGTGATAATGCAACAATTACTTTTTCTCGGTGTTCGAAAGTTTCTCCCAAAATATATATCAACCACCATCACAAAATTGTGCAATTTCTTTAGGGAATATGTTCAAGGACTTTAAATGTTAAAGATATGGAGGAAGCACAAAATAACCGTATTCAGATATTGTGCAAGATGGAGTTGATTTTTCCTCTAGATTTTTTTGACATAATAATTCATTTGGTCTTACATTTTCCAGAATAAGCTTTATTGGGTGGCTCGGTATTTATGAGGTGGATGTATCCTTTTGAAAGGTACATGAAAAAAGTTGAATTTCGTTCGTGGTTTCATAAGAAGGTAGCTTTGAAATTTGAACTTTTATTTTATTAATAATATTTTTTGTGAATCTAATACAATTTTATCTATTTAGATATATGACTTGCATAAGCTTGGGTCTTTGGCAAATTGTGATGAATCGCTAGCTTTAGCATCTAGGTCAGATCATTTGGCAATCTACTACCAAGGTTGTATTGTCAATGGTGTTCGATTTATTGCATACGACTGAGATAAAAAGCATACCACATAGAATAGTGGACTGTCTATTGCTGGAATAGAAGGTTTTAATTATTACGGCAAGCTTGAAGAAGTAGTGACACTATCTTGCACTGGTGCATTTTCAGTGTCATTATTTTGGTGCAAATGATTTATTACAAATCCAAGAAGGAAGAAAACAGTCATTGAAAATAATATCACCAGTATAAACGTCAGTGGTGAATGGTACAAAGATGAGTTGTATATACTTGCTAGCCAAGCTAAGCAAGGTTTCTATCTCGATGATCTACTTAGAAGTTGTGATTGGAAAATTGTAGAAGATGTGAATCATCAAAAAATTTGGGACAATAATGAAAATTCTGATGAGGTTAATGATGTTATTGATTTTGTACATGAAACAAGCTCATCAAATTTTGTGTTGACTGTGGACCTCGGAGAGTTGATTATGCAATCTAATCAACCTGCTGCATATGTGGGCTGATGCAGAGGGTGACAACGAAGGTGATATGCCAGAACATGAGGAAGTCGCAGATGCAGAGGATGAATTGCTAGTTGAGCTATGTGAGGATGAAAATGTGTCTCTGATTACTTATGGAAATGATAGTGATTACTCTATTTAGTTTTTCTATTTGTGTAATAGCGGTATATATTGAAATATAATAAAGTTTTTTGTAATTATTATTGTTATCCCCGTTTCTTCCCGGGTGTTCGAGCCCACCCTCTAAACCCGTGGGCCGCCTGGTTTGGAGTTAAGGCCCAGATTAGGCCCGTTTGGCGAGAGGAAAATGGATGTTAGCAGCCCAAGTCTGGGCAAGGCTCAAAGCCATCTGGGAGTTCGGATCGGGACCTCCGCTAGGGGAAGTAGGTATGGTCCCAGGACCACTCCCCCCAACGCCCTGAGGTGCGGCAAAGAAGGACGCGGCTCGGGAAACCAAGATAGAAGCCGGGATCACTATGGATAGTCCTGGACCTTGATAAACGGTCTGGGATCCTGGTAGATGGTCTGGGACCTTGGTGAACGAAGGGGGATGTGGGTAAACGAACCCGGGTCGGTTGTCCGAGGCTGGCAAGGTAAAGTGCCCAAGATACTAACATCGTCCCATGAAGCGTGGGGGTTGTCCCCACGCTTAAACCTGCCGAAGAGGCTACCTCGGGATTGCACACCATTGGTTCAGAACTGCGCAGCCACAACTCTGACTGATCTTGTCCCCCAAATCTTCCTCGTAGCCCAGAGAACCCAAACTGAAACTCCTGTTTGTCTCATGCCTTAGAATAAGATATTGTTTGGTTTGGCCCAATGGGCTTAGCTTATTGTACGTTTCTTATTTTATTCCTTTGTATTGGCTCCCATCTGAGAAGCCAATGATATTTACACCCTTATTGGGCCCGGGTCAGCCCGGCCCAAGCCCAGTGCACTCTTGTGCCTATAAATACGGATAGCAATGCACTTAGGAGGCGATCGAGATTTTGATTATAAGCAGTTACTCTGCAAAAACTTGTAGAAAAACTCCATTGTCAAAGGTTCTCTAAGCTCTAATACAACTGTCTCGTGGACTAAGGCTTATTAACGCCCCAACCACGTAAATACCTTGTCTTTACTCCTTTAATCCTTTCTTCTAAGATCTCTAATCTTCTATTATTAAGGTTTCCGAAAAACTCGGTAAACATTTTGGTGCTTTCATTAAGAGCCTGAGAAAGCTAGAGTTGATCTTGAACGTTGGCAACAATAGTGAACACAAGACACACCACTTTCGACCCTACTAATCAAGAACAAGGAAATGGAGAGCCACTGCCCAACCAGCCTCTTCCTTAGGGTCAGTCTGAAGATGCACCTCATCAGATGTCCCAGCCTGACAGGTCGCACAACTACGAAGGCGAGGCAGAATATGAGGAAGATTGCTATGAGGAAGAGGAGGGAAATGAGGGGGAATACCACGATCCCAAAGCTGAGGACCCCATGATCCTTGAAGAAGTAGACCTTAACCAGGAGGACCCAGAGGTGACTAAACTGAGATAGCAGGTCCTGGACCAAGAGGCCATGATTGCCGAGCAAAAGGAAGCCATTGAACGGATGCAAGAGTCCCTCCAAGCCCTGTAAACTTTCATAGCCGCCTAAGGATTAGCGACTAGCCCTGTAGTCGTTCCGCCTCTAGGAACGCAGCCGTCCGCTCCGCAAGCTAGGAACGGTGCACCCAGAGAGGCGAGGTCGATTCTCGTTCCGGGACAAGATCCCGGACAGGTTCCCGTTAACCCGGCCCAAGAGAAAGGGAAGGCCAAAGAAAACCCCCAAAAGGGAGTCCCTCCTGTCCAGAAGACCGGGTCCCGTCCCTGGGTGCTCCCTAGGAAAGAGAAGGTGCGCCCCGTCCCATGACAAGGCCACCCAATCAATCCGCTAGGGACGTGCCTACAAGGTACCAGGCCCCGGCTCGCCCCAGGGCGGACCGGACGGGAACGGTCTTTGCCCCCAAGCACTTCTGTGAACCGGCGCAACCTGGAGCGCCAGCAAAACGACGAGCTAAACGCCCCCAGTTTCGGGGATGATACATCTCGGGTAGACCTGCGCGATGGGCTGAATGCTCGAAAGGAGCGGGCCTGGAAAGAAAAGATTTGCCCCCGAGATGGCGATTTGAGAAACAATCTGAATGACAGAAGGAATGAGAGAGTTTCCTTGGAGGATGGTACGGCCAAACAGTTCATGGAACAGCTGGCCGCCTTAAAGAAAGTCATGGACTGCTTGGTCCGCAAGTAGGAGGGAGCCGACACTGATTCCGATGAGGAAGACAAGGAGCCCTGCGCCAGGCACATCTTGGATGTGGTGCTCCCCAAAGGATTCAAAATGGAAAGCCTGCACGCTTATACTGGGAACACCGACCTCTGAGACCATTTATCGCGCTATAATCATTTGATGACCGTAGCCCACGTCTACGACAACAGAGAGTGCCTCTGTTTCTCGATTACTCTAGGCAGACCTGCTGAAGAATGGTGGAAGAGGCTTAAGCTGGGATCCATCCAATCCTGGTTCAGACTGCAGTCGGCTTTCTGCAAACAGTTCGTGGCCGCCATGAGGATGGACATGCAGATTAGTGCCCTCGCCAACATCAAGCAGCTCCCCATAGAGACGTTAAGGGCCTACATCCAGTGCATCACTGAGGAAGCCTCCAAGACCAAGGTGGACGATGGGAAGCGCCTGGTGGCCCCACAATCCGGGATTCTGGCCAGACCTCCCCTCTGGGACGACATGCAGCGCAGCAAGGCGGCTACCCTCGAGGAATTCATAAGAAGGGCCCAAGGCTTCATTAACTGGGGGGAGTCTCAAATCCAAGCATTTGGGTGGAAACCAACACCTCAGCCAAGTGCCCAGACATTTATGGGATATGGGATGCAGTACCTGTCCCTGCAGTACGTCGCTCCCCCGATTGCGCCGAGGTCGGCAGCAGCACCAGGAATGACCTTTATTGCACCTATGGTGTATGGCCCTGCCCCTTCGGGGTACGCCCCGGCCCAGCTTACCCCTTATTCTGGGTACGGAATCACGCCAGTCGGGTACAGCGCTGCTCCAGTCGGAGCCCCGCTGTCCCAAGTTGGGGGAACCGAAGCCAGTGTGAATCCCTCCCGGGGAAAGAGATCCGGGAAGGGACAAAATTGGGCCAAGCCGTCTAAGAAGGGCAAGAAGAGCCACGAACCCCAATATTCAGAGTACACCAACCTTGTGGATACCAGGGAGAACATCTACTTGGCCACTGAAAGGATGGTCCATTACTGGAAACCGACCCCCATGTTCAAAGGAGGAAGGAATCCGAGGGATACTAGCAAGCGGTGTGCTTACCATAAGGAGGTGGGCCACACAACCGAAGAATGCCGGTAGCTCAAGGACGAGATCGAAAATTTGATCAAACTGGGACACCTCCACCAATGGGTCAGGATGCCCATGGGAATTCCGGGATTGTCAGCAGTCCCCAGGCAATCCACGATCCTGGGCGCACCTGGAGCGTACCTACCTCCCCAGGGAGGATACGCAAAGGGTCCAGGACCATAGGCCCCTGAGGGGTGCCCTTGCCGTGTAGGCACCCGGACCCGGAATGCCTTCCCCAGCTGGGACTGCGCCCCCACGAGTAGATGGTCACGTAGCCACCATCTCGGGCGGGCCCCATCTGGGAGGATCGTCCCGAAATGATCAGAAGCGTTACCTCAGCGAGCTTGACCATGACCAAGAGGTATGCGCCCTAGTCCAGGCACCCGTCCAATGCCCGAAGTTGATGAACCTCCCCATCACCTTCACGGAAGATGACGTCCGCAATGTCCATTTCCCGCATCACGGCCCTATGGTCATTGATGCCCAAATCTCCAACAAGATGGTGTCCAGAGTACTGGTGGACGACGGAA
This sequence comes from Humulus lupulus, assembly GCF_963169125.1. Taxonomy (NCBI): domain Eukaryota; kingdom Viridiplantae; phylum Streptophyta; class Magnoliopsida; order Rosales; family Cannabaceae; genus Humulus; species Humulus lupulus. Next base: position 278,587,101 of record NC_084794.1, on the reverse strand, counting down.
GCTTCATCAACATTCTGTTCAAACTTGCATTCATTGTGAATGGCTTGACCGAGGCAGACCTAGACTTGTGCCCAACCCAGATCTACGACTTTAATGGGGACTCAATACTCCCAATGGGAAAAATCCAGTTGCCTGTAACTCTGGGGAACAAGATGCAAAGCTCATTCAAATTTTGTACGTTCATGGTGGTGGACTGACCCACCGCTTACAACATCATTTTTGGTCGGCCCACATTGGTCGATTTAGGGGCAATCACCTCCATCCGTCACTTATGCATGAAATTCCCTTGCGATAACAGGGGAGTGGGAATAGTCCGGGGAGATCAGAAGAGCGTGCGGAAATTCTACCATGTATCCTCTCGACCCGTGTGCATTGTCTGCGAAGAGCCCCTTGAGGAAATCTCCAATCTAGTCCTGCCCCCTCCCCCAGCAAGATGGTTTTTCTGGGGTGAGGACGAGCTGGATCCACGTATAGGGGAGGACCGCGTCCTAGAGCCCATGGAGGAGATTGAAGAAGTGTGCATCAGTTACACAGACCCGACCAAAGTAATCCAAGTCGGGAAGACCTGAAAGCAGAGGTTCGGGTTGCAATCATCGCCCGGGTAAAGGAGAACCAGGACGTCTGTGCCTGGTCTCATTCGGATATGACTGGGATCAACCGCAATATCATATGCCATGCCTTGAACATCAAGAAAGGTGCGACTCCGGTTTGGCAAAAAACGAAGGCCCCTTGGGGCAGAAAGGGCGGAATTCCTCAAGCTAGAAGTTGAAAAGTTATACTCGATCAACTTCATCTGAGAAGCTTTGTATCCCGTGTAGCTTGCCAACCCAGTTTTGGTGCCTAAGCCAAACGGGACCTGGAGGACATGCATTGACTTCACGGATCCAAACAAAGCTTACCCTAAAGATTGCTTCCTGCTCCCTTGGATCGATCAGATGGTGGACACAACGTCTTGATATGAGATCTTGAGTTTCATGGACGCCTACTCAGGTTACAATCAGATCTCTATGCACGTAGCGGACCAGGAACACACCAGCTTCCAAATGGACAAGGGGGTGTACTGCTACATTGTCATGCCCTTCGGACTCAAGAACGTCGGAGCCACCTATTAGAGGCTAGTGAACAGAATGTTCCGGGCCCAGCTAGTACGAAACATGGAGGTGTACATCGACAACATGCTGGGCAAATCCAAAACCTCCGCCTAACATTCTGACAAGCTGACCGAAGCCTTCGCGATCATTCGAAGGTACGGGATGAAGTTGAATCCCAAAAAATGCACCTTCGGCGTAGCATCCAGTAAGTTCCTGGGGTTCATAGTAAGCTTCCGGGAAATAGAATCCAATCTTGACAAAATCAAGGCACTGGTTGAGATGCCTTCGCCCCGGAAGCACAAAGATGTACAAAGCCTGACTGGAACGATAGTCACTTTGAGTTGTTTCATCTCGAAGGCCATGGACAAGTGCATCCCGTTCTTCAATGTCCTTCGGGGAAGCCAACGGTTCGAATGGTCAGCCAAGTGCGAAGAGGCTTTCCAACGACTGAAAGAGCACCTATCCCAAGCGCTGATACTGGAAAAACCAGTGGAGGGGGAACCGCTATACCTCTATTTGGTCGTGACCGAACACATGATCAGCGCCGCCCTAGTGCGCGAGGACGGGAAGGCCCAGCTCCCAGTCTACTACGTAAGCAAAGATTATTGGGTGCAAAATCACGATATCCACTAATCGAAAAGTTAACCTTTTGTCTACTAATCGCATCTCGGAAGCTCAAGCCTTATTTTCTGTCTCATGCCATAAGAGTTCTGACCAACCATCCTTTGTGGCAAGTGTTGCAGAAACCTGAATCATCAGGGAGACTCTTGAAGTGGGCCATGGAACTGAGTCAGTTCGACATCGCTTACATCCCTAGAACCTCAATCAAGGGGCAGACCCTAGCCGACTTCATCGTGGAATGCTCTGGGATCACTGAAGAAGACGATCCCACAGATCCCCCATCGCTCGTATGGAAGGTGTTCGTAGATGAGGCCTCAAATGAAAAAAGAGCAGGGGCCGGAATCACCCTTGTCTTGCCTCAGGGGCACCAATTACAAAATTTCCTACGTTTCTAGTTCAAGGCTTCGAACAACGAGGCCGAGCACGACGCCATGTTGGTCGGGTTGTGCCTGGCCCGGGAAGTAGGGGCCGCAAACCTGGAGATCTATAGCAATTCCTAGTTGGTTGTCAGGCAGATCTCGTGAGAATATAAAACTAAAGGGGAAAAGATGGCAGCTTATGTGACTCAGATGCAAGAGATGCTTCAAACTTTCAAGAAGCACTCCATTGCCAGATCCCCAGGGAGCAAAACGTGTTTGCAGACACTCTAGCAAAATTGGCCACGAATGCTGAGGCAGAGCTTTTTGGGCTAGTCCCGATCAACCATCTCCCCATACCAAGTATTCTGACCTCCGCGATCAATGTGGTCGACTACTCCACGTCTTGGATGGGACCCATCATCCAATACCTGACAACCGGGGGGTTGCCAGCGGACAGGGCGACAGCCAGGAAGCTTCATTACCAGGTCCACAGGTACGTCATGATGGACGGAAAGCTCTATCATAGGGGATTGTCCATGCCATACCTCCGATGTGTATTCGAGACTGAAATGAGTGCAATCCTGCATGAAGTGCACGAAGGATTCTGCGGAGATCATACAGCCGGACTCAGCTTGTCCAAGAAGATCCTGCGCCAAGGATATTTCTGGGCAACCATGAAAAAAGACTGTATTGATTATGCCCACAAATGCGAGGAGTGCCAAAGGTACGCGAAGATCCCGCAAGACCCTCTGATGGAAATAACCCTAATGACCAGTCCCTGGCCCTTCGCGGTACGAGGAATCGACCTAGTAGGATCGCTCCCGACTGGGAGAGGAGGTGTGAAGTATGTAATTGTGGTTATTGACTACTATACCAAGTGGGTCGAAGCGGAGCCCATGAACACCATCACCTTAAAGAAGGCCTTGGACTTCGTCGTCAACAACATTGTATGGCGGTACAGGCTCCCCTACAAGATTGTGTCCGACAATGGGAAGCAGTTTGACAGCGTCCACTTCACGGATTTATGTGAAAGACATGACATCATCAAGAGCTTCTCCACGGTCGCCAGACCTCAAGAAAACAGGAAAACAAAGGCCGTCAATAAAATCTTGAAGGGGACATTAAAGAAAAAGCTTCAAGCGTGCAAGAGCAAGTGGCTAGAAGAGTTGCCCCGCGTACTATGGGCATACCGGACAACCGAACGAACGTCTACCGGACACACTCCTTACTCCATGGTGTACGCGTGCAAAGCTGTCATCCCAGTAGAAACGACGATCCCATCCCATAGAAGAGACATGTACGATCCCACCCAGAACCACGCCTTAATCCAGGAATCCTTGGATCTCATCGACGAGATTCGGGAGGAATCGCAAGTCCAGTTGAAGATGTACCAGGGTAAATCGCTCGGCATTTTAACTCGAAAGTAAAAAGCCGAAGGTTTGAAACCGGTGACCTAGTCCTGAGAAGAGTCTTCCCTGCAACCCAAGATCTGGGAGTGGGGGTTATGGGCCCGAATTGGGAAGGGTCGTATGAAATTCAACACGAAGTATGTCCAGGAACGACTGTTTAAAGCGACTCGAAGGCACTGAGGTCCCCAGGGCCTGGAATGCGGAACATCTCCATAAATACTATCAGTAGTTAGGAGAACATGTTTTAGCTTTATATTTTCGTTGAAAACAATGTACGCCCCAGGAAAATTTCTTGAGCAATAAAATGGCATGTACAAAATGTCATAAAGAAATATTGTAAAACAATGAAAATTCTCATCTACCTCCATAAGCAAGTGACCCAAGACCAGTCTTTGCTTACTTGGGGGGGGGGGTATATCCATTATAAACAAATACTCCAGGATTGAACCAAGAACCAACCCAGATCGACAAGGTCTGGGGGGTGGAAGACCAAATGGACGTAAGGCTTAGGCCTAGTCCCAACCCGGACCGACAAGGTCTTGGGGGGGGGGGGGGGGGGTGAAGGCCCAAATGAACCTAAGGCTCAGGCCTGGTCCCAGATCAGACATATGCAGTCCGGGGCTATACAATATAAAGGACCCAAGGCTCAGGCCTGGTATCGGCCCGAACGAGCGCAATCTGGGAGATGAAATATCCAGTACGACGTACGGGCTAGCCCAGGTCCTAACCCAGACATGCATGTCAGGAAGATATAAAATACCTAAAACTTTATTGACCGTACGTGGTCCCAAATAACTAAATACCCGTCCGCGTCATTCCTTCAGTAGAACAGGATTATTAGAGCGTGAAACCCAGGTGTAAGTTGTCTAAAATTAGTCTTAAAAATGGCCCAGGCCGTGGGAACCTAACCTAGGGTTCAAAACAAACTAATCAACTAATCTCCGACGGTCCAGACCGTCGGATTTTCAACACGGGGAACTGGACAAAGACATTCAGGAACAATTATCAACTCCCTAATGGCCTAGGCTGTTGAAACCTGAGCAGTAGGATTAAACCAAGCTGATAGGTTAAAATCAGGGGTAATCTAGTCCAGGCCGTGGGGATCCGAAGACGGATCACCAGGACAGTTCCCGGCCGTTGGAACCGGGACCAAACACTAGACTCATTCATGAATAGTGGTAAAACACTTGGTGAAAGCTTAGTGAATAGAAACAAAGTAAATAAGAACACAAAAATTGTCTCAGACGCACCCGCGTCCATAAAAGTCTTACAAAATTAAAAAGAAAAACAAAAAGAGGACCCGGGCCTAGGCTTCGCCACACCCTGATGCATCTGGGATGGCTTCCTCTGCCTCATCCTCGTCCAGGGGCTCCGCGCCATCTTTCTCCTTGGCCTCAAATTCAGCCCTCTTTGTGGCAGGGTCGGGGTAGAGCAGGAGGTTCATGTTTTTGTCCTGGAGCCAGGCCATGTAGATAGCCTTGTCTAAGGTAGCCTCCAATGTGGCATCTGCCTGTTCTTTCTTGCGGCGGGTCTCATTGTGCGCCTTCACCTCCTGCTGGAGCAACTCGTCCAATTCATGGACCCAGGACTCCAGACCGGTGATATTATCTTGATCCTGGGTAGACTGGGCTGCGACCGCCTCTTGCAGAGCCTTTACTCGAAGGAGCTCCGCCTCTAGAATGGCCACTAGCTTTCCAGTCTCAGGTTCTCTCTGGGACATAGTCTCTTCAAGTTGAAACTTAGTCCGGGCGGCCTCTTCAGCCTCCTTGGCCAGGGATTCCTTAGCAGCTTCCCGCTGGTTCACGGCCGCCTCCAGCTCCAGTTGGATCATCTCCATATTCATGGAAATCTCGGCCGCCAAGTCAGCATTCCGATGAGCCAGTAGAGCGTCCTGGCAATGGTAGCGTACCATTTCAACTGAAGATTGGACATGGTGTTCCCCACCTGGTCCAACAAGTACGCCGCGAACGGAGTCGTGTCCTGCCCTAGTTTAAGGTGAAATCCCGTCTCGGCAACCAGCTGGTCCACGATCGGCTGGGGAGTGCTGAATGCTGCCAGACGCTCCGAGAACTCAACCTGACGGTGAATCATCACGGCCTAGTAGACCTCCTCTCTTTTCTCCCGACCGTTCGCCCACGTTCGGGTCACCAGCTTGGACTGCTCGTCCCACAGGACTGCTTCCCCCTCTTTGGGTAGAGCCTAATGGACAGGGAGCGCGTGCTCTTCTGGTATTTCCTTGGATGTGAGATGACTCTTGTTGAAAGATTCCTCGGCTGAGCCAACACCTTTAGTCTTGGCCCTCTTTGCCCCCACCACGGTGTCGCCAGCACCTGACTCCGCGGCTCTCTTCCTAAAACTCCGACTGACCAGGGGGTCCTGCTCCAAGTCAATTACCAGAGGACGAGCGGGGGGACTGGGGGCAGTTTCCAGATCGACGGTCATGATCAGGACCATGGCTAAAGCCTCCCCGACATAATGAGATTCCAGCACCAGCTTCGCCTTGGACACGCCTCTAGCAGCTTTCTTGGCTACAGCCTTTACCTTGGCAGCCCGAATCTTGAGGGCCTGTTTTATTTGTCCACAGGGTTGGACATGTCAGAATCTTCTGGAATAAACACAAACAAAAAGGGGTTAGAAAAATGATCAGATCAATGCGAATGAGTAATAACAAGACTAAGAATAGTGCGGGACGAACCCTTGTCCAGACCCCAGACTCGACTCAATTCTCCTAAGGCGAAGGAATGGATTCGATCTCCCATATCATCCGGGTATAGGAAGTTCCCATACTGGAGGAACCCGGATGAATACATCAGAGTTTCCGAATCGACAGTGACGGGAGACGAAGGCCTCATCTCCCCATCAACCCCAAACAGGGGGCCTCGATAAACTACTATGTTCCTAACTAAGTCCCCAACTCGGGGAGCATAAGTCAAAAGCAAAGGAGAATTACCTCGCCCTGATACACTAGCACCGGGGGTCCCCATGTTCGGTTGGGCTTTGTCAAAGAGGGCTTCCAGCTCCTCAGAGGCAGCGCTCTTCCTCTACTGAGCCTGGTCCCATTTCCTTTTGGTCACGTCAGCCTGAGCCGTATCCTCCACAGCCCTGATGTGCTCAAGGGAAAGCGCCTCCCTCAGCGCAGGGTCTTTCTCGCATTATATCCCCCGGAGGCTTGGGGCTGTGATCGTTTAGTTGGCTGCCAGCATCCCGACCACTCGGAGGTTGTTGGTGTTGACGTAGCCCCCCATATCCAAATCCTTCGCGCTCAGCTCGGAGTAAAATTTCTTCTTGTCTAGGATGAACTAGGTGAGGGGATTCTGGGCATAGGGTCCTGCCACCCAAGGCAATGAGTTGAGAATGAGGAATAAAAAGCGAAGACAAAAAAAAAGGAGGGAACAGGAAACCACTTACCCACTCGCTGGAAGGCCAGCATCAGCGTGGGGTTCTTTTCTATAAGAAACCCAGACGTCATGAACCAGTAATGTCTGACGTCCGGGGGGTGCTTCCAGGTGCTGGTAGGAGCAGGGTAGTTGCCCCACAGTTTAAGCCTCTAGAAGTCGTCCAGGGTCTTGTCCTTGACGTTGACCTGCGGCTCTAACTTGTAGAAATAAAACACCTCTGTCGGGGTCAGATATGATATGTTGAATACCTGGATGATAGATTGTTGATTTGTTGATTGTTATCACTGATTAAGTGAATGCTATGACATGTTGGATAATTGGTTAATGTCTTGTAAATAACTTGATTATCGTTATTGATTATGTTATTGTTGACGGTGAAATATCGTCAACGAAATTAGATCGAAAAACTCAAAGGTAAGTAAGGTGATGTTTAGATAAGAACTTAGAATGGACTTATGGAAGGATAAACACAGATCAACAATGGAGTAAAAACTATATATTGCTTAATAGCTTCAGCTTACAATGAATTTTCCAACCCCCTATTCTGAGGGGTCAAGCTCTATTAATAGTTGGGCTCTAATGGCCCCTTATACATGGTGGTCCCTTGGGACAAAATAGTACATGTCAGGGGTCTGCTCTAGTGGTGGTCGGCTCTAGTACGTGTCAGAGGTCTACAAAAGTACTCCTGTCTTGGTACCATATTATGCATCCACTACTTGTCGGGTACTGACCTCATAAGCGTGCTGAGGGAGTCCTGATCATGTACCATTCTTGTACTACCACTACCTGTCTGGCGTGGACGCTATATCCGTACTCTAACTCTTCTTGGTCTGTAGGCTCATTCTGTATCTCTCCTAGCTTCATGTCGAATCATTGTGAGGCCCCTTCTGACCCTCCTCGGCTGCATGTCAAAGAGACCTTGACTCTTCATCTCATGTGACTCATAGGGAGAGTGGTGCCCCGTTGGTGGCACTTACCTCAGGAAGAGAGGTAAGGCTTCTTCAACGAGGCCTGCTGCATGTGCGATGAGACATGATGCCTACGAATGAGATTAGGATCTCACCTTGCAAGACCATCGCTTCGCAACCCCTATGTCGCGAGGCCCTTGGTATGTGGCCAAGGAGTGTTTTGTGGAGGCCATGTCTCACGAGGCCCCGAAGGGTGCGAGACGCTTTGAGGGGGCTATGTCTTGTGAGGCCCCTAAGAATGCGAGATGCTTTGGGGAGACCATGTCCCGCGAGGCCGTTAACGACCCGACTGGTGCGAGAGGCGAAGCCTCGAGGCTCTTGGTGTGGCTGGTACGCGAGGCGAGGCCACTAGGCCCTTGTCGTGGCTGGTGCACGAGATGGCACCTGGACGAGGCAGGGGTCGTGGCTACGTGAGGCGTGAGGCCTGTTGGAGCGCCTGCGCGAGAGGTAACCTAGGCAAGGCAGGGGACGTGGCTGCGTGGGGTGCGAGGCCTGTTGGAGCGCTTGCGCGAGACGTCACCCAGGTGAGGCAGGTGCCGTGGCTACGTGGGGCGTGAGGCTTGTTGGAGCGCCTGCTCGAGACGTCACCCAAGCGAGGTAGGGATTGTGGCTGCATGGGGCACGAGGCCTGTTGGAGCGCCTGCGGAGACGTCACCCAGGCGATGCCCCTAGGCGCGCGAGACGGCGCCTCAGCGAGGCAGGGGCCGCAGCTGTGTGCGGTGTGAGGCCGCGGGTGCGCTTGCGTGAGATGACACCCGCACGAGGCCCGTAGGTTCGTGGACGACTTCGCGAGGCGTGGTGCATTTGCACGAGAAGGGTATGTCTAGGATGTAGCCAATATTGTAGGGATCGAAGGTTCCATCATTTGACCCGTGGCCTCTTGGGACTACCTTGGGTTTGTATTATGTTTTCTTTTGCCTTCCACAAAGGTCATTTTGTGCAACGTGGCCTATCCTCATGTAAGCATTTAGGCCTTAGGCTCTAGGCTTGCCGGATCTCTACAACTTAGCTTGTGTTGCTCGTTAGGTCAATTCTTTCATGTTCGCAAACCCTTACTCATCTCAATGCAGGATCATGTAAGTATTTTTTTTAAATGTGGATTTTTGGTATCCATACTTGCCCACTAGTCTATAGGGAGGCCTTTAGGCATCCTTGTAGACTCTTCTCTTTCTTTTCATTTTTTTTATTATTATATTTTTTTTATGCTCGAGGTCCTTTGGAGCGATGATTTTTCAATGCAATTTCGATGCTCTGCACTGAAATTTGACGAAAACTTTGGAAGTTCATATTTTTTCACTCAAATGTCTATTTGAGATATTTTTTTTTAATTTTGGTATTTTTTCAAGATCTACAAGATTAGAATAAGAGAGAGAGTGAGAGAAATGCAATGAGAGACGTTAGAGAGAGAGAGAGAGAGAGAGAGTTCGGACTAAGAGGGAAAATGTGTGTTTGAATGGTAGGAGTATTTCTGTCCAAAAAAATTAAAATTGTCATATATTTAAGATAGTAACTTATGTTGGCATATGACATTTTTTTAGTAAGTTATCATTATATAACTAAAATTATATATATTCTATGGCGTACATCGTTGTTAATTCAATAGTCGTAAAATAAATAAATAATTATGATAAAAGGACGAGACTTGACGAGTTATCATTTATTAAATTACAATATTTGAGTTGATTACGTAAATTAATATAAAGATTAGCTGTTTAGCTGAGGACCATTAAGTTATTTTAATTAGAAAAGGAAATGATTATATAGCTAGGTTTGCCATTTTGATTAATTAATCGCATCATTGTACTTAATTGTACAGGATAGCTCTTTCGATCAAATTGAGAGAATTGACATATATATAAATATATATGGGTACAATTATAGTAGGGATTAAACTCTAATTTTTTTTAATGGCGGTGTATAATGTAGTTAAATGGGGTGTCTCATAATTTTTCAGAATATTCTGTATAATTTATGATGTCAAAATCAATATATAAATAGCTTGTTGGATACTTTGTTTCAATATTTATACACGAGTGCAATAGATTATTTAAATCTTGATTTCGGCATCCTAAATTATTTATATTTTACAACTTATCTATATATAATCATGTAAAAAATATAGAGTTATAACTTATCTATATACCGAAAATACGTACCAAAAATACTTATCGGTAGTAATCAGAAGCAATCATCATTGCCGAATTTTTTAAAATGGTGTAGATATATACGTAGATATACTTCTCATGTTTTCTGATGTTCTAACTAACATTATATATATTAGTAGTGATTCACATGCAATGTATATACTAGCTGCAATCTTTTCTATTATCTTTTAAAACAAATAATTTATTTATATATATTTAAATTAAGATTTTAAAAAATATGATAACTATTTTGTAAGTTAACAATATGAATACTTTTCACATGTATTAGTGGTTTAGAGTTGTAATACTGCTAAAGAGTTCTTTAAAAAAAGATGAACTTTTGAATTTTTTTTTTAAAAAGGCTAAAAGAGTGAAAAAGAAAATGAGGTAAATTATTTGTTGGCTTGGCTAAATATATAAGGGAAGATAAGAAGTTTTATATTAGACTGTTGAAAAAGGAAAAATGGGTTTCAAAAGAAATTTGTTTGAAAAGAAATTAAATTAAATTCTAAAAATAGCTTTTTTTTGTACATGAAAAGAAAAACTTTTTTAAAGCAAAAATGCTTTGAGTTCAAAAGTTTTATAAGTATAGTCATCGTAGGTGCACTTTTGATGTTTCACATTAGGAGATGTGAGAGACATCCCACGTCTCTCAGTGGAAGACGTTGAAAGGTGTCAAAAAAAGGAAACTTTCAATGTCTCCCATTGGGAGACGTGGAATCTCTCTCACGTCTCCCAATGGGAGATATTGAAAAATCTCTTTTTTTTTTTTTTAAATTAATTAAATTTAATATTAATTTAAACAGATTTAATAATTATTTAAATTGAAGTTGACATAATTAATATAATGAAAATGCAAATCTTCATTAATGAAAATTTAAGTTATTTTACAGGATAAGCAATATTTGTTAGACATATGTAAAATTAACAGATATTGTACTATATATAAAGAAAGCGGTAAAAACTAATGAAACCTACTAATGTGGATGGTAACTTCATATTATCGGTAACATATATGTCGCCCTTTCTTATCGCAACTCATCAAGTTATGCCTTTGTATATGGTGCACTTGTTAGTTGCAAAAAATATAAAGTAAAATATATTTATTAATTATTTTACTACATTTATATATGGTTTAAAAAATAATTTTTAAACTTTAATTAATAATATTCTCAAGTAATGTCTTGGACTCGCAGTTTCAAGCAAATCCTTCAACATCCTCATCATGTAGTATCCACATGCCACATTGTCTGGTTGAGAATGCCTGGCTTAGAGAGCCTTTGTGTCTTGATATTGTGCGGCCTAATTGGATAAATAGTGGTTCTATTTCTGTTCAAGAAAAGATTAAGGCTTGTAAGGGTGCTTTACATGAATGGGGGAGGAATAATACTGACAATTTTCATGAGCGTATTACTCAATATAAATGCCAGATGAAAAGGTTGAGAAATAACGCTGATTCTGTCTTAGTGGCTGGTTATGCAAATGCAAAAAAAAGTCTTGATGAAGTATTGCATCAGAAGGAAATTTATTGGAGACAAAGATCGAAGCAACTGTGGCTCAAAGACGGAGATCAAAATAGTAAAAAATTTCATGCCTCAGCTAGTTCGCGTCGTAAGAATAATTTGCTTCACAGGCTTAAAAATGAAAATGGTGATTTGTTACATAGGGATAATGGCCTTTCATCTCTTATGGCAGACTAGTTTACTAATATTTTTGTTACCTCAGGTTTGGTGGAGGACGATGTGTTTGATTGTATTCCACATTCGATTGCTACTGATCAAAATGCAAATTTTTCGAGGCCAGTGGAGGATCAAGAGGTGAAGGACGCTTTATTTCAGATGCATCCTAAAAAGTTTCCTGGCCTGGATGGAATGACTCCAGCGTTTTATAAAAAATGTTGGAATATTGTCAGTTTTGATGTGATAAAGATAGTCCAGGTATTTTTTTCTCAGCGGGTATTATTTAATAATTTGAACGACGTGAATTGGGTTCTTATTCCTAAGAAGAAGAATCTAGTTGTTATGTAGGACTTCTGTACGGCCTATTGCTCTCTATAATGTGATTTATAAGGTGATTTTGAAGGTGTTTGCTAACCAGACGAAGGGTTTATTGTCCTCAGTGGTTTTAGATTATCAAAGCACATTTATTCCAAGGAGACTTATGACTGATAATGTGATGATTTCTTTTGAGGTTCTTCATTATCTTAAGATATTGTAGCAGGGTTCTCAGGGTGATATGGCTTTAAAACTAAACATGAGTAAAGCCTATGATAGGTTGGAGTGGGCATTTTTGGAAGCGATTTTGAGGAAAATGGGTTTTGCGGATATTTGGGCGAACAAGATCATGGCATGTGTGAAGTCAGTTAATTATAATATCACTCATGGGAGCGAGGTGATAGGGCCTATTGTACCTTCTAGAGGCATCGAACAGGGAGAACCTTTATCCCCATATTTATTTATTATTTTTGTGGAAGGCTTCTCTGCTCTTGTTCGTAGGTTTGAAGAGAAAAAGTGGATGCATGGGTGCCAGGTTGCTAGAGGTGCCCTGTTTGTGACACATATGCTTTTGGCGGATGACAGTTTTCTGTATTGTAAAGTTAATGCTCTAGAGACGGCCAAAGTTTTAGAATTTTTGAGGAAATTTGAGAAGTCTTCTATCTTTTTTAGTTCTAATAATCTCCCAAAGTCTTCTATCTTTTTTTAGTTCTAATACTCTGTCGAGTACTAAATGGGAGATAAAGTTGATTCTTAACATGGAGGAGGCCAATGAAGGTAGTCTTCGTTTGGGTTTGCCTAGTGCTATTTTTTTTTATCAAGAAGAATGGAAACTTCATTAATCAACTGAACTAATACACCCTCCAACTCACCAAAAGTTCCTAAAACAGGAACTCCACCAGACAGAACAAACAAATTACATGAGTAATCTCAACAAATAATTTCTCTCAAGCCTATTCAAGTTTCAATTTTTTACAAAAATTTATCTGTATTTCACTGTATCTCTAATTTCATTCACAATGAAGGAAACCGAATGAGAATAGCCTTCAAATATACACCTATTTCTATTAATCCAGAGATAGTATATGACTGCTGCAAGAACAGCAACATTGATATAGTGAATCAAACTAGCCACTTTCAGATTCAGCCAATTGATCCAACTACTGAAATCCTTAGGCCAAGCAGTCAAGCCTAACCAATTGAAGATCTGATCTACTACTTTACCAGAAAAACTGCAGCTGAAAAACAGATGCTCATGAGACTCAAGACTGATTCCACACATAGGGCAGTCCAAAGAAACCAAATCAGGATGAAACTTGATCAATTTATCTCTGGTGAGAAGTTGAGAATTTACCACTTGCCACACAAAAACCGGTGCTTAGGCAGATTATAAGAGTTCCAGATAGCTTTAAAGTAGTAGCAAACCTGAGTTTGATTTAAGGAACTGTTATACAGAGCTGAAGCCTTGAACTTACCCGAACAACCAGCTGCAGCAATCTCAGAACAGGTAAAGCGAAGCCTCAAGTTACAGAGCTTACGCCAGTACCAGCTCGTGTCTAGTTTGAGCTCATAAGACCAGAAAGAGATATCCTTAAGATAAATGGAATTGATCCATTTAACCCACAGTAAGTCACTTTTTTCAGTAATGGCCCAGATAAACTTAGCAAGATTAGCCTGGTTCCACTTTGTCCCATTCTTGAACCCAAGACCCCCATAAGACTTCAGGAGACACACCTTGTCCCAAGATGCTATATGAACTTTACTCCTACTTCCATTAACACCCCAAAGAAAGCCTCTACACAATTTCTCAACCTCCTTAGTCACACTGTGAGGCAGCACAAAAATGCTCATCCAGTAATTGCGAAGACCAAATAACACAGAATGAATCAACTGCATTCTTCCAGCAAATGATAAGTGTCTACTAGCCCAAGAATGCAGCCTCTGATTTATTTTCTTGATGATAATGCCACAGTCTTCAGCTTTCCACTTGGTTGGCCTAAGAGGCACTCCCAAATATTGGAAGGGGAAAACACCTTCTGTGAGTTGGAGATCATTGAGGATAGCATTTTTCTCATAGGAATTGACACCACCGAAAAACACCTGGGACTTGTCCTTATTGACGTGCAAACCAGTAGTTTTACTGAACTCCAAAAGCACCTCTTGAATAACTAACACTGACTGTCGAGTGCCTTTGCTGAACAAAATTAAATCATCTGCAAAGCAGAGATTTATGAGCTTTAGACTCTTACATAAAGGATGAAATCTGAATAAGGTCTGGGAAGCAGCAAGCTGAAGCCTTCTGGTTAGATACTCCATGATAAAGACAAAGAGTAAAGGAGATAAAGGGTCACCTTGCCTCAACCCCTTCTCACCCTTGAAACTACCTTGCACCCTCCCATTCATTGTGATAGAATAAGTAGTTGACCGAATACAAATCATAACCATTCGAACAAATTTTTCAGGCAAGTTGTAGGCTTTGAGCAAATCCTCAAGAAAGTCCCAGTTAACAGTATCATAAGCCTTGCTTATGTCTATTTTGATGGTGCATCTAGGAGAAACTGTCTTTCTCTTATAGTTCTTTAAAAGATCTTGCAATATCATCACATTGTGAGCAAATGATCTACCCTTGATGAAGGCTCCTTGGTTTTGGCTGACCAAGGAAGGAAGCACTCCCGCAAGCCTCAAACACATCAGTTTTGAAATGCAGTTGTATACTGTAGAACATCATGCAATAGGACGGTAATCAACAGCTCTCGAGGGATTATCCTTCTTAGGGATTAGAGATATCATAGTAGAATGAAATTCAGGTGGCATACTCCCTGAAGCAAAGAAATCCTGAACAGCCCTACAAAACTCAGTCCCTAAAACAGGCCACATTATTTTGAAAAAACCCGAGCCATAACCATCAGGCCCAGGGGATTTCTCATCAGGAATACTGAACAAAACTTCCTTAATTTCCTTATTAGAGAAAGGTTTCAGGTAGGGATGTACGCGGTGCGGGTGGTGCGGTTTTTGACCATTTTTTCAAACCAACCCGCGCATGCGGTTTTTCTAATTTTCCAAACTGTACCCGCACCGCGAAACTAAAAAATCGCAGAAACCGCACCGCAAAAAAATGGTGCGGTGTGGTGCGGTTTGGGTGGTTTGGACTACCGCCAAATAATTAAACTATCATAAATAATATAAATATATATGTTCACATTCACATCATAATAATGCAAATGAGAGAACAACATTTGGAAAGAATATTACTAATTGAAACATTATATATATAGGAATAAATACCATACCTGGAGCGTTCATGGATGAGAGGTGAAATATAGAAGAGAGAAATGGAGAGAGAGAGATGTACATAACTATGGTGAGAATGAGAGAGAGATGAACAATGGCATGAACATGAACAATTTTTTTTTTTCACAGAGCAAAGAAGAAGAACGAGTGGCAAAGGAGGTCCCTACGGCTGAGTGAAAAAAGAGAGTGTTGCCCTAAAATTAGTGGGCTTTGGGTTGGGCTTTAACATATTAGACTTAAATAAATATAAAAAAAAGTATTTTTATAATATGCGGTGCGGTGCGGTTTGAACCGCATTTTAATAATTCAAAACCGCAAACCGCACCGCACCGCGCGGTTTAGTGAAAATTCAAACCGCGACCGCACCGCGAAGAATTTCAAACCACATTTTTTTTGCGGTGTGGTGTGGTGCGGGTGGTTTGATGAACAACCCTAGTTTCAGGATAGCCAGCTGCTGCTCCAGACCAAGCCTAGCTCCTTTTCCCATATAATCCACATTCAGTCGCATACTGGTTGAATTTTTACTACCCATAAAACCACGAAAGTGGTTAACAAAATGATCAACAACCTCAGAAAAATTATCATTAATGACACCTTGATTAGTAACGAAATAAGCTATCCTGTTCTCCACCTTCCTTTTCTTCAAAAAAGCATGAAAAAAAGAAGTATTCTCATCCCCTTGTTGAAGCCATTTAATCTTACTCCGTTGTCTCAAAAAACTGAAATACATCTTTTCTTTGTTGTGTAAAACCTCAGCAGCAGACTTTTCCATATCCTGGTAAGTGATATCCCTCGGGTGAGCCTGAGCTTGCTGTCTAGCATCAGAAAATCTGGCTTTGGCCTCAAGGTAAGCTGCCCCCACATCTCAAATAGTAGCCTTATTAAATTTCTTAAGGCTATGTTTCAACCTCATGAGCTTGTAATAGATGCCTTTCAATCCCCTAACAGCCAACGGCTTCTCCCAACTGGCAGCAACTAACCCCTTGAACTCGGGGTGTTCAGCCCAGAAATTATAGTAACGAAACGGCTTAAGACCTATCTTCTCTGAGATAGTGGCAGAAACCACACAAGAGCAATGGTCAGAAATTGCTTCCCAAGCAAAATGGGTAGTAGAATTGGGAAAAATGTCATGCCATTCCTCATTGGCAAATGCATGATCTATTCTAGAATAAATTCTACTAGCACCATCTTGGTTGTTAGACCAAGTAAAATTCAAGCCCGACCTTCTGAGAGCTTCCATATGAACTTGAGATTGCCAAAGAGAAGCATCAGACAAGTCATTCATAGAGATAGGATTCCCCCCAACTCTGTCTTCACTATTAAAAACAGCATTGAAATCACCTAGAAGCAGCCAAGGCTTCACAGGAAACTTGAGATTCAATAAATCCACCCAAATATTTTTCCTCTCAACAATGGTATTCAAACCATATACAAACGTAATACAACACGCTACTTCCTGACCTGACATTTTCACATAACAGTGAGCAAACTGAGAAGATTCAGCCAAGACTATCACCTTAACAAAACTTTTCCTCCAAATAATAAGCAAACGACCTTCAATGGTCGGGCTACTATAGTAATCCCAACTACTGAACTTATTCACCATCATCTCTTTAATCTTGTTATCCTTTAACTTGGTTTCAAGCAAGGCCCCAACTCCAATTTTATTCAGACTGCAAAACTCTAGAACAGAGTTTTGTTTATTCTTGTCATTAACACCCCTAACATTCCAACTAGCTATATTGCAGTTATCCATCTTCAAGTAATTGCAAAACTTGAGCCCTTTGCCGCAATTGGCACTGATCCTTTCTCCAAACCAGCCCCTGTCTCCTGCAACACACTAAAAGTATTCCCAGTATGCCTTTCTGCCTCTTTACCTATATCTAGTTTGCAGGTAACTTGAGAGCCCTGCCCCTTCGACTGTATAGTTCTTTTCGGTATATGCCATTCTTTAACTTGAGTAGATTGATCCTTATCCTTGTTATTCTGAGTCAAAACTTGGCTAACCTTCCCCTCTTCAACCAAAGGTTCTGGTGCCTGCTCATTAGAAACAGCAGCAACCTTAACAGATTCTATCTTCTTCCCTTTTTTCTCAGTTTCCCCCTTACGACAATCAGCCATGTTGTGTCCGAACCCCATACAGCTCTTACACTTCACTGGAAGCCACTCATAATCTATACTCTGCTCCATAAGTTGCCCATGTTCATTTAGAAACTGAATACAGCGAGGAGGAGAATCAATAATGGCCATCTCAACCAAAACTCTAGCGAATTGGACTATAGTACGGTCCTTAGTATATTGATCCACCATAATTGGTTTTCCAATGGTACTAACTAAAGCACTTAAGCTCTTGTTCCCCCAGTATTGAAGACCAAGGTCATAGAGACGGATCCACAATGGCACAGAGTGAACCAATTTAAGCGTGTTCAGATCTGTGGACCAAGGTCTGATAATAACTGGCTTCCGATCAAATTCCAGAACCCCTGACTCCAAGACCTGATCTCTAGTGGCATCATCATTAAATTTCACCATGATCAAAACCATAGTCATTCTAGCTACTTGAGCTATCCCTAGATGTCCCCAAACCCGGTTGATGAAACCCTCAAACACAGCCATAGGTGGATTTGCTCCCAAAACCATGCATATAACAGCCGATCTCTAGTTAGCCGCTTGTATCACAACCTCTTCTGGATCCACTTGGGCTATCTTCATCCTATCCTTTATCAGCAGTTCAGAATAGGATAACATTGGGTCTCGCACAAACATATTTTCTTTAGAAAAGGATTTCCAGTGGGTCTTTGCAGATTCTTGGAAATGACCCTGGTCCATCTCAGCTTCGATCTTTGATTCCACCTCCTTAGCCCAACTCGAAACATGTTGCTGCTTCGAATCCAATTTTGAACCAGAAAGATGTTCACTACTGGCATTAGTCTGATTGATTTCCCCTGAATGCACCACTTCTGCAATTAGAGTCAATCCCGCTGAAGACCCAGTCTCATCCGCTACATCAATTCCTTCATGAAGATCAATAGTAGAAACCCATTCAGGCGTCTGTAAATCTCGCTTTCGAACCACTCTCTTCTTCTTCGCCATGGAAGAGAGAAAACAGGGAAACGCGCGCCTTTTGAAGGATAAAGTGAGAAAGAAGGTGCAAAGTTGGGATAACAAGCTTTTATCTAGGGCAGGAAAATAGGTTTCATTGAAAATGGTTGTTCAATCCCTTCACTACAAGAAAAAATACTTTCAGTAAGACCGAAAAAGTATTATAAAAAATGTACCATAACACTTTTTGATGTGTTAAGGAAAGCATTGTTATACTAGGTCGGAGCACTTTGCATAACACTTTTCCATACTTATAGACATGTGTTATGGTATAGCCTACGAGAACACTTTTGTTGTGTTATTTTAATAGTTAGATAATGTAACGCCCTGATTTCCCGAGACGTTACTTAGGGAGTCCATTTAAAAATAATAAACAATATATACTTTAAGACACTAAGAGAAAATATTTATTTAAAATTTAAATAGACAATGAGATCTCATTATTTAAAAATAAAAATGTTGGACGCTAGGTTTAATAACAACAACATAAATAAAATAGCCATTAAAGTTTGAAATTTTAAAAACATAAATTTATTTCTAAAAACATAAAATAACTAGATCCCAGCCTCTAACATGTTCAGTCCATGCCTCTAGCCCGCATCACTCACTGCTTTGCTTTGCCTTTACCTGCACACAGAGTACCCATGAGCTAACGCCCAGTAAGAAGAGCTATGTAGGACATAACTCCCCAAACCAGAAAACATAAACTTTCAACTAAACATAAATAAACATCGTAAGCATAATAATCATCGTGCGATATATAAACACCAAATCACACTAACATAATGTGTGTTACACTCACACACATAAATACTAACAAGTCATGTTGATCGGACATGAAATGTAATCTGCCTTGCCTGCGCTGTACTCACACTCGGCATTCCCATGATGGCACCTAGTCTAGCCTGCGCTGAACTCACACTCGGCTATTCCCTCGAGACATTGTTGCCCTGCCTGCGCTGTACTCACACTTGGAAGTTCTGTGGTGGCATCCTATTATCCTGAGTTATACACACCAAAGATAATTCCTGCAAGTGCTATACTCACACAAGTAGCTAAAATCTAGTAGCATGCCTACTCTATCATCTAAGCATGTCTACTAACTAAAATCCCTAGCACTATCCTCATGCTAGTCAACTAAATGCAACAATTCAAGTCACAATATAATTACATAATTCAACAAATAAGAAAACAAGGTTGTACGCATAACGTACACCCTGTGCGCAGATGTCCACTCTTCTTACCTTAAACAGTGTGTTTTTCGCTGACATGTCTCGAAATACTTGCTGTGTCCTTCGACCACTGCTAGCTCCTAGATGTCCAATTACATAGCGAAAATTCAGGAAAAATAAAAAATAGGCGTTAAGGTTTTATTTCGAAACCCTAATTATCGAAATAATTTAACTATGCCATTTTAACATGCATGACACATAAATTAAAATCATTTTCTACAAAAGGTTCAAACCATCATGTCACATGCACAAACAATGATGTTTCTAACATATCGCATGAACTCATATAAATACTTTTTATGTGAAAATTACCAAAATACCCTTTAATATCATAATTACATTAAAGACTCAATAATTTTATAAAAATTATAATATGACAACAAAATTTAATAAACAACTTTTCCAAAACCCTAAATAATCAGCAAATCCTCATATAAGACCAGAAAAATAATTTTTAACACTACAAGAAAAAATGCTTTTAATAACACCGAAAATGTGTTATCAAAACATACCATAACACTTTTTGATGTGTTAAGACCGACTATGTTATCGTAGGTCAGGGTACTTTACATAACACTTTATCATTGTTATACAGATCTGTTATTATACTGTCAACGATAACACACTTTCTGTGTTATTTTAATAAATAGATAAGTGTTTAAGTATGTTATTTATAGTCGATTATATAACACATTTCAATACTTATAAATTTGTGTTATACTACACTTTAGTATAACACATTTTTTGTGTTATACTATACTTTAGTATAACACATTATTTGTGTTATATAATGAAGTTTGCATAACACAATTCTTTGCATAAAAAGTGTTATTGTAATAGATATTATAACACAATTTTCATATTATTTTAATATTTAGATAAGTTTAAATTCTCATTATATATTTCATTTATATAACACTAATTTATTCTATTATATTTTAATTTTTTGTATATGATTAAAATTAGCTTTCCAATATATACTAGCATCATCAAATAACAAAAAGTAAAAACATTCAACATTGTATTAACAATTCACAAATTAGTTTAAAACATTCAACACTGTCATCAACAACAAAATGTTCTTTAAGTATTCAAGGAGTCTTAAATATTCAACATAGTGAAAAGTTACTACTTTCAACACAAAATATTCTACAGCTACCCAACACAAAGCCTTCAAAATTAAGTATCCTTTTCTACTTCGTTTGTCACATCTGCAAAATAAACAAAGAAATATTTTATTGTTATATTATCTAGCATAACAAATTACTTCAAGAAAAATGCTATGGAAATTATATCCAATAAAGGACACCACATACAAAATAATCAATTCACAACTACACCAAAGCAAACAAAATAACCAAACACTAAATTATAAGCTTATGCTTTGGATGCAATTTATTTTTCTTAGTACTTAGTGGGCATCACCCCACCGTAGTTTTAGGATTGGACAGATCTTTTGGTTATCTATATGCATATTATGCTTTTCAAGCTGAAACTCGATTTAGAAAAACTGTTATTATGAAAGAAAAACTGTTAGCATTGGTTTATGTTCTATTCACTTATCCCATACATTAAGCTATAGTGTGTATAATACTAGTTATGGAGTTGGGGTTTTTTGTTTTTTCTTTCAAGTGAAACTCTACTGATCATGGGAGTGACTAAATGCTTGGGGTACTCTTAGGCACTGGTAGTGATTGAGATTGGTGAGAATTTTGGGAGACCATTATATATTTTGTCTAGCCTTCCTTTTTATTTTTTAGTTGCAATTTTATGAACTTCTCCAAAAATTTACGTTGCCTAAAATGAAACCATGATGGTCCTAAAAGTGTTGGCAAAAGCAAGTTTGAAATAAAGAAAGGAGATTGGAGCTATCCCAAGTAAGTACCCGCTGCCCATAATGTTTCAGTGAAATTAGATACTCATGGATTATATTTCATAAGATTCGTCCCAGACCTTTTTACATTGAGGATATTATATTAAGTGTAATTAAGTTGAAGGATATTACACTTTCATTAAAATTTTAAAGTAAGTTTTATTTTTATTACTGCAAATTTTCCCTAAAAGTGCCCATTAGTATAGTTTTCTATCTACTCTTCTGACCACACCTATCTTTCTTTCTTGGTGCTTCTTTCCATGTGTCCTCTCCACTTCTTCTTTCCATGTGTCCTCTCAAGTTGCTTTGGGTTGACATTTTTTTAGCATGCCTATTCCCAGTTTCCCACAATCTATCGCCAAATTAATCTTAGAAGTAATCTGAAATATATGCAAACCCATAGTGGACCCATCCAAATTTCAAAAAGTGCAAAGCCTCTTCACATTAATAATTTTGTGTGTTGCAAAATGATTTAATTAAATATCTAATATGGTTTAAATATAATTTTATATTAGGTTAATTTCTTATTGTGACTGCTGCAAGGCATAGGCCGAAGCACAATTTTAGATGATAGTTGAAACCAAATGAGATGATTGCAAGTTTCCCTAAGCAAAACAACCCTGCATTTTTTCTTCTATTAATTTAATGTTTTGGTTTCAGGATGGTTCTGCCATATATATGATCTAAAAAATGGGCAATGGGTATCAAGCTTTCAAGCTGCATTAGGTATACTCTGGTCCACTAGAATGTGGAAAAATTCATATTAGAGATGACTTGCGCTTTCCTTTATAACTTATTTTTGTATGTGTGACACCTCAGATACTGTCAATGGCTCTCCTTTCATCCATTTTTGCCAATGGCTGTGTAGAGTCCAAGAACTTTACTTAACTAATTGTTTAGTAGTATTATAGTATGTTTAGTATTATCTTTGTTACTGTGAATTTTTGGTTCAGACCGGGAATTATTTGGACACTCATAGTAGTACTTATAGATTTTCTAAGTTTAACCTATAGTTTAAGAATATTAATTTTAACCTAAGGTTGATTAAAATGACTGATATTAAGGATTATATTTATTATACTATAAGGTTTAGATATCAACCAATAGGATTTTAAGCACATGTTATGAATGGGTAATTAAGGATTAAGTATTTTTGAGGATTAAATTAAATAAGGGTAAAGTTTGAATGTTATAGGGTCAGTAAGCAGCTTTGAATACGTTGAAGGCTTAGTCAAGGCTGTTTACTCCATTCAAACTTAGCTAAAAATGTGTAATTTCGTGTTTAAATATTCAGCGTGTGCCGATATATCGCAGCTATAGGGGGCGATATATCGCAGCACGTAGATACGGAAAACACGAGACGATGCACGGTCGCCTCGGGCATACTGGCCCAGGCGATATATCGCCTACAGGGGGCGATATATCGCCTCCTCTAGCATAAATTCAAACATTTTTGAATTCTTTTCCTTTCAGCCATTCAAACTTCTTCATAAGTCCAGCATCTTTTGAACGAGTCTTCAGCCTTTGTTGAACGATTATTCAAATGATTTTCACCTAAAAAGCCATTATTTTTATTCAAGTAAAATCAAGATACTTTCATTCCCAAACTCTATAAATAGGACCTAGTACCCAGCCATTATTCACCTTTTGCTCTAAGTTCAGAAGCTGCTAGTGTTAAGTGAGTGTGAGAGTGTAAATGTAGAGTCCAAGAACTTTACTTAGCTAAGATAGATAATAGTATAATAGTATGATAGTATTTATAGCATTATCTTTGTTACTGTGGATTTTTGGTGCAGACCGGGAATTATTTGGACACTCATAGTAGTACTTATAGATTTTCTAAGTTTAATCTATAGTTTAAGGATATTAAGTTTAACCTAAGGTTTGATTAATGTGACTGATATTAAGGATTATATTTATTATACTATAAGGTTTAGATATCAACCAATAGGATTTTAAGCACATGTTATGAATGGTAATTAAGGATTAAGTATTTTTGAGGATTAAATTTAATAAGGAGTAAAGTTTGAATGTTATAGGGTCAGTCAGCAGCTTTGAATACGTTGAGGGCTTAGTCAGGGCTGTTTACTCCATTCAAACTTAGCTAAAATTGTGTAATTTCGTGTTTAAATATTCAGCGAGTGCCGATATATCGCAGCTATAGGGGGCGATATGTCGCAGCACGTAGATACGGAAAACACGAAACGATGCACGGTCGCCTCGGGCATACTGGCCCAGGCGATATATCGCCTACAGGGGGCGATATATCGCCTCCTTCAGCATATGTTCAATTGTTTTTGAATTCTTTTCCTTTCAGCCATTCAAACTTCTTCATAAGTCCAGCATCTTTTGAACGAGTCTTCAGCCTCTGCTGAACGATTATTCAAATGATTTTCACTTAAAAAGCCATTATTTTTATTCAAGTAAAATCAATATACTTTCATTCCAAAACTCTATAAATAGGACCTAGTACCCAGCCATTATTCACCTTTTGCTCTAAGTTCAGAAGCTGCTAGTGTTAAGTGAGGGTGTGAGAGTGTAAACACCTGGTTTGGGAAAAACATAAGCTTAAACATCATAAGCTTATCAAACACTTTGGGAAGTGAGGTTCTATAGTATTTCGGTTGAGGTGTAGATTGGTCTTTCAAGTCTTTGAGGTAACCAAAACTCTAGTTCATTTCTGTATTATGTTATTTTCTTCCTCATAGTCTTCTACTCAATCTCTAACCTTAATCTTCATTTTGGTTAGGGGATCTAAGTTCGGTAAGCATGTTTCTCAAATGGTTTAGTCTTTCCATCTCTTTCATTTCATCTCCTTTCTTTAGACTCACTCTTTCTTATGGTTTTAGGAGTATTCCAAAAAGTCCCACCTCAGTCCATTATATCCCGGTAACTTTGGTAAGGAAAATAGGCTAGGATCAATATGTTATATGTTTATATTATCTTATGTTTTATGTTATCAAATGTGTTATGATATGTATATGTGTATGTTTGTAGGCTTGGGCATATGACCCATATGACTAACAAGACCCCAAATGGGTTATGGGCATATGACCTACTTAGCTAGTAGAATCCCATTAATCCCATGGGCATATGACTTGTTTAGTCTATGGGACCCCAAGTCATAATGGCCATTATAATAAGTGTATGTTATATGTATTATGTTAAGTCTTTATGTTTCTTATGAAATTATGTATATGATTAAGTGTTAGATTTTTCCTTGCTGGGCATTAGGCTCATTCCTTTCTGTTTATGTGCAGGAAATAAGCTTTAGAGGTGGAAAGATTCATGACGCTTAGAGGATGTGTATCGATGGTGAATGGAGTCAAGGAGCCGAGCGTTATTCGATTCGAGGATGTAGTCTTGTTTATGTTTTTTATGGTTTTAGATGTATTTTCCGCATTTTCTATGTAACTCTTTTTACTTTAAGCTATTTTTGTTTTAAAGACAATGGGTACCCATATCCTACTTATTTTTATGAAAGTAACCTTTGTTTCTACAAGTTTATAATAAATTATGGTATTTTCGCAAATGTATGTTTTAGTAAGAATATGTATGTATAGTTCGATAATGGTCCAAGAGTCTAGATTAGTGGGTCATTACAGTTGGTATCAAAGCAACGGTTCTTTTGCATGAAGTTCTCCTCGATACACACGCTCAAAGCTCTGAATCGGACCGCCAAGTAAGTGTTTAAGTTACTAGTTATGTTACTTATGTGTATAGCTAACACCTTTAGTGTTTATGTTTTCAGTTAAGAATGAACGGAGCTTTAAGCAATGAGGATATCAGAGCCATTAAGGCTTTAAAAAGAATAAGGGAGCCAAGGAACACCGTAGGAGCACTAGAAAAGATCACTCGAAGATTGATCTTGTTCCACAAAGAGATAGGTCACCTTCAAGAGTCTAAGCAAATCATGATGAGAGCTGCAGAACAATATGTCCTAGTAATTAGGCTTTTAAAAGATTTTCCTTCAGCAATTTTAACTTTAGAAGAAATATGGGAGAATATAAATAATGATGATGACTTACAAGCAGCCCTAAGATATTATTCTCTCATACTTAAGTTCACCTATGATTTAGAGTTTCAATTCACTAATGAGCAACAACATAGGATCTTCTTGAATCTTCCCCGAGGAAATTTTGAGGCTCAAGACAATGATGATTATAAGGAGATAGATAATGATATGCTAGATGAAGGATCGGATGTAGAAGATCCCGATTTTTAAGAATAGCTAGTTTTTCATTGTTTGTTTTGTTTATTTCTTTTTTTTATGATTGTAATAAGTGAAAATTATTTTTCCAAATTAATTTCATGTTATTTTATCATCATGTATGAGTTTGATTCTATTTTCGCAATCATAATAAGTAATAAATAAAATAAATAATGACTAAGTTCAGTGAGGGTGGATACAAATCAATGAACCAAGTTTCCTTATTGAGAGTTAGGGGGCCTTAGTAGTGGGAACGATTTTACTGATCCCAGCCCTCCCTCAATATGGTTAACTTTGGAACAAAGATAAGTTTCGAGCCTGAGAATTAAGTCATATAGGAAGATTAGAAACACACTTAGAAAATAAAGATGACTTATTTTTCTAAGTATAGAAACCCACTCTAATAATAAATAAAGACCTATATAAATTTTCATAAGAAGTCATAATAAATAGGTCCGAGATATGTTTGTTTTAGAATAAGTTTTTGCCTTAGAGCCTATTAGGGTAAGTTCTAACAAGTTCTCGACTGTTAGAACTTTTGGTGAAGATGTCGCTCCGAAGATCTGCACGCACCAACGGAAACGCCTCCAACGTTGTTCCAACGACCAAAGATGCCCTCCAGTTCGCAGAAGAGGAGTGCGTGCTACTACTAGCCGCAACACGCCGACACTGCCAGCTGACAACACCGCGGAAATCGCTAGACGGCAACAACAAGTCGAGGAACTCTTGCCGCAACAACGTCAACAGGCGCAGACTCAGCCTCCGCCGCAACCGCAGCCGCAGCTACAACAAATGGCCCTAGCACCCCAACAAGTTTGTCCATATGGGGGATGGCCAGTGACGAACCACGCGCCACATCCAGTACTGAATATGGAGTCAGTGTATGAAAGGTTCCGCAAGCAGCACGCTCCAAACTTCGAAGGGACTTTAGACCCCTTTGAGGCAGAAGAGTGGCTAAGGAATGTGAAGCCAATTCTTACGCGCATGAACCTCAATAATACGGACCGCATATCCTGCGTCTTGTCATTACTCAGGAAGGATGCCAAAATATGGTGGGACTTAGTTCACCTGACTAACGATGTCACCACCATAATATGGACAAGATTTGTGGAGCCGTTCCACAAGAAGTATTACACCTCAGCAGTCATTGCTAATGGTAGAAGAATATGCTCGTCAGTTCAACAGATTAGTCAAGTTTGCACCAGAGTTGGTCCCAACCGACTTTACGAGGTTGACCAAGTTCGTCAGAGGACTTAGACCAAAGATGGAATTAGGGGTTAAGTTAGCAAACCTGGGAACCACTACCTATGCCAATGTTCTAGAAACGGAAATCGAAGTAGAAAGGATTCTGATGAATGTTAGTGAGGAGAAGAAGGATTAAACGATGGTTCCAGACCAAAGTCTTTGCATTGACCCAAGGAGGAACCCATGCTAGTAACAAGGATTTACAGGTCAGATCCTATCCTCGATAGTATATGTTCTAGTATCGCTTGATTGGTAGCTGTATACTTGTAGATCTCGTTAGGAATGATAGAAAAACTAGAGAAACCTAGTGAAAGATTTAGAACTAGGTTTGTAACCGAGTTGCCTTCGGGCAAGGTAGTTCTATCATCACGAATAGTACGAGGCGTACCAATCAAGATTGAGGACAAGGAACTAGAAGGAGACCTGATAGAGCTAGTGATCAAAGACTTTGACGTCATACTAGGCATGGATTGGCTAGCACGGCATGGCGCAACGATCGACAGCAAAAGCAAGAAGGTGATGTTCGAGACTCCTGACGGCCAGCGACGATGCTTCATGGGATAAGCTTCAGGACTACGCACACCGTTAGTGTCACCTCTCAAAGCTCAGAGAATGATGGAGAAAGGATGCCAAGCGTTCTTAGCCAGCATCACGAATGTGGAGAAGGAGACGTCACTTAAAGTTAGAGATGTTCGAGTTATACAAGAATTTCCAGAGGTATTTCCCAATGACTTGCCAGGATTGTCGCCAAATCGAAAAATAGACTTCACGATAGAATTAGTACCGGGCACCGAGCCTATCTCTAAGGCACCATACCGGATGGCACCTACGAAACTCAAGGAGTTAAAGACGCAGCTACAAGAACTCCTAGACTTGGGTTTCATTAGGCCAAGCCATTCACCATGGGGAGCTCCGGTACTATTCGTGAAGAAGAAGGACGAAAGTATGCGCATGTGCATAGACTATCGTGAGCTGAACAAAGTAACGATTAAGGACAAATACCTGCTACCTCGGATTGATGATTTGTTTGATCAACTCCGAGGCGCGACGGTATTCTCAAAGATCGATCTACGATCCGGGTATCACCAGCTCAAGGAAAAAGAAGAAGATATTCCTAAGACAGCCTTTAGGACTCGTTATGGACATTACGAGTTCTTGGTTATGTCTTTTGGTCTTACTAACGCACCAGCCGCGTTTATGGACTTAATGAATAGGTTCTTCAAGGATTACTCAGATAAATTCGTCGTTGTATTCATCGACGATATCTTAGTATACTCCAAGGATGAAGTAGGGCACGAGGAACATTTGAGGATGATTTCGACGCGATTGAAGGAGCATCAACTCTTCGCCAAGTTCAAGAAATGCGAGTTTTGGCTTTCACAAGTGGCGTTCCTCGGGCACATCATATCAAAAGACGGAGTTGCAGTAGATCCATCGAAGGTAGAGGCCGTGAAGGATTGGCCTAGACCAAAGAACGCGTCAAAAGTAAGAAGCTTCTTAGGGCTACCAGGTTACTATAGAAAGTTTGTAGAGGGCTTTTCTAAGATAGCCACTCCACTCACTAACCTGACCCGGAAGCAACAAAAGTTTAACTGGAACGATAAGTGTGAAGAAAGTTTCCAGTTGCTTAAAGATAAGCTTTGCTTAGCACCAGTACTTAGTGTACCAACACCCGACGATAAGTTCGTTGTCTAATGCGATGCATCAAAGTTAGGATTGGGATGCGTACTG
Organism: Humulus lupulus; assembly: GCF_963169125.1. Taxonomy (NCBI): domain Eukaryota; kingdom Viridiplantae; phylum Streptophyta; class Magnoliopsida; order Rosales; family Cannabaceae; genus Humulus; species Humulus lupulus. Next base: position 278,558,433 of record NC_084794.1, on the reverse strand, counting down.
ATGCAAAATGACAAGGTGATAGCCTACGCCTCACGTCAGTTAAAGGAGTATGAACAACGCTATCCAACTCATGATATGGAGTTGGCAGCGGTGGTCTTTGCGTTAAAAAAATCTGGCGCCATTATCTTTACGGAGAACGGTGCGAGATTTACACGGACCACAAGAGTTTAAAATACTTCTTTACACAGAAGGAGCTTAACATGAGGCAGCGCCGGTGGTTGGAGTTAGTAAAGGATTACGACTGCGAAATCCTATACCACCCGGGAAAGGCAAATGTAGTTGCCGATGCACTCAGCCGGAAAAGCTATAGCAGTCTTATCCAGAATAGAAAAGCCGCTACAGCGGGAGCTGATCAGTGCCGGAATCGAAGTGGTTGTAGGCAAGCTGGCTAACTTGTCTATCCAATCAAATCTGCTAGAAGACATATGGAATGGTCAGAGACATGATGACTCGCTAGCAGCACACACGGATGCAGTCAGAGAAGGCAAGACTATAGATTTCTCAATATCCAGTCAAGGTTTATTGAGATATAAGGATCAGGTATGCGTGCCAGACGATCAGAGTATTAAGAAGACGATCCTAGAAGAAGCGCACAGCACCCCATACTCGGTTCATCCAGGGTCTACCAAGATGACTCATGACATTAAGGCAGTCTATTGGTGGCTAGGGATGAAGAAGGAGATAGCAGAGTATGTATCTAAGTGTCTTGTATGCCAGCAAGTAAAGGCGGAGCATCAGCGGCCTGCAGGATTATTGCTACCGCTTAGCATACCGGAATGGAAGTGGGACGATATAGCCATGGACTTCGTGACGGGTCTGCCAAAGACGAATAAGCAGCATGATTCTGCTTGGATAGTCATAGATAGACTGACCAAGTCGGCTCATTTCCTGCCTGTTAAGACTTCATAGACGGCAGACCAATATGCAGACATCTACATCCAAGAGATTGTACTATTGCATGGAATCCCCAAGACGATAGTGTCAGATAGAGGATCAGTATTTACGTCAAGATTTTGGAGAAGCTTACAGCAAGCTATGGGTACTAAATTAAGCCTTAGTACAACTTTCCATCCTCAGACAGATGGGCAGTCCGAGCGTACGATTCATATTTTAGAGGATATGCTACGCTCATGTGTACTTGATTTCGGAGGATCGTGGAACAAGTACTTACCACTGATCGAGTTCTCGTACAACAACAGCTACCAGTCGACGATCGAGATGGCACCTTATGAGTTGCTATATGGAAGAAGGTGCCGATCACCGTTGCACTGGGACGAGGTAGGAGAAAGGCAGCTTCTAGGGCCCGAAGCTGTTAGGCAAGCTCAAGAAGCAGTAACGCTTATTAGACAGCGTATGCTTGCTGCTCAAAGCCGTCAGAAGAACTATGCGGATACCAAGCGACGTGATGTGGAGTTCCAAGTTGGAGATCAAGTCTTCTTGAAGATATCTCCTATGAAAGGTGTCAAGCGGTTCGGGAAGAAAGGCAAGCTTAGTCCCCGATTCATAGGTCCTTTTAGATATTGGACAAAGTGGGAACAGTTGCGTATAGACTAGCCCTACCGCCAGCACTAGCCGATAGTCACAACGTCTTCCACATCTCGATGTTATGCAAGTATGTGTCAGACCCATCTCACGTCCTCAAGTACAATACGATAGCGCTCCAGAAGGACTTGAGTTACAAGGAACGACTGATTAGCATCCTAGATAGAGGGATGAAGTAGTTACGGTCCAAGAGCCTTCCTATAGTCAAAGTCCTATGGAGCAATAGTTCTGAACGCGAGGCAACGTGGGAGTTGGAGGAGGACATGCAAGGCCGGTATCCGGAGTTATTTGATAAGTAAATTTCGAGGACGAAATTCTTTTTAGTAGGGGAGAATTGTAGAGTCCAAGAACTTTACTTAGCTAAGATAGATAATAGTATGATAGTATTTATAGCATTATCTTTGTTACTGTGGATTTTTGGTGCAGACCGGGAATTATTTGGACACTCATAGTAGTACTTATAGATTTTCTAAGTTTAATCTATAGTTTAAGGATATTAAGTTTAACCTAAGGTTTGATTAATGTGACTGATATTAAGGATTATATTTATTATACTATAAGGTTTAGATATCAACCAATAGGATTTTAAGCACATGTTATGAATGGTAATTAAGGATTAAGTATTTTTGAGGATTAAATTTAATAAGGAGTACAGTTTGAATGTTATAGGGTCAGTCAGCAGCTTTGAATACGTTGAGGGCTTAGTCAAGGCTGTTTACTCCATTCAAATGGTTTAGTCTTTCCATCTCTTTCATTTCATCTCCTTTCTTTAGACTCACTCTTTCTTATGGTTTTAGAAGTATTCCAAAAAGTCCCAACTCAGTCCATTATATCCCGGTAACTTTGGTAAGGAAAATAGGCTAGGATCAATATGTTATATGTTTATGTTATCTTATGTTTTATGTTATCAAATGTGTTATGATATGCATATGTGTATGTTTGTAGGCTTGGGCATATGACCCATATGACTAACAAGACCCCAAATGGGTTATGGGCATATGACCTACTTAGCTAGTAGGACCCCATTAATCCCATGGGCATATGACTTGTTTAGTCTATGGGACCCCAAGTAATAATGGCCATTATAATAAGTGTATGTTATATGTATTATGTTAAGTCTTTATGTTTCTTATGAAATTATGTATATGATTAAGTGTTAGATTTTTCCTTGCTGGGCATTAGGCTCATTCCTTTCTGTTTATGTGCAGGAAATAAGCTTTAGAGGTGGAAAGATTCGTGACGCTTAGAGGATGTGTATCGATGGTGAATGGAGTCAAGGAGCCGAGTGTTATTCGATTCGAGGATGTAGTCTTGTTTATGTTTTTTATGGTTTTAGATGTATTTTCCGCATTTTCTATGTAACTCTTTTTACTTTAAGCTATTTTTGTTTTAAAGACAATGGGTACCCATATCCTACTTATTTTTATGAAAGTAACCTTTGTTTCTACAAGTTTATAATAAATTATGGTATTTTCGCAAATGTATGTTTTAGTAAGAATTTGTATGTATAGTTCGATAATGGTCCAAGAGTCTAGATTAGTGGGTCATTACAGTAAACACCTGGTTTGGGAAAATCATAAGCTTAAACATCATAAGCTTATCAAACACTTTGGGAAGTGAGGTTCTATAGTATTTCGGTTGTGGTGTAATTTGATCTTACAAGTCTTTGAGGTAACCAAAACTCTAGTTCATTTGTTTTAAGTTATTTTCCCTTCTCTTAATCTTCTCCTCAGTCTCCTAACCCCATTTTATTTTGGTTAGGAAATCTAAGCTCTTGAGCACATAAGTTTTGGTTAGTGTAACTTTCAATGGTTTAGTCTTTCCATCCCTTTCATTTCATCTCTTTTCTTCTTTAGACTCACTCTTTTTAATGGTTATTAGGAGTGTTCCAAAAAGTCCCAACTCAGTCCACATATCCCGGTAACTTTGGTAAGGAAAATAGGCTAGAATCAATATGTTATATGCTTATGTTATCTTATGTTTTATGTTATTAAATGTGTTTATGAATATGTATGTTTGTAGGCTTGGGTTTATGCCCTATTTGACTAACAAGACCCCAAAAAGATTCTGGGCATATGCCTACTTAGCTAGTAGGACCCCACTAATCTCATGGGCATAAGCTTGTTTAGTCTATGGGACCCCAAGTAATAATGGCCATTATAATAAGTGTATGTATTAAGTATTATGATATGTCTTTACGTTTATTATGAAATTTATGTTTATGACTATGTGTTAGATTTTCCTTGCTGGGCATTAGGCTCATTCCTTTTTGTTTTATGTGCAGGAAAATAGCTTTAGAGGCGGTAAGATTCGTGACGCTTAGAGGATGTGTATCGATGATGAATGGAGTCAAGGGGCCGAGCGTTATTCGATTCGAGGATGTAGTCTCATTTTACTTTTTTATGGTTTTACATGTATTTTCCGCATTTTCTATGTAACTCTTTTCATTTTAAGTTATTTTTGTTTTAAAGACAATGGGTACCCATATCCTACTTATTTTTATGAAAGTAACCTTTGTTTCTACAAGTTTATAATAAATTATGGTATTTTCGCAAATGTATGTTTTAGTAAGAAATTTGTATGTATAGTTCGATAATGGTCCAATAGTCTAGATTAGTGGGTCATTACAGGCTGCCTCTTCATCAGGGCATCATAGGTTTGTTGTTCCTGGTGATGGCGGGGAGGATTTGCATTTGGGTGGTAAAAATTTCATTCTTACTAGTTTTTTTTCCCTCTAGTCTTGGCAGTTTTCCCTCTACGAGCTAATTACTCTCTTGAATAAATAAAAGCATTTCATTTCTTGGTTTTCTTTTAAATTATGGCTTTCTATTTTTTGTAATTTAATGATTTTCTTATTTGGCTCAATCTGAATTGTTCCCCAGGATTCCCATACAACTAGCTGCAAATTGAAGTTGTAACAGAGAGCTTTCACCAGTTGAATAGAGGTATAATAACTGCTTTTTTTTTCTTCTGTTTTTGCTGGGTAAGCACTGACTTGATTTCCATTTCAGCATCTTTTATATTTTCCCTTTGATGAGCATGATATTTGGTCTGGTTAGATTTTCTATTGATTGTGATGCCTCCTGATACGGGTTTTGATGCACATGCATAATGTAATAATCACATATGGTAGTTCTAAAGGCAGTAGTTCCTTCATGTGGTCACGATGTGTTTCATATTGAGTTTATTCGATTCTTCCTTTATATTTGTTGATTTTTCATAAGGAAGAGGGTGTGTATATATATATGTGTATCCCTTTCTGTATTGTTTAAGAATTAAGATACAAGAAATGAGAAATTGTATGGTTTTTTTTCATTTGTAACCATTTAGAAGCTTAGAAAGATCATTTTCTTCAGTTAAATTTGATTGATTGATTTTTTAACTCAAAGTTGTGTGTGTATGGCTTAATTTTTGTTGAACTTGTGTTTGGCTGTTTCGTTTCTGTTGAATAGAATAATCACGTGGAATGACTATTACTTTGTTCTAAGTGTTCACAGTGTAGTATATTCTTTGAACATTGAAACTAGAAACTAGAAACTAATGGTACAAGGAGTTGAGTGTGAAAATAAAAGATAATAACAAAATGGGAAATGATGGTTTACACAACGCTACTATGTTAGGGAGGAATACTATTTTCTTATGGTGTTTTATAAAACCATTAATATTTTATGAAAATTAGGCTTGTGTTTCCTTTCTGTTTTTAAAAAGATTTATAAAGCTTATGGTTATTAGATTTTTTTATTTTGGGATAAAGTGAAGTTTAGAGAAATGGGTCATTGGTACTAGTAAGAGTCAAAAGGACCTTTAGTTTAAGTAAGGTGCTTAAACCTAACTTTTCACTCAATGTGGTTATATAGTTGTCATTTGTAGCCATGAAGAAGGCCCTCTAAGTTTTTTACATTATATCTTTGTGTCAATAAAGTTAAGATTATCACATTCCACCTCCAAAAGCTCTAATTATGGTCATAGATAAAAGCAAAATGTAAGTTTTGGCATTTTTATATAATTTAGTTTGATCTTGCTCTTAATTTATTTAACTGATTGGTTTGTTGTTGGATGAATAATATTTCATTCTAGTTCAGTTATAATTTAGCAAATTTGAAAAATGATCTCGCTATGTACTATGTTATGAAGAGTTGAACCAAGATCATTAAAAAACACTAACCATGACTATCAAAGATAAACATTATTTAAGTAAGCACGTTAATATTTTGGATGGCTTTTGTATTTCTTTAATACTATTCATGGTTCTTTGATATTGTTCCAATTGCATATCATGTAGAACTATTGCTAGAACTTGTTCTGTTTGCATCTGTAACATTAGGTATCCATTTTTTCGCATATAGTAGTTATGATTCATTAATTTTTCATACTTTAATGATTCCCTTATTCTACAATTGGAAATCAAGAGAAGGTTTGATTATGCTAGTCTAGTGCCTTCATTAAACACTTATTTTCACCAAATTTAATATTTTCCAATTATACATGCTTCTGTTTCACCATATTTAATATGCTCTAATTAATAATTATACATGCTGGATTCTTAACATTTCCTTGGCCATGTAGTCTCTTGTCATTTCCTTTATGTATATCCTATCTTGATAGAAATATTTTCATAAATAATGAACTAACATCATGAAACATATATTTATATATTATTAGTTGCTTATTTATTTGTGGCAATTAAGTCTACAGTGGCATTTAAGCCTTGATTCTCTTCAAATATAATTTAAAAATTTATAGTAGCATCCCACTTGGTTTTACACTAAGGAATAATTTTGGCTGGTTATATATTAGTATAACTTGTTTTTATCTTTGATTATACATATAATTGTTATTTGAGTTATTTTTCATCAATATTTATGGCTGAAAAATCTAATCTATACATATGGAAATAATGAAAACAATATGACTAAATGAAAAATCTAATCTATACATATAATGAAAAATATAATCTATACATATAAAAGCTTACCTAACCATCTATCAATACCAAGTCAAAAAATTCAAACAACACACAATAAGTTTTCTTCCTTATATCACCGCAGCACACAAACAAATTTTCCAGAACCTACTTCTCTAATACACATAAGTTTTCAACCTTCCGTTATCACCGCAGCACACAATTTTAATCTCAGAAACTACTTCTCTATGGATAAATATTTAAGATATTCAAACTCCTCTAACATTTTTAAGATATTAATAATAAGAGTTAAAAGAACATAATTCCGTACCTCTTGCAAATTAACTTTGCAATGCTCCTTGCCAATTCGATCCACAACCTAAAGAATATAATCAATACCAAAAAGATTAATACAAAATTAAAATTAAATGATACAAAAGAACCATAAAATTCATGAAATTACTTCTTATCATTTTTAAGATATTAATAATAAGAGTTAAAATTAATGTTATGCCATGAATGTTGGCTAACCCTCAATGGCAATTGTTACTTTGTTAGAATAAAACCTTGTCAATTTCTTTATAGACCATATACTTCTTGGATTTGCAAGGTCAAAATATTACTCAGCTAAAATATTACATTAATAGATGAATGAAGTAAGGGTAGAGACTCTTACCATAAATAGATGAATGAAATAATCATAGCAAAATTGGAGTGTATAAATATCATATGAATGAAAATACAAATAGCTTATTATCTTTTACGTTTAGACATTTAGTTGACGCACTGGCATGAGAAACTGAGGTTCTTAATATATTACTCTTATCACAAACAAAAGTCAAGTCATCTAATCCCACTATGAATCTAATTCCATTAGCAAGCAAATACAAGAGTGAGTAAAAAACATTCACAACAAGTAAGCTGGAGTATGTTATCATTTATTTATTAAATCTATTTCAAATCAACACTTACAAAGCATAATAGTTTAAACAGAAATAAAAACATAACAAGTAAAAATTTTGCCATATTTTACTCACAAGTTTATATAGTGATAACCCTCAGAAAATTATATCTAAAATCTTTATTTTGTAAGAAAATAACCATCATGCAATGAAGCAACTATTGAATGGGAGAGCTAAATCCAACCAAAATATTGGAAATATATTAAAGAAGTTACCTTCCCTTCTTCACTTGGTTAGATACTGCTCTATAAGCATACTTCCACCAAGAACGAGGATCAGATTTCATGGAAACATGTGGACAAAAATGCGCATATTTTAAGCGTTGATTAATGGCAGAAAAGTGATCAGCTAGTTTTAACATATCCTTGTATCCATCCTGCAACAACAAGATACTAAAAATTTTCTAGGCCAATCAAAACATGCCTCCAAGTATCCAATCACAGTTGAATTATGAAATTGAACCTTTGATAAACAGAGAATGACATCATCCAAATTCACTGTTGCATTCTGCAAAGGTTGATCACTCTTAGCCAATTCATTTGCCCTTAACTTTGTATACTTTTCATTTCCTGTAATTGGTTCCAGAATATAAGTGTGTTGTTTGACAATTCTATCAGAAGGTTTGCCTTCTTTAGTGCCATATCTAAAAACCTGAAGCAAATAAATGATCAAAGTTTCATAGTTTGAACATGCCCTCAACATATGTAACTGCAAGAATAAACTAAATATTAGTTCTACCTGGACCCACTCAGAAGGAAGCAAATCCTCCCATGGCTTGTCACTATGCCATGGGATTATATCAGAATCCAAATAAAGTGCAAATCGGTCAAGTTCAATAGACTGTAAAAATTATAAAAAAAATCTTATTATAAACAAGACTGTAATAAGGATTAAATTAGTCATAATCATATTATAATTTACTGGCTATGTAACAAATTGCTAATTGTTATCATGTCAGAACTTTGGTGTACCATGTATTGTGGGTGAAACTTCAAATATATGCAGGAATGCAACATACTTTAAATTTAAAATGTGATAAATGAATACACATCTTGGCCAAGCATTCAACCAAATTTTCTTCCCCTTAAAAAAGAAACAAAGATCTTTTATAACAAGAAAATGAAAATTACAGTTGAAGACTTTTATTTAGTAGTTTTGTCAAAAAGTTGCAAGTGTGTGTTTCCTCACTAACTCGCAACTGTGCATTTCAAATTATATAAATGAGACCTTCTTAAAGAGAATAAAACTTAAACTTGATTGCATTCATATCAATCGACACCCTATAAGGAACAAAATTAGGAACCTTTTGTATACGGTCTAGTGAACCACCAGTAATAAAAGTCTCATTGCCATTGTCATCAACTGTCACAGCTAAGAGTGTCTCCAAGGTCACACCTGCTGCAAATGGGTGGCCAGGATTTCTAGAGAATAGGAAATTAAAATTCAAACAGAAAATAAGAATGCAAAGATTCCAAAATATAAAATTTAACTTGCTATTACACACCTTTCACTGTCCTCGTATCTGATATGAATATTTGAAATTGAGAGTCTCAAATTTCCAACTATAGTGTTGATAAGGGAACCCAACCATGATTGATTCTTCAATTAAAAATATATACACATTAATACAGTTATAATCATAATTGACAACCAAATATATGTATAAACATATGTATGGTTCAAAAAGATCAAAAGGTAAATCCTAAAAAAGAATAACATCACAGCATTTGAATACTACAACCAAAACTTGATACAATATTTGTTATCAAAGATTAAAAAATAGCACATAAGACGCTTAAGAACCAAATATAAAGTTCATATACACGTACAGACACATAAGAATATAGGCATCACATAATATTTCCTTATACATAAAAAAAAATTAGTACCTGTCAATTATGTTAGTCACCCTTTGCTTTGTAAAGATTCAAGTCAAGTAAATATACCAGATGTATGGATGCTAAGGCATGCCATTGTCTGTATCAGCAGTCAGCACAAATAGTTTCCATGAACCATCTAGTCAAAGATTCACCTTATTATAATTTAAGTTACACTGATAAAAGAATTGTGTAATCTTACCACTTCAGACTTTAATTGTTGAGCCTTCTCTACGAGCTTCATTTCCATTTCCTATTTCCAAACATAACAATTATTCAGAGGATCATTCAAAGGTATATCGGTAGGCACATCATTATTGTCTTACTCGCACTCGGATTTTCTTAGCTTCTTGAATGGCATCTTCAATGGACCCTTGAACATGCGTTGCAGGTTCAACTAACAAAAAAATACGATCCAGATGAACTACAACTGGGTCCTGACCAAGCCTACTCCAAGGTACCTTAAGTTGGGAATATCACAAAAAATATCATTAGTTAAATGTAAACAGCATCCAGAATCACAAAAGATGTCATTAAAATTGCTTCCAGCAAGAAAATTATATAGGTGATCTCTCAATTTTGTGAAATTTCTAATATTTTTATTCATCACTACAAAGAAACTAATTTTATCTTATTTTTTGTTATTTCTTTTTAAAAGAAACGAAACAAATATATGCACAATAAGGCGGGGAGGGGGGGGGGGGGGGGGGGGGGTACAAAAGAGGGACCTAGAAAATAAATAAACATGCATAGCAAAAAGAATAAAATCTCTTATAAAAAAATCAGAGAAAGAAGAAAGTGATGAACTCACAGAGAAGACGAAGGGAAATGAAACGCAAAGAGAAAATAATTTGTGGAAAAATTAGATTGTATTCGATAATAATATGCCTCTGACTACAACTTTAAGGTCTATTTATACATTTTATTCAAGACTAGCTAATGACTAATAACAACTAAGGAACAATTATAGTTAAATACAACTAGCAGCTAATAACTAAATTACAGACTAATTGACTAATTGATTACATCAGAAAGGCTGAATACTTTATAGATTGGAAAAGAATAAGTTATATACAAGAGGAAAAGGTATCATCATACATAAAAACATAATTATAGCCACAAATCTAAATCTTCTTTCAAACCCCACTTAAAAAATCACAATGCTATTGACATTCTCATAGCATGAAGTAAGTTTCCACAAACTAAGATCAGTAGCCCGAACAGCCACACAAGTGTCCCAACCATTATTGTTGAAACTCACAAATTTACGCTTAATGATGTTGTGCCACAAAGAATATGGCTCATTCAGGAATCTCTACAACCATTTTCAAAACAAGAGACTTATTCTTCTAAAAAAATTTGGATTGTGTGGATTATTTGGCTGAAAGAAGAATAAAAAAAATTAAGAACTGGGTGTGGCTTCTCTAAGGGAAAAGGTTCAAATTTTAGCATCTTTTTGGGCTTATGTGACAAAGTAATTCATGGATTTCCCTCTTTCTTTGATCATTCTTGAATGGAAAATTGTGTGATTTAGCTAGTTTCTTTTTGGATTTGCTCTTATTAATGCTATATGTTTTATTTACGTCTACTTTATGGAGATAACTTATCATCTTTTTGTAATACCTTTTTCCAATTAATAAAGGTTTTGTTTCCTATCAAAAAAACAAAAAACATCTAAAAAATTTCAAAATACTTAGCCTTTTGTCTTTAAATACATATATAACATCAATACATACATCATCAAACTTCATTCATCCTGCGACAGACTAAAGCAAGTTATAATTTATATATATATAACACCATAAAGAACTTGTAGTATACAAGAGATTGTTAGAAATGTCACAAGAAAATATACAAAGTCAAATTTCTTAATCATTAATCCCCAAAGCCAGTTCAAATAAATCTGCAAACATCTTTACTAAACCAAAATTATAGAAACGCACATACCTTAAGTTTCACAGAGCCAAGAAATCCAGCCTTAACCTTCACAGGAAATTTCAATGCATTAAGTGCCTTCGGTTTCAACAGCATATTAGTTAGCTCCACATCTCCTGCAATATAGATTTAGGAGTAAACCATCAACCAGAAACGAAGCATTTACTCTTTACTCTCACTACTAAGTTAACTACAATCCAATCAACCGTAAAATCTGATAAGTGTAGAATTTGAAGCAATAAGACAAAATGAAACCAAAATCTAAATCCATCAACTTATTAAATTTTCCAAAATTCTAATGTCAATAAACTCATTCACTCCCTCTCTTTGAATTAATCACAGAAAATTCATCCGTTCTGAAGACATTTCAATAATGATTTAAAAAAAACTCCAATTATCCTCAATACACAACCAAAAAAAAAAAATTTATTTCAAAGTCTAAAATCCAGGAAAATAAGAGTAATTATAAGAAAACGAACCTTGCCAAACACTGATCTTGAGCGCTTCCTTGTTGAGTCCCCTGACGTAGTTGCCAAGGTACCTCTGCAAGAGGTAAGCCACCTGATCCTCCAACATCCTTCTTTCTTCGAAGGATCACCAACTCATTCCCCCTCAATTCATCCCAAAAATTCCAATTTCAATTTGAGAGAGAAAAGAAAGAAGAAGAAGAAAACGGGATATTTTTCACAGATTTTAGGCCACGTCTATTATTCAGTTCCAGAAGACGCTACTAGTTAACTCCTTTCTTTCTTTCCCTTTTTCTGTGGACAACCTCAGATATTTCCAATGAGGGAATGTGAGGTAGAAAGTCATTCCCCACAAACAAACACATCAAAACAAAATCATCAATTAGGCGCTCCAAATCTCCTTTAACATCTGGGATTCCCATAGCATATGCTAAATACTCCCTAAGGATCCAAATATGGAGAAACTGTATAGAAGATGGAAATATATATTAGAAATAATACGAAATTCTTATGGCCAAAACACACAAATCTAAGCATGTAAACCCAAATATGAAGTATCAGATTACAAGAATGCTTTAGACTAACACTAGAAGTTTCAAAGTGGTAATCAAATTATCTAAAAAAAATTAAGATGTGAAATTTGGGAGTATCAAATTAGAAATATTGGCAGGCGGCAGAAAATATACTTGAAATCTCTGGTTCAAGATATGGTCATTTAGATTCTCTTTTGAAAAGCCCTTCACGTTTTTCCCATTCCTCTCCAAGTCCCTACTTTAAAAAAAAGTTTAAAGCAAATAGATAATGACTTTTAGCTTGCCAATATTCGAACTTTGAGCACATTATATAACTGGCACTGGGTTTTTGAAGCTTACTGGTGCAAACAAGACTCCTCTGAATAACTTTCCATTAACAGTTGCAGTCATTAAATAACCCGAGTCGAATGCTCCATCAATTTTCCCTCGGACCTCCGCACCAATCTATGGACAAAGGGAGTATATCAGAAGCAGAACTACTCCAGACGAATAAGTTAGAAGTAGACACAAGAAAATGTATAACATAGCTATGAGAGCACAAGAACACTAAATGCCTAGTGAAATTTACCGGGCTCTGATTTGACCCTGCATCCAAGAGCTTATGTTCTATAGTTGAGAAGTGCGTGTTATTTCTACCCATGTGACCATTTGTCTGGGATTGACATTCCCCCAAAAGGTGATCTTTTGGAGTCCTTTGGACAGCGTTAATAAACTCTTTCTGTCTACTTGAAGCATTACGAGATTTACCATTCCTTTGAGTCTCATTTAGTTGCTTGAACAAATGAAATCTTTGAGAACCAATAACTGAATCAACGACTCTTTGAGTCGTGGTCTGTTCTTGATCAGAGAGTGATGGAGAGGAACTATGAGAAAGTGAAAGAGAGTGCTCCTCTTGCTCTGATTCGACATCCCATACTTTTGCGGTTCACTCTCTTCGATCACAACTTGGGGAAGAAAGAGCCTGCAATTCCAGTGGAGAGAGTGTTCCTCTGCCGTGGTGTGCCCCAACAGCTCGTGCGATGGAGAGGGTAGAAAGAAGGCTGAGACTCTGGGAGACAGAGAGAGCGAGAGAAAGAATGTTGGGAGAAAGAGAGAGCTGAGAGAAAGAACGCATCATTAGGGATTGGGTTTTGAGATAATAGGGCTAGGCTGAAACCGTGGGTTTCCCTCCATTTTAACATTACCAAGCAATTTTTTTTTTGTTTCCCTCCCTTTTAAGTTTACCTCCTTTTAAGTTTACCGCTTTACCTAGTATAATACTTTTCCAATTAGCTTATAGTTATGTGTTATAGAAAATGGTATTTGGTGTAGTTCAAGTTTCACCTTATATTCCTACTCCAAGAAAATCCTACAAATCTATCAAAAAAATCCAAAATCATAGAAAAAAAAACTAACACAAAACTGCATATATATATATCATCTTAATGCTAAACACATAATTTTTTTCAAGAAAAATTACCTTAAAAGCTTGAAAAATGAATCAATATCGTAACTTTGATGCCTTAAAACTCACCAGAATTTTTCCCCAAAACGTCTCTGTAACCACACAAGAGGAAGAAGAGAAGGGAGGCTTAGTGTATAGGAAGGGAGGACATCCAACGTCTCCTACTAGGAGACGTGCTAGGTGTCCAACGTCTCCCAATGAGATACATTGGAAGTCGTGTACTTTTGACGTCTCCCAATACATCTGGCACGTCTCCCAGTGGGAGATGTTGGATCTCCTCCTTGGACATGTGTTAGACCCTCATTTTTTAACGTCTTCTCATTCTTTTACTGACTTACAATTTTAGTCATTAATAAAAAAAAATCAATATCTCCCAACATAAGACATTAAAAATACCTCATAATTTTTTATGTCTTACACTAAGACATTATAGGGAGTCATAGAAAGTGGAATTTGTTGTAGTGTTGGGTTGCTTTGCCATAATTTGTGGGCTTGACTTGCTTTATTATTATTTGTACTAGTACTAATTAAAGTAAAATTAATAAAAAACACCAATAATATATATTTAAGGACTCTTTTTCAAGCCTTGCACAATTGGTGCCTTACATGAAAAGTTTAGAGAATATTGTAGGTCTGCTTTGTGGGCATGAAAAATATTTCTTTCATGTCTTGCTTATTGGGACATAAAAAGTATTGTGGGACGTTATATGTATTTTTTTTTTATCTGCTCATTTTTAACGTCTGCCATTGTGGGACATGAAATGTTTAAAAAAATGGGGGATGTGAAAAAAAAAAATCATTACTCACATTGGGTGACTAGAAATGTCTCTCCCAATATACAAAAAGTCTCACATGGTTTAGAAACAAAACAATTCATCTTTCTCCTTTCTATAAATTCATCAGCCATCAATATTTCTAATAACAATTAATAAAATAATTAAATTTATTATTATTTTATAATTAATATATAAAGGAAAATACTAGTTTGGCCCCTATGTTTTGCCTGAATACTCGATCGACCCTCGTGTTTAGACCCTGTGTTTTGTAAAATGGATCAAAATAGTACCTTGAGCCCGATTTTGATCAAATATTTGTTCAATATGACTAAAATGCCCTCGATTTTGTAAACTATTTAATTTAAAAAAATATATAATAAAATTTTATTCAATTAAAAGTAATAAAAAATTGAAATAAAATTTTTAAATAATAAAAATTATATTTTAATTAGTTTTTAAATTATACAAAACTAAAACCTATAAAACTTAAAAGATTAAACTGAAACTCTAATCAAATAAACAAAATTCTTTGTTTTTTTCTTCTAATTTCTTCTTCATCATCATCATCTTCTTCTTCTTCAAGAAGGTTTAATTTTTTTAGTAGTTATGATTATTATAGTATAGTATAGGTTTATGATATTAGTAACCCTTGTTTGTGGAAAAGGGGGTGATTGCATAAGAATAAATTAATTATGATATTATTAAAAAGTGTTATGGATCGAGCCTACATAAAGCCCAATAAGATATTGGGCTTAATAATTCTAAATCAGCCTAGGGAATTAGAGTTTGTTATTTTTATGGTTAGCTAAGATATTTGTGGATTAGGTTGTTATTTAGATAATTAAATAGATTTTTCGTAACTTTAGGATACTGTAAATTCCGACCTATTTTTGACCCAGTTATATTTTGAATTTCAAAAAATATAATTTCTAGAAAGTTGTAGATAATTGAATTAGCTTTCTAACAGTATAAAGATGGTATAAATCGGAATTCTACACCTCTAGTTACATTGATTTTACTACAGGTGAGTTTAGAGTTATGAGATTTAGGAAATTAGAGGTTGGGATATTTTTTTATGTTAGATTATTCCTCAATTATTTAATAAAAATATTAATAAGATAATTTAGAGATATTTTATACAGAAGTTAGGATTCTATTTTATTTAAATTTAAATTTGGATTATAGTTAGAATAAAATTAATTAAGTTTAAATAAAAGAAAGATCAAGAAACTCTAGAACCTTCTAGAACCATTAAGAGCATGACTTTTGTCATAATTATGTTTATTTAAGGATTTAAGTATTTATTTTAATAGGATAGTTTCACTCCTCAAACTCTATAAATAGGACATTTCACGCAGCCATTTTATTCATTCTTTAAGCACAGTTCAGAACCTCCAAGCTGCTTAGATTATTATTGAGAGAAACACTAGGGTTTTGGGATAAAATCTTTACCATCTTAATTTTTTTAAACACTTGGGTAGTGATATATAGTGTGATTTCGATATCGAGGTGTAGAACAATTCTAGTTTATCCAAGGTGTTTGAGTTCTTTAATTTAAGGTTCTTCTCAGAGTTCCAATCCCGCTCTTGTCTTCAATATTCAGGTTTTTGGTAAGAAAAATTAAGTAGTTTAGTATTAGGATCTAGTTATGATATGGTTTATGTTTGTATGATCTAACATTTCAGGTACAATAAAGGGGTAAGTGTGTCTGGACCTAAGGTGTCCAATGATTTATGACGGACTATCTCCGGTAAGCTCAATTGCCAAAACTTTATGATGGACTTATGTCCGGGGTATGATAGACCTATGAACGGTGTATGATGGACTTTTGTCCGGGGCTTAATTACCACCCCTGTATAAACACTTATCATTTTATTATATCTGATTTGTTATTTTAGTTATGATTATGATATATGACCTATAGTTATAATTATGATATATGACCTATGGTTATGATCTCTTATGACTTATGACCTATGACTTATGACTTAGAGTATGATTTATGATTTATGACTTAGATTGTGATTTAGTATACACATTGTTTTTAAAATATGTTTGTAATGTTTTTCCTGTGTTATTTTCCGAAATTAGCCCAATGCACAAAGGTTTAAGCTATAAGAAGGATACCAACCCTAAGTATGATAATGGATCCGATGTGAAGGATTAGACGCATATAAGAACACATCGTTAAAATTTATTATATGCTTATTTAGAATATTTTCACTAGTTGTTTTTTTTTTTTTAAAAAAACATGTTATTTGCTTTTGTTATTCCTTCATTGTTTAGTAAGTGTTAAGAAAATTTTGGATTCAATTGAAAGTGTAAAGTTTAAATTCCTCTCTTATGGATTAGCCCATTTTTGAAGGCCCGTTTTCTTTGCATTATTAGATTGGATCTAATAAAATGAATATCAATTAATAAAGCAAGGTTTCAAATTCCTGTCTTTTGGGTCCAAGTAGAATTTAGGGGGCCTTAGTAGTGGGTACGATATACTGAACCCAGCCCTCCTCCATGGAAGATTCAATTGTTAAGGCCAATTTACTTGAGTTGGACTTAATTGTAATAGGGTAGTTTTTATAGATAGATGGGCCTAATAGACAGTAGTACAATAGACTAAGTTGTATCATGTACTTGTTTTGTTTGTCTTAGTTTTTTTTTCAACTTTTCTCTCTGGGAAAAAAAAAGTGACACATGGAGCAGGAACAAAGAAGATCCGAAAGACTAAATGGCCAAGGTAGAGGCCAAGGCAGAACCAGAGGAAGAGGGAGGGGCGAGGAAGAAGAGTAGACGCTACCCCTACATATGAAGAAATTCCAGCTGCCCCAGGAGTGCCAGAAGCACCCAATGTAGTGGAAGATCGGGTAGCCACTGCTACTCAAATAAACTTGGAAAGAGAAAATGTCGTCTTAGGGCAGAATTAAGGAGAAGGGAAGAAGAATTCCAAATAAATTAAGGAGAACAACAAGTGGTGCAACAAGTCTGTAACGCCCTGGATAGCCAAGACCGCTACACTGTGTATTTGTAAAGGTGTGAGACTTGCTAATCAAGTCGTTTAATCAAAACGTGTCATTAGCTAAAGTGTTCTAGGGCTAAAAGACATTTTGGCCTCAAAAGATACATTTTATAAGTTATAAACAGTTTACAGAAGGGATCCCCAAAACTCAACAATGTTTAAAAGTTGATTTTACAAAATTCAACAATTAAGAGTAAACATTAGCCATACTAAGGCAAAATACAAGGTTCTGGTTCCCTCGTCCCTGTAATCTCCTCAACCGTGGCGGTTGAGCGGCCTGACATGTACATTCACCCTGCAGAGCTCTCCAATCAAGGTTGATCGATCTTGCCCTTTCCTTTACCTGCACCACGCAGCACTCGTGAGCCAAGGCCCAGCAAGAAAAAAATATACACAGCATAAACCATATTTTCAAACAGACATTCCAATAAGCATGTTCAGATATTCAATCTACAACATATAAGCACATATCAAGGTACAAGTAACCTCATCTATAATCATATTATTCAACAATCTCATTAATCACATTCATAGCCAGATATAATAGTCAATTAATACAAATTCTAGGGTCGACACCTTAGGTCGCACCCTTTGTTTAACCCACTGACTCCGACCCGCTTAAACCGAGCTCAGTGCATAATAAGCTGTCCTCGGATACCAGTGTCCGAGCCGTGCCAATTGCACAATTTAATTGTGGCACGCTTAGGCCATTGGTTTACAATTTACATGGCATAATACCATTCTTTCAATCATATATATATCAGGGAGCCCTTAGTCCCATTCAAATATTCAACCGGGTGTAGTTTCCTTACCTTTAGCTTCTAGATGAATTAGCTACGGGCGATACTCCTTGAGTGCGATCCGATCCCTAAGCCCTAGCTTAACACCTAGTCACAACCATGATGAAAGATACCATTAACAATCTTAAAGGAGTTTCCAAACCAAGTTCTAGTCCCCGAATCATTGAACTTCACAAAATATGGTAAAAGATTCAATCCCAAGCACCCTAGGTTAAATTCCTAAGCCTAAAATCTCAAAATCCCTTAAGCGCCCCTACATAGGCCACCCATGCCGCGGCATGGCCCCCAAACAGAACCATCTAAGGCACAAAAACAGGTAAGGGCCGCGACATTGCTTGGACCATGCCGCGGCCCACCCTCCTTCCTCAGCATGCAACAGCCTCGAAGGGTCGCGGCTCACCAAGAACCATGCCGCGGCCCGACCCTTCGAACCCAGAAAAATCCACCATTTTCAATCTTTAAACCTCACCTTAAGCCACCCCAAATCCCCCAACTTAATACCAATAAATAATAACAACATTAGAATGAGAAAAACAACACAACTCCACCAAAAATCCAGCCTAACACTCACCAAAATCCCAATTCCAATTTCTGAGATTTAAAACCCACAGAACTCGAAACCAGCCATGAAAACTCTCAAATTCAACCATCAAACTTTAACTTAAACCTTACCTCAGCTGTAGAATCATTTCTCCAAGAGTCCCCTGACCTATCTTCAAAGTTTCAAGCCTCAATTTACACCTTAAATGCCAAAACCACAGATATTTAAAACTCAGCCATTTCTCTAAATTCCTAACCTCAGAAACAAAAATTCAAAGCTTACCTTGGCTCTATCTCAGACCTTGATCAGTTCCTGAGCTAATCCTCCAGATTATTCCCTTCAATTCCCAAGTATTCAACTTGATTCTCTTGAAAATTCAGAGTTTTTCCTTTGCTAAGAGAGAAAAGAGAGAGAAGGAGAGATAGGGTCGGTTTACACTTTCTGTCTAGTATTTTCTAAGTCTTCCAAGTATATCCTTAGATGATTAAACTAATCCCAAAGCTCGGGGTGCCGGAAACGTCCCCGAGGGCAAAACGGTAAAATCCCCCAATAATCCCGCCTAGACATCCTAACCTCAAATATATCTCCAATTATTTATTTCAATCACCTGATTGTCTAAATCACTACCCGATACCTAAAATACTTCTTGACTTGTCCAAAGTCAATTATAATGCCCCGTTGTGACTTTTCCCGCTATCTAGCCCTAGGATCACCTCGAGTCGCCGGCTACAGAATTATCCACATAATAATGTGGTTCTCGCATATATCTCAAACATATATATCACATCATCATATAATATCATCAATTATCATAAACACACTATTAATTATATATTTACGCATTTAAATCAATAACATTCATTCTAATCCCAATTATGCCCTCCCGGTACACTAATCAAGGCCCTTAAGCCTTATTAGCAAATTTGGGTCGTTACAACTATCCCCTCCTAATGAGAATTTCGTGCTCGAAATTTACCTGAATAGCTCGGGATACTGATCTCGCATCGCTGTCTCTAACTCCCAGGTCGCTTCCTTGACCTTGCTATTCCTCCACAATACTTTCACCAACAGAATTGTCTTGTTCCGTAAGACTTTGTCCTTCCGATCCAAAATCTGAACTGGTCGCTCCTCATATGACAAATCTGTCTGCAACTTTAAGTCCTCGTACCTCAGTACATGTGTCGTATCAGAAACATACTTCCGCAACATGGAGACATGGAACACATTATGAACTCCTGATAGCGACGGTGGCAAGGCCAGCCTATAAGCCACCTGTCCAATCCTCTCCAGGATCTCAAAAGGTCCAACAAACCGAGGGCTCACCTTGCCTTTCACGCCAAACCTCCTCACACCCCTCAATGGTGAAACTCGCAGAAACACGTGGTCCCCAACCTGGAACTCCATGTTCCTACGCTTAGGATCAACGTAGCTTTTATGTCTACTCTGCGAGGCAAGCATCCTAGCTCGAATCTTCTCTATGGCCTCATTAGTCTTCTGAACCATATCTGGCCCCAAATACTTTCTCTCACCCATCTCATCCCAATGAATGGGCAATCTACACTTTCTTCCATATAACATCTCATAAGGAGCCACTCCAATTGTGGATT
Source organism: Humulus lupulus (assembly GCF_963169125.1). Classification (NCBI taxonomy): domain Eukaryota; kingdom Viridiplantae; phylum Streptophyta; class Magnoliopsida; order Rosales; family Cannabaceae; genus Humulus; species Humulus lupulus. The sequence goes on along the minus strand of NC_084794.1, from coordinate 278,538,033 downwards.
GATAGCTGTTGTTATATGAAAACTCGATCAATGGGAGGTACTTGCTCCATGAACCCTCAAAGTCAATCACACATGCCCTAAGCATGTCTTCCAATGTCTGAATCGTCCTCTCAGACTGTCCATCAGTCTGAGGATGAAAAGCTGTGCTAAACTTCAGCTGAGTCCCCATAGCTCTCTTCAAAGCTCCCCAAAACTTGGAGATAAAGATAGGGTCTCAGTTAAATACAATAGACTTTGGAACCCCATGGAGACGAACCACCTCCTTCACATACAACTCTACATATTGTTCCACTGTATAGGTCGACCTCACTAGTAGAAAATGAGTTGACTTAGTGTATCTGTCCACTATCACCCACACTGAGTCATGAAGTCCAACTATCCTGGGTAATCCCCTAATGAAATCCATCGTGATATCTTCCCATTTCCACTCTGGGATACCCAAAGGCTGAAGCAATCCCGCTGGTCGCTGATGCTCAGCCTTAACCTGCTGACATGTCAAACATCTAGACACATACTCAACTACATCCTTCTTCATCCCAGGCCACCAATATAATGTCTGTAGATCCTGATACATCTTCGTGGTACCCGGATGAAGTGAGTATGGTGTAGTGTGTGACTCATCCAGTATCTCTCGCCTGATTCCCTCATCAGCCGGAACACAAATCCGCCCCTGATATCGAAGCAAACCTGTCTCGGAAACAGAATAATCCTTAGCTGTCCCTGCTAAGGCATGCTGCATATTTTCCTGCAACTGCGCATCTACTAACTGACCCTCCTTGATCCTCTCTAACAGGGTCGACTGCAAAGTGATATTGGCTAACTGGCCCACTACCAGTTCTATCCTTGCCCTGACCATCTCATCAGTCAATTCTCTCGAGATCTTGGGGGAACTATACAACTGCCCTGGGCCCCTCCGGCTCAATGCATCAGCCACCACGTTGGCTTTTCCAGGATGGTAAAGGATATCACAGTCATAATCCTTAACCAACTCCAACCAACGTCTCTGCCTCATATTCAAATCCTTCTGGGTAAAGAAATACTTCAGACTCTTATGGTCAGTGTATATCTCGCACTTCTCTCCATACAGATAATGACGCCACACCTTCAATGCGAATACCACTGCCGCTAACTCCAAATCATGAGTCGGGTACCTCTGCTCATACTCCTTCAGCTATTGAGACGCATAGGCTATAACTTTCTCATTCTGCATCAACACACAGCCTAAACCCATCCTCGACGCATCACAATAGACCACAAACTTCCCTTCCTCCGAGGGAAGACTCAACACGGGCGCAGAGATAAGCCATCGCTTCAACTCCTGAAAGCTGTTCTCACACTTCTCTAACCAGACGAACTTCTAATTCTTCCTTGTCAACTCTGTCATCGGTGAAGAAATATTCGAGAACCCCTCTACAAACCGCCTGTAGTAACCAGCCAACCCAAGGAAACTCCGCACCTCCGAGGCATTCCTCGGCCTTGGCCAATCCATAACTACTTCCACCTTGGACGGATCCACCTTAATCCCTTCTGCCCCAACTATATGTCCAAGGAAGGTCACCTCTGGTAGCCAGAACTCACACTTCTTAAACTTGGCGTACAACTGATGCTCCCTTAATCTCTGTAGAACCTGTCGGAGATGTTGCTCATGCTCTACCTTTGAACTGGAGTAAACCAAGATGTCGTCAATGAAGACAATGACGAACTGATCCAAGAAATCCTTGAACACCCTGTTCATTAAGTCCATAAAAGTCGCTGGGGCATTGGTCAGACCAAAAGACATGACCAGGAACTCATAATGCCCATATCATTTCCAGAAGGCTGTCTTCGGTATATCCTCATCTTTGATCCTCAGCTGGTGATAACCAGATCAAAGATCAATCTTTGAGAACACCGTCTTACCTTGCAGTTGATCGAACAAGTCATCAATCCTTGGTAGAGGGTACTTATTCTTAATGGTTAACTTGTTCAATTCTCTGTAATCGATGCACATCCTCAAAGTCCCGTCCTTCTTCTTAACGAACAACACTGGAGCTCCCCATGGAGAATAACTAGGCCTGATGAATCCCAAATCCAGAAGTTCTTGCAACTGTATCTTCAACTCTTTCAGTTCCACTGGTGCCATTCTGTACGGTACCCTAGATATTGGTTCTGTCCCCGGTGCTAACTCAATCTCAAACTGAATCTCCCTTCGTGGTGGCAACCCTGGCAGATCCTCAGGGAAGACATCTAGAAACCCACATACCAATTTGGTCTCTCCCGGCCCTGCCAGCATAACTCTAGCGGTATGCACTACACTAGCCAGAAAACCCATGCATCCTCCCTGCAACAAGTCCCTGGTTCTCAATGCTGAAATCATGGGTACGCGGGGTCCAGACACCGCACCCACAAAGATAAAAGGGTCCTCGCCCTCAGGCTCAAAAGTAACCATCTTCTTCCTGCAATCAATCGTAGCTCCATATCTGGCCAACCAGTCCATCCCCAGAATCATATCGAAATCCTCCAAATCTAACTCAACCAGATCTACCGAGAGTTCCCTACTATCAACTATCACTGGCAGTGCCCTAATCCATATTCTAGAGACTACCAGTTCCCCTGTAGGAAACAAAGTCCCAAACCCTGCAGTCCGATACTCACTAGGTCTATACAATCTATCAATCACTCTACTAGAAACAAAAGAATGTGTACCACCAGAATCTATCAAAACAGTAAAAGGAGTGCCAGTGCTAGAAAGCTGACCTGTCACTACTGAGGGACTAGCCTCAGCCTCTGCCTGACTCAAGGTGAATACTCGAGCTGGAGTCAAGCTATCCACCTTTCCCGCTTCACCTTTCTTCACCATTGGGCAGTCTTTCCTGAGATTCCCTACAACTCCACACACAAAGCAAGCCTTGGCCCGACACTCGCCCAGATGGCGTCTTCTGCATCTCGGGCACTCTGGATAGGTCCGCCATGCCTCGCCGCCACCCTGAGGGCCACCCTGACCACCCCGACCCCTCTTATCAAGACCAGCAGCGGTCGAAGTGTCAAGAGTCTTCCTCTTGAAATCACTGGGGCCTCCGCCCCTACCAGACCTAGAACATGGAGGCACCGCCCTACGACCCTCCCTTCTTGCTACACTATCCTTCCATATCTTATTATCCGCTTCCTCAGTGGTAAGAGCCTTCTCAACGGCCTGGGCATAAGTTGTTCCTCCAGGTACCGTCGTAATTCTAACATCTCGGGCTATCATAGCATTCAACCCTCTAATAAATTTATCCTACCTAGCTGCATCGGTAGGCACAAGATCTGGAGCAAACTTCGCAAACCTATCAAATTTCAGGGCATACTCAGTAACAGTCATACTGCTCTGAACCAAACTCACAAACTCATTAACCTTTGCTGCTCTGACAGCAACATTATAATACTTCTGGCCAAAAAAATCTTTGAAACCTTCCCAACTCAATGTAGTCACATCCCTAGTCTGCGACGCCACCTCCCACCAGATACAGGAATCCTCCCTCAACATATAAGTGGCGCAGGCCACTCTATCATGCCCCTCAATCCTCATAAAATCCAGAATTACTGTAATCATAGTTAGCCACTGCTCGGCTTTCAATGGATCTGGTCCACCCTCAAAGATTGGGGGTTGTTGCTTCCTGAACCGTTCATATAACGACTCCCATTTGTTACCAATCTCCCCAGACTGCACAACTAGTACCACTGCAGGTGGTAAAGCATGGGCAGCACTCCCTGATGGAGCCTGCTGTTGCAAAATACAGATCTGCTCGTCTTGACTCTGTAATCGAGCCTGCATCTCAGCCATTAACTGCTGCCAGTTCTCAGGCACTGGCGGAGGAGTCTGGCTCTGGTCATCACCCCTGGTCCCAGACCTAGTGCCAGCTAGTCGTGAAGATTTTCTTGGACGCATAGCTATCCAAGTCAATCTGCAAATAACGACTCGGCAATCAGACCATGATAACAGGGTAAAATTTCTCCAAGATCCACCAATATAATATCACCAACCATAAACAATCCACATATAAGCATCCATTCCCATTGCACTGGCTGCTAATAAGCACGCCTCCAATCCAATCGCACAAAAGCTATGAAACAGGCATTCATACATGCACAATAAACAATTAATCATTCAAATATTCATCTACATGCACAACGATGTCAATAAACATGCCTCAATATTCTCACCCAACAGTCAAGGGCCAGGCCCTATCAGTATCTCATGCTTCTTAATAATCCAGAAAATAACAGCATTCATAGCTCATCACAAACACATAAGCACATAAGCACATATACACATTACCGAACCCTGATTTGAGCTTGTCTCTAGCAGCGAATGTACATGTCTAGCCTATCTTCAGGAACCCTTAAACCTAGGATGCTCTGATACCAAGTTGTAATGCCCTGGATAGCCAAGACTGCTACACTGTGTATTTGTAAAGGTGTGAGACTTGCTAATCAAGTCGTTTAATCAAAACGTGTCATTAGCTAAAGTGTTCTAGGGCTAAAAGACATTTTTTTTCTCAAAAGATACATTTTATAAGTAATAAACAGTTTACAGAAGAGATCCCCAAAACTCAACAATGTTTAAATATTGATTTTACAAAATTCAACAATTAAGAGTAAACATTAGCCATACTAAGGAAAAATACAAGGTTCTGGTCCTCTCGTCCCTGTAATATCCTCAACCGTGGCGGTTGAGCGGCCTGACATGTACATTCACCCTGCAGAGCTCTCCAATCAAGGTTGATCGATCTTGCCCTTGCCTTTACATGTACCACGCAGCACCCATGAGCCAAGGTCCAGCAAGAAAACAACATACACAGCATAAACCATATTTTCAAACAAACATTCCAATAAGCATGTTCAAATATTCAATCTACAGCATATAAGCACATATCAAGGTACAAGTAACCTCATATAAGCATATAAGCATATATCTACAGCATATAAGCACATATTCAAGGTACAAGTAACCTCATCTATACTCAGATTATTCAACAATCTCATTAATCACATTCATAGTCAATTAACACAAATTCTAGGGTCGACACCTTAGGTCGCACCCTCTGTTTAACCCACTGACTCCGGCCCGCTTAAACAGAGCTCAGTGCATAATAAGCTGTCCTTGGATACCAGTGTCTGAGCCGTGCCAATTGCACAAGTTAACCGTGGCACGCTTAGGCCGTTGGTTTACAATTTACATGGCATAATACCATTCTTTTAATCAGATATATCAGGGTGTGGTTTCCTTACCTTTAGCTTCTAGATGAATTATCTACGGGCGATACTCCTTGAGCGCGATCCGATCCCCGAGCCCTAGCTTAACACCTAGTCACAACCATGATGAAAGATACCATTAACAATATTAAAGGAGTTTCCAAACCAAGTTCTAGTCCCCGGATCATTGAACTTCACCAAATATGGTAAAAGATTCAATCCCGAGCACCCTAGGTTAAATTCCCAAGCCTAAAATCTCAAAATCCCAAAATCCCTTAAGCGCCCCGGCATAGGCCACCCATGCCGCGGCATGGCCCCCAAACAGAACCATCTAAGACACAAAAACAGGTAAGGGCCGCGACATTGCTTGGACCATGCCGCAGCCCACCCTCCTTCCTCAGCATGCAACAGCCTCGAAGGGTCGCGGCTCACCAAGAACCATGCCGCGGCCCGACCCTTCGAACCCAGAAAAATCCACCATTTTCAATCTTTAAACCTCACCTTAAGCCACCCCAAATCCCCTAACTTAATACCAATTAATAATAACAACATTAGAATGATTTAAACAACACAACTCCACCAAAAATCCAGCCTAACACTCACCAAAATCCCAATTCCAATTTCTGAGATTTAAAACCCACAGAACTCAAAACCAGCCATGAAAACTCTCAAATTCAACCATCAAACTTTAACTTAAACCTTACCTCAGCTGTAGAATCGTTTCTCCAAGAGTCCCCTGACCTATCTTCAAAGTTTCAAGCCTCAATTTACACCTTAAATGCCAAAACCACAGATATTTAAAACTCAGCCATTTCTCTAAATTCCTAACCTCAGAAACGAAAATTCAAAGCTTACCTTGGCTCTATCTCAGACCTTGATCAGTTCCTGAGCTAATCCTCCAGATTATTCCCTTCAATTCCCAAGTATTCAACTTGATTCTCTTGAAAATTCAGAGTTTTTCCTTTGCTAAGAGAGAAAAGAGAGAGAAGGAGAGATAGGGTCGGTTTACACTTTCTGTCTAGTATTTTCTAAGTCTTCCAAGTATATCCTTAGATGATTAAACTAATCCCAAAGCTCGGGGTGCCGGAAACGTCCCCGAGGGCAAAACGGTAAAATCCCCCAATAATCTCGCCTAGACATCCTAACCTCAAATATATCTCCAATTATTTATTTTCATCACCTCATTGTCTAAATCACTACCCGATACCTAAAATACTTCTTGACTTGTCCAAAGTCAATTATAATGCCCCGTTGTGACTTTTCCTGCTATCTAGCCCTAGGATCGCCTTGAGTCGCCGGCTGCAGAATTATCCACATAATAATGTGGTTCTCGCATATATCTCAAACATATATATCACATCATCATATAATAACATCAATTATCATAAACACACTATTAATTATATATTTACGCATTTAAATTAGTAACATTCATTCTAATCCCAATTATGCCCTCCCATCACACTAATCAAGGCCCTTAAGCCTTATTAGCAAATTTGGGTCGTCACAAAGTCATTCCTCTAGCGCAATTAATACAGTTGGCAGAACCTCGCTACGAGGTGGTATATGAACACTTTAGGAAACAGCAACCACCAAACTTTGATGGCAGGTCAGGCCCATTGGAAGCAGAAGAATGGCTTCGATCAGTGGAGTCCATTCTAGAACATATGCGGCTGGGAAACGAAGATTGAGTCTCATGTGTTTCAAGCTTGCTAAAGAAGGATAGCTGCATCTGGTGGGATAAAGTAAAGCAGACTAGAGATGTGAACGTGATGACTTGGGACGAGTTCATCCAAGTGTTCAACAAGAAGTACTACAGTGCTGCGATTCTAGCCACAAGCGTGGACGAATTCATCGCGCTTACTCAAGGGAATTCGACTATGAAGGAGTATCCCAGGAAGTTTGATAGGCTGGCTAAGTTCATGGCGGACATGGTGCCTACCGAGACGCTAAGAATTCAAAGATTTATGAAGGGACTGAAACCTATGATAACCCATGATGTGAAGTTAATCCGGGGGATAACCACTTATGCGAAAACATTAGAGGTAGCCTTAGAAACTGAGCAGACTTAAGAAAGAATCTGGAAAGAAGGTGCGGCCAGAAGGGATGCCAAAAAGAAAAACAATGATCAGAACGACCACAAACGAAAACATGACGATGGTCAAAATCAGAAAGTTGACCAGACAAATAAGACTGCATCAGAAAATAACAGGAATAAGAAGCCCTATGTGGAATATCCCCAGTGCCATATCTGCAAGAGGAAGCATTCAGGAGAATGTCGATATAGGATGAAATGTTATTTCAATTGTGGAGATGAAGGACACATTAAAAAGATTGCCGAAAGTTGAAGGATCAAAGGAAAGATGATAAGCTAGTGTCAGCCAGAGTTTTTGCTCTTACTAGAGGTGAAGCAGAAACTAGAAATATTGTGGTAGTAGGTTAGGTCACTATCTCTGGTAAATTATGAAATGTATTATTCAATTCAGAATCTGCGCATTCTTTTGTATGATTGATAGCTTAGATAGACCATTCGAATTTTTTAGAGATAAGTTTGTCACGGAGTTACCTTCGGGGAAAGAATGTTATTTTGTAGAGGGGTGCGTAGTGTTGTAGTTAGAATCGAAGGAAAGGAATTACTAGTAGATTTGATTGAGTTAGACCTTAATGATTATGATGTAATTTTAGGCATGAACTGGTTAGCAAAATATGGGGCAATGATAGACTATAAGGGTAAGAAAGTCAACTTTCAACCAGAAGGCGGAGAACATTTCACCTTCAAAGGAGAAGTTTCTCGAACTCACATACCGATAATCTCAGCTCTCAAAGATCAACGATTAATCAGTAGTGGTTGCCAAGCGTTTCTCTAGTGTGGTGGATAAAACACGAGAGACACAACTCAAACCAAAGGATGTACATATAGTATGCGAATTTCCTGAGGTGTTTCCAGAAAATCTACCAGGATTGCCTCCGATTACGGAAATTGAGTTTGAAATAGAATTGGCACCTAAGACGGAACCAATCTCAAAAGCTCCCTATGGAATGGCGCCTACTAAGCTAAAGGAGTTAAAGATCTGACTGCAGGAGCTTTTAGAAGGTTTCATCTGACCAAGCTATTCGCCTTGGGGAGCACCAATGCTGTTTGTCAAAAAGAAGGACGGGAGTATGAGGATGTGCATCGACTATCGAGAGCTAAATAAAGTGACGATCAAGAACAAATACCCTTTACCTCAAATAGACGATCTTGTCGATCAACTACAAGGATCTACGGTATTCTCGACAATAGATTTGCGGTCAGGGTATCATCAGCTAAAGGAGTACGAGCAGCGATATCTGACCCACGATTAATGTTAGCAGCGGTAGTTTTCGCTCTAAAGATTTGGAGGCACTATCTGTACGGAGAAAAGTGTGAAATCTATACGGACCACAAAAGTCTGAAGTACTTCTTTACGCAGAAGGAGCTCAATATGAGGTAATGAATGTGGCTGGAGTTAGTAAAGCACTATGATTGTGAGATCTTATATCATCCGAGAAAGGCTAATGTCGTGGTAGACACATTTAGTAGGCGGAGTTACGGAAGCATGTCAACAAGTTAAGGTCAAACATCAAAGACCTGCTGGAACCTTACAACCATTAAAGAATCCCGAATGGAAACGGGAAAATATAGCGATGGACATTGTGACGGGATTACCAAGGACCACCAAGCAGCATGACTCTGTTTGGGTGATCGTAGATAGACTAACAAAACCTAGTCACTTATTGCCGGTAAGAACAGTTTATAGTGCTAAGCAGTACGCAGATCTTTACGTGGCAGAGATAGTGAGACTACATGGAGTTCCAAAGATGATAGTCTTCGATAGAGGATCAGTTTTCACGTCAAAATTATGGAAAGGTCTACAGCGTGAAATGGGCACTAAGTTAAAGCTAAGCACGACATTTCACCCTCAAACCGATGGTCAGTCAGAACGCACCATACAAATATTAGAAGTTATGCTGAGGGCGTGTGCATTAGACTTCTCAGGATCATGGAGCAAGTATCTTCAATCGATAGAATTCTCTTACAATAATAGTTGTCAAGCGACAATAGGCATGGCACCTTATGAGATGCTATATGGACGGAAATGCTGATCACCACTTCATTGGGACGAGGTTGGTGAAAGACGATATTTAGGACCCAAGGTTGTAAGAGAAGCAACGGAGGTAGTAGAAAAGATAAGACAACGAATGATTACCGCTCAAAGTCACCAGAAGAGCTATGCTGATGCTAAGAGATGGACTGTTGAGTTTTCAATAGGCGATCAAGTCTTTATTAAAGTTTCTTCGATGAAGGGGATTATGCGTTTTGGAAAGAAAGGAAAGTTCAGCTCGAGCTTTATAGATTCTTTTGCGATAATTAACAAGGTAGGGCATGTAGCATATTAGTTGGCTTTACTGCCATCATTAGCTGAAACGCATAACGTTTTTCATGTATCGATGTTGAGAAAATACATATCAGATCCATCCCATGTGCTCGATTACCAGGCTCTAGAGTTAAAACAAGATTTCTGTTATGAAGAACGGAAAGTACGCATTCTAGAACGGGGAACTAAGGAGCTAAGGTCCAAAAGTGTTCCTATGGTTAAAATCTTGTGGAGCAATAGCACAGAAAGAGAGGCCACATGGGAATTGGAGGAATGTATAAAGGAGCGGTATCCCGAGATGTTTATGTTGACTGTGTTTTTAGCCAACGACGTGAGAACGTCAAAAATGATAAACCTTCAAGAGAATTTAAACGACACAGACAGTTTGATCAAGAAAAGTAAATAACACACAAGATTTTTAAAGTGGTTCAGCCCCGATCAGTCGGTAATAGCCTAATCCACTTAGAGATTTTATTACTTTATCTACACTCAAGATCAGATGAACCAGTGTCAACTGAGTTTCTTCAGTGTAAATTTTCAAGAATACAAAAAGGGTTCTCTCTCAAGAAAAATGCACTTTCTCTCTCTAGAAACTCAGACCAAATCTCAAATTGCCAAAAAGTCCCAAAAGAAGGAGCCCTTTCTGATCCCATAAGCCATATATTTATAGGCTTAGGATCATACATCTGATATCCCCTAGAATCGGGATATTTTATTATATTTATTACATTTAAATTACAAAAAAACATTCAAAATGTAACAAAACGCCCAATTTGTGGGAAGAATGAGAGATTCCCGCGCGTGCCAAGACCGGTTCTTGTTGAAGCCGTTTCTGGGAATCTTGACTTAGTCCTCCTCTATCTAGTCGACCCATATCTCCTACTGACCACTCATGCAAGTGCTGGTCGGACACATGCATGCTGGACATATGCAAGTGCTGGTAGGACATACACTTGCTGGTAGGACATGCACTTGCTGGTAGGACATGCACTTGGTGGTAGGACATGTGCATGCTGGTAGGACATGCACTCCTCTCGCCTAACATGGCACTCTCCTCTAGCATGCCATATCTCTCCTCTAACATGGCACTCTCCTCTAGCATGCCATGTCTCTCGTCTAACATGGCACTCTCCTCTAGCATGCCATATCTCTCCTCTAACATGGCACTCTCCTCTCTTTGGACCAGAGTCCGACCACATCTTGGACTACTCCTCGGGCCAAGGTCCGATCACACTTCTTGGGGCTCCTCAAACCAAAGTCCGACCACACCCTCCTTGGCTCTCCTCGGATTAAGGTCCGACCGGACCTCTTGGGGCTACTCCTCAGACCAAGGTCCAACCACACCTCCTTGGAGTGCTCCTCGGACCAAAGTCCGACCAGGCACACCCTCGCCCAAGTACTCTCCTCGGGTGCACTTGGCTTGGTCATGACATCTCTCAAGCAGTCCAAACTCTTCACTGATGTATTGGGCTACTGCTAAGCCAGATCACCTCATCATTCTTTGCCACTTGTCATTTTTATTGCCACATCATCGATCTCCAATTTTTGGGGATAACAGTTTGATAAGTAAATTTCGAGGACGAAATTCTTTTAAGTAGGGGAGAATTGTAGCGTCCCAGAATTTTACTTAGTTAGGTAGTAGTAGTAGTAGTAGTAGTAGTAGTAGTAGTAGTAGTAGTAGTAGTAGTAGTAGTAGTAGTAGTAGTAGTAGTAGTAGTAGTAGTAGTAGTAGTAGTAGTAGCAGTAGCAGTAGTAGCAGTAGCAGTAGCAGCAGCAGCAGTAGCAGCAGCAGCAGTAGCAGCAGCAGCAGTAGCAGCAGCAGCAGTAGCAGCAGCAGCAGTAGCAGCAGCAGCAGTAGCAGCAGCAGCAGTAGCAGCAGCAGCAGTAGCAGCAGCAGCAGTAGCAGCAGCAGCAGTAGCAGCAGCAGCAGTAGCAGCAGTAGCAGTAGCAGTAGCAGTAGCAGTAGCAGTAGCAGTAGCAGCAGCAGTAGCAGCAGCAGCAGCAGCAGCAGCAGCAGTAGCAGCAGCAGTAGCAGCAGCAGTAGCAGCAGCAGTAGCAGTAGCAGTAGCAGTAGCAGTAGCAGTAGCAGTAGCAGTAGCAGTAGCAGTAGCAGTAGCAGTAGCAGTAGCAGTAGCAGTAGCAGTAGCAGTAGCAGTAGCAGTAGCAGTAGCAGTAGCAGTAGCAGTAGCAGTAGCAGTAGCAGTAGCAGTAGCAGTAGCAGTAGCAGTAGCAGTAGCAGTAGCAGTAGCAGTAGCAGTAGCAGTAGCAGTAGCAGTAGCAGTAGCAGTAGCAGTAGCAGTAGCAGTAGCAGTAGCAGTAGCAGTAGCAGTAGCAGTAGCAGTAGCAGTAGCAGTGCAGTAGCAGTAGCAGTAGCAGTAGCAGTAGCAGTAGCAGTAGCAGTAGCAGTAGCAGTAGTAGGTAGCAGTAGTAGTAGCAGTAGTAGTAGTAGTATAGTAGTAGTAGTAGTAGTAGTAGTAGTAGTAGTAGTAGTAGTAGTAGTATGTAGTAGTAGTAGTAGTAGTAGTAGTAGTAGTAGTAGTAGTAGTAGTAGTAGTAGTAGTAGTAGTAGTAGTAGTAGTAGTAGTAGTATGCTTGTTTTAGCAGATATTGGTTCAAGTCGGGATTTAGTTGGATACTCATAGCAATAGTTATAGATTTTATAAGTTTAAACTATAGTTTAGAAATATTAATTATAACATAAGGTTTAATTTTTTTAGTAGTTATAATTATTATAGTATAGTATAGGTTTATGATATTAGTAGCCTTGTTTGTGGAAAACGGGGCGGGGTGATTGCATAAGAATAAATTAATTATGATATTATTAAAAAGTGTTATGGATCAAATCTACATAAAGCCCAAAAGCCCAATAAGATTTTGGGCTTAGTAAATTCGAAATCAGCCTAGGGATTAGAGTTTGTTATTTTTATAGTTAGTTAAGATATTTGTGGATTAAGTTGTTATGTTTTTATAATTAAATAGATTTTTCGTAAATTTAGGGTACTGTAACTTCCGACCTATTTTTGACCTAATTATATTATGAATTTCAAAAAATAGTATTTCTAGAAAGTTGTAGATAATTGAATTAGCTTTCTAACGATATAAAGATGGTTTAATCGAAATTCTATAGCTCCAGTTATGATGATTTTACTACAGGTGAGTATAGAGTTATGAGATTTAGGAAGTTAGAGGTTGGATATTTTTTTATGTTACACTATTCCTCAATTATTTAATAAAAATATTAATAAGATAATTTAGAGATATTTTATATAGAATATAGGATTCTATTTTATTTAAATTTAAATTTGGATTATAGTTAGAATAAACTTAATTAAGTTTAAATAAAAGAAAGATCTAGAAACTCTAGAACCTTCTAGAACATTAAGAGCATGACATTTGTCATAATTATGTTTATTTAAGGATTTAGTATTTTTTTAAGAGGATAGTTTCACTCCTCAAACTCTATAAATAGGACCCTTCACTCAGCCATTTTATTCATTCTTCAATCACATTTCAGAGCCTCCAAGAACACTAGGGTTTTGGGATAAAAGTTTTACCATCTTAAGCTTTGTAAACACTTGAGTAGTGAGATATAGTGTGATTTCGATATTGAGGTGTAGCACGGTTCTAGTTTATCCAAGGTGTTTTAGTTCTTTAATTTAAGGTTCTTCTCAGAGTTCCAATCCTGCTCTTGTCTCCAATATTCCAGTTTTTTGTAAGGAAAATTAGGTAGTTTAGTATTAGGATCTAGTTATGATATGGTTTATGTTTGTATGATCTAACATTTCAAGTACAATAAAGGGTAAGTGTGTCTGAACCTAAGGTGTCCAATGATGTATGACGGACTATGTCCGGGAGGCTCAGTTGCCAAAACTTTATGTCGGACTTATGTCCGGCGTATGATGGACCTATGTCCGGTGTATGACGGACTTTTGTCTGGGGCTTAATTGCCACCCCTGTATAAACACTTATCTTTTTATTGTATCTGACTTGTTATTTTAGTTATGATTATGATAGATGACCTATAGTTATGATTATGATATATGACCTATGGTTATGATCTCTTATGACTTATGACTTAGAGTATGATTTATGACTTAGATTATGATTTAGAATTATGACTTAAGTTATGATATGATCTAGAGGTTTGTGTTGGTATGACTTTTATGAATTTATGTTATGTTTGATTATATGACTAACCCTTGTTTGTATTTTCCTTACTGGGCTTAGAAGCTCACTCCTTATGATGTTATTTCAGGAAAGTAAGGATAGAAAGGCCGGTGGCGAGTGGGACCTAAGAGCTTCGTGATGTATTCGTTGGAGATCATATAGTCGAGGAAGATCAAGCGGGACTATATTTTTATTTTATTAAAACATGTTATTTTAAAAAGGTTTTATTTAAATATTGCTCATTTTTATGTGAAAGACAATTATGTTATTTTTTGAAAAACCATGGCCATGAATTTATTTTAAAGTTTTTTTTTAAATTTTTATTCAATAAAAGAGCAATATTTACGATTACGACCCAACGTTGTATTCTTGGTAATCTATGAGAAATTATGGCGTTACAGCCAAACTGGTATTTCCCCTTAATATAATAAAAGGAAGTTTAAATGTTATACTTTATTAATTAAATAATTAAATAAATTAAATATATAATTTTCAGCTAGGTGAAATTGGATTTGTAGGACTTTGTGTTTATTTGGGATCTTTGATTTCCAAGTATGACTTTAAGTGTATGACATGATTATTTTATTGGGAAGCATGAGATAAATTTATCTTTCAATTAATAAAGTTTAGGAAGTGTTTCACCCAAAAAAATGGCCTAATGACGTGGCAATGAATTAAGATACGTAATACACTACAAGAAATTGACGTGGCCTGATACGTAATTATCTGAAATGTAAGCAGTACTCAAAGTGGACTTAGTTTGTTGATAGTGTGTGTATAGTTGTCGATGGATATAACACTTGAAATTGTTAATACTTTAAGCCTTTTAACTATTATTTTGTTGTTTTGAAACAATAAATGTTTCAATTATTATGTCGAGATCATTGTAATTTGTTTAAAACTCACAAAAAAATAAAATAAAATTTGAAAAGAACTTTTTCCAGCACTGATCACCTTTGCTAGCGCAATATTGTGTCGGTAAAGGTGACTTTGGCAAGTGAAAATTGTGAACAGCACCAGAAAAAGTGACCTTTATTGGAGCAAAAGGATAACGCGCCAGAAAATGTCAAAGCAGGAAATTTCTCACATAACCAAATTTAAAAACTCGTATGCAAATTCTTTTGCCAGTGCATTCCACCTAACACGCCCACGGCAAAAGTCCCATGTTTTTATTACCATTCGGACTTTTGGCGGCGTGATAGGTGGAATGTGCTGAGAAAAGTATTTCGTAATAAATATGGTAGGTGGGATTGCGCTGGCAAAAGTTCATTTCTACACCGTCAAAAGTTTCATTAAACCAAACTGCTGCGTTTTTGAGCTAGGGTTTCTGAAAACTTTTGCCAACACAACGAAACACACACGCAAAAGTATAACGATATTTCAGCAAGTCGCCCCCTCTTCGTCCCTATTCTTCTAAGTCTTTCACTCTCTCTCTCTCTCAGTCCCCCAAGCCTCCACCACCATGTCCACCATTCCAGCCTCCACCACCACGTCCCACCATCCCCACCACCATCGTTCGTGCCACTAAATTCTCAAAACCCACCACTAATGTCGCATCCTCCTTGAAACCCACCACCCCGAGCCCCTACCGCCTCCTCCCCGAAACCCACCTCTTGAGCCTGATGCCTCCTCCTCTACCTCCTCCTTCGAGGAAAGGTAAATTTAATTAAGTTTTGATTTTTTTTAGTTTTTTCATGTACTAAATTTATTTTATTTTATTGTTTCTATGGAGTCTCCGAGCCTTGTCGACCCAAGCTGCTGCCAGAGCAAAGGCATTGCCGATCCACTATAATTTTTTTATTTTCTGTTATTAAGTTATTTTTATAATATATGTTTTTAGTATTTAAAAAACAATTGTTTTTCTAAAATTAAAATATATATATATATATAGAATTTGGAATATGTATTTTTGTTTTATTTTAATGCTATATATTTATTTAAAAAATAAATTATATTATTAAATTGTATTGTATTTTTGTATCATACTTTATTTTTTTATATTAAATATTATGCGTTTATAAATATTGATTAAATAAATTGATTTGGTGTTATTGAAAAAAAAGATTTAGTATATGTTATAATCTTGGTTTATGTTGTGCATGCTCTAGGAATATTCTGGATATTTATATGTGTAGTTTGCAAGTTTTAAATTTTTGGGATAGTTTAAAATACAGTCATTATGCTGCCCAAATTTTGTTAGACTTGGGAAAATTAACATTAATTGGAAAATTAATTATTTTCTTTAATTAATGTTGAAAAAATAATTAATTTAAGAAAATAATTATTTCATAATATATGATAATTCATTAATAACTTTTCATTGAAAATAATAAGTATTATTTAATTAAATGAATAAATAAAAGTTATAGTTTATTTATAATTAAAAATAGTATAAAATATAAATAATTTAAAATAAAATTATTATTCATTAATAATTAAGTAAATAAGTAAATAAAACTTTAATATAATTTAAAAAATTAATAATTAATTATCTAAATAAAAATAATTTATATTTAACAAAATAAAACTAATAAATAATTAAATAATTTTTAAAAATGTAGTAATTAATCAATAATTAAGTAAAAAATTAAAAAAAATTATTATAATATAATATTACTAATTTACTGATAAGCCAAAAAAATAAAATTGCATAAGACATAATAATTTATTCTTGTATAACACATCATAATTTGATATTTTGAAAATAAGAGATCATAGTTAACTACATTTTCTTTGGTAATTATAATTATTATTTTTTAGCCGAAGATAGAATATTATTATCACATAGTGATAAATAGGGAGAGAGGCAGACATGAAATTATGACTATAATTTCTCTCCATTTCAATTCTCTCAGACGATGTTAATATTTTCTTAATTATTTTGGTTGAAGATGTCGAGCGATATAAGCTGGATGAGTGCCAGGAATCGATGGCCACTAGAGAATAGAAATTGTGTAAAGGAGTTTATTGAAGTTGCAAAAAATGTGGTGAACGACAGGGGTTTGACTCGTTGTCCGTGTAAGAAATATGAGAATGTTAAGTTCAAGTCTCTAAATGCAATTTCGATGCATTTATTCAACAGTGGCATCATACAGTCCTACAAAGTGTGGCATTACCAAAGAGAGTCATTGTCCCTGCCACCAGATGTAGTTCGAGATGAGATGGCAGATATCCTTGAGGATGTTTACGCGGAAGATAACACTCCTGCTGGAAGCTTTAATTAACCTCCCCAAGATGATGTTAACCATCGTTAAGTACAAAAATTGGTTCAATGAGATGTTAAGTGGACTATACCTGGGATGTAAAAAGTATTATGCGTTGAACTTCTTGGTGAAGCTGATGCATTTGAAAGTTATTGACAACTGCATCAACCATTACTTTGATGGTTTGCTCAAATTGTTAGTCGATCCGATGTCTGACAGAACGATCTTACCTAAGTCTCACTACGAGGTGAAGGAAAAGTTGTGCAACCTTTGATTAGGATATGAGTCCATAGATTCTTGCAAGCATGATTGGCCACTGTTTTGAAAGGAGAACACAAATTTGTATTATGTCCAGTTTGTGGTGAGTGTTGCTAGCAAGATAAATGTGGGAACGGGAAAATGATGGCTCATAAGGTGATGTGATATTTTCCAGTGACATTGAGATTGAAGACGATGTATAGTTCAAGATATACTGCAGAGGATATGAGGTGGCACTACTCTTAAAGGCCAAAGGAAGAGGGTGTGATGAGACATCCCACTGATAGTAAGGCGTGGAATCACCTTGATGAGTTGTACCCATCTTTCACAGTCAAACCTAAAAATGTCAAACTTGGGTTGGCTACATATGGTTTAAATGTTTTTGGGAACATGAGCAACTCTTACAACATGTGGCCTGTAGCGTCCCAAATTTGCTAATAAGGCTTAGTGCCTTGATTAGCGTGCTGGGAGGGCAATAATTGATTTAATTATGTTATTGCGTAGATTAAATGATTATGTGATTAGAAATGTGTGTTTACGTGAATTAAATATGCATGTGGGCCAATTTTAGTTAATAGGAGCATATTTATAATTTTGGCCCATTGAGGGCATAAATGTAAATTATATGTGTTGTGCTTCAGACCACAAGATTGTGGAGATATACTTGTGATGTGTGATAAGAGTTGGATGAAATTGAGAAATCCTGCATGTGATGCTTATTGGATTGGTCTCCAAAATTTCATGAATATGACATCACAACACAAAGATTGTGACTGGAGTTATATTCGATTGGGTTTCCAACAGAGTTATGAACAGTGGATTTTCCATGGGGAACTTGAGGAAGATGTTGATGATGAAGGGGTGGATGAGAATGAGCCCATAGATGAGATGCAAGACGTCATTGACGGTTTTATTTTGCCAAACAATGCTGAAGAAGCTAACAGTGGAATGGGCCAGTACTATGACGAGTTATTGGACGAGAATGAAGTTGAGTTGTATCGAAGTTTCGATATGTGATATCATCGCTAAACTTTTTAGCTAAGTTGATGCACTTGAAAGTGTGGGAGAAGATACCGAACAACACATATGATGTATTGTTGAATTTATTAATTTTTGCATTTTTTAAGGAAAACAAAATTCCACCATCCCACTACGAGGCTAAAAAAAACTGAGTAAATTAGGGTTGTGATACCAATCAATACATGTGTGTAGGTATGATTGCTGCTTATTTTATAATGAGCATGCATCTAAAGATTCATGTCCAGTGTGCAAGAGTAGCAGGTGGATAAAAGAGAAGTATAAAGGGAAAAAGGTTCTCCATAAGGTGATGTGTTATTTTCCATTGATTCCCCGATTAAATAGATTGTACAGTTTAAGGCATATAGTGGAAGAGATGCTATGACATCATACTGGGAGATCGAAAGAAGACAGGATGATGCGTCATCTAGTTGATAGGTTAGCATGGAAGGATTTTGATGCCAAACATCCTAATTTTGCAAGAGATCCTAGAAATGTTCGTTTGGGCTTGGCTGTTGGTGGGTTTAATCCATTTGGCAACATGAGTTTATCGTAAAGCATGTGGGCATTTGTGTTGCAAACTACAATCTGCCACCTTGGCTTTAAATGAAGGACCATTATTTCATGTTGACTCTTATTCCTGGGCCAAAATTACCAAGTAAGGACATGAATGTATTTTTGAGGCCATTGGTGGACGAGTTGAAAGAGTTGTAGATTAATGAGGTGGAAACTTGGGATGGTAGAAACAACATGTTCAAGATGTATGCGGCTCTTTTGTCGACGGTGAACGATTTTCCTACTTGAAGTAGTTTGTCTGGATGGAGTGGTCTAGGTTACAAGGCTTGTCCTACGTGCAATGAAGACACATCCTCTATCCTAGTGATTTCTAAGACATATTATGTTGGTCTTAGACAATTCTTGGCTAGTAATCATCGGTGGAGAAAGGATACTTAATTCGACAAAAAGTTGAGAGATGACGTCCTCCATGAAAGTTTACTTGTGAGGATATCTTAGATTAGGTTAATGCCCTACCACCTCAAGTCTCGGGGAAACATGAGAGGTTTGAAGTTTTGAAACGAAAAAGAGGTGTGGAGGATAGAAATTGGAGGAAAAAAATATCTTTTATGAACTTGACTACTGGAGTACGAATAAGTTAAAACAGAACATAGATGTTATGCATGTTGAGAAGAATGTATGTGACAATGTCCTTGGTTCTATCTTGGATAACGATAAGTCTAAAGACACTACTAATGCAAGACATGATCTGAAGAATATGGGAGTTAGGGACGCATTGTGGATATATGAAGATCATAATAAATAGTTAATGAGACCACCTCCTTCTTACGTGTTGACTCCTAAAGATATGCGACAATTTCGTAAATTTTTAAATGGAGTTACTGCCAGATGGTTTTTGTTCGAACTTGAAGAAGAAAGTGACTGGTAATGACTCAAATATCATTGGGTTGAAAGTCACATGACTGTCAAGTGATAATGCAACGATTACTTCCAGTCGGAATTCCCAAGTTTCTACTGAAATCTATATCAGGCACCATAATGGAACTATGCAATTCTTCAGACAATTATGTTCGCGGACCTTGAATGTAAATGATATGGAGAAAGCTCAAAGTGAGATCATTCACATCTTATGCAAAATTGAGTTGATTTTTCCTCCAGCTATTTTTGACATAATGATACATTCGGTCTTGCATTTGCCAGAAGAGGATTTATTGGGTGGGTCGATATTTATGAGATGGATGTATCTTTTTGAAAGATACATAAAAAAAATTAAAAAAATACGTCAGAAATAAAGCTCATCCTGAAGGGTCGATAACTGAAGGATATGTGGAAGATGAGGCTTTAACATTTTATTCCATGTATTTCAAAGGCGTGGAAACCAAATTTAATCGTCCAGATAGAAATGTGGATATAGTTAATGTTCCAAGCCACCTTTCAGTGTTTCAATCTCAATGTCGTCCATATAAATATATATATTAATGCATATTTAATTTTGATAGTTATAAATTAAAAAATATTATTTAAATATTTTATTTTTATTTTTTTAATTATATAAAAGTATTAGGGACGACATTTGTCGTCGCTAATATTGTATTATTAGGGCGACTTTTTATTATCAGATGCAAAATATGATCTAGGAATCACGATTATTATGGATAACGTTCAATTTATCAGGGGCGAAACTGTTGCCGCTAATACTCGATATTAGGGACAACTGTTTTGTCGTCGCTAATAATTGACATTAGCGTCGAAATATTAGCGGCAATAGGTTAGCAAGGACATGTTGCCGCTAATGACTATTAGTCGTGACTTTGGGTATTATTAGGGACGACATCCGTTGCCCCTAAACACCCTTTTTGTTGTAGTGTGATCACAAATATCTGAGCAAGTTCCACCTCACGTTGACGCAATACTCAAGCATAATCATAGACTTGAGAGTCGTCAGCGGCATCAGGAGACCTTGATCAATGCTTTGTTCAAACAGATATGAACTATGACTCTTGATTTTTCTATGAACATACTACAAGAGAATCATGACAATGACGATGACGATGGTGAAACCGACGGGGGTGGGGATGAGGACACCAATACCCATTCATAGACTTTTTTTCTTTATTTCTAGTCTATATGATTAGAGACAATGCCTGTTTTAATTTAGTAGACTACTTTAATATTTTTAGGTTTAGTGGAGACAATTAACATTAATAGTTCTAATTTAATTTTACTTTAGTACAAATGATTTTTCTTTTATTTTAAATAATTAATTAAAATAAATAATTAATTATTAAAATTATTAAATAAAACATAATTTACTATTCATAATTTTTTTAAATTTTCATAAAAAATATATATCACTTTTCCCAGCGCAAACTTGAGTCAGCAAAAGACTGAGTCGATAAAAAGAAACAACATTTTTCGGCGCAATCATAAAATTTTGCCAGTGCATTGTAATGCCGGCAAAAGGTATACTTTTGTCGGCGCAAAATTGCGCCACAAAAGTGTTTTCCACTATTCAGTGATTTTTTTCTCAATGTGCCCCTTGTTTTGCTAGGGAAGTTCATTTTGCGGCGGCAAAAGTCATCTTACCGATGGACTTTTGGCGTCAGCCTTTGTTGATGCAAAAATGCGTTGGCGAAGCCCAAAGGGATTTTTTCTGTGCAAAGGCGCACCAACAAAAGCCTTGTATTTTGTAGTGGTAGCACAATTTACGTCCTAGTCAGCAGAGTTTAGTCGACCCTCCACCATGATACAAGGAAAGGTTTGCGGTCTGTTTGTCTCCTAAGTTAGATTTATTCAAATGCTCTTCAGAAAATTATTCACCAGGCTGGTTGATGCATACTCAACCAGGGCTGGTCGAATAATACGCAAAGGCCATGCTCATAGTTAGTTAAAACTAGATATTTATTAGATATTCAATTATATTGTATTATTTTATAAACATTTAGTACATAAATCGTGTAAGGCCCACGTCCTATTTATGTACATTCTCAAGCCTATAAATAGAGGTTTTAGTAAATCATTATTTCTTACGCTGTAATTCTTTAACCTCTAGAAAATTTATTGATTTTAGGTGCTTATATACACAGTTAATGTATTCTCTCAAACTCACGAAACTCGTTTGATCTTATTCATTTGATCAGGAGTATGAGATTTCTACATAAATAAAAGTACTAAAATGGATGTATGTTATTACCATTCCGCACCACACCATTATAAAATTCTCATGTCGTTTATATTTCTAAAGTTAAGTTCTCATTTCATATTGTTGGTCAACATTGTTGTTGGCCAAATTGTTGGTCAACAATATAGTGCTTTCATTGAGAGCTGAACTCAAGGACACATACAACCAAAACTTTACTAAACAAACATGCCTCCTAAGAAGACTCATAGCCAACAGGCGGGCCAGACGTCTAAGGGCCCACAAGATCCACCTCCACCTCCTCCCCTAGGGGTTGCTGAAGAAGAACCACGAGTGGATCTTGAAGATGAAAGCGAGGAGATGTTGACCTACATAGATTAGTTAGCCACTCAGAAGGTTGACTAGGAAACCATACAAGCAACATGGCATGAAGTTTTAAACATAGGGGTATCGCAATTGGCAACATGTCACCAGTTAGTAGGTGACATGTTGCCTAACATTAGGCGAGCATTGTCCGATGCACCCGTACAGAGCCATATAGTTACGTGTTTTTTTGCTCCAAAACTCATTTTAAAAATGCTCTAATTTTATTGCTTAACACTAAAAAAGTTTTATTTAATTTGTATTTAAATCTTAAATGACTATGTAAACTGCATGGAAAAATGATGAGCATACCAAAATTAGAATAAATCGTATTTTGTTATTGTTTTTTAATCAATTAGTTAATTGATGAATAATTTTATGTTATTTGGTTATTTATAAATACTATTTGTTATATTGTGATTGTTTTGAAATTTTTTTATTTTAAATTTTCAGATTGATTATAATATAATCGTTATGCGCCGAAATTTTGGTACATTAGAAAACTAAGTGTTAAGAATTAAATAAATAGTCAAGTTAAACTTAAATAAACATTATTTATAAATTTTATAATTAAACAAAACCACTAAGTTTAGGCTAAAATAAAATTATAATTAATTATGAAAATAATTATTAATAATTAATTTATTTAAATAATAATTAATTTATTTAAATAATAATTAATTTAGTAATTAAATTTAGAAATAAATTGAACTTATAAAAAATAACATAATTAATAAATTTTAATATTAAACAAAACTTTTAAATGCAATAATAAATAAATTAAAGGATTACCATGCAATTAGAAATCTAGATTTCAGACTAATAGATACCGGGTGAGAGTGAGAGTTCGATTACCAAAGTGAATAACTCAAATGAATAGCTTCTGAGTTCCTTCACTATTCCAAACTAGTGCGGTAATTTCTTAGGTTACCATTAGAAACACTTAAAAAAAAAAAATTATTTAATTAATTAAAAATTTGACAATTAAATATAAAATGTGTTAGGTAGTTCTATTTTTATTTATTAATTTTTAAAATTTATTAAATTTTTTAAAATAAAAATTTTTATTTTCAAAATTTTTTTAAACTATTTTTTTTTTCTCTTCTTCAAATTAACACATTATATTGTTAAACAAAAAATAAAAATAAAAGTTATCAAACGCGTTTATTATTTTTTGTTTTTTAAAAATAAAAAACAAAAATAATTACCAAACATATTTTTATTTTTTAAAAATAAAGAAATAAAAATAAAAATAATATTTCTATTTTTGTGTTTAAAAAATTCAAAAACAAAATTTTTACCAAACACAACCTTAGTGTTCCATTTCTTTTTATTTCCTATTACCGTTTTTTTTTCTTTTAATTAGTTGCGTTTTCTTTTTTGGATAAACGAGATTAAAGTATTTTGTGTTACGTCCAATTTAAACAAATAAAATGAGCCATATACGTGTTATATAAGTTGGGATATATATACTCAGCTCAAGAATAATTAATTCTTGTGACACAAACCAGAAACATGGGTTACAGCTTGGTGATCATATATAGAAGTACGTGTTTTATTGAACTATGTATAACATAATAAGACCATATAGTTTTACAATTAACACACTGTTAATTAATTATAGAAGAATAGGCAAAGAAGGCAGCAAAACCCGAGTGAAGTACTCTCCCAACGCCCATATGGGGAATATGTTTCTGTAGGCAGAATAGCTGATCATGCAATTTCTATTGAACACTCCCATAATTTCCTATTAACAATTTCTCCAAACAAGTTAAGACATGTACATGCAAACAAGATGTATATATAAACACGAAAAAGAATACTCGACATTTTTATAACGTACCTGTTGTGGAAAGTCCCCGTTTTCCATTTGTGAATTTATCAACAATTTGGCAGCCTGATGCAAGGGCGTTGGATCTCTCTCGGCCTATATACATATATACACATATATATATATATTCATACATATATAGGTATAAACATAAATATTTTAGAAGTGTATGACTTATATATATACTTATATGATCGATCAATTTTCATGTTGTACGTACCTGGCCAACTTCGATGAGAGCTAACATGGCCCATGCAGTGTTTACCAAGTGTGGTTTATCTCCTTTCAAATTGGTGTACACCTAATAATATAGATACCTGAATACGGTGAGAGATTTTGTATATACATGTAGTGTCATATAAAAATTTGAATTTTTAGTGTGGTGTGTACCTTGTTTTGGCATGAAAGATAGCTCTCACCCCAACCCCCAGAAGAAGGGAGTTGCTTGGAGAGCAAGAAACGAGAAGCTCTTCTTATGGAATGACTGGTGTTGTAGGTGCGGCCAGCGGCCACCAGGCCCTTTACGGCGAAGCAAGTGGCGTAGGTGTAGCAGACACCCCATGACCCATACCACGAGCCGTCATCTTCTTGCCTGCTCTCTATGAACTCTGCTGCCTTTCCTATGCATTCTTCGATCTCTTTCTTCCTATGCTCTTTGTGTTTCTTTGTGAATGATTTCAGCCCTTTGATCACTGCTGCTGTGCATTCCACGTACTGGTAATCGATGATAATGTCTCCAAACGTTTCAGCTGGATTAATCATCTGCATAAATTTATATATACTCATTCATATATATATATATATATATTGTCAACTGAAGAAACTTAACGAAGAAGTGCTCGATAAAGGATAAGAAAATTAAACCACTCACATTTTTTTTTATAGTGGTTTTCGTAATAACTAATAATCTCTTCTGTACAGCTGTCTCATATATCAATACTTAGTATATTTTTACGGAAAAAATAATAATATTGATGGTTTATGTATTTGGAATAGGGAAAATAATTATATTTTATATTAGTTTGGTTTGGGAAATAGATGAGAATAGGTAGTAGTAGTAGCTAAAGTATGATGAGTGGAACGTCCCAAGTCCCAAATTTGCTAATAAGGCTTAGTATGCCTTGATTAGCGTGTCAGGAGGGTAATAATTAATTTAATTATGTTTATAGGTGGATTAGATGATTATGTGATTAAAAATGCATGTTTAGATGAATTAAATATGCATGTGAGCCCATTTTGATTAATATGGACATAATTGTAATTTTGACCCGTTCAGGGTATAAATGCAAATTATATGTATGTTATGCTTGATACCACAAGAGTGTGGTGATATATTTGTGATGTGCGATCCGAGATGGTCCTAAGGAGCAAAATAGTGAAATAGTCATAACGGGGTCGAATTCAAGGCTAAGGATGAACTTTGTTGGACTCAAGGGAGAAGGCTTATAATTCAAGAAGAGTTGAAGCTAGAGGTGATTGGGGTTTAGCTCAGACTAGAACCATCAAGTGAGGTAAGAATTCTGGTACTGAAAAGTGAAGTTCTACTATAATTTCTTAAGCTTTTCTTAGGTATAAGCTTTGGTTTGATTGTTTAAGTTTTGATGGGTTATGTGCTGAGAATTGGGGTGGTTTTGCTAGTTATGTTCTTGTGATATGAATTGTAGGCTGAATTTTGAGTGTAGGGGTTGATTTGGCTGAGAATTTGTAAGTTAGGCTGAGGAAAACGCAATGAAAATGCATGGATTTTTGGCATTTTGGGGATCTTTCCGCAACCCTGTTCTTCAGGCGTCACGACCTGTATGTGCAAAGAGGCCTAGGAAGCCTCTGAGTTTGCCCAGGCGCCACGACACAGGCGAGGCGTTCCGCGGCCCGTGTCCTCCGGCAAAGAGATTCATGCTCTCTGACTTGCAGCGGGCCGCGACTCAAATTATGGGAAATGGCCTATGTTAGGTTTTAAGCACGGGAACCCAAATCTTTGGGCTCGAGAAGGATCCTACTACCTGGTTTAGTAGGATTCGAGGTCTCGAAGGCTAGTATTTTAATCCGAAGTTCTTAATTGGTTGGAGATTGATGGATATCTATTTATTATGGCGTTGTGACTAGGTTTTACGTCAAAGCTTGGGCTAGGGGATCATCTTTGGGATCGCATTAGTCTGTCAACTCGAGACACAGGTAAGACATTTTTTTTTGCCCGTAGAGCAGGTCGTGGCCCTATTATTTGTGTTC
Organism: Humulus lupulus; assembly: GCF_963169125.1. Taxonomy (NCBI): domain Eukaryota; kingdom Viridiplantae; phylum Streptophyta; class Magnoliopsida; order Rosales; family Cannabaceae; genus Humulus; species Humulus lupulus. The sequence goes on along the minus strand of NC_084794.1, from coordinate 278,511,702 downwards.
CAGGGCGTGGCCCTAATATGTGTGATTACTATATTTGTGAATACTTGTAAATACTATGTTATGTTATGCATAACTATGAATGAACAAGGAAGGCCGAGAATGGCAAAGGGTAAGAGAACGACGAAGGCCAAGAACGACGAAGGCCGAGAACGAAGAAAGCATGTTGAGTGCAAGCCTCTAGGGAAAGACCCTCTAAGGGTGATGTATCCACCCGCTCAGCGAAGACTGTGAACCCAGGACCTAGTAAAGAACCTGGGTCAGCACATGTCGCTATATGTTTAATCTGTTGACTATTTATGTTGTATATCATTGGGTTGAATTGTGATTTGTTATGCATTGAGTTTTCTTACTAGGCTTCGACTCATGGGTGCTCTATGGTGCAGGTAAGGGCAAGGGAAAGGTTGACCAACAATGAGTTGAAGAGCGTGGACCGAAGCGTACATGTTCGTCCTACCTGGCTACCACAACCAGGGTTGTTTTGCGGGATGTGTTGTAACAATTGATTTTGTTTCTATGGTCGATTGTATCTTCATTTTTTAGTTCTAAAATATTTTCAAATAGTATTTTGGGATCCCAAGTGTATAACTTTTACGATTTTAATGAATGTCCAAATCTTCTATAATTAACGTTATCAAATGAGTTTTTATTTCAATTTAATCACAGTTTTCAACCTAAAATCTCAATTAGCGAGCTAATGGAACATTTATAAATCATATGGTAATGACTCTATGGTAGTAGGGCGTTATAATGAGGCTAGTGTAAGATATAGGTTATGGATTGATGTCGTTGATGTAATGGATGGGAAAAGTCACTACAAGAAAAATTAATATTAGAGACAGTATAATTAGAGGCGGGTTGAATCGGCCTGTAATGTTAAGGTTATTAGCGACGGACTAGGGTCTGCCGCTAATAATGTTTAAATTAAAATATATATATAATATTATTAACGACGGAGCTATAATTATTAGAGGCAGATTGTCTACCACTAATGCTTATGAGTAAATACCCAAGAAAATTCTCAGGCTTTATTATTTAGAATTATTAGTGACGGATAATTAATATTATTAGAGGTAGACTATCCGCCGCTAATACTTCTATATATGGAAAAAAAAAATTGCACAGCCCCTCATTCGCCTCTCTTCTCTTCTCCGAAATGCATTTTTGCAGCTTCTCTTCTCCGAACCAATGTGAATGAGATACATCTGGTGTACGTCTTGGCGAGGGCTCGGGACTTACAATAGGGGCCTAGTACTCTTGGTACGTATCTCTTGATCTCTATTTCTTTTTCTTTGTGTATTGTTAGGTCGGGGAGTCATGGGGCTCAGGGGGCTTGGGTTAGGGCTATGAGGACAGGGGGCTCGAGGTTGGGGTTGGTTGATGGGGTTCGGGGTTGGGGTTTGGTGATGGCGATCAGGGGTTTGGGTGATGAGGCTAGGGGACTATTTTTCTAGTTTTTTTTTTCAATCATGTTCTTGATAGTTTTATTATTGTTAACACTTTTTTGGCCTCTCTGCTTGTGTTTCATTTTGCAGGAGGTTATTGGTGGTGGTAGTGGTTCTTCAGATAACATTATTGTAATTTTTTTCTGAATTTTTGTAGTGGTGGTGGTGGCATGGACAGATTGGTTCTCAACTTTATAGTAATTTTGTTATGAATTTTTGTAGCTAAGTTTATAAAAAATTGTAAAGGAAGTTTGCTTGATTGTATAAAGTTTTTTTGTTTTAATGGCTTGTAAACTGTTGCTTTTGTTGTTAATGAAGTTTTGATAATTAATATTAGAAATGTTTAAATTTAATGAATATTAATTTATTTTAAATTACTATTGAAATGTATAATAATAAAAAAATTGTTTTAAAAATCATTAGCACCGGACCCTGCGGTCACTAATTAATTTTATTAATCGGTTCTGGCACATACATTAGTAGCAAGCTCAGCTACTACTACCCGCCGCTAATAATATATTAGTAGTGGCGGGTTGTCAGTTAGCAGCTAATAACTCTCATTAGCGTCAACTTATTACCGGCGAGGAAGTAGTGGCAGATCCCCTTTAGTAATTATTAATAATGACGGAGGGGCCGCTTATTAGAGGGGGAGCTTACCGCCACTAATGCCATTAAATGTTGTAGTGAGTCACAAGGGAAGGTTTTATCTATATAGAGAATGGGAGGCGAAATTACTAGGTTTTTTAGTAATACTTTTTGTTTCTAATTTTTCTTGTTCGCATTTGCAATCCATTGGTTATATTTATAGTTGTTAAAGTTGGTGGTAAGCAACAGAATTTTACAATTTTCAATAAGTATTTTTATTTTAGAATAATATAGATAATTGTTAGATGTGATTAGGAAATTCTAGAGAACAAAGTATTCTAGACTCTTTTAATTTACTTGCTTTCTCAAGTTTTACTAGAAATTTCTACACTAAAAATTCTAGAAATGTGAAGCAATTCTAATACTCCTCCTTAGTACACATTTCAGTAACTCCAATCATGTCTCATAATAGCTTGAACTTTCCTCTTGGTAGTGTTGTTGTGAATATATCTACTAACTGGTCTTCAGTCCTATAGTGCTTGAGCTTTATTTCCTTGTTTGCTTCAACTTCTATGTGAAGTGATACTTGCTGCTTATATGCTTCGTTCTTCTATGAAATACGGGAGTTTTGGTCATTGTTATAGCTGATTTGCTATCACAATAGATCTTTGTAGCTTCGTCTTGTGATTCTCCCATGTCTTCAAGTATTATTTTCAGCCATATAGCTTGGCTTGTAGTCATTGCATCGACAATATACTTTGCTTTAGCTGATGATTGCACAACATTTGCTTGTTTTTTTGATGCCCAGGAAAATATTCCAGATCCAATTGTGACAGCATATCCTAACATACTTTTCATGTCGTCAACTGATCCTGCCCAACTCACTATCTGTGTAGCCAATGAGTTTTGACTCTTGTGTGACTCCATACCATATTCCTTAGTTCTTTGTCCCTTGCAAGTATCAAAGGAATCTCTTGGCTGCTCCGTAGTAAACTTGACTTAGATCGTGGATGAATCTTGATAGGAGACTCACTTCATACATAATGTCTGGTCTTGTAGCTGTTAGATAGAGTAAGCTGCCAATTAAACTTCAAAACTTTGATTCATCTACTTATGGTGAGTCGTCCTCTTTCTTGAGTGCTTTGTTATTGTTTAGTGGAGTTGATACTATCTTACATCCCTCCATTTTGAACTTCTTCAATAGTGTCTTTGTATACTTCTTTTGTGAAATGAAAATCCCATCTTCTTTTTGAGTTACTTCAATCCCAAGAAAGTAGTGCATTAAGCCCAAATCGCTCATCTTGAAACTTTTTATCATGTCTTCTTTAAACTTCTTGACCATATTCTCATTATTGCCTGTGTAGATGAGATCATCAACATATAAAGAGACAATAAGTGTGTCATTCATTCCTTGAGTCTTGATGTAGAGTGTTGGTTCACTTTTGTTCCTCCTGAATCCTTGTTCAGTGAAGTGTTGTCAATTCTGTTATACCAGGCTAGCGGAGCTTGCTTTTTAAACCATATAAAGCCTTTTTTTAATTCAAGAACTTTATTTTCTTGTTCTTGCAACATGAACCCTTGGGTTGCTCCACATAGATTTCTTCTTCGAGATAGCCATTGAGAAATTCTGACTTCACGTCTAGTTGGAAAATTTTCCATTTCTTCTGTGTAGCTAGAGAAATCATAGCCATGATTGTGTCGAGGCGTGCATCTGGAGCAAATGTTTCATTGTAGTCAACTCCATGCTGTTGTGATTATCCTTTGGAAACTAACCTTTCTCTATGCTTTTGAATTAAGCCATCTGAATTGAGCTTTATCTTGTAAACCCACTTGACTCCTATAGTGTCTTTGTCTTATGGATGATCTACAAGCTCCCAAGTCTCATTCTTCTCGATCATCTTTATTTCTTCGTCCATAGATTTTATCTATACTTGCTTTTGAGCAGCTTCAAAGCTTTCTGGTTCCATAAGCATTAAGTTGCAAGTCTTGTAAATATCTGATAAGGGTCTCATTCACCTTGGTGGTGATTCTAGAGGAGATTATGTGTCTTGTACTGGTTCTTGTGTAGTTGGATTAGTTAAAGACCCAATTTGATCATGGTCCTCATTAATTCCTTGTCTCTTGGAGGTAGAGAAATGTTTATAGTCTTCCTTTCTACTTCTTTTGTCTCCCAATTGTATGCAGCATCTTTGTCGAATCTTACGTCCTGACTAATTATGAGTTTCTTCGTTCCTAATCTATATACTCGATAACCTTTTAATTTAGTGCTATAGCCTAAGAAAATTCCTTTCTTAGTCTTCTGATTTAGCTTGCCTCTTTTCTATTTTGGAATATGTACTGTAGTATATGCAGTCAAATACTTTGAAATGCTTTGCTGATGGATTTCGTCCACTCCAAGCTTCAATCAGTGTCTTATCTTTCACAACTTTGGTTGGACATCTGTTGAGTAAGTAGACTGCAGTGCTTACTGCTTTGGCCAAAAATCGCTTTGGAAGACCCTTCTCCATGAGCATAGCTCTTGCTGTCTCCATAACAATTCTATTTTTCTCTCAGATGCAAATTTTCTTCTGGTGCGTATCCAACTGTGAGTTGATGCTCCATGCCTTCATCTTTGCAAAACTTGTTGAACTAATTAGAAGTGTATTTTTTTGCCTCTATCACTTCTTATTTTCTAGATGTTGCGACCCCTTTGCTTTTTCTACACGGGTTTTCAATTTCTTGAAAATATCAAAATCTTGTGATTTTTGCGCAAAAAATAAACCCATGTCATTCTAGTAAAGTCGTCGATAAAGAGAATGAAATACTTGTTTTGATCATTTGACGGAGTACGAATAGGCCCGCAAACGTCTGTGTGGATTAACTCCAGTGGCTCTTTGGCTCTCTAAGCTTCGTCGAATGGAAAAGGTTGTCGATGTTGCTTTCCGAGCATGCACCCTTTGCAGACAGTGTTGAGCTCCTTGATTGCTAGGAGGTCTCGCATCATATTCTTTTGTTGGAGGATCTTTAGCCCGTGGAAATTGAAATGCCCGAACCTTTTATGCCATAGCCACAATTCATCTGATTGTGCTTGCATTGCGACATTGCTTGTGTATCTCCATTGTAAAGTAAAACATTTGCTTTCTTTCATTTTTATTTTTGCAATTTCAAAGGATTTGTCTTGCTTGTCATAGATTGTGCTAGAATCTCCTTCAAATGCAAAGAGTACCCTTTTTCAATCATTTGTCCTACATTGAGTAGGTTCTGATCAATGTTGGGTACCAACAGTACATCATTGATGTATCTCTTTCCTTTTCTAGTGTCAATGACAATGGTGCATTTGCCAAATGCTTCCATGCATGAAGTCACCATTACATATTTTGACTTTTGTCTTGGATCTATCAAGATTACAAAAGATGCTTTCATTTTTTGTCATGTGGTTACTGCAACCACTGTCTAATACCAAGTATCTTTATTTTATTTTTTGATGCAGCTTGACAGACATAGAATGAGATTATTCTCATCATTTTTCTTCTTTGAAAAATTATCTTGATGGGATTTTCTTAAACGATAAGTTTTTTCAGTGTGGCCAAATGTTGTACAATTTTGGCATTGATGTTTTCCTTTAAACAAAGAATCTTTCTCCAAGTGACTTTTTATTTTACAAATGCCACATGGAGAATACTTGTCGTTATTTTCCTTTTGTTTTTCTTGATATTCTTACTCTTAAAATTTTCCATCAACTTTAGATTTTTGAGACCGCAAATTAATTTTAGACTAAAATGCATTTTCAGTCGAATTTTCACTATGCCTTTCTCGACTACTTTCGTATGCTTCAAGAGAGCCCATTAATGTTGTTGGTGACAGAGTTTCTAAATCTTTTCTTCTATCACATATATTACTGCATCATATTTTTTTGTACAAGAAATTATTATTTTTTATACTTTTTTCTTGTCAGAAATAATTTCTCCATTGACTCAAATTTTATTTTCTATTTATTTTATTCTAGAATAGTAATCTTTTGGAGTCTCATTACCCTTCATTTTAAGATTCTCAAAATCTCTTTTAAGCTTCTATACGCGTACCTTGACAGTTCCTTGGAGCTCCTCCTGCAACGTGTCTCATGCTTCTTTTTGTTGCTGATGCGCCCATAATCCAAGAAAAAATGTCATCTACCATAGCCTGCTGCAAGAAAAATAATGCTTGAGAATCCTTTTGTTGTTTCTCTTCTAGGGCCTTCTTTTGATTTTCCGAGAACGAAGATGTGTCTTTGGGAATACTAAATCCATCTTCAACAATTTTTCATAGCTTTTGTGAACGAAAATAGATCTTTATTTTGATACATAAAAAATCATAATTTTCTCCATGGATAATTGGAAGAGGAAGAGAAGAGCGGCTGGATTCAGAATTCATGATGAGTAGAAAAAATTACGGCCACTGCTGAGATCAAACAAGGCTCTGGTACCACTGATGGTTTATGTATCTGGAATAGAGAAAATAAATATATTTTGTATTAGTTTAGTTTGAGAAATAGGTAGCGGTATAGTAGTAGCTAATGTATGACGAGGCTAGTGTAAGATATAGGTGATGGATTGATGTTGTTGATGTAATGGATGAGAGAAGTCACAAGGAAGGTTTTATGTATATAGAGAATGGGAGGCGTATAGAAAAATTACTAGGTTTTTTGTTAATACTTTTTGTTTCTAATTTTTCTTCTACACATTTGCAATCCTTGCAATCCATTGGTGATATTTATAGTTGTTAAAGTTGGTGGTAAGGAAACCAACTTTTACAATTTTCAATAAATACTTTTACTCTAGATTAATCTAGATACTTGTTAGATGTGATTAGGAAATTCTAGAGTACAAAGTATTCTAGACACCTCTTGTACAGACTCAGAAAAAAAGAAAAAAAAATATTTTAATGGATGGGACCCACTAAAGTGAAAAGAATCTTCTTTTTTTTCTTTTTCTTTTTTTCTTTCTTTTTCTTTCTCTTTCCCTGATTGCTCTCTCTCTTCCCTTTCTCTTTCTCTTCTCTTATTACTCTCTCTCTCCACGGCAACACACCACCACCACTAAGACCCAACCTCCGGCAACCAACATTTTTGACACGCGGTGGCTCATTGGATTCACCTTATTCCGACGACCTCAACCACCAAGCGACGCCGCCCAACTCGGTGTCCATTGTTCGTAATAATCAGTCAAAGTTTTGGTGTTTTTCGGCCAACTCCGCCCACCCCTCGATGAGTGGTTGGTACCTTTGTAACCAGCGTGGATAGAGGAACAAAACCCACTAAGTCATTTCGCTCAACTCGTCGTTTTTCTCCGGCAAGATTTTGGGTATCTATGCTACTTTCCGCCGACTTTCCGACAAGCCCGAGCACTTTTTGGACCGATGGTTGGCATGAACGTAATCTACTTGTCGACGTGATCGTTTTGATATATGTCACGCCTACCTTCGTCAACGTTTCCGGTACGCCGCTCACTGTCGCCACCAATCTCTAATGTGCACTGCTTGAGTGAGGCTCCAGAACATGAAATTTTAATTATGGTCATAATATATGTCGTTGGACACGATTTTGAATAAGGAAGACAATGATGATAATTGTTTGCTCATTTGGGGCACGTAGGAAAAACTTGATATCAAAATTTGACTAAATCACTCTAGGATCATCGTTAAGCTTAGGAGTGTCGCTTTGGATTCGGATTAAAAATTCTAAGGAGGTAGGGACTCAACTTGACTATTGGACTTATTTTACTCGTATTGAATTGCAATAAATATATTCCAATTTTTATATATATAAAATATTTGAAAAATTGAAAACTTAATCTGCATGTGTTTTTTGATCTGTTCTGAGGGCACTCAGTGCCAAAAATATTTTTGTTTACTTATTTATGCAGGTTATGATGTTTGAGTTTTATTCAAATGCAGCTGTTATGCTGCCCAATTTTCTAAAATATAAAGGGAATATGTTTCTTTCTTTTCATGTGTACTTGCATTTGGTTATACCGATGAGAGCCATAGTGATCATGATTTGTGCATGTTGTTGTTTCACGACCTAGTCTATGTGTCACCATAGGTAGATCAGGTGTCCACTCACCTGTAGGTGTAAAGACCGAGCATTTGTAAACAGAAAGTGTTCTGAGCCTCCCCTTGTGGTGGTTATCAGGTCCGGCTACCCGGTTTAGGATGCCGGTTTTTCTATGGTGGGTAACGGGAACTAGGGATCTAGTGGACGGTGTGATGTGCACTTGTAGCTATGCCCTTATGATTATTTGTGGTTTCTCTCTATTTTAGTTTATGCATGTTGATATATGATTTGTTTTCAAAGTTAACCATCCAGGGGTTTTATTTAACTTTTTGGGTCCTATGATATTAGTTGTTTTCCTACTGGGTTTTATAAGCTCACCCCCTATATCTCTCCCATTCCAAGAACCTAGTGATGCGATTGTGGAGAAGATGAATTATTGATGAAGCCAATGTGTTTAGTGTTATAATCCTATCTTTGGAGCATTATATATGTATTTAATTTGGAACCTAATGGTTTGTATATCTAATTTAGCTAAGTAATAGTTAGGAATGAGGAATAATAGATGCTAAGTATTATTTTGGGTATTTTATCACTTATTAAATTTAATTATTTTGTGATTGCATAATTGTAGGGATATTATTATTCTTTGTATAATGATAAATGATTATCCTTTTATCACTAATATTTTTATATATAATTATAGGAGTTATTCTATTATTTTGACTTATAATTATAGTACTATTTAGTATAAACTAAATGATCATTTATAAAGATTATTTTCCAATAAGGGTCAAAGTTTGACCTTTGACCACCCAAATTATGGATATTACAAATTTGCCAAAGCCTAGAACTCGGGTTGTGACAATTCTAATTTTCTTGCTTTCTCAAGTTTTACTAGAAATTTCTAGACTAAAAATTCTAGAAATGTAGCAATTCTAATAAATATTCTGTAAAAATTTAATTTTTTGCAACCATTAGTATTAGTATCTTAGATTTATGTTTAGTCTAAAAATGTATGTGTAATGCTACTATTTTATCCATTCCAATTTGATCTAATTTAATGCTTTAAAGCCGTGTATGTATGTATGTGTATATATATATATATATGTTGTTACCTCCAGCCAAGCGTAGGATCTTGTGAGTTCATAGGATGCAAATCCTCCATTCTTGTTTTGTAAAGATAAAATAAGATGAACAGCATCCTTAAGGTGATCCTCTGGTATGGCTTCTCCCACGATATCAGACGGCATGTCTGATAGTAAGAGGGCTGCCTGTGTATATGTATTTATGTTATATATATATATATATATATATGTATGTAAATATTAGAATATATATGATGACTTTAAATATAATATAATACACTATGTATGTATGACCTTTAAAGCTTCAGCAGTACAATCAGAGACAGGCCAACCATTGTCAGGAGTTGAGAAGGTCCATCCTCCCTTTCTAATGTGGCGATACCAATCACTTAAATTACCCCAATTGTTTTTTCTTATCTTCATTAATAAAAAACAATATATATATATATGCATGTGATGATCAGTACGTAGTAGAAGTATGTAGCAGTACACTGTACATATATATGATATTATAGTAAATATATCAATCATTACTTGTGTTTTTTTGATGAAGTAGTGAGCTTTCTTAAGCATTGAACTGTACTCATCCTTCAAATGGGTTGCCATGATAGCTTGAACAGTCAAAGCACAATCCCACAGTTGAGAACCATTATATCCCTGAAGCAGGTTGACCATGACAATATGTGTATATATATATATATGTTTAAGAAATTAATTAACTATTATTATAAGTAGTAGTGAAGACATATAAAAAATAATGACCTGCATTTTCAAACCATCTTCAGCAAGCCAAAGGTAATCTTTAATTCGGGAAAGGTGAGACTTGTAGGCATCAGAATGTGGGTCCTCCACCCAACAACAAATCATGTTCAGTACCTGCATGCGCATGTGCATTAATTATACTCTTGGTTTAATTATATTATTATATATATATATATATAATATATTAGACCTTGTTGACGGGGCCAAGACAGACGTAGTTGGTGTTTTGGTCTTCGTAGTGGATATGTTGCATGACAGTATGAAGAGCCCTCTGCCTTAGCTTAGACAAAGGCCAACTATTCAGAAGAGGTTCTCCAATCTTATGCAGGCAACTCCATAATATGTCCTGTATCATTGGATGGGGATAATACAAGTCCTCCTGATATGTAGTACAATCACCAATCACCAATCACCAATCATCATCATCATCATTATTTCATAATATATATATATAGTTATATAGTTATATCTTTGTTGATGTGGTGGTGGAGTGTCTAACGTATTCTATTAATGATACGGAATTTGAGGAAGAAAAAAAGTAATATGACATATAATACCTTATAGCAAAGGTTACGAGAGTGGTCCCAGTCAATAAGATGATAAGGAAGAGTATAAAGTTCCTTCCTAAGAGACAAAACCAAGGAATTGATAGGACCCACAAATTTTGTTCCGTACAAATATGACATGGCCAGATACACCATTCTACAATGACACCACATTCGTCCTGGGTGTACGGGATTTAGAGTGTATGGAAGAAGCCATAGCTCTGGTGGTAATGGATTGTTGCCACTCCATTCATACACCCCAAGTACCTAATATTGCCAATTGCATATCAAATATATAAATATATTATTCTCTTTGATTTACTTTTTGTAGTCATATATATATATATATGTATATGTTTGTATGTTTGTACCGAGAGCCACATTTTCCCCCAGGAAGGAATATAGGTAAGGCCACCATGGCGGAGGATCCATGATCTGGCTTTGTGAATGGGCTGGACGTTCATGTCTTCTCCGAGCAACCTCAGAGCCACGTAGCATAGGCCACTACAGAACATGGTGCTTCTCCCTTCTATGTGCAGTCCCCATCCCCCATCTTCATTCTGTCACACACACATATATATTGTTATATATTAATGCGTAATTAATAATAAAACAATTGATTAATTACCTGATGATTGTAGAGGTAGCGACAGGCTTCGCGTCGGTGCTCATGTGGTAAGATGGCATTAAGGCCCCCCGTGACACTCAATCCAATAACCTATTTATATAAGATGTAGATCATATATATGATTATATACTATATATATAATAAATTAATATCGTCAACTTAAATATGAAGAGCACTAAACAATGAATTAAGAAAATAAAGAAGAACAATCAAAATTTTACGTGGTTTAGTAGTTAAAATTTGCCTAGTTTACGAGTCAGTATTATTGATTGGTGATCTTCTCTTAGAGCTTTTACAAAGCAATTTAGCAGAGTATTCTCAGTATCAAATTATGCGTATCTATAAATGAAAACTCCAGTCTATTTATAGACTAGGTAACAAAATATCTTTCCTTCATTTCGGGAAGTTACAATTCAAATTTGAAATAAATATAATTAAATGCATTAATTATATAATATCCCACAATATTTGGGATTTAATATTAGTTATATAACAAATCCCTAAGGAATAGAGATTTCCTAACAGCAACAATGTTCAAATTGCGTTACTGACCTCGAACACAAGGTTTACACGCTTTCGAGATCGACCAAAACATCGAGCTCGTTATTCTGGTCAGCCTCATCCTTATCCAGTGATTTCACCGAGCTTAATCTTCAGAGATCAACCTCTTCGAGCTTGCAATGAAGGCTCGAATTGCACTTATATGCATCAGAGAAGATCTAACCTTTCAAGCTTGATGCTTAAGCTCGAACCTTCTTAATGGTGCTCGATCGCCAATAGGAACAAGTCAGGAAATGTGTAAATTTATACAAGTGTTTACTTGCCATTTTTGAGCTTACACTTTGCGAGCCTTCATTTCGAGGCTCATTTATGATGATTTCGAAATTTGGGTGTAACATTTTGCCCCTCAAAAGTGTTGGTTCGAATCCTATAAGAAGGAAACTTTTGAACTTCACCTTTTGAAAAACATGCCACCTACTACACTCAAGAATGGAGACGCGACACTTGGGGATTGCACACCAAGAGTACTTAAGTACTCCCTATTTCTACACGTGTTCTTTCCTAGAACCTTTTTGTCGCCAGTATATGTAATTAAATGTGATCCTTCAGATCCTCAATTAAACCAAATTAAGGGCCCCGATCATTTCGACCCTTCACATCCCTACTGAGGTGCATATATATATATATACCCTCTTCATCTTCATCAAAGTCATTTTTACTCCTCAGAAATCATGAACCAAAGAGAAACAAAATAAAAACGAAAAAATCAAGGTTATCTTTGCATGTTCTCTACGCCCAAAAGACAGAGGACCTTTTCCAACTTTGGTTCTATGAAATCGTTCTTGCAACCGCTCCTTTAGTCGATGATCTCCTCATATCCACGAACAACTTTGTGTAAGTTTCTGTTCTTGATTCTCTTACTTTTCTTTTTACGTGTGTTTCGTCTGTTCGTGAGAATATCTTTTATGGTTTTTACCAGTTTTCTAAGGCTTTACTTTTGCACTAAGCAAGTTTTTGATTCAAGTAGATTTGGTGTGATTAGAATCACAGTTTAGACCAAAAACTTTATGGTAGAAACATGTAAAAATTGAGTTTTTTTTTTTTTTTTTTTTTTTTCAGGTAATGGGATGTTTAGATCATGGGTTCCATGTAGCTTAAGAAATAGGGTTTTGGTTTAGGGTTTAAATGCACGAATCCCAAAAACATCACCTTTTCGGGTAACTGCAAACTTTTTTCCCTGAAAATCTGGGATTCTTCTAAATTGGTAGTAACTTCCCCACTCTCGCGTGGGTACACCCTTGATGCCCGAACTTTACAATAGTTCAGGAATGACATTCGAGTTTATCTCGTCCTTTCGAGCCTTTAGTCTCGATTGATGTAATCTTGTTATCTCAATCTTTCGAGCTCGAGTTATCAAAATTATAATCTCTATATGATTTTCTATATGATGGGCCCTCACCTTTTTCTTCCTTGCTAGATGTCGCAGTACTTTGAGAATCGGTGGGGGCCGAGTTCGCTATCCCTTATCACACATCAACTCCCAGTCCTGAATCGCCTTTCACTTGAAATCAGTGATTGATTCGTGAGCACAAAGAGAGGTGTGAGCAAGAAGACATACGAGACAATTTTTGACGTCAGACAAACGAGGTCAAAGGGAGAAAGAGGAAGAGACTTCGAGTGGCGGCTCATCCTGACCTAGACTCTGAGATCAAACCTACTCCCTTAGATCGCAGGCTTAAAGTCATCGTCGCCTTTCCACCCAGTGCGCTGTCATTTACCCTAATGGAGGACTCTTCAACTCATCCATCCACCTCCCAAATTCTCTCAGTCCCCACCTCGAAGGAGAAATTTTTCAAGGCTGAGCACTACTGGAGCTTAATCACTTCCACCGGCCATATATCCGAGTTGCGAGCTTATCATGGCCTTAAACTTTCTAGTACACTAATGTGCTGTCCTACGACCTCAAATGAAAGGAACTGCTATGCCCCAGGAGACGGCAATCCCAATTGTAAAATCAAACTAGCTGCCTGCAGTCGCGAGCACATGAGGATTGGGGCCCCACTACCCTTGAAGACTTACTTTAGGAATTTTTTGGATTTTGTCAGTCTCGCCCCTTCCAACTGCAGACTAATTCTTTCAGGGTCTTGCCAGCCCTTAGGTCGCTGTACCATGAAATGAAATGGGACGAGCCTTCAGCACAAGAGATATTGTATCTCTTCTTCGTCAAGAGCAACACTTCTCGAGCTCGTGGAGGAGACGACTTCTACTAATTATCGAGCTACCCGAAGGAGAAACAGTTATTCGTGGACATACCAAACCATCCTCCAAATTTTAAGACAACATTCTTCTAAATAGATGGGCTCGCTCCTTCCCGAATCTATTCCTTCCAACGCATTCGTAAGTATTTCAATACGTTTTTTCCATTTTTCCTTGAGTAATTAGGCTCGAAATATTCACTCTATTCTTGCCTGCATCCAATTACCACCGCCCCACTCCAACAAAAGCTATGATGGAGCACAAGGCAGCCATTCTCTAGCTCCCTTATGGTTGAAGGTCCCTTACTTACCTCCTCCATGATGACAAGCTCCGAGCTTGCAGCCTTTTAAGCGAACACGAATCCACATATGATTAAGGGATTCAAAAATATCGGAGGTGGGAAGATGTGCCAATCCCCAATGCTAAACTTTCCCTGAGGAGGAGGACCACAGTTTCACAATTCCGTGCCGCTGCCTCCCATCATCAGCATCGACCAGTCTCGGGCAATGAAGCCCACGACGAGGCCTCAACGAGCTCGGCTGACAGAGGTAAAGTAGTGTTGGATCACTCCATGTTGTCTTTGTCATTGCTTGCCTGACGTGATGATCATGTTCGAAGACCCTAGAGATAATTTCTTAGCATGGTCAAAAGTGGACCTTAGGTTCGATATATGGTTAGGACAATACTAGGCCATGTATAGCTTAAATGACGTCTGGAATGGGGTAGTTGTATAGTATGGGATCAATTTGTATAGGGACCTTTCGAGACTATCCCCCACCTATAGAGAGGGGAATCCCCTAGAGTCGTCAGAAGATAGGGGAATTTCTTGGTCTCAGAGCTCAAGCTCGACCGAGGGCACCAGTTAGATTTCTTTTATCTCGGAGTCTTGCTACTTGTAATAACCCCGGTTCAATTATTCATGTACGATCTTTTATTTTTCAGGTGACGTGGACTCGGATTTGGACAATGTGCTCAATAGGCCTATGCCCTCAAAGGAAAACAAACGACAAAGAACGTCATAAAAAGGAGGTCGCCCCTCCAAAATGTCCAGAAAGACCGAGGTAGTTCCCCTGGCCTCGCTTCCCCTAGACCTCAGTCATGTTGCCAAACCTGCAGCATCCTCTAAGGTTGGGCCGAATCAAGCCCCTGAGCTCGCAGCACCTCCCAAAATTGTGCCTCCTCCTACTGCCCAAACGATCCAAAAAGTTCCTGCAACCTAACCCAGAAGAATCCAGGCTCCTGTACGAGATTGCCTCCTTTCGATCTTAACCCATGTGCTTGAGTTTGTGATCGATAGTGCGGCTGGGACCCATGGAATCAACCTTGGCTCTGATGCTTTGACTCGCGATGGTCAAAGTCACAGCCACCTTGGGGCCCCTCAGTGGGAATTTCTAACCTCCTGCCGAGATGCCAACACTCTTTTCGACAAGGGTGGCGAGCTATTCTCCTCTGTCAGTTATTTTTTCTTTAATCTTGTTATTCTGTACTAACTTTGGCTTGTGCTTTGCTGACCTATGTTTATTTTTGTGTGGTCACTCCTATCTTTCATTCATCACAACTTCTTGCTGAATAACAAGGTTGCAGCGAGCCCAGCGCTTGTGTAGGAGGCTCGAGATGCCTAGCTAAAGCTCGAGGATGATCTCAAAGTAGCCCAGCTAGAAGTTGCAGCAAGGGATGTGGCGATCCAGAAAGTTTTCGAGCTTGAGTCAGAGCTGGAGGCAACTTTGAAAGAGGTCCAAAAGATTCTCGAACTTGAATCAAAGGTGGAAGCAACCTTGAAGGAGGTCGAGACCAGGGACTCTGAGATCAAGCAGATTCAAGGACTCAATGCCAAGCTAGAAGAGGAGAAGAAGGTGGCCTTCAAGACGAAAAAGGATCGTGCCATAGACATGGAGATTTATCGAATTTGGGTCAACAACACCAACCTCAACACCAGCTTCCTTGCCAACTTGCAGACCGAATTCATTGCTAAATAGTAGCTCATCTTGAAGAGGAAGAGGTCAGGCTCGAGGCTAAGGAGGCTGGTAGGACTGCGGCTGGAGAGGCATCTAACCCTTGAAGTCAAGATCATAGGCTACGACCCATTATAATTTTTTTGTAATTATCTTTTCAGTGCCCTTGGGGCAAAGAACTTTTATAGCTCGATTTAGAGCTATTTTAATTATCTTATGAATTTATATCAATAGTAATTTTTATGCTTTTAATTTTCTAGCTCGAAAATATTTTTGCACTTTGTTTTACCTTCAGATTTTTGCCTTAATATTATGCATTATACTTCTAGATCAAAATATTTCGAGCACATTATTATTAAGGATCTACTTTTGTACTTGTTTATTTGTACAAATATATATTGGATTTAAGTTCGAATTTTAATACATTCATGCATAGTTTCTTCGAAATATCCATGTTTAACTTCGTTAGTGTCAAGGTCAAACTTTACTTTTACCATGTATTTGAAAAATAATTTATTGGCATATAATCTTATTAGTCTAGTTATATTTTGCTTTTCCAGTTACTTTTCCTCATCCTCGAGTATGGCCTCGAGGTTGTGAGGTCGAAACTTGTTTGCAAAAATTTCCAGCCCTAGTTTCGAATAACAGTTTATAGTTGGTTTATCTATAATTCTAACTTTTTATCTGTCAATTAGGTGTTGCTGGTTTGTTCCAGACTTGTTTAGTTTGCGTTTTTGGTTATTGATCCACACACTTGTTAGTTCGCGTGTTTGGCTAATAATCCATACACTTATTACTTTTTTCTATCGGGTTAGTAATCCAGACATTTTTATTAGAGTTCATTTTTATATTTTTTATTTTTGTTATATTTTTTTCAAGCCTATGGTATGATTGTATACCACTTATGCCCCCTTAATATCCTATGATTGTGATCTTAGATTATTGAATTTTGAGGGTTTGCAAAAAAATATAACAATAAAAAATACAACTTTTGAATGAAATTTAGTACTTATTGATAAAAAAACAAAAAATTAAATACATGTTTGGTTAAAATGAAAACATCATTCCTATATTACTGATAATAAGGTCATAGATGTTGACCATGCCAAGCTCGCAAAACCAATTCTCCTTTTAGCCTCGCCAGCTTATATACTCCAAGTCGAATAATGGACTTGATCTAATAGGGTCCTTCCCAATTAGGACCAAGTACCCCAGCAAATGGGTCTCGCGTGGCCAAAAACACGCGCCTTAGAACCAAGTCTCTCAATCCAAATTTTCTGTCTCAGACGTTCTTGTTAAAACATATAGTAGCCTGTTGTTGATATGCAGCATATTTCAACTGGGATTCGTCTTGTCTTTCTTCGATGAAGTCCAGACTTTCTTCGAGTTGGGATTGGTTCAAGGCCTGATCATATGCATCACGCCTTATAGGTGGGATTTCGACCTCGATTGGCAACATGGCCTCGCATCCATAAGCCAGGGAGAAGGGGGTATCCCCTATTGAAGTTCTTATTGTGGTTCTATAAGCCCATAAGACTCAAGGCAGCTCCTCTGGCCATCTCCACTTGGCTTCTTCTAACCTTTTCTTCATGGAAATTTTAAAGGTTTTATTGACTGCTTTGACCTGGCCATTTTCCTGGGGATGGGCCATGGAGGAAAAACTTTTTACTATCTCATTTTTTTCGCAAAAGTGTGTAAATAAATCACTGTCGAACTGGGTGCCATTATCTAATACTATATTTCTGGGCATCCTATATCTGCAATTGATGTTTTTTACTATGAAATCTAGGACTTTCTTCGAGGTAACTATGACCAAGGGTTCAGCTTCAGTCCACTTTGTGAAATCAACAACGACTACAACATACTTGACTCCACCTTTTCTAGTTGGCAAGAAGCCTATGAGGTCAATTCCCCATATCGCAAATGGCCATAGGGAGCTCATCGTGGTGAGCTCGGTGGGCGGAGATCGTGGTATTGAGGAAAACTGATGACATTTATCATAACGTTTTACGTACTCGAACGAGTCTGACTTGACTGTTGGCCAGAAGTACCCTTGCCTAATCACCTTTTTTGACAAACTATGCCCTCCGGTGTGATCTCCACAAAATCCCTCATGGATTTCTTCCAAAATCTTTTTCACTTCGGGAGGAGTTACACATCTAAGGAATGGCATAGAGTACCCCCTTCTGTACAATTTTCCCTCCAGAATGGTATATCTTGGTATTTGGTACATAAGCTTTCTAGCCTCGTTCTGATCTACTGGGAGATTTCTGATTTCCAGATAGTCAGCTATTGGGGTCATCCAGGGGGTTGCAAGTCGATCATATTCACATCTTCTTCATCAGGCTCGGTCATACTCGGGGTTGATAGAAATTCTACTGGGACCACATTGAGTGTATTAGCTTCGTTAGTTGTGGCGAGCTTGACCAATGCATCTCATTTTAATTTTTCTCTCGGCGGACTTATTCTATAGCGTAGAACTCAAACCCTCTGAATGATGCTTTTACTTTTTAAAGGTAAGCTGACATTTTTATAGCACGAGCCTGATATTCACCCAGGACTTGGTTAACAATCAACTGTGAGTCGCTATAGGAATGAATGGCCTTTGCTTTGAGCTCGGTGGCTGTCTGAAGTCCTGCTAACAACACCTCGTATTCAGCCTCGTTATTTGATGCCTTGAATCCAAACCTTAGTGCCGAGCGGAAGTGATTTCCCGTTGGGGGTGATTATAATGATCCCTGCCCTCGATCCATTTTCATTGGATGATCCATCGACATAAAGTCTCCACAACTCGCGGGCTGGGGTTATGACTTCCATGTTGGAGATCCTTGTGCATTCAAAAATAAAATTTGCCAGAGCCTGTCCTTTGATTATTGTTCTAGGATGATAGGTAATCTCGAACTGTTCGAGCTTGAAAACCCATTTCAACAGTCTTCTGGATGCCTTAGGCTTAGATAATACCTGCCTCAATGGCTGGTCAGTTAACACATGAATAAGATGTGCCTGGAAATAGGGTCAAAGCTTTTGAGATGCATGCATCAGGCACAATGCTAGTTTCTCCATGAATCGATATCTCGACTCTGCCCCTGATAATCTTTTGCTGACGTAGTATACAGGTTTTTGTAATTTCTTATCCTCTCAGACTAAACTGAACTAATGGCGTGCTCAGTTGTGGCGAGGTATAAGTACAAAACTTCTCTTGTGATAGGTTTAGACAAGATCGGTGGTTTGGCGAGGTGTTTCTTAAGATCCTGAAACGTGAGTTCACACTCATCCAACCACTCACACTTTTTGCTCCCTCTTAAAAGATTAAAGAATGGAAGGGATCGGTCTGTAGATTTTGAGATAAACCTGCTTAAGGCCGCTATTCGTCCAGTTAAGCTCTGGACGTCTTAATGTTTTCGAGATGAGGGCATGTCTATTAAAGCTTTGATCTTGTCGGAATTAGCCTCTATACCCTGAGCATTCACTATGAACCCAAGGAACTTACCCGAAGATACTCTGAATGAGCATTTTTGTGGGTTAAGTTTCATATTGTATTTCTGAAGTAAAACAAAACATTCAGCGAGATCCTCTATATGGTTATTGTTATGTATGGATTTTACTAACATATCGTCTACATAAACTTCCATGTTATTCCCTATCTGCTCAGCAAACATCCTATTTACCAATCTTTGGAATGTGGCTCCAGCATTTTTGAGCCCGAAAGGCATGACGTTGTAGCAGTACAATCCCTTTTCGGTTACAAAGCTTGTATGTTCTTGATCAGGTGCATGCATGAAAATCTGGTTATATCCAGAATAAGCATCCGTGATACCGTGGCCTATAGTGGCATCTACGAGCTGGTCGATTCGAGGCAAAGGAAAGTAGTCCTTGGGGAATCCCTTGTTGAGGTATGAATAGTCGATGCAGGTTTTCCATTTGCCATTGGGCTTCAGGAACAACACAGGATTGGCTATCCAATCAAGATAAAAGGCATCTCTAATAAACCGATTTTCTTTTAACCTATCGACCTACTCTTTTAGGGCTTTCTTTCTGTCGTCGTCTAGGAGCCTTCATTTTTGTTGCTTCGGGGGGAAGCTTTTATCAATATTGAGTGCATGGCTTATAACATTTGGAGTAATCCCTACCATATCCGAGTGCAACCATGCAAATACATCGTTGTTTTTTTCAAAACGCAAGTTAATTGTTGTCTTGCACTTTCAGAAAGATTTTTTTCCTATGCTTACCACCTTCGTGGTATCTTTCTCATCGAGCTCTACTTCTTCATGCTCCTCCAATGCTTCGAGGTAAGCCCTTTCTTCAACTCTAGGGTCGATCTCTTCTTCTATCTCGAAGATGGATCCGTCCATTTTTTGAATAACCACAAGAGTCTGTGCACTTGTTCGGCTTTTCTCTTTCATGGAAATGCTATAGTATTCCCTTGTTGCGAGTTGGTCTCCCTTCAGCGTCCCGATGCCACTAGACGTCGGGAACTTGATGGCCAAATGCGTAACAGACGATACTGCCCCTAGCCCAATTAGGGCTGCTCTCCAAAGCAATATGTTGTAGGCCGACGGGGCATCCACCACAATGAAATCCATCATCTTGGTTACCGAGACTAGATACTCTCCCAAGGTTACAGGGAGTTCAATGGATCCCGTACAAGCAATTGCTTCTCCAGAAAATTTGTACAACGTGGTTGCATAGGCTTTCAAATCTCGAAGCATGAGTCTCATCTTTTCTAGAGTGGCTTTATAAAGGATATTAGCAGAGCTCCTGTTATCTATCAGGATTTTGCACACCCTCCTGTTCCCAAGCTGAAGTGTGATGACCAGGGGATTTTTGTGAGGAAACTGGACATGTGACGTATCCTCTTCTGTAAAAGTGATGGGTTGAGTTTCAACCCTCTGCTGTTTTAGAGCTTGTGGTTCAGATTCATAAGGAGAAACTACCCCAGTCTTGAGCTCGTTTACATATCTTTTTCTGGGTATTTCCACCCGATCCGACAGGATGCGGTCCCCCGATAATGGTTACCAAATCCTCCCCACCTATCGGGGGAGGTCGATCATCTTCCCATGCTTTGGAGTTAGGTTGCACAGATGTTACCCTCTGTCCTGTCAAGGCTTGATAAGGATTCTAGTTTATCACATATTGTCCAAAATATCCTCTCGAGATCAAGCCTTCGATCTCTTCCTTCAGCTGTTGGCACTCATCAGTGGTATGTCTTACGTCCCCTTGGAATCTGCAATATTTATTGGAGTCCCTCTTTGCCTTCTGATTTCGCATTAGGTCAGGTCACCTAATTGAGACCTGATTCTCATTGGCGAGGAAAATATTTTCCCGAGTCTCATTGAGCTCGGTATATACCATATAAATGGAGAAATACTTGTCTCCCTTTTCTTTTTCACCCCGTCTGCCTCGGAGTTATTCCCTTTATTTTTCTTTCTTTTTTAAGGGTTATCCTCGAAGGGTCTTGACGTCGATGGGGCAGCCAAGGTTGAGGCTGAGTTAACATTTGTTGTTGTAGTTATGGGCTGGGAGGTCAGATTTAATGCTGACCTCGCCACCTCTACATTGACAAATCTTTGGGTCCTCCTATTGAACTCGGTTAATTACCTTATATGTTTTCTTTTCATATCCTCCCAAAGGGAACTCCCTGATAATATACTAGCTCTTACAACCATAAGGTGGCCATTGTCGTGGACGTTGCGGGCTCGTGCCACTTCTATATTAAACCTTGTGAGGTAACTTTTCAATGACTCTCCCAGCTGTTGTTTGACATTGGTTAAATTCAAGGCTTCGGACCTAACGCCAACCATGGCTTTGAACTTCTTAAATTACTTTACTAAATAATCCCAAGATGAGATCGAATGTCTTCTAAATTTTTCGAACAAGTTTTTTGCTAGTCCTATCAGAGTAGCTGGGAACAACATACACCGAAGCTCATAACCAACATTGCTGGCTCACATGATGGTATTGAATGTGCTCAGATGGCTGTATGGGTCTAAGTTCCCATCAAAGGGTGCTACGTGGGGTATCCTAAACCCCTTAGGAAATGGCGTGTTGGAGATATGTGGGGCGAAAGGCTCGAGCTCCTCATCGGAGTCTTTAGCCTTTCATTCTGAAGGAGTCTGAACGCCCTTTTGAGCTGGTTAATTCTCTCCTGGACCAAGTCCATTGGAGCCTGAGTTTGTGCTTGGGGGAGCTGGTTATTGTTTATAAAAACCCTAGCTCCTTGTCTTGATATAGGGTTATATTGATTCTCATATACCGGCTGTTTTTTACTATTCAAATGGTTGCGTAAATCGGGGTTTGTAGGATTGGCTTGCCCCCGGTTATGGTTCAAGTGATCTCTAAGGTCAGGATGATTGCCCTGATTCCCAGTATTCAAGGGTTACGTATTGTATATGATTATAGACCTAGTATGGTCTGAGATCCCACTTATGAAACTAACGTTTCTCTCTAGCTGAAGGGCTCGGTGGTTACGAGGTAGATCTTCCACTGGCCTCCTCGCTCTAGTCATTCATGATCTCGACACATGGATTCCTGCTAGTTGGGCAGCCCTGTGTTCTCGAGTTGCCTCCCTCTCACCCCCATGTCCAAGTCTGGCTCGACAGTTCCCATCTCGACTGCCGCTGCGAGAGAGCCTTCGTGGTGTAGGCTCTCCTGCCTGATTCCTATGAGGTGCT
The DNA here is from genome assembly GCF_963169125.1 of Humulus lupulus. Taxonomy (NCBI): domain Eukaryota; kingdom Viridiplantae; phylum Streptophyta; class Magnoliopsida; order Rosales; family Cannabaceae; genus Humulus; species Humulus lupulus. Next base: position 278,489,265 of record NC_084794.1, on the reverse strand, counting down.
GGTCGTGGTGCCTCTCGAACTTATGAGGGGTGTCTTATAGGAGATGGTGGCGGCCTCCAATTGTTGGGCCTTGATGGTCCAGAATTGGTCCGGACAGGTTCCGGGTTGTTCCTGACTACTTTAGGATTAGAACTCTGAGCTACTGGAGGAGCTCGGTTATTCCCTGTTCCTGTAGACACTTCCACAGTCAGATTATCAGTAGGATCAGTTCGAGTATTTCTCCTAGGGCGTTCATTTCCATGGTTTTCCCTGGGCCTCGACTGAGCCTGCTGGGCCCCTTGCTCATATATCTTGGCAGCCGTGCTCCCTCAGGGATGTCCTCTTGGCCTCCGGGGTGGTACCTGGACCTCAGCAGCCTATCTGGCTAATTCTTCGTTGCACCTTGTAGCCTCTGCCAATTGTTGTCGCAGTTGGAGACTCTCCAGTTCAACAATAGGAATATACCTCTCTAGATTATAGTAGAGGTCCTCATCAGGCTTGGGACTAGGCGGTCCTTGGGAATCAGAAGATTCACTCCCTTCCTCTGGGCCGTGGTCAGTCATGGGCTGTTTGCCCGGTCGGCGTGGGTAATCTTCAGTGTGAGGAGTTTGCTCCTCCGGTATTTGGGGCAATGGTCGCCCACTAGTACTGGGGTTTTTTACGGTGGCCATTGGTAATTCAGGAGGTTTTTGATTAAAGAATTTAACGACTTGCTTAATGCTCTCAATGAAATCACCAAACAGTTGACATCATTTTTCGTCAACTTAAATCTGAAGAGCCCTAAACAATGAATTAAGAAAATAAAGAAGAACAATTGGAATTTTGCGTGGTTCGGTAGCTAAAATGTGCCTAGTCCACGAGTCAGTATTATTGACTGGTGATCTTCTCTTAGAGCTTTCACAAAGAAATTTAGCTGAGTGTTCTCAGTATCAAATTGTACGTATCTACAAATAAAATTCTCCAGTCTATTTATAGACTAGTTAACAAAATATCTTCCCTTCATTTCAGGAAGTAACAATTAAAATTTGAAATAAATATAATTAAATTCATTAATTATATAATATCCCATAATATTTGGGATTTAATATCAATTATATAACAAATCCCTAAGGAATAGATATTTCCTAACAACAACCGTGTTCAAACTGCATTACTGACCTCGAATGCAAGGCTTACACGCTTTCGAGATTGACCAAAACTTCTAGCTCGTTATTCTGGTCAGTGTCATCCTGATCAAGTGATTTCATCAAACTTAACCTTCAGAGATCAACTTCTTCGAGCTTGCAATGAAGGCTCGAATTGCACTCATATGCATCAGAGAAGATTAATCCTTTTAGGCTTTATGCTTAAGCTCGAACCTTCTTAACTGGTGCTCGATCGCCAGTAGGAACAAGTCACAAATCATGTAAATTTATACAAGTTTTTACTTGCCATTTTTGAGCCTACACTTTACGAGCCTACATTTGGAGGCTCATTTATGACGATTTTGAAATTTGGGTGTAACAAATATCAAATAATATTGTTTATTTTCTTTGTGTGGAAATAGTTTCTCCAATTCCTAACCAATGCCGGTTATAACAGAATAACCAACTTACCAGCCAATGAAAAGTCTTCAAAAGTCCTATATATACTTAGACTTGGTTCTCACTTGCTAGACACAACAGTTAGAAAAAAGCTCAATAGTTCTGAAAGTTAGAAAGACATTGTACGAGAGAAGAAAGCTGGGGTTTGGGATATTGTATTTGAGTATCACATTTGTTTGAAAGTGATATCTCAGGGAGAGTGTGAAGGAGAGATACACATGATATTGTGAGAATTATCTCATCAAGATTTAGCTTTGTGGATGTACTAATTTGTTTCAGATTTCAGCTAATAAAGGAGAAAATGAAGTGTTCCTAAAACTGGATTAGGAACAAGATAAAAATTGATCTTGTTCTGAACTAGTGAATGTGTTTACGTTCTTGTGTTTTTCATTACTTTACTGCTTTAGTTCATTTTCTAATAGAGCTTTTTCTTGTTGAGTTTTGGTTTAAGTAAATTAGACTAACTTTGTGTTTAAGTTGTTGGGATCTTGAAGCTGAATTCATAACATATTTTCTACAAAATCAAAGCCAGGTTTGACAATCCATTGCAGCCAAGATCCTAAGTGATTCCACATCATTAATCAAGAATACCTCTAAAGAACATGTCAACAATGGCAAAGTTTGAACTCAAAAAGTTTGATGGTTCTACAGATTTCGCACTATGGCGTGAGAGCTTGAAATGAATTATGGTCCATCAAAAGGTGCCAAGGTGCTGGGAGATAAGAAGTTGTTGGAGAGTAAGAAGGCAGAGGAAGGTGCTAAAATGGAGGAGATGGCCTCCTATACAATTATAATGCATCTTTCCTATGGAGTAAGAAGAAATTTGAATGGAGAAATGACTGCAAAAGGCATTTGGGACAAGCTTGAACAATTGTACATGACACTCTAAATTCCGTGCAAGATCAACCTCCTTGAAAGACTATACGACTTTAGAAAGAATTCTTCTCTTTCATTAGATGAAAATATTGACAAATTTAATTAGATTATTGTTGGTCTTGCTAACATTGATCACAAGGTAGATGAAGAAATTCAAGCCACCATTCTACTAAGGTCATTGCCTATAGCTTATCAAGAAGTTAAAGGTGCCATCAAATATTGCAGGGATGTTATCTCACTTGAAGATGTGCTTGGGGCTCTTAAATCTAAAGAATTTGAACTACAACTAGAGAAGGAATCCAAGAAAGATGAGGTTTACTTTGCACAAGGGAGACAACCAAAGAGAAGCTCGTCCAGGTAGCCTTCACATTTTCGCTCTAAATCAAGAAACAAAGATTCTAGGCAATGTTATCATTGTAGGAAGGTTGGCCATATCATGTGATTATGAAAGTTGTTGAAGAGAACATTCAATACAAACCAAGATAGCAGGCACCAAAATGATTCCAAATCATAAAGGAAATCACAAACCAAAGAAGTACAACCAAGAAACTACTACAGTAGCCGAGACCAATGATGATTGGTCCTTTGATGTAGATGTGTTTTCAATCTCAGAGAATACTTCCAGCAAATAATGGATATTAGATTCAGGATGCACCTATCATATGTGTCCTAACCAAGAGTCATTTTTTGATTATCTTAAAACTAATGGAGGTAAGGTACTAATGGGAAATGATATGTCTTCCAGGGCATATGGAATTGGCAAAGTTGTGGTAAAGCAATTCAATGGAGAAATTAAAGTACGTCTTGACTAATGTGAGGCACATACCCGATTTAAGAAGAAAATTGGTTTCACTCAACTCACTTGAAGATGAAGGGCACACTTACAAATCTTTAAATGGAATCATGAAGATTTCTAAAGGATCACTAGTGGTATTGAAAGGCAAGAAATCAAATGGACTGTATGTTTTAGATGATGAAACTGTGACCATAGCTAAAGCAGCCACTGTCAAGACTCAAGTGAATGAAATACAACTTTGACATCAAAGATTAGGACACATTAGCGAACAAGGATTGAGAGAGCTTCACAACATGGAATCATTGAAAAATTAAAGCCATGTGCATTACCATTCCTACACAATCAGGTAAACTCCATTTCTTGTCTATAGCTGATGACTATTGTGGATGTGTTTGGATATACTTGCTTAGAACTAAAGATGAATGCTTAGAACAATTCAAAATATGGAAAAATCAAGTTGAAGCACAAACAAACTCTAAAATAAAAACATTAAGAACTGATAATGGTTTAGAGTTTGTAAACCATGAATTTGATTTGTTATGTACTGAATGTGGCATTACTAGGCATAGAACTGTGGTGAGAACCCCTAAAAAAATGGGGTTGTAGAGAGAATGAATCGAACTCTATTAAACAAAGTTAGATGTTTATTGGTTAGTTCGAGTTTGCCAAAATCATATTGGGGAGAGGAATTAGCTACTGCATGCTACTTAATAAATAGAAGTCCAAATAGGTCAATTGACTTGAAAACTCTCTATGAAATGTGGCATGATAGAAGTCCTAGTTTAAAACACTTAAAATTGTTCGGTTGTGCAACATATGCACACAAATCTGATGACAAGTTGGGAACTAGATCTATAAAATGCATTTTTCTTTGATATCTTATAGAAGTTAAGGGTTATAGATTATGTATTATACAAAATGGTAGATCAAAAATCATAATCTCAATGAATGTGATTTTTAATGAAGATGATTTTCCTTACTTAACAAGCAAGATTGGTAGCTTTTCTATTTCTAATAAAGCAGGTGGAACTAACAAGAATGTCACTGAATTTGAGCTGAAATCTTTTGAAGAAAATGCACAAGATAACGAAGAGCCAATCACTAAACTTAAGTACATCCTACTGAACAACAACATGACTTGGCCGATTATCAACTAGCTAGAGACGGAGAAAGAAGAGTTATCCAGCCACCTACCCAATGTGCTGAGTTAGACTTGGCGGCATATGCACTTGTAGCTGTACAAGAATCAGATGCCTGAACCGATTAGTATAGAAGATGCCCTATCTAGTGAATACAAAAATGAGTGGATGCTTGCAATGAAGGATGAAATGGAATCACCAATGAAAAACAAAACATGGGAGCTGGTTACTAAACCAAAGAACTAGAAAGTTATTTCATGTAAGTGAATCTTTAAGGTTAAATAGGGAATACATGAAGGTGAACCTGTGAGATTTAAAGCTAGATTAGTATCAAATAGCTTTACTCAGGTGGAAGGCATAGATTATACAAAGGTATTTTTCTCTTGTTGTTAAGCACAAGACAATTAGATTACTGTTGTCTATAGTTACTCAAAGAGGCTTAGAAGTGGAGCAACTTGATGTCATGACTGCATTATTTAATGGCTACATCGAAGAGGACATCTATATGAACCAACCACCTGGTTTTCAGGTGGAACCAAGTAACCAAGAGCTAGTTTGCAATCTTAAAAAGTCACTTTATGGACTCAAGAAGTCCCCCTGGTTTTCAGGTGGAACCAAGTAACCAATACCTACATGCAAGGAATCAGGTTCACACAATCAAAGTTTGATCATTATTTGTACCATAAAAACTTGCAACAGTCTATTGAGGTATTTCTCTTATTGTACGTAGATGACATGCTCATCATTAGCAAATATATACAGTTGTGATGAACACTTTTAAGAGAAAGCTACAGTAGAAGTTTGAGATGAAAGAGCTTGGGAAGGTTCAGCAAATACTTGGCATAGAAGTTGTTAGAAGGCAAATTGAAGAAGTGTTGATCCTTAAACAATCTAGCCATATCAAAAGAATTCTTCAAAGGCTTAATATGTAGGATGCAAAGAGCGTTTTAGTTCGTCTTGGTGGACAGTTTTCATTATCTCAAGAGCAAAGCCCAAAAACAAAAGAAATTAAAGGAATGGAACAAGTGCCTTATGCTATGGCACTTGGCTGTCTAATGTACATAAATGGTAAGTACTAGACCTGACATAGCTCCTACATTGAGTATTCTAAGTCGTTTCATGTCTAATCCTAGAATAGAGCATTGGAATGCTCTGAAATGGCTACTTAGAAACCTAAAAGGTACTTCAGAAGTGGGACTCAAGTTCAAAAGGAAAGAGGGTCAGATTTCTCTTAAAGGATGCATTGAAGCAGACTATGCAACTAGGAAAGACACTATAAGGTCAACCACATCATATATGTTCACTACTAATGGGAATTGTATATGTTGGAAGTCCAAGCTACAATCAGTAGTAGCCCTATCGACTACTGAAGTAGAGTTTATGGCCACCACCGAAGCTTTTAAAGAAGCTATTTGGCTCGAAGGATTGCTGCAGGAATTAAAAATCTTAAAGGAAAAGGCAACAATCTTCTCGGACAACCAGTCTTCTATTCACGTTTGTAAGAATCTGGTTCATCATGAGAAGACAAAGCATATCGACATAAGGTTGTTCTAGATCAAAGAAAGAATTGAAGAAGCTGCAGTAAACTTAGAGAACATTGCCAGTGAAGACAATCCAGCTGATGTTCGATCCAAAGTTCTTGTTGTGAGCAAGTTTAAGCATTGCTTAAACTTTCTCAATCTTGGCAACTAGAAACTGGATTAACATGAACACTTTCTCAACGAGTGAATTCATATCTTGGTTATGATTTGAAGAAACTAGGTAGAATTTGTGGAAATAGTTTCTCTAATTCCTAACCAATACCGGTTATAACAAAATAACCAACTTACCAGTCAATGACAAGTCCTCAAACATCCTATATATACTCAGACTTGGCTCTCACTTGCCAAACACAACAACTAGAAGGAAGCTCAATAGTTCTGAAAGTTAGAGAGAGAGTACGAGAAAAGAAAGTTGGGGTTTGGGATATTGTATTTGAGTATCATAATTGTTTGAAAGTGATAACTTAGGGAGAGTGTGAGGGAGAGATACACTTGATATTGTGAGAGATATCTCGTCAAGATTCAGCTTTGTGGTTGTACTAATTTGTTTCACATTTCAGCTAATAAAGGAGAAAGAGAAGTGTTCCTAAAAGTGGATTAGGAACAAGATCACAACTGATCTTGTTCTGAACCAATATATGTGTTTGTGTTCTTGTGTTTTTCATTATTTTACTGCATTAGTTCATGTTCTAATAGAGTTTTTTCTTGTTGAGTTTCGGTTTAAGTAAATTAGATTAACTTTTTGTGTTTAAGTTGTTGGGACCTTGAACCTGAATTCATAACAGATTTTCTACACTTGGTCTAATTTCTTTCCTCCACACATACACACAACAATATGCGCATAATATATAATACGTATTGATATTTAATTGCAAGTCATGAGTCACGTGTTTGAACATTGTATAGTTCAATTTGACAATTGTTTGTGTTCTGTGTGGTATTATATACATATTGGTCAAATGCATTTATGAATTTTGACACCTAGAATTGTAGGAAGCAAGCAATATATTAATTAGGAGAGTGTGAATTATTAATTTAATATGCGCATTGCTGATTACACAGGTTATTATTATATGATAATATTAAATTGAAAATAAAAAAAATAGTTTAATTACGATGTGTTTTGGAAATTTTTTTGTGAAATGCACGTATCTTAGTTTTATTTATAAAATTTATTAATTATTTTTATTAAATTTATATTAATGTTATATAAATTTTAAATAAATATCATATTTTAATTAAATAATTTGTTTTAAATTTAAGTTTAAGTTTATATTTTTTTTCTAGTTTTTGAATTTGAGAGTGATAACAAGAGATTATATATTATATGTTTAATGTAATATTAAATATTATACGTGAATTTTAAATTAAGTTTTTTGCTAGTTTTTTAAAAAAAAAAATTTGTTGTTAATTGACAATAGATTATATTATATTTTTAATATGATATTATTCTAATAAGTGAGTTTAAGTTTAAGTTTTATTTAAGTTATAAAACATATGATTTTTATTATTTTTAAATAATTATTATTGTAAAATATCTAAAAAATATGCTATTTTAATTTGTTTAATTATTTATTATTTTTTTAATAATAATTATCATTATAAAATATCTTAAAAATATTCTTTTTTTAGTTTTTAATTATTTATTTTATTTTATTTAAGTTTAAGTGATGTTTACAAACTAATGTTAAATATAAAAATATTTTGTTAAATATAAGTATATTCTGTTAAAGTTAACATTAAAAAAAATAAAAAATGGTTAAAACCAAGAATTTTCCTATCTACACACTTTTTATATAGAAGAAATTCTTTTACGCTTTTCTTTATTCATGCATGACATATAGATATTATTCAATTTTTTATATTTTAATATTTTTTTAAATGATTATTAGAATCTACGAATCATTAAGAGAATATAAAAGATAGGGTAATATAGAACTTATTTAGCATTTCTCATTTATCAGGTTATGTTTGTGAAAAAATATATAGGTGTACTGGACCATATTCATAAAAAATAAAATAGATAATTTTAGTTATCTCAAATAATTAAATAATGCTTTTATGTCAAAATCTATGATCCTTTCAAAACCAATAATGATTGCGTACATCGTTGTTCATTCAATAATCGTAAAAATATAAAATAATAACGCAAAAGGACGAGACATATTAATTATTATTATTGAAGACAAGAGTTATCATTTATTAAATTATAACATTTGAGATTGACAACAATTAATACGTAAATAATTAAGAAAAGGATGAGCTGGGAACCATTAATTAGATTATTAGGAAATAATAATAAGTTTCGCCATTTGATTAAAGGTATCATTGTACTAAATTGTACACGATAGCTCTTTCGATCGAATTGAGTGAATTGACTATATATAAATATATATATATAAAAACGGTGTACATATACGTACGTAGATAGAGCTCTTGTTCTGTTGTAACTACCAGTAAAAGACATTATATATATAAATTAATTAATATAATTATTACCTTGTCATATAATTAATATTTCTAGCTGCTAGGCGGTCAGCACATAAAATAAAATATAATATAAATATATATGATCTATTATAAAGTATATACCGTGGCAACCATGCTATGCATGCTTATATATATAATTAATATATTTACATATAAATTATAATTATATATACTATTTTTATTACTTAATAATAATAATAATAATGAAATAAACCATGAATTTGTAAAAATGAAGGATACAAAATAAACTATCGATCATCAAACTAGTTGTCGTAAATAATTAATAAATATATAAATTATTAATAATGTAAGGGTATATCTAAGTAATAAACATAGAACAATGGGTTAAAATAATTTTTTCGACATTTCATGTAGTTTTTCATTGAGAAGTATACTTACCAGTCCAGGTAGAAGAAACAAAGGACCGCCATAATCACCAGGCCAAAAACCATCTTGAGTTTGCAAAGTTGAATAGAATGACAACCCTCTTCTCAGCGTCGTTTTCACTGATTCCTCCGTTATTTCTTCTTCATTTTCTACTCTCACTAGTCCTTTTGTTATGTTCATCACTTGGTCATTATTATTCTCCCTTGCAAACTGCAACAACGTCATCATCAGTACATATCATGATTTATATATTTATACACAACAAGTATAAATAGGTAGATATACCTGAAGCCTCATTAGAAGATCAGAACTATGTTTGGTGTGAAAGCGGTTGAGATGAAAGTGACGGTGAAGGTGTTGGAGTTGAGCTGTTTGTTGAGTAGTTACGATGCTGCTATGATCATCAAACTCCCAGTATTGTCTTCCTATGTTCTCATTTACACTCTTCACCCATGGATCCTCCTTTCCCTCCGAAACCCGTAGCACCCACATGATGATGATGATGATGATATAAGATTGTTATTACTATATTTCTAATCTTCTACTGTTTGTTGCTGCTTTCATATAGAAGAATAAGATAAGAAGCAGATATATATAGAACTAGTAGTTCCCCTTTTCTAAGATATATCAGCATTACAAGATTACCATACTGCCCCCACCAATGTGACAAGTCCCCCTTTGTGTGTGACGTTCTGTATAAGTTGGGGAGATTTGATTCATCTGTGTGGAGTTGTGGGACCAAAAGCCCCATGCCTAGCTAAATTCCTAAAAAATAAACTATAATAATTAATTGTCGAAATAGTTTAGGCCTTCCACAGGCCGTTTGCATCTAGTAAAGAAAATATTGAAAATAATTATTTTTCTAAATTTTTATTTCTTTTTAAATATATTTATAAGTATTCTAAATATTATAAGATTATTATACGTATTTAAGTTTTATTCATTCTAAACATAATATTTTTCAATTTTTTGTTTGAATCCAGATGAGGGCAAAATAAAACGTTTTGGAATTCATTTTTTTTCCTCCCAAATTCCAATATCCATCCATATTATCGAGTAAATTTCTCATCTATATTATCCACCCATCGATCAAGATTTAATCTCCTCATACCTATCCAATCAAAGCTATCATATACAAATTATTTATTAAATAAAAAAAATAAAGTGTACATATATATAGATATATATATATATATATATATATATATATATAGTGTAAACTTCACTACTACAAAGAAAACTGATATGGTCGCGTTGACAGTGATTTTTGGTGGACACAAAGTATTAATGCGTGAACTCCAATTAATAATTGCACGAGTAGTAGAGTAAAAATAACGACGAAGATTAAAGTAAGGAATCCTTACTTACTAAGGATACATGTGAAATATAGTGTTAGTTGAGTAACAGTTAAAAAAATATTTTATTTAATTAATTAAAAAATTGATAATTAGATATAGAACAGTGTTTAGTAATTCTATTTTTTAAAATTTTAATTAAAATCTGAAAATAGAAAAATTTTCACTTTCAAAATGTTTTTAAACGGTTTTTTACTTTTCTTTTCTTCTTCAAATCAACATCTCATTTTATATTGTTAAACAAAAATAAAAACAAAAGTTATCAAACTTATTTATTATTTTTTGTTTTTAAAAACAAAAAACAAAAATAGTTACCAAACATATTTTTAATTTTTAAAAATAAAGAAACAAAAATAAAAATAATATTTCTATTTTTATGTTTAAAAAATTCAAAAATAAAAATTTTACCAAACACAATCATAGTAATCAATTGGGTCATTTCCGTAACACTGATTTAAAAAGTTTAATTATTAAAAAAGTAAAAAAATTGAAAACAAAAGAAGAAAACACTTTCGGTAATCTAATTTTTCTTTTTATTTTTTAAAATTTTAATTAAAATTTATTATTTTTTTAAAACAAGATTTTCTCATCACTTTTATTTTTTTAAAAAAAATATTTCCATTTCTTCCTTCACTTTTTTCTTCCCATAGCCACACAAGAGCCAAGATATCTTCTCAAGCATCAATGGCTTCCAAGCTTCATTCAAGCTTTCTTCACGTACATCACTATCTCATTTCCTCCTATTTCTCTGATCTCTTTCATTGTCTCTCCCTTATATGATTTATTTATTTTTCTCAATCTCTTTATCATCATGGATTCTTTCAAATGACCGATATGCATTGTAATGGTTGGATATATAAAGAAAAGGCTTAATCATTCATAGACTTGGATCATTTCTACTGATAAGGTGTATATATATGTGAAATTTTGTATTTTAATATTACCAAGTGATCATTTTAATTAAATACGAAATACTGATTAAGTTTGCACGCCTTAAATATCAACACGTACTTTGTTGAGGCAGCTCGATAAAAGAAAACTAACAAAAAGCCATAAGCAATACACCACGTGTTCACCATTCATCCGGGGAAATCTGGTATGATCCCCTAGACGAATAGCTCGAACTAATGAATCATTTAGCAGCTTATCACCTGGAACCATTGCATAAACATGACATCAAAAGACACGAGCTGGATTTACAGTAAGCTCGTGGTACCTTAGAGGCCTGACATACCCCAGGGTCTTTGTAAAGTTGACCACGCAATATAAACGTGCCTATAACAGACATCACGCGTCTATTTAATTCCTGAATACGCAGTTTAAATGTGCGTGATCAGACATCACGCACCTGATTAAGGCCATGCGACCCATTACCTTATCTGATTGATTAGACCACACCTGAGTGTAAAATTTAGATATTAATCATCGATGTCACAGTAATGATGTGAAGGATCAAGAGATCACGGGATGACCCCAATACCTACCCAGAGATCATTCTCCTATAAATACTAGGATCCTGGGTAATGCTAAGGGTTGGATTCTTTCTGTAATGCAAATACTCTATAAAAATAGCAAGAGAGAGAAACAGTAATAATATTAACTCGTGGACTAGGGGGATTTTAACCTCCGAACCACATAAAAAGGAGTGATCATTTTTCTCTTCATAGTTGACTTCCAGCATCCTTGAGTATTATCATTTTCTTATTACGGTTTATCATTAAGCACTAATTCATCCTAGTTATTCATATAATTCACTGTTGGCGAAAAACCGCGTCAACAGTTTGGTGCTTTCATTGAGAGGATTTAAATTAGTGCTACCACAAAAACTTGATCATGGTGGTCACTTGTTCGAGACATGGTAACGAGGCGGATCAACATGGTGGGTAGGAGGCTCACCATACCGCCGTATCAAACGAACAAGACCCGGAGATCCAGCAACGATTGGGGAAACAGCCGATGGGCCATGACGACACTGGGAGTTCAGCACCCACTACTACAAAATACACTTTACGGGACACCTTTTTAGGACACACACCTAAATGTAAGTCCTAAAAAATATCTCTGGAGTTTTTATGACTCTCATTGAGAGTCCTTAAAAATCACATTTTAGGACTCGCTATGAGAATCCTAAAAACATATGTGAGTCCTAAAAAACCTGAATAAAAAATTTAGGAGTGGTGACTTTTAAGGACTCACTTTGGGTGTCCTAAAAGAGTATTAAGGACTCCCAAAGAAGTCCTAAAAACTTTTAAGTAAAATTTGAAGAATACACCTAACATTTTTGAAATTGGGGATTTTTAGAGTTAGGGTTCCACATATAAATTTTTTAGCACACACACAAAGAAGATGAGAGAAGAGGATCGACTGCTGGAGAGAAGAGGGGCGACGGCGGTAGGGCAGCCACGACGGCGACGGTCTCCACAACAGGCGCGCGTACCACGTCAGGGGGTTTCCTTGGACGCAGGCTCCACGACAGGTGGCGACGGTGTCCTCGGCTCCAACACCTCAGCCATCTCTCTTTCTCCTCTACTACAAAAAAGACTTTTTAGGGCTAGCATTGCGAGTCCTAAAAAGTTTTCACTACTACAAAAGAAGACTTTTTAGGACCACAATGTGTGTCCTAAAAAATTTAATTGAGTACCTTTTAATTAATTATAATTTTATTTTATAAATCAATATTTAGGTAAAATGCACAATTTTTTTTTAAAACCCACTATTGTCTAATGAATAATAAATATATACGTATATATTTAAAATATATATTATAGAAAATTTTAGAAACATATACTATGATTAAATGAATAAATACATTACATATAAACAAAATCAAAGCATGAAGATACAATCTAATACAAAATAAAAAATACAAAAGTAATGAAGATTCAATCTAATACAAACACAACACAAAATAGAAATAGATCAACAACAAGAAAATGAGAGGTTGTATATATTTTTTAAAATGAAGACCCAAGACTGCCCTTGTTAGCCACCACTACTGGGAGCTACAGTTGTTGCCAGCCACCTCTGCGAGTCACCATTGCAGCGAGCCACCTCCGTGAGCCACTGTTGCAGCGAGCCCTTAACCCCTCGTGAGCCACAGTTGCAGCAAGCCCCCACCAACCGTGAGCCTTCGTCCACCACCGCAAGCCTTCATCTGCCACCACCGTGAGCCTTCGTCCGCCACCACCGTGAGCCTTCGTCCACCACCGCAAGCCTTCGTCCGCCATCTACCGTGAGCCTTCGTCCACCACCACAAGCCTTCGTCCGCCACCACCGTGAGCCTTCGTCCACCACCGCAAGCCTTTGTCCGCTGTTGCGATATTTTTAAGCTATGCAAGTGCACACAGTTGCAATTTGTAATAATATGGTAAAAATCAAGTATCGTCCTCAAGGACTGAATTCTCAATTACCAGTCAATTAATTTCTCTTTCTATTTGATCAATTAAAATTCTTGATTCTTTTAGACACAGCAAAAGAAACTATAATATTCAGAAACAATAATTAAAATTTTAAATAAAATAACTAATAATAGTAAAACCTTGGATTGAATTCATTATAAAACAATTAGGAATCCTAATCTTCTCTACTATCCACTCTATTAATCTTTAATGCAATTACTACTGAAACTCTTCTCATTGAAATGATAGGTATGCAAAAGTGTTAACTATTCGAGTTAAGAAATAGAAAACTCGACCTAGTGTGAATTCCCTATATTTCTATGGTCAATTCAAACAATAGGAAGCAATGAACACAACCTTCAATCACATAAACCAATTTGATACTCTCGTTCTAAATTTAAATCTATGTCTATTCAATTTTAGCATATTCAAATCTCACTTTTCAGATTTTGATTCAAATTCGTAAATCATATGTAAAAGATGTGCAGTCAATTACATACACAATAAACACAAATTGAATAGATTTCAGATGAAGGAGAAATAGATAATTGCATTAAATCATAATAGAGTTTCAAGAGAGTCAATTAGAAAACCTAAACAGAAATTTAGTTCATAAACATGACTAAATCAAACATAAACATAGAATCAAAAGATAAAGAAAAAGAAAAAGAACTCTAAGTTTTCTTGTTGTTTCTTCTCTAGCCTCCTTGCTTAATCTAGGGTTTTTGTCAATCTCCCCTCTTCTAAAAACTGCTAAATTCGCAACATTATGTTTCTTATGTAACCCTCCAAAGTTCCAAGTGAAAAGACCAAATTGTCATTCAAAAAGTGGTCAGAAATGTGAAAATCACGTCACTAGCGCTGTAGCGCTACTTCTGGAGCGCTGTAGCACTGTTAACAGTGGAAAAATGCCTCAAAATCTGGTGCACTAGCGCTGTAGCGCTCTTATTATGGCGCTGTAGCGCTAAAGTCAGAACAGAACGAAACTCGTTTCGAACAGCCTATAGCGTCAGCTCATCGTATTTTGATCATAACGCCTTCGATATAACTTCGAATGGAATGATTCAAAAAGATATGGAAAGATAAGAGAAATATCTACAACTTCTATTTCTAGAAGTGTTTCCAGAAAGTGAATAAATCATGGTCAAAATGCGGCTTGAAGTCTCAGACTTGTGTTATAGAGCATAAACCACTACAACAATTTTGACTATAGATTACGGTAAAAAATGACATATATTACAAAGCGTTATTAATGGGAACACACACTTTTTTTTTTCCAGAGACAATTTAGGCGCCAACTATTTCATTTGCCGCCTAATGAAAATCTATCTATCCCATTTGCTTCCTCTGCCCTCTCTTTCACACTCACTCCATCGAATCTCTTCTCCCTCACGCGATTCTCCATCACGACATCTCTCTTGCTGGAAGTAAGAACCCAAGAGTCTCCTGCCTATGGAAAGAACCCCATCATTCCATCTGAACCTCTTTCCCCTTTCCCTCTTTCTCTCTTCAATTCTGAATGTGTGCTCCTCTCAGAAATTAGGGTTTTTTATTTCCCTCTTTCCTCTTCAAAACCTCACAACCGAAACTAAAGATGTTATATTCCCTAAAATTTGCCCAACTTTCGACATCTTCTTTGGATGGGTAAGTTTCTACACTTTTAGTTTTAGATTTTTGGCGATTTCTCCCTTACGTTGCTATGTATCTATATCATATATATATATATACTGACTCCGTAGCCTCCACCACTTCGACAACGGCGACAATGGAACCCCCGGAAGAGGCCGAAGAGACACCGCAGACAAAGCTTGAGTCCGAGAAGCCTGCTCCGGTTTCTTCCAGGGTATCTTTTTTCTTCGTTATCTGTTATCTATATTCAGCAGTATTTTAAGTATCTATTTCAAGAATTTTGTTTTTTTTTTGTGTTGCTTGAATGGAATTATAGACTTAGCAAAATCAATTTCTACTTTTGTTATTCCTTATGGTCTGTTCGAAACGTGATTTTAAGGACGAAAGGGAAAAGTAAGATTTATGGGATTTTCATTATAAAGAGGGTTGAAGGAGGAAATTTAGGGATGTAAATTCAGTGAAAGTTTGGATTTTTCATTTTTCTACGCCATGATTAAATGAATCCAATACGGTCACCAGGTCCTTTCACTTTTCTCTATTTGGCTCTCTCAAAAATCCGTTATTAGTTTTTTGAGTTTCTTTTTTTGTTTTGGTTAAATTCATTTTTATCATCTTCATGAATTCAACTGCCCAACTGAATAATCTAATGCTAGTTATTGTTATGGAATTTGATGAATTGGGTTTGTGTTATATCCACTAATGTTGGGTTGGGTTAAACTGAAAGAGTAACGATTTTCCACTTAATCATGTTGCCATTGGGTAGGTTGTGGCATTGGCGAACTTGATGCCAGTTGATGATTCAGTTGACGCTCGATAGCTACATGTACCAAACTGTAAGCTTTTTATTTTTTTAAATGAATGCCCCAGAACTTTATTTAAGGATGAAATATGAGCTTCAAGTCCCCGAAAATGTATCTTAATTAGCTGTTTGGATTGGACTATTGATTGCTTTGAGCAGGTTGGGCACCAGATAATCGTTAGCTATGCTGAATGCATGGGACTGCCCCTATTCAGAAGGAGAATACAAGGATCCACAAGGCAAGCCTTTATGTAGAAACTTTTGGTAAAACCTGTATCTAATATTTTGGCGAGTTACAACGTTTTCTTCATATTTTCATAAAGTGATATGGGGAACAGTAACAGTATGACTAGCTTCGTGATCAGATTTCAGAAGTAGAAGGGTTAGGAGAAATCTTTTATTTTTTTTGAAAGCTGCAGCTTTTTGAATGAAGTTATCTTGATGAGATCTTTGTACTTAAAAAAAAGGATCTTTACTACATCACAAGAGCTTACAGTAGTGTCTTTTTTATTAGGCGATTTGGTCTTCTTAAAGAATTTTTTGTGTCTTGTGATAGAAGGGTGCATGTAAAGCTTACTTTTCAGTTTCCAATGAATTTTGTGGATATTTCAGGCATGAGAAGCTTAGCTACACAACAACTCCAGGTGATGAAGTTGAAGATATGTTCATTTAGTTAAATGAAGTGAAAAAGCAGATACCTTTTGTTGGTGCAGTATCTTCTGGTGCCATTGCATCAGATTATCAGAGGCTGCGGGTGGAAAGTGTGTGTTCAAGGTTAGGGCTTGTTTCTCTTGCATATTTGTGGAAACAAGATCAGTCATTGCTCCTTCAGGAAATGGTAATTTGTATTTTGGTATGTGAATTTGTTCATTTAACATTGAAGATTCGTACATCTCATACAATGGTTTTCTTTTCTACTATAATCAGATAACAAGTGGGATATTGGCTATTACCGTAAAGGTATAATTTTTAATTTCACTTGTTATTTAGTCATGCCTTTTCTTGTTATATTTTGGAAAGAGTTCTACCTTCTATTGAACAGTATTTTTTCTCCTGTTATAGGTCGCTGCAATGGGGTTGGACCCTGCAAAGCACTTGGGCAAAGATTTAGCTTCCCTGAGTCCCTATCTGCATAAGTTGAAGGGGTATGCTATTTTTTTCCCTTATATTATTTTAAGTTTAGCATTGTAAATTGATGGTTAACTATCATCCTTGGCAGGTTGTATGGAATTAATGTTTGTGGTGAAGGAGGGGAATATGAAACATTAACACTTGATTGCCCTCTCTTTATTGTGAGTTTCTTCCTTTCCTTTTGCCTGTGGATATTTTATAATTTCCTGCTTTCTTAAGAGGCTTGTTGTCTTCATGATGACCATGAGTGTGCAGTTAGTAACTTAGCATCATATATTTATAAATTTTTTGTTTGTGTAATTATCTGGTTTAGGTAATGATCTCTGCTACTACAGGAAATGTTTTCAAATTATTTATATTTTGATAAAATATACACTTGTTATGGTGTCACCATTACAAGGTTTATGGTGATTGCATTTCCATTTTTGGCTCTATTTTATTTATTTAATTTTGTGGTTACAGAATGCTCGGATTATGCTCGATGACTCTCAAGTTATTCTGCACTCTTCAAATTCTATTGCTCCAGCTACGGTCCTTCATACCTTAGCTTTTCATTTGGAACATAAGAAATTGCATTGTTCTTTGCCTGGCAGTGGTGAAACCCATGAGATCTGTCTGGAGAATAAGGTTTCTGTCTTTGAAGTGGAGGGAGACAGCTCACAAGTATGTGACGCTGCAGTCCAGTCTGCTGTTGAAGTCCTTGACTCGATCACTATTGCAGAAAATAAGCTTCACATTTCGAGAACACAGAAAGGTGATACGTTTTCCATTTGTTGCTGGTTGGAACATTCAAGCAAATCTTCAGCAGATAATCAAAGGATAATTAGTTTGTAGTACACAGATCTGCAAGCTTCTGTGTTTCCCTCATTTCATTCCTTATGGTCAGTGCTTCTAGTCTGCAACATAATCTGTTATACCAAGATTTCGAGCTATGTTAATTATGACCTCGAAAGTTGGATTCGCAAATCAGTGAACTCATAAGGTTGGAAACATGCTCCAGGATTGTATGTCGAGCTTGCAGGATATAGACGACCTCGAGTATGGTGACCTCGAAGTATTCATGATCTCGGAAGTTAGCTCCGGGAACACACTCATCTTCAGGGACGACTCCGGATCAGGGGTCCCAAGCTCGACGCACGTACGATCTCGAAAGCCGTGTGGCCTCGGGAGATATTCCTAGCTCGATAGATGACGGGAGACCTGGGAGGCTAAAACCTTAGAGATACGCGATAACCACCTTGAATATCTGCAAGTGTTATAAATATGAGATGTAATCCTCATTTATTATTGTAAATCCCCTAGAATCGTGAGATATTATTTGGTATCATACGTCTCCTGGTCTTCAGGGGACGTTTCCTTTTATATCTGATTATAGGCATTTAAAGCCATAAATGTTATTTATACAAAAAGAGTAACTACCCAAAATATGTGTGATAGTATTCTTTAGCCTTCTCTATAAATAGAGAAGCCATGCACCATTGTAAAGGACCGAAAAATCTTATCCTTGAGAGAAAACTCTGGAGAATTCATTCTTGAAGAATTCCTAGAGATAATCTTGAGTTTAATAACAAAGACTCGTGGACTAGGCAGATTTAACTGCTGAACCCCGTAAAAATCGTGTGTTTACATTGTTTTATTTCAATTGGCCATTATTAACTATTGTTTATGTGCTCTTCTTTCACTGTTTGATGAAAAACGGCGTCAACATAATCATTTTATGTTTTCTGAATATTTTGGTAGGCGTACTAGAAGAGTTGACAGCTGTGCTAAGGAAAATGGAATTAAAACTTGCGGAATATGGTTTTGGATGGGAAAATGTCCTCTATATTCATCTCTATATTGCTGATATGAAGGAATTTGCAACAGCAAATGAAACATATGTGAGATTTATCAAATAGGAGAAATGTCGTTTTGGTGTCCCATCGCGCAGTACAATTGAACTGCCTTTACTGGAAGTGGGGTTGGGTAATGCATATGTGGAAGTTTTAGTGGCAAATGACCATACCAAAAGAGTTCTACATGTACAAAGTGTTTCCTCTTGGGCTCCCAGTTGTATTGGACCATATAGCCAGGTGCAAAGCTGCATAATCCTTGTTATTGAATTGATAATTGGGATAAGCAATGTGCATTATTCTTGTTTGGTCAATTATTTAATTCTAGAGAATTTCTTTTCATGCTCTGATTTCATGTTTTTGTTTGTTGATAGGCAACACTGCACAAGAATATACTTCATATGGCCGGGCAATTAGGGCTTGATCCTCCCACAATGATCTTATGTGAGGGGGGCGTCATTGTTGAGTTGGAAAAGGCATTAGAAAACAGTGAAGCTGTGGCAAAATGTTTTAATGGTTCAATATCTACTTCAACTATTGTATTTTTCATTTACTGTTCAGCACGTATTCCCTCATTTGAGAGACATCAGATTCAAGATAAGCTAGATGTATTCCTTAAGCAAATAAGGCCTTCCCATTTCAACAAATCGAGCATATCTGAAGCTGTTGATCCCATTTTTCTGTATATCCTAGTCCCTGATCTGCCAAAAAGGTATATATGTAGTTTATCTATATGTAAACTAAATTTTCTACATTTTCACTAAATGTGTCTCCTGAAATTTGGTTAAATTTATATTCATATGCCCTCGGCGTCTTTTGTCATACAGAGCACTTGTGGAAGTTAAGCCCATTATTTTTATCCAGACCTGGTGACCGTATTTGATGCATTTCATCAGGTTTGTTCTTTTTTTTCTTGGAAACATCCACCCTCGCTGCCCTAGTGGACATTGTTTGCACATGTTTAGAAACTCTATTATGTGGTCAGGGAATTTTTGAGCCTTTTTCTCCTTATTTAATGTTGAAGTTAAACTAATTGCTCATTGTTTTATGTTGGAAGTTAAACTGTGCTGAGCCTTTTACATATTTTATTTATGCATATTCTATAATATGATTTACACTAATGAACATGACTATTTCATATATGTTTCATATCTTGCAAAGCTGCTTTGTTATGGTTTATACTGTACATATTTTTGTTTAATCTAACATTACTTACTTAAGTAGTGTTGGGTTTCATTGCTTTTTGCTTTTCATATATGTTTCATTGCAGAGTTAAATTGTTTGACAATAAGAAGAGATTAACAGTTGTAGGCTTTAAAAAATTTCAGAGCAACATCATGAGGAGGTTTGCCTTGGAAACCTGAGGAGATTTCAATTTAGAGAGCTTCAGATGGCAACAAACAACTTCAGCAGCAAGTACTTGGTTGGATGATGAATTGAAGGATGGAGCAAGTTTCATGCATGATTTACTTTTGTGTATCTTGTAATGTTTCTATTTTTCATTTTTAAAGTAAAAAATGTTCAAGATTATAAAACTTTATTATGTTATGCTTTCAAATTTAAGTTAGAACTAAGATCTCATGAAGTAGACATATTCATGGTTTGAATTAGTTATTGTTTAATGTAATACTTGTGGTTTATCAATCTATTAAGAATTACATTTTATGATTAATTTTGAATTTTTGTTTATCAAAATACAATAATGAAAATCTTTTAATTAAAAAAAAACCTTATAAGTATACTTATCAAAATAAAATTTAAAATATATTATCCACAATAAAGTAACAAAAATTTATTACTAGACTTTTAATATGTTAAGGTTTAGAAATATATTATAAGCATAACACATTGTTATGATTTATATAATATAACAAACTAAAAATGCTATCAAAATAATCAAATGTAACAGTGGAAAAGTGTTATGCATAAAGTATAAGATTAAACTCCAAATTTATAATCAAATACTCTAACTAAATGTTATTATTTGAATATTATAGCAACTAAAAATGTGTTATTGAATAGTTTAAGATAACATCGAACATAACATTCGAATACTGTTATAGAAAAGACAGGACTTTTAATAACAGGGGCTATGTTAGCATTTTCAGAAGCGTTATCAATACTCCTGGTTAGCAGTTTTTAAGTGTTATGAATACTGTTTTTTCTTGTAGTGAACGACGTGTGTTGAGCATCTTCAATATAGTATTTTCCACACATAATGTCTTGAAACTCCACAATCAACACGAAATCCATCTTATTTATCATATTTAACATGTTTCTTCTCATTTTACTCCATATTATGTACTTGACCATTAAAGCCTGAAACAAGAAGAAAACAAGCATAAATCTGCGCTAAACAATCCTAAATAACTAAAAACATAACATAAAACAATCTCTAAAACAAACCTAAAATGAACCTAACATCCGCCACCACGGTTGCCACTGACGTGAGTAATGAAGGATGGGAAGCTAGTGAGAGAGAATGAGGAAGAAAGAAGATGGGAGGAGGAAGAGGATGAGATGGTGAGGCTGGCGGCTAAGGCTTCATTTAGAAAGAAAAAGAT
Source organism: Humulus lupulus (assembly GCF_963169125.1). NCBI lineage: Eukaryota > Viridiplantae > Streptophyta > Magnoliopsida > Rosales > Cannabaceae > Humulus > Humulus lupulus. The sequence goes on along the minus strand of NC_084794.1, from coordinate 278,467,766 downwards.
AAGGAGGGAGAGAGAGATAACACGTGGAAAGAGGGAAGATGAGGGGTTTTAATAATAATAATAATAATTATAAATGGGCTGTCTTGTTTTTTAGTATTAAGGACTGCCAAAGTAAGTCCTTAAAATTATTAAGTAAAACACTTATTTTTTAGCCCAGATTTTTTTAGGACTCGCATATTCTTTTAGGACACTCATTGCGAGTCCTAAAAGATTATTAAGGTCTCCCAAAGCAAGTTCTTAAAATTATTAAGTAAAGCACTAATTTTTATAGCCTAGATTTTTTTAGGACTCGCATATTCTTTTAGGACACTCATTGCGAGTCCTAAATTGTGTTTTTTCAGGACTCTCAATGAGTGTCCTAAAAACTCTATAAATATTTTTAAGGACTTGCATTTAGGTGCGTGTCCTAAAAAAGTGTCCCGTAAAGGGTATTTTGTAGTAGTGCTTGTTGGGGTTCAACGGAGCAAGGCTTGGCATATATGGCTGAGCTCGTCTTCCTAGTAAGGCTTAGTGAAGGGTGATGCATGGACGACTTTCGTTGGGGTTAAGAGAAACAAGGCCCGACACTTGGTTGGTTTTCTTTTAATCTTTGAAATTATATCATCTTGATCTAAATCCTAAATATGCTTCTCTGGTATTGATTATTGTTTGAGGCTTTTTTTTTTGTGAAGTGGGTAGTTTAAGATTTGAAATGATACTTTTGTAATTTCGTTTAGAGCTGTGCAACTATTTCACTCGTATGATTGAATGACATGCTCTTCAATATTCTTGCATGCCATCTATTTGATGAATTTTCTGACTTAGTAATCATAACTTTTGTCCTTATAATCCTTTAAAAAGATTCTAAAATCTATGAAGTTTGCTTGGAGTTATTGTTGGATTCACGCTTCTATTCAAAAGAGTCTATATTATATGACTAAAATATAGTCCCTCACCATCTCATATTTGTGGTATTAAGCTTTGAGCTATTTTATAATTAGTTTAGAAGAGAAACAATTTCTATATGATTTTAACATGCCCTTGGAGTGCCATTGGTATATTTGTGCAAAACAATTATGTGTTCTATTCAGTACAACTTATCATATGATGTTGTGTGTGTATATACTGTAATAAGCATCATGATGCAATTGATCACCATCAAATACAATGAAACTCATTGCACAAATCTAAGTTTCTTAAAGCACTTACATAAATAGGTAACTGGTTTTTTTTTCTTTTTATTCATTTATAAATTGAGATTGTCTCTTTCTAGTATTTTTTTATTACTATTAATCATTGTCTTTGGTTTCATTATTTTAATATATATTTATATATATGTGGGTGAATGTTTCTATACTGTTGTGTTGGTATAGTTGTATCTGAGTTGTGCCTTATTTTTGGGTGAAGTTTATGAGAATTTGGCAGTTGCAAACTTCAAGTTTTGACATCCTTCATTTATTGGACCGATATGTGTATATATATTTTGAAGTGACTAGATATTTAACTCTAGTATATAACAAATTTATTATTTATACACACATATATGATGGTAATTATGTGTGTATAATGATAATAGAGTGTTGACCACGATTTTGGCCAACGGCGAGTAAAAAGTCAAAACTACAATGAACCTTCAAGAGAAAAATACGACACATATAATTTTTATTGTTAATAGCCTAATCCACTTGGAGTTGTGATATATATCCTACACTTAAGATCAGACGAACTTGAGCCAGCTGAGTTTCTTAAGTGTAAGTAGAAAAATACATAGTTTCTCTCTCAAGAGAATACAAGCTTTCTCTCTCAGCTCTCTCAGAAAATGCCCCAAGTAAACGTCCCAAAGTCTAAAAACTAGAGTTCTTTCAGTCTCCAAAAAGATTAGATCCCTAAAATGATGCCATAAGCCATTTATTTATAGGCTCATGGATCGTACATCAGATATTCACTTTGACCGGGTCTTTTCTGTTACTCTCACATTATTTAATTAATAATAAGATTTAAAATACAACAATATGCGACTTCTTTGGGATAAACTGAGAGACTCCCGTGTAGGTACGACTAATTCCAACTAAAGCCGTTACTGGAACTTCGCTTGCATAATGATGATCTGTCTAGTCGGCCAACTTCACTCCTTGAAGAAAGACCGGTCGGCCAACTACTTCACTGGTCGCCCATGCACTCCACCGGTCGGCCAAATACTTCAATGGTCGGCCACGCACTCCACTGGTCGGCCAAATACTCCACTGGTCGGCCATGCACTCCACTGGTCGGCCATGCACTCCACCGGTCGGTGAAACACCTAACTGGTCGACCATGCACTCCACTGGTCAGCCAAATACTTCACCGGTTGGCCATGAACTCCACCGGTCCGCCAAACACCTCACCAGTCGGCCATGCACTCCACCGGTCGGCCAAACACCTCACTGGTCGGCCATGCACTCCATCGGTCTAACATGACACATCTCTGGTCTAACATGGCACATCTCTGGTCTAGCATGACACGTCTCTGGTCTAACATGGCACATCTCTGGTCTAGCATGACACTTCTCTGGTCTAGCATGACACATCTCTGGTCTAGCAAAACACTTGACTGGTCAGTCAAAAATCTTCACTAGTCGGACATAAATTCTATCAGAATGGTCAGATCACTTTATCACAACTCCGAAGAGCCAACACATTTATTGACTATTAATGTGCCATTTACTGACCATGCATTGCCACTTGTCTCTTCTGATTGCCACGTCATCGAACTGAAATTTTGGGGATAACATAGAGTATTTATTTATTTTTGGTTAGTTTGTTGGTATTACAGATTTAAATATAACATAGGGCTTGTGTAAACCCAAAGGCTTTATTCATTTTACCTCTACCTCTTCGTTGACTACTTTTGCTAACTAGTTGTCTATTTATGTGTAACATAATTTATTAAATTGTCGATGAAATAACAAATTGTTCTGATTGTCTCTTTCTATCTGTTAAACTATTTTTCTCTCCAAATTCCACTTATTCTATCAATTATTCTCCATCTGTAGCAGATATGTGAACAAGTTTTCGCCTTACACTAGAATGTGTATGTGTTATTCTCTAATTGCTTTAGTATTGCACTTTAGTGGAGTTTGAATATCTTAGATATTCATCCGTAGTGAAGTAGGTTCTGGGAATTTTGTGTGCTGCGGTGATAATGGAAGATTGAGAACTTGCATGTCTTAGTGAAGTAGCTTCTAAGAATTTTGTGTTCTATGGTGATATATGGATGAAAACCTGTGTGTTGTTTGATTTTTTTGACATGTTGGTGTTGATTGCGACAGATGGCTAGGCTAGTAAATTAGGGGATATGCTGTCCGATTTTCTATAGATTTTTTTGTACTTAGTTTTGTGTGGAAATATGAAAAAGATGACTGCCATAATGATAAATTTGTGATCCGGATATTTAACATTTGACGGTCTAATTAATAATTAAGTTGATTATAGAATTTTAAATAAATACTTAGATCTGAGATAAATTTTTAATTACTAGAATAGGCTAAAAAAATTATATTTAGTTGAAACCCACTATACATCCAAGATATGATTCAAATTAGTGAGGTTTCTTTCTTAATTAATCAAGTAATTAAGTAGTACTAATGTCTTATCGCTTAAGCTCCTTCCCACTTGAACCATAACATCATAATAAATAATAAGCCAGCATTAAAGTTTTAACGAAATTAGAGATCAAGAGGTGGATTATGATTAAAAGGGTCTCTTAGAAGATGCTTAATTAGATGCTTAATTTAGTCAAAACTATTTGATTTGAATGCAATTTGCATAGCTTATTTATGCATTTTCACTTTGATTTGATTGTTAAAAGCCAAATGATAATGATGATGATGTGCATTGTTTTTTTTTTGTTTAGTTATTATTTTATTTTATTTTTATTGCCGGCTAGGTGTATTATTGGCATCCATAAAGTTGGATCAATAGAAAGTAAAAATTGTATTATCATATTGTCAAAATAAAGAAAGATAGATGGGATTTGTGGCTTTGACATGAGTCAAATATATGAGAAAAAAGAGAAATACATTATAATACAACTCTATCATTTCTTAATAATAATAATAATAATAATAATAATAATAAAATCAATGCTATCACAAAGTTTTGGCAAATTAACAAATTATTTTTCAATTATTTGTTCAGAAGATATACATGCTAATTAATAATAATTGATGGAGCTAAATTTTTTTCGTAAGGGACTAATTGCATTTAAAAAATGAGACTTTTTTTTAACAAATTTTCATAAAATTTTATGTTAATATCTATTTTGTTTACAAATTTAAAATACAAAGAGAAAATTAGGGGAAGTTGAGCCCCCAAACATAGTAAGTGTCGAATTATATTACAAAGTTATAACAAAATTAAATAGTATAATTATTAAAATTTTGTTACAAATTTAGTTTGCTATTGTGCAATGGAGACTAACTGAGGTCTGTCAAAGATTGGAGCATGACCTTGTGATCCAGAGTTTTAATGGTATATTTTGCTATTGCTTTAATGGTATACTTTCTGTATTGTGCAACTAGTTTTTTTGGTGTATTTTGTGACAAATTTTTGGTGTATTTTGTCAACTAAGTTGAATGGATTAATATGGTAGATTTATGGTCTATTTTGTTGCTGATTTTGGTGTAGTTTGCTACTGTTTTGAAATACCTCTATGTACTGGATGAATAACATTTAATGAAATAGTACTATCTACTTATTTATAAGTTTGAATTATAATATATTTATAATTAAAGAATTTTTTTATAATGTGCAGGTCTATATTGAGATGCATTTCTTTGGCGCAATACTAGACAACATTGACAGTTGAAGTTTTTAGAATAAAAAATATATTTCACTAACATTGGATACATTTCTTGTTTAATATTTGGTGATGATAAAATTTGATTGTAGTATAAACTATCATGTAATATGATTTTGTAAACCGAGTAGACTAAATACTGAAATTATATTTTGAGTAATTAATAAAAAATTATTTTGTTGTATTTTCTTTTGAAATTTTAGGAATCTAACATATATAATACATTTTGGACACTCAAAGGGATATATTTTTTCTAAATCAAAATGAAAATTGTAGCTGCATTTTTTTTAAAAAAAAATTACTTTTAAGGGCATGCAAAGCAAGTCCTAAAAAATTACTTAAAGGCACCCAGCCAGATTTTTTAGGACTCGCTAAAAACATTCTTTTAGGACTTGCAATGCGAGAACTAAAAACTTAATTAAAGACACTCAACCAGATTTTTAGGACTCGCAATGTGACTCCTAAAAACATTCTTTTAGGACTCGCAACGCGAGTCCTAAAAAACCTAAGTTTTTAAGGCTCTCAAATAGAGGACTCGCGCCCTGCGAGTCCTAAACACTTTTTTAGGACTCGCAATGCTAGTCCTAAAATTCCATTTTTGTAGTAGTGACCCCTATCGCCAAATCAAAACCGACGGCGGTGGAAATGGAAAACATGCAGTGGAGGAGTCATCTAGCCAAAGCAAATAAGCAAATCGAGGAAGTCTTGGCCTGGCTACCCCCTCTTGCAACCGATGTTAACGTCGGAAAGAGGCAAAGCAGGACTCACAAGTCCCACTGGAATAGTCGCCCCAGGCCCAATCGATTGGTTAGAACCTCAACCTCGAGTTGTGTGCCCATGTTGCACCATCGCTAGGAAGCTATGTTTGATGATTTTCCTAGGGCCCATCAACGAGTCAGCCGGTCAATCAGAACTTCGACCCCAAGTTCGGTTCCACCATCGAATGCACCCAGGAGAGTTCGCGATGGTTCAAGGAGGAGATCTGGGGGAAGCTCGCATGGCCAACCTGTTCCGGCTATCCCCCCCGCGCAGCGATCGAATCGCCAGACGCAGAGGGCTAGAGGCACTGGAACAGAGAGACCACGGGCTAGTTTGGTCCGGCCTGACGGAACTAGAATTGCATCACCGATCAGACATCCTCCTTCCCTGATAAGATGTCCATCTCCTCCTCATCCTGCTCAAGACATTCCAGCGTACGGGAACAGCAGAAGGAACCTACCTCCCACCGTTCCTGCTCATCACCCACGAGCACACAAAAATGTCCCAGATCCTCACCCTTAGCAGTAGCCCTAAGCTTTTCCAATGGGATCTATTGGACTGAAAGCTGCCGAAGTGGCAGATTTGGTGGAGACCTGAGAAATCATCTAAGTTCGGCACAAAACCCTTGAGCTGCCCCGCGAACCAACCTTCGAGATTGCCTCAACTCGCAAAGGGGAGAGCCGACCAGAAACGAAAGTCATTCTCGCTGAGAGGATGGTCCTTCCAAAATACATGACAACAGGAATATCCCACCAAACCAAGCTCAAGCTTGGAGGGACAATAACCCGCCTAATGCGTACAATGGGATGGGAGCTATTGAACAGCCCTAGAACAAACTGGGGATCAAAGACCAAACCCTCGAAAGGTTAGCTCAGATGGAGGAACTGATGAAGAGGCTCCTATCAGAGAAGGGAAAAGACGAATACGACTCAGGGGACGAGCTCGAGCTTTTTTCCCCGAACATCGCTGCAACGGCGTACCCACCAGGTTTCAGGATGCCCCATCTATCCAAATTCGATGGGCACAGAGATCCGTCAGATCACTTGGGGATGTTCAACACCCTGATGATGGCCAATAATATCAGGCCAGAGCTAAGATGCCTGGTATTCCCTTCGACTCTAATCAGGTCAGCTAGGCAATGGTTCAAGCAATGTAAGAAACAATCTATCAACTCGTGGAAGAATTTCTCTGTCGATTTCAAGAGGGCATTCCGAGCCTCTCAAGAAGTTTGCGTCAAAGCGGATTCCTTAGCGAACGTGAAGCAACAGCCCGGAGAACCCTTAAAGCTTATCTGAGCAGGTTTGCCAATGTTGCGGCCCGAGCTAGGGACGCGGACGAAAGTTCCAGACTCATGGCCATGAGAACTGGAATCCTTGTTGGGGGCGAGCTATGGAATGAAATCCAGAGGAAAGGTGTCCGCATCGTGGATGAATTCTTGAACAAGGCCCAGAGATGGATAAACTTGGAAGAAGTGTGAACATCGGTTGGGGGAACTGGCCAAGTCTTTGACCAGCTCGCTGGAGCAGAAACGGATGTCGTAACAATGACTCAAACCGTTCCCTAGAATAACTAGGGGTGGGGGGGAAACAAGAGAAAGGGAAGTGGTGAGGGCGACCAACACGGTCCAAAGAAGAACAAGCCCGTGGATAAGTTCAAACCGGTCTACGTAGTTTATGCCGACCTCACAAACACTAGAGAGCACATTTTCCTAGATAATTCTGCCCGCCTTCCCTGGAAAAAGCCAGAGCCCTTGAATAATGAGAAGACAAAGAGAGACCCTTCCAAATTCTGTCAATTCCACAACGACATCGGTCACAACACCGATGATTGCAGGCATCTGAAGGATGAGATTGAGACACTCATCCGTGTCGGACCCTTGGCTCAGTATGCCCGGAATTGAGTCACTCCTAATCCACCCGCCAGGAAAAACACTCAATTAGCTTCGAAAATCCCAACAAATCTGACCGGAGCCCATGTGGGTCAAGACATCCCTCCTCCAATAATAGGAGGAGAGATAACAACAATTTCTGGAGGTCTTCATCTGGTATGCTCGAGCAGAGGTGCTCAGAAAAGATACATCATTGAATTGAAGTCTCATAACGGAGTCGAATTTGCCCCAGAGCAGCACATACCCAAACAACAGCGATTGGAGATAGCCAATTAGTTTCACCGAAGAAAATGCTAGTCATGTCCAGTTCCCACATAACGATCCTCTAGTCATAACTGCCCAGCTCGCCAATCAGAGAGTTAGGAGGATACTAATTGATAATGGGAGTTCAATGAACTTGTTGTTTCGGTCCACGCTAGAAAAAATGGGTTGTCGGTAACCGAGTTGAAGGCCACCTCCATCATGTTGTATGGGTTCTCTGGTGAAGGGTCGGCAACGATAGGAATAATTGAGTTAGTAATAACCTTGGGAGAGGGACCTTGAACTGTCTCCAAGCTCCTTGAGTTTGTGGTCATCGATTGTCCCACCGCCTACAATGCAATTTTGGGTCGGCCTATGTTGATGGCATTTGAAGCCATAACTTCTATCTGCCACCTCACAGTCAAATTCCCCTCCTCTACGGGGATATGTATAGTTCGAGACGATCAGCTCGCTGCAAGGGAATGCTATAGCATTTCCATGAAGGGAAAATCACAACCCGGGGAGCAGACGATGGCCATTCAGGGCAGAAGTGAGATACCCTAGAAAGTGAGAACTGGCCCTGGGATAAAGGAATTTCAGCCAGCCGACGGTGTAGGTACCACCCTGAATGATGACATCGACCATAGAATTGGCGAAGATAGGTCCGAGCTCCAGGCTATTGAAGAGCTCGAAGAGGTAAACATCGATCCTAAAGACCCTTCGAGGGTGGTTAGGCTTGGGAAAAACCTTGGTGATGAGAGAAAGGCAGAGCTGCTGAAATTCCTGCAAGGTAATCTAAACGTTTTCGCCTGGTCTCATGAAACATGGTAGGGATCAGCCCGAGCATCATCATGCATACCCTCAACTTGGACAAAAGCATGCTTGCAAAGTCACAGAAATAGGGGCGTCTGGGCACGACCCGAGCTGCGGCCTTGGAAGAGGAAGTTGCTTGACTTTTAAAATGCAGCTTTATCCGAGAGGCAAAATACCCGATCTGGGTCGCCAATCCTGTTCTGGTCCCAAAACCTAACGGAAAATGGCGGACCTGCATCGACATCTTTGACCTGAATAAAGCATGTCCTAAGGATTGCTTCCCCTTACCAAGAATTGACCAGTTGGTGGATTCCACAACAGGGCACGAGCTCATGTCCCTCATGGATGCGTACTCTGGTTATAACCAGATCGCTATGAATCCTGCGGACCAGGAGCATACCAGCTTCATGACTCCAACCAATGATTATTGTTACAAAGTCATGCCCTTCGGGCTGAAGTATGCGGGAGCTACATATTAGAGATTGGTCAACAGAATGTTTGTTAATCAGATCGGGAAAACACATGGAAGTGTATGTTGACGACATGTTGGTCAAGTCAAAAACTACCGAAGATAATGTTCCCGATCTGAGGGAATGTTTTTGAGGTCCTGAGGAAGTATGGTATGAGGTTGAATCCCCAAAAATGTACCATTGGGGTGGCGTCATGAAAATTTATGGGTTTCATAGTCAACATTAGGGGGATAGAGGTGAACCCTGACAAAATCAGATCGCTACTCGAAATGACATTGCCCCGGTCGCGAAAAGACGTCCAGAGTCTGACAGGAAGGGTGGCAGCCCTTAATCGGTTCATTTCCAAGTCTACCGACAAGTGTTTGCCATTCTATAACCTGCTCCGGGGGAATAAAAAGTTTGAGTGGACTGAAGAATGTGAGCGGGCCTTCCTCGACCCAAAAACACATTTAGCCGAGCCGCCAGTGTTGTCTAAGCCAACGGCAGGAGAGCCTCTTTTTCTTTACTTAGCTATTACGGGAGATGTGGCTAGCACCGTGCTGGTCCGGGAAGAAGACAAGGCCTAAAAGCTAGTCTATTACATTAGCAAAAGGCTTCTCGGAGTTGAATCTTGATATCTGTTGATGGAAAAAATGGCTTTCTGCCTTATCACGACCTCCAGAAAGCTTAGGTCGTATTTACAGTCCCATTCAATCCATGTCATAACCGATCAACCTTTAAGGCAGGTACTGCAGACACCTGAGGAATCGGGGCATCTTTTGAAATGGGCCATCGAGCTCAGCCAATTCGAAATTTTGTACGTACCACGGACTGCAATCAAATGCGAAGCCCTAGCTGATTTCATGGTTGAATGAACTGGATTCCAAGAGGAACTTGGGGAAGAACTGGCCCAGGCATTGTGAAGGGTCTTTGTTGATGGTTCGTCTAATGAGAACGGGTCCGGAGCAGGAATCATTTTGATATCCCCGGAGGGACATCGTTTCCACTCCGAGTTACAGTTCAGATTTGAGACGTTCAACAACAAGGCCGAGTACGAAGCTCTATTGGCTGGGCTTAGAGTGGCCAAGGAGTTGAAGGCCAGGGCCATCCAGTGCTACAGCGATTCCCAACATATGGTAAACCAAGTATTAGGGGAATACCAAGCACGGGGAACCAAGATGGCGGCCTACTTGGCCAAGGAGAAGAAGGAGCTGTCTGAATTTGAATACATCCTAATCGGGAATATCCCACGTGAGCAAAACGCCAATGCTGATGCTCTAGCAAAATTCGCCTCCTCCAGGAAAGCCGAGACCTTGAGCCTGATACCGGTCGAATTCTTGGAAAGACCGAGCGTGGTAGAGGATACAAGAGAGATCGAGATGATCGATGCTCGGCCAACCTGGATGACTACCATAGTGTTAAGAAAATATAAATTGCCTCAATGGAAATGTTAAGAAAATATTACAACTCTATGCAAAATATTACAATAGATAAGGATTGATTAAATGAAGTGTTACAACTCTATAACTGAAAATATAAATAAAACAAAGGAAATGAAGAAGATGATGAAGAAGAAGAGAATAGTAAAATACAATTCTAAGAAAAAAGGTTACAAATAAAGTAAAGTGTTTGAAACAAAGGAAAAGAAAAGATTACAACTCTTGAACAAGAAATACAAGTAAAAAGAACAAGAAAATAAGAAGAAAACAATACAATAGAAAGAAGAACTGAAATACAAGAAACTCTCACTTACACAACTTAAGTGAAGAGGGTTGGGGATCACCAACTTGAACAAGGTTTAAAACCTTTGTCCAAAAGCTTATTTCCCCCTTACTCAAGCACTAAGGGATCTCTCTCAGATATTGGAAAAGCTTTATGGAATTATCAAGTCTCAAGGTGTTTCTAGCCAAGTGCTCTAATGGATAGAACTGTTGTGTCTTTCAAGTGAGCTATAGGCTCCTATTTATAGAGTTTAGAGACACCCTTTGAATTTCAAATTCCACGAACCCCCATGGCTGTTACCAATGTTTAATTGGATTAATATGGAATTAAAAAAGAGATTTGAGAGTTATTTGTGTTTTTTGAGTCGTTCAACAAAGATTGAAAAAACTGAAAATTGGTCAGTTTTTGGCCTGTGGCCGCGGCCAGAGACATTAGTGGCCGTGGCCATTGGTCTCTGTCCCACAGGCCGCGGCCACCAACATTCAATGGCCGCGGCCACCGACCAATTTCAGCACTTAAAATTGTGCTATTTTTCCAAACGGTTCCAAACCCTCCCAAATGATTTTGTAACTCCCAAAACACATTATTGGGGTTAAAATCATATCTCTAACAGCCATATCACATATGGCTTTATGAAATTCATCTCAATATTGTGTAACAACAATTTTACACAATAAAGGGTAATATTTGGAAGTTACAAATTTGTAACACCAAATATGTTACATTATTTGGATATATCTCATATATCTAAATATTGTAACTCTCTATTATATATTACAATATGTGACACACTTTGTCACATTTATTTAATCTAAACATTATATTATAATATAATATAATATTACATTATATTATAAAATAATATAACATTCCCCCACTAGATTAAATAGTTATCTATTGTAACACTTATTTAATCAATCATTATATTATGAAATATAACATATCCCCCACTTGATTAAATAAGAACTCTCTCTTATAGGAGTCATTGTATTAGTGCATAAAGCAAAGTGTTTTTCAACTTGAACTTTACTATAGTGTAATTATCACAAAATTTGTCGAAAATTAGGTTGCACTAGGCATTGAACCATCTTTTAAGGATGACCAATCGGTGATAACACACACACCTTTGCGATGTTCACTTGAGACCTCTATGTCTTGCTTTGCACCATTAATGGCCATGTCCACTTTCCATTCATGGACGTTCTTGAGAATACTCCCAATTCTCATACGAGGCGGCACCACCCCTAGGTCCATATAGGTAGAATTCTTACAGTATTTCGTTACCAAAAATACTTGTCTTTACAAGACTGAATTCTATTAAAAAACCTTTCGGTTTTAACCCTCCACTTGGTAACACACAAGTACTCAATATCTTAGATGGGACTTGTTTTGAGTACAACTAATATTCACTTGATTGGCTTGTTGTTACTTATTGAACCTAACACTAGTTGAATAACTAGTGTTAAGATAGGTTACCATCAATTGTGAATCTCTTTAGGGAGTTTAAGTCTCATCCCTCGAGATGATGCAGCTGCTAAATCCCTCGTTAGTGGCTTAGTGAAAGGATCCGCCAGATTTTCACTTGTTCTCACATAGGATATTGAGATGACTCCTCTTTGAATCAATTCTCTTATATATCCATGTCTTAGACTAATGTGTCTAGACTTCCCATTATACACTCCGCTGTATGCTCTAGCCAATGTCGCTTGGCTATCACAATGTATTGATATAGTAGATACACTCTCTTTGATTAGGGGAATCTCTATCAACAGATCCCTTAACCATTCGGCCTCTTTGCTGGTAGCAGCTAGAGCTATGAACTCTGCTTCCATAGTAGAATGAGATATACAGGTTTGTTTGTTGGAGCCCCAAGAAATTGCACCTCCACCAAGTGTAAATACCCAACCAGTTGTGGACAAGTTGTCCCCAAGATTCACTACAAGAATAAAGCCTATTAGCGGCGTAATTATTAGCGGCGGACTAAGTCCGCCTGTAATGTACAGTATATTAGCGGCGGACTTGGGGGTCCACCGCTAATAATAAGTGACTATTTAAAAATATTAAAAAATGTATTAGCGGCGGACTGTACGACTATTAGCGGCGGAGGCTCAGCCGCTAATATTCCAAAATAAATGCGCGGGAACAGTTTTTAAAATTTATTAGCGGCGGATAATCACCTTTATTAGAGGCGGACTATCTGCCGCTTATACTATCAGCGACGGGTAATCACCTTTTATTAGAGGCGGGCTACCCGCCGCTAATACTATCAGCGGCGGGTAATCACCTTTTATTAGAGGCGGGCTACCTCGCCGCTAATAATATTATTGGCGGCGGGTCCCGCCGCTAATAATATTATTGGAACCACCCATTTCCTCTTAGCGTCTGTTCTCAAACTAATCCCTCTTCGTCCATTTCCTCCGTCCATTTGCTCTTCACGACTCTCCCTAACGCCGAGCCTCTCCAGTCCCTGACGCCGACTCCATCTCGAACTGCTCTCTCTCCCTAACACCAAGCCTCTCCAGTCCCTCACGCTGGTTCGCCACAAACACGCGAACCCAATTGCCTCTTCTAAGGTGAACCACTTTCTCACATATATATATATAACAATGTATCTATATTCATATTGTGCTCTAAATGTTTTTATACTTCTCTCAGGCAACGACAACTAGTGACCTACGCCGATTGGCCTCCTTCGCCACTGACCCATACCTCTCAGGCGTAAGTTTTAGTGTTTGAATTATCCATTGTTCCATTTTTTTTCTACTGTTTATGTTTATGCTTCAAGAATGATATGATTTGCTTTGTGGAGCAAAATTTTCTAATTGTATTCTCTGATAATTTTGTAGTGTATAATATGATTGTGCTCTAATGATATGATTTGCTGTGTATTTTTGTGTATCTTTCATGAGGGTGTCTTTCTGTGTCACCTCCACACCGAGCAGACCCACAATGCATATGTAATCTGTTTTATTCTTATATATATATATCATGTGTGTTTTGTTCTCCACATTTATTGTTGATTAAATGGTTAAGTAAAATTTGTATCACACTTATAATCTATTTCTGTAATATGTAGAAATTATTAATATAATTTGTTAATTATTTTGTGTTTATAATTTTTATGTGAAATTTATTAATATTATAGAAAAATTAGGATGGATTTATTATTTTAATTTAAATCAAACAAGTGCATGCATTTTAAGCACTTGCAAAAGTTAGATTAATAAATTGATTAAAATAAATATACTTGTGTAGGTCATTATTGTAAGTGGTATAGAAACACTTGTTTTATACTAGCTACTTTTGTGCTCTCTGCTTTAATCATCTTCAATGGTGAATAATGGTGTATTTTATACTTATTTGCAATGTAATGCCTAACCAACAAATTGCATTTTTTTATACTTAGTTTTATATTATTTTGGTTTGAATTTTTTTCATGTATCTTTTGGTCTTAATTTTTTTTTATCAGGACAACGACACACCCACTACCCCGACACACACACGACCTTGGCACACCCTCAACAGGTGTGGATATATTTTTTGTAATTAATATCTTTAGTATTTTCTGAATAATTTATTTTGTATTTGTTTAGTGCACAATATTTGAGTTTTGAGTCCTTTAGTTAGTATCCTTGGTATGTAAATCTTGACATCTATTATTAAGATATATGTTTTTTCTTACTTTATTTTTTAATTGCTTTCTTTCCTGTTATTTTTTTTTTGTCCACGGAGTGAAAATTAGTAAGAAAGATGAAAATCAAAATAAATAGGAATATATAAATAATTATAGGACTATTTTGGTTAAAAACAAAATTTAAGTGATAATTTAAATTAATTTATAAAATATAATAATAGATGGTTTAGTATTAAGTAAAATATAGTGTTTTTGTTAATATTGAATAAAGAGGATTTAAACTTGATCAATCAGATTATTAGCACCCATATTTTCTTTATCACCATTTTATTAATTATTTAATATTAATTAAACTAAGTGCTAGAAAAATATACAAATTCAATTAAAATTAATTTAAATTTTAAAATATTTTTTTAATGTTTGAATCATTTTTAAATTTTAGTAATAAATTTTGAATTATTTTTTATTTAAAAAAATTTTGTAATTATTTTTTAAATTAAAATTGAAACAAACTAATTATATCACGTATGTGTTCCTCCATTGCCATTATTAGCGGTCACACCAAATTTTTTGAACTACTTACTAATTTTTGTCAAAAAAAAAAAGTATTTAGTCAAATAAGTGAAATCTTTTATAGTACTAACTAACTTTCATCGCAACTTGATATTTTTAATAGGGAAACTAATTTTGTTTAGATTGTGAAATTTTTTGAAACAAATTTAAGATAGTTTATTTAATAAAAAAAGTGAGTATAGAAAGAAAAAAAAACAACAATAAGTGCATATTATCATGTTATTTTGTTCTTTTTGCTTGAACATATGTTATTATTATTATTATAATTTGTAAAAATAGAACAAAAAAATTAATTAGTAGTTAATTTATTTTCTCAGTCTCGGTATGCTTGTGATTGATGGTTGTTGACTAAAACCAACAATTACAGGGATATCAGCACAGAAATGATAAGTTAAAAATATTATAAATAAAATAATGAATGATAAAGATTAATAAAATTTATCTAATTATTTTAAAAAATAAATTAGTCTTAAAGTCAAATAATAATTAATTTATAAAATTATTATTATTATTATTACAAATTAAAAAATTATGAATAAATAATAAATTATAAATTACATGAATATAGAAATTGATAATTATATTTAATAAAAGTTTAAAAAATTAAGAATAAATAATTATATAAATAATAATTAATTTTTAATAATTTAATTAATTAAATAATAAAAGTTTGATATAATATTATCTAATTAAATAATTTAATTTAATTTTTTTATTGAATAACATTGTTTAATATAAATTACATGAATATAAAAATTGATAATTATATTTATTAAAATTTTAAAAAATTATGAAGAAATAATAAATTAGTTTAGGAAAAAAAAATTTGTTTATAAATAACATTATCTAATAAAACATCATAAAATAGCATAAGATATTATAATATTGCATAAGATTTCAAAAATGATAACAAATCTCCTTTGTTATCCATTTCTATTCACATTACTAAAACTCACACTCTTATAACACTTTAGATGGCGATTGACAAGACTTGGACAACATTGAGAAATCGTGGTTGTCAAGAATATTGGAATGGTCTGCAAGCTCTTTTGAGGATGGCGTCGGAACATAAAGATTCTGATGGAAGAATTAGGTGCCCATGTGTGAGATGCAATAATAATATATTTGAATCTTTGGATGTAGTTCGGGCACACGTATTTGATAAGGGTTTTCATCAAGCTTATGATAAGTGGATTTTTCATGGTGAGGTGGAAGAAATTGTTACTGATGAGGTGGTTGACGAGAATGAAGACGATGAGATGATTCACGTTGTGGAAGACTTCCTTTTACCGACAACTGAGGAAGTAGAAAGGGATCCCGGTGGGAGTCAGTATTATGATGAGTTATTTGAGGAGATTGAAGCGGAGTTGTATCTTGGATGTGATTGGATTTCATCCTTGAACTTTTTAGCAAATTTATTGCATCTAAAAGTTAGAGGGAAGATGCCTAACAACATATTTGATGAATTGCTGAAGTTGTTAAAGCTTGCATTTCCTAAGGAAAACAAAATCCCCAGATCGTTCTACGAGGTGAAAAAGAGATTGAAAAAATTAAGGTTGGGATACGAGTCCATTCATGTGTGTCAGTATGATTGCTGCTTATTTTACAATGAGCATGCATCTAAAGAGACATGTCCAGTATGCGGAAGTAGTAGATGGATTATTTCCGAAATGACGAAAGGAAAAAAAGTGCCACACAAGGTGATGCGTCACTTTCCGTTGACCCATCGGTTGAAAAGATTATACAGTTCAAGGATTATAGCAAAACACATGATATGGCATCACTCCGGGAAATCAAAAGATGAAGGGGTGATGCGCACCCGGTGGACGACTCTGTGTGGAAGGACTTTGATGCCAAGCATCTTGATTTTTCAAGGGATCCCAGAAATGTTCGTCTGGGCTTAGCTGCTGATGGATTTAATCCATTTGGCAACATGAACCTTGCATACAGCATGTGGCCTGTGGTGTTGGCAAACTATAATCTGCCACCTTGGTTGTGCATGAAAGACAATTATTTCATGTTGACCCTCCTTATTCCTGGGCCAAAATCACCCGGTAAGGACATGGATGTATTTCTGAGACCATTGGTGGATGAGTTGAAGGATCTGTGGGTTAACGGAGTGGATACAAGAGATCATACGACTAACAGGATGTCCAAGATGCGGGCAGCCCTTTTGTGGACAGTGAACGATTTTCCAGCTTGCAGTAGTTTGTCTAGATGGAGTGGTCAGGGATACGAAGCTTGTCCTACATGTAATGAGGACACAACTTCCATCCGAGTGATCGGTAAGACATCTTACGTTGGTCACAGAATATTCTTGCCAAGTACTCATCGAATGAGAAGAGACAAAGAGTTCGATGGAGAAGTTGAGAGAAGACGTCCTCCGAGACGGTTTACTTGTGAGGATATACTAGAACAAGTTAATGCTCTTGTAGCGCAAGTTCCAGGAAAACATGTCCAGTTTGGGGGTGTGAAACGTAAAAGAGGAGTAGATGAAGGTAATTGGAGGAAAAAAAGTATTTTTTATGAGCTTGAGTATTGGTGTACAAACAAATTAAAACACAATATAGTTGTCACGCATGTTGAGAAGAATGTGTGTGATAGTCTCCTTGGCACCATCTTAGACAATGATAAATCTAAGGACACCACTAATGCCAGACATGATTTGAAAAAGATGGGTGTGAGAGAATCATTGTGGATTTATGAAGATGAGAATGGAAAGTTGATGAAGCCGCACGCTCCTTATGTGTTAACTCCGGCGCAGAGGCAACAATTTTGTCAGTTTATAAAAGGAGTTAGATTTCTAGATGGCTTTTGTTCAAATTTGAAGAAGAAAGTGTCCGAGAATGATACAAATATTCTTGGGTTGAAGTCACATGAGTGTCATGTGATAATACAACGATTACTTTCTCTCGGTGTTCGCAAGTTTCTTCCAAAATCTATATCGACCACTATTGCATAATTGTGCAATTTCTTCAGGCAAATATGTTCGAGGACTTTAAATGTTAAAGATATGGAGGAAGCACAAAATGATCTTGTTCAGATATTGTGCAAGATGGAGTTGAGTTTTCCTCCAGCTTTTTTTGACATAATGATTCATTTAGTATTACATTTGCCAAAAGAAGCAATATTGGGTGGTCCGGTATTTATGAGGTGGATGTATCCTTTTGAAAGGTACATGAAAAAATTAAAGAATTATGTGGGAAATAAAGCTCGCCCTGAAGGGTCGATCGCCGAAGGCTATGTTGGAGCTGATGAAGATGGTGACGGCGAAGCTGATATGTCAGAACATGAGGACGTTGCAGATGCAGAAGATGAATTGGTTGTGGAGCTTTGTGAAGATGAAAATGTGTCTCCGATTACTGATGGAAATGATAGTGATTACTCTGTTTAGTTTTTTCTATTTGTGTAACAGAACTATGTATTTAAATATAATGAATTTTTTTTTTGTAATTATAATATAAGATATTTGAGCTTTGTGAATATGAAAATGTGTCTCCGATTACTGATGGAAATGATAGTGATTACTCTGTTTAGTGTTTTCTATTTGTGTAACTGAACTATATATTTAAATATAATAAAGTTTTTTTTGTAATTATTATTATTATGAATTCAATGTGATATACTTCTATTTTAATGCTAATTACTAACTAATAAATTATAAACTGAAGTATAATGTCAGCTGATATAGCTACTTATCACGGCAGAGATGGTGGGGGTCAAGACCCGCCAGATCCTTCTAGGGTACCATCATCTTGCGAGTCAGGTTAAATATTGCATATCAAAATTATTTTTAGAAATTATATTTTTAGATAAATATAACATCAATACTAATACTGGTTATTGTTAATAAATTTTAAAGCCCCGCCGACGAGAAGAAAAGGTCGTGGCCCTGCTAGTAATAATCTTCTTGAAGAACGAAGGAAAAAAGCTGGGAAACCATTGGATCTAGAGCTTGATCCTGTGACCAACAAAGTGGTTGGGCAGGAGGATCAAGCTTTTATTCGCATGTTGGGCACTCTAATTTCCATTTTCTATCCGGGGCATTATTTGGATTTTGCTGATGTACCTCAACAGTTTAAGGATCAAGTGCTTGATCGTATGAGGGTAAAAAAAATTACAAATCTTGTACCTTTCATTATTTAATTCCATTATTTACAAAGTTATCTAATATTTTTTTTCTTAATGCAGTATTACTATAATATAGACGGTCATCCACAATGTGAGTCAGTTCTGGCAACTGTCAACAAGGAGATGGGGGAAAGATATCGCAAGAGAAAGAACTATAGGCATAGACATTTCAAAAATCATTATGCTGGACCAGAAGATTTGGAGAATGTCCTCTCTAAGCCACCTGACCATTGCACTAAGGAGGCTTGGCAACTTATTTGTGAAATGTTTTTGAGCGAAAGATTTTTGGCTCGTTCCGCTAAAAATCAAGCAAGCAGAAGACAAATGAAGTATGTAACAACACAAGGCACAAAGTCGTTGGCAGCTAAGCGTCACCAATATGTAAGTGAAGATGTTAATTTAATTTTATAAAATAACACATTCTGAAACATTTTGTTTACATTTGTATAGGAGAACCCGGATGCGCATGTTGTTGATACTTGGAGGGATGCTCATATGAGAAAATCGACAAAATCTTTTGTCAATGAGGCAGCTCAACAAGATTATGTAAGTGAATAGTATTGTTTTCTTGTTTCTAATGTTTCTAATTTTTGTTTATAATGTTATCTTTATACAGGAAAAAATGGCGGCAGAGGTTCAGAGGACACATCTTGAGAGGCAAAGTCAACAGCAGAGTGAGGCATCTCTAAATGTCTCTGGCGTTGATTCGTCCCCGGTCGATCAATACGAGATACTAAGTAAAGTACTCGGGGAGAGATCTGACTACCAAAGAGGAGTGGGTTATAGGGCGAAAGGGAAGGAAAAAAAGACATCCTCTAGCTCTACAGATCAAAGTCAGTCCCAAGCAAATACTGCTGCTACGCCTAATGAAGATATGAAAGTTATGGCTATGATGATGAAGGCAATTCGTGAGATGTTTGAGACTGCAGTACCTGTGCATCCCGGTAAACTGTATGACCCAATGTTTGACCATTTTATGTAGAGGCATTTGCCACCACAATCCGAAGGTGGTTCGTCTTCTCAGAGTAACACTGCCAATCCTGACCTTCGTACACCGCCACAACAGCAGCACCAGCCTCATTCACAGCAGCAGTATCAGCCTCCTTCACAGCAGTATCAGCCTCCTTCACAGCAGCAGTTCCAGCCTCCTTCACAGTATCCGCCACAGCAGCTGTATCAACCTCACCCAATGTATCTGCCACATGTGTCGTCGCAACAACCTCCTCAGTATCAAAACCAATACACTTTTGGACACTCTTCCCAGTCTCCTCCACTATATTTTAGCTTTACCGATTTTCCAGGAGGATCGATGCAGCCTCCGCTACCTAATGTTAGATATGGGGAGGTTAGAGGCGGGTCACAGCCACAGCCACAGCCTCAAGATCAGTTTGGGGACCTCACGCTCGGACGATCATCACACCCACCTTATATTCCTTCACCGCCACAGCCACAGCCATAGCCGTCACCCTCACCGTCACAGCCACCTCCACCGCCACAGCTGTCATACTCACAGCCAAACCAAAATGTTGAAGATGAGGACAATTTCAATATCAATCTTAATGATTTTATTTAGTTACTAGTTTATATATTTGGACTGAATTAATACTTTATTTATTTTTAATGACAATAGCGATATTTACTAGGTTGATAAATATTAAAACTATTTATATTAATTTTAATGTTAGTTATGTTTAAATTAATTAAATGTTTATTTTTGTTAAATTATATTATAAATTATTTTTAAAAATAATTAAATTTAATAAATATTAATTTATTTAAAATTTATTTTAAAAAATATTAAAAAACAATATTAGCGGCGGATCCCGCGGCTAATAATAATGACTCTGACGAAGGTATTAGTGGCGGCCTCCGCTGCTAATATCCGTCGCTAATAATGATTATTAGCGGAGGGCGTGTCAGTCCGCCCCTAATAATCATTATTAGCAACAAATATTTAGGCGCGGCATATTAGCGGCGGATTTTGACCTTATTAGCGACGGAGTCCCCCGCTGCTAATAGATGAAATTCTTGTAGTGATTGGATATCCAACTTGCATTTGTATATCCTTCTAATATTGAAGGAAATTTGGAGTAGTGAAGGATTAGTCCTTTGGTTTTCTTGAGATAACCTAGGAATCTTCCAATTGCCTTCCAGTGATCCACACTTGGATTACTTGTAAACCTACTAAGTTTACTTACCGCAAATGCTATATCAGGTCTAGTACTAGCGTACTCCAATTGAGCCACCGCTCTTCCTTCATTCTTCTTTAGTTTTACACTATGATCGAATGGAGTATTGGCATCTTTAACCTTGAGATGGTTAAATTTGTTCAATACTTTCTCAACATAGTGGGCTTACCCTAATGCAAAACCCCCACTATGTTTCTTTACTTTGATATCGAGTATGGTATCAACTACTCCAAGATCTTTCATCTTGAAGGTTGATGATGGAAACCTCTTCGTTTCTTCTATCCCTTTCATGCTATTACTTAGAATAAGCATGTCATCCACATATAAGCAAACAATGATCACATGTCCCTTACAAGTTTTGGAATACAAACACTTGTCTCCATTGTTATGTCTAAACCCATTAGACATGATGGCTTGATCAAATTTCTCATGCCATTGCTTAGGAGCTTGTTTCAATCCATATAAGGATTTTACAAGTCTACAAACTTTATGTTCATATTTTGGTAGGACAAACCCTTCGGGTTGTTCCATATAGACCTCCTCATTGAGGTCACCATTAAGGAATGCCATTTTGACATCCATTTGATGAACATACAAGTTGTGTATAGAAGCTAAAGCGAACAAAATTATAATAGAAGTTATTCTTTCAACAGGCGCATAGGTATCGAAATAATCGATACCCTCTTTTTTCCTATACCCTTTAGCTACTAATCTAGCTTTAAAGGTTTGGATAGTGCCGTCAGTGTGGTATTTTCTCCTAAATACCCACTTACACCCAATTGGCTTAGACCCCGATGGGAGGTCCACCAATTCCCAAGTGTTATTGGAAAGAATGGAATCCATCTCATCATTGATGGCTTCTTTCCAAAATGCATTATCTATCGATTTCATAGCTTCTCTATAAGTCTTAGGATCATCCTCAACGAGAAGTACAATAGGAATTTTCCTAATGACTTCCTCTCTATTTCCTTCTACCATGTAGAATGAAATTCGTTGAGAATCTATCTCATCCACTACTAGAATTTTATGATTTTTAAGCCTTTGACTTCTTCTAGGTTCAAAGGGTTGCTTTACATCATTTTGAGAATTCCCCTCTTGAGAATCAACTTTGGATATAGAAGCTTGAGAATTGTTCTCATATAACAAATTATCCTTTAGAGATGTTGAAGCTTGAGAATTGTTGTCACATAACATATTCTCAAAGAATTTAACTTCTCTAGATTCAATCATAATATTAGACTCTAAGTCTAATAGCCTATAAGCTTTACTATTGTTGGCATAACCAACAAAAGCACACTTTATGGCTCTTCAACCTAACTTTGTTCTATTAGGTTCGTTTTTCTTGCAATATGCAACCACACTTTGAAGTATCCTATGTTGGGTTTTATTCCTTTCCATAACTCATATGGAGATATCTCATTTTTCTTCATCGGTATTCGATTAAGAATGTGACAAGCGGTTAAAAGCGCTTCACCCCATAAGTTGAAGTTCAACTTAGAAAACACCAACATAGAATTTATCATCTCTAAGTCCTATTTTTCCTTTCGGCAACACCATTGTGTTGTGGTGTATATGGTGCAGTGCACTCATGAATTATACAATTTTCTTCACAAAATGTATTGAATTCATTAGAGAAGTATTCTCCTCCTCTATCACTTCTTAGCACCTTAATCTTTTTATTTAGTTGATTTTCAACTTCTAATTTATACAATTTAAAAGCATCAAAAGCTTCATCTTTATGCTTTAAAAGAAACACATAGGTATATCTACTAAAATCATCTATAAAAGTAAGAAAATACCTTTTACCACCTCTAGTTAAAACACCATTTAATTCACAAAGATCACTATGGATTAAATCTAGTAAATTAGATGATCTTTCTACACTAGGAAATGATTTCTTAATCATTTTTGCCTTAACACATGTTTCACATTTACCATAGTTTTTAATATTGCATGAAATCATACCACATTTTACTACTCTTTTCATGGTTGAAAAACATATATGCGATAGTCTAAGATGCCACAAAAATAAAGAATCATACTCAACAATATAGGCAGAATTATCATTTTTTTTATAACATTGAAAGTTACATCATTGGTGCACAATTTAGCCATTCCCTCACAAGAGTACCCTTTTCCCAAGAATACATTTGATTTGGTAAGTATAAGTTTACCGGACTCAAAAACGGCTTTAATGCCGGGCTTGCCAAGCATATCACCACTTACCAAGTTTCTACTCATTTCGGGAACATAAAGTACATTCACTAATGTAACTTTCTTGCCGGAGGTGAAGTAGACATCAATAGTACCTTTGCCAAGTACCTTGGATTTGCCCTCATTGCCCATTTGTATCTCATGGTTGCCCTTTGACTCTTCAAAGGTCTTGAACAATGATTTGTCATAGGTAACATGGACGGTGGCACATGTATCATACCACCACCCTTTCACCTTGCCTTGGACCGCATTCACCTCACTAAGGGTAGCAACTATGTTTTCCTCTTGAGTTGCGTTCACCTTAGGTCCTTGTTGGTCTTTTCTATGTCTACACTCTCTAGCATAGTGACCCTTTTTCCCACACACAAAGCAAGGACCTTTCTCGCCCTTAAACTTGTTTGGGTTCGTTTTTGGACCCAAAGGTTTCTCATTACCCTTTTTCCCTTTGTTTTTGGGATGTTTTGGTTGTGACACCACATTTTCTTTGGAAGTCTCTCCATTAGACCCGTCCACAAGTTTATCTCTACATATCGATTCCTCTTTGATTTGAATATGCTTTTGGATCTCCTCCAAAGAATAATCCTCATTTTTATGAAGGATTCTTTTCCTATAGCTCTTCCAAGTTGGTGGTAATTTAGCCACTATAGCACCAACTTGAAAGGCCTCGGGAAGCTCAATCTTTAACACTTTCAATTTATTAACAATAATTTGCAATTCATGAATTTGAGGAAGAATATATTTATTCACCAAAAAATTTGAAATCGAAGTATTGAAATATCAAAAACTTTTTGGTACCTTCCTCTTCCGCCTTAAACTTTTTCTCAAGTGCATCCCATATCTCCTTGGCCGATTTGGTCTCGGTGTAGAGGTCATAGAGTCTATCGGATAGGGCATTGAGGATATGACCCCTACAAAGAAGATTGTCCTCCTCCCTCTTCCTTCTCTTCTCCACCTCCTCGGGAGTGTCTTTGTCGGATGGCTCGGCTAGAGTTGCCAAGGAAGACTCAAGGATGTAGGCGATTTTGAGAGTGGTTAAAAGAAACCTCACCTTGTCTTGCCACCTAGTAAAATTGGATCCATCAAACCTATCCAATCTCACTAGGTCTTGGTTCATGATCTTGATTGTCTCCTCTTCCATTGAAACAAAAAAAGGATAGGCTTTTGAATGTTAGAAAAATATAAATTGCCTCAATGGAAATGGTAAGAAAATATTACAACTCTATGAAAAATATTACAATAGACAAGGATTGATTAAATAAAGTGTTACAACTGTATAACTGAAAATACAAATAAAACAAAGGAAATGAAGAAGATGATGAAGAAGAAGAGAATAGTAAAATACAACTCTAAGCAAAAAGGTTACAAATAAAGTAAAGTGTTTGAAACAAAGGAAAAGAAAAGATTACAACTCTTGAACAAGAAATACAAGTAAAAAGAACAAGAGAATAAGAAGAAAACAACACAATAAAAAGAAGAACTGAAATACAAGAAACTCTCACTTAAACAACCTGAGTGAAGAGGGTTGGGGATCACCAACTTGAACAAGGTTTAAAACCTTTGTCCAAAAGTTTATTTCCCCCTAACTCAAGCACTAAGGGATCTCTCTTAGATATTGGAAAAACTTTCTGGAATTATCAAGCCTCAAGGTGTTTCTAGCCAAGTGCTCTAATGGATAGAAATGTTGTGTCTTTCAAGTGAGCTATATGCTCCTCCTATTTATAGAGTTTAGAGACACCCTTTGAATTTCAAATTCCACCAACCCCCATGGCTGTTACCGATGTTTAATTGGATTAATATGGAGTTAAAAAAGAGATTTGGGAGTTATTTGTGTTTTTTGAGCCGTTCAACAAAGATTGAAAAAACTGAAAATTGGTCAGTTTTTGGCCTGTGGCCGCAGCCACTAGTCTCTGTCCCACAGGTCGTGGTCACCAACATTCAGTGGCCGCGGCCACCGACCAATTTTAGCACTTAAAATTGTGTTGTTTTTCCAAACGGTTCCAAACCCTCCCAAATGATTTTGTAACTCCCAAAACACATTATTGGGGCTAAAATCATATCTTTAAAAGCCATATCACATATGGCTTTATGAAATTCATCTCAATATTGTGTAACAACAATTTTACACAATAAAGGGTAATATTTGGAAGTTACAAATTTGTAACACCAAATATGTTACATTATTTGGATATATCTCATCTTTCTAAATATTGTAACTCTCTATTATATGTTACAATATGTGACACACTTTGTCACATTTATTTAATCTAAACATTATAATATAATATAATATAATATTACATTATACTATATTATATTATAAAATAATATAACACATAGTCTAGTACCTTACAACAGGGAAGTTACCCGACGAGCGAAGTAACGCAAGGAAGATACTCTATCAAGCTCCGAGGTATACAGTCATAGACGGAACGTTGTACCGGTGTGGCCTCTCTTTGCCTCTTTTGCGATATGTTATGCCGGAGGAGGCTAAAACTATTATGCAGGAGGAGCATGAAGGCTTTTGTGGATATCATGCAGGGGGGAAAAGCCTGGCCTTGAAGATATTGAGGCAAGGATATTATATGCCCACTCTATCAAATGACTCAAATTCCTACGTTTGAAAATATGACAAGTGCCAACGGTTTTCCGTGATCGCCCGAGCTCCACCTGTCGAGCTAAAGATGATCTCGTCCCCATGGCCATTCGCGGTCTGGGGAATCGACTTAATTGGAGCCCTATCCACGGGAAAAGGAGGAGTTCGCTATGTAGTAGTGGCCATTGACTATTTCATGAAGTGGGCAGAAGTAGAGCCCCTGACAACGATAACCTCAAAGAGGGTCCTCAATTTTGTGGTTAAAAATATCATCTGCCGATTCGGACTACCAAGGAAGATTGTTGTTGACGGTGAAATCTCGTCAACAAAATTAGATCGAAAAACTCAAAGATAAGTATGGAGATATTTAGATTTAGCTAAGAACTTAGAATAAGCTTAAGGAAAGGTAAAACACAGATCAACAATGGAGTAAGCCTTTGTATATTGCACAATAGCCTGAGTGTACAACGAAGTTTTTCCACCCCTTTGTTGGAGGGGTGAAAGTCTATTTATATTGGAGCTCTAATGGCTCCTGGTATATCGTGGTCCCAGGGGACAAGATGGTACATAGGTACAGTGTCAGACTTGTGGCACAGGTCGTAGTGGTGTTGAAGGAGTGGTGGTCGGCTCCAGTACGTGTCAGGGGCCTGCAAAAGTACTTCTATCTTGGTACCATATTATGCCTCCACTACTTTTTCGGGCACGGACCTCATAAGTGTGTTGAGGGAGTCCTCACCATCTACCATTCTTGTACTGCCACTACTTATCTGGCAGGGACGTCGTATCCGTATTCTAATTCCTCTAGGTTAGTAGGTGCATTTCGTACCTATACTAGCTCCTTGAGTCATACGTGAGTTCTTACTCTCACAGGGCACCTTATTCCCATGAGCTTAATGTATTGAAACCCTTATACACTGCCTCGGATGACATAGTTCCAAGATGCTTGTGAGGGAAGGCCCTCATGACACACCTGATGGGCTCGAGGCCCTGATGGGCGTGAGGCTTTGAGGGGCGCGAAGTGCAAATAGGCGCGAGGCACTGAGGGGCGCGAGGTGCTGAGGGACATGAGGCGCTGAGGGGTGCGAGGCACTGATGAGCGTGAGGAACTGAGGGGCACGAGGCATTGAGGGGCGCGAGGTACTGAGGGGCGCGAGGTACTGAGGGGCATAAGGCGCTGATGGGCACGAGGCCTTGAGGGGCGAGAGGCGTTGAGGGGTGCGAGGCTCTAATGGGCGCGAGGCACTGAGGGGCACGAGGCTCTGGGGGGCGCAAGGCGCAAAGGGGCACGAGGCGCTGATTGGCGCGAGGCACTGAGGGAAGGCCCTCATGACACCCCTGATGGGCTCGAGGCCCTGATGGGCGCGAGGGGCTAAGGGGCGTGATGTGCTAATGGGTACGAGGCACTGAGGGGCGTGAGGCGCTGAGGGGTGGAAGGCCCTGATGTACATGAGGCGCTGAGGGGCGCGAGGCCCTGATGGTCGCGAGGCCCTGAGGGGTGCGAGGCACTGATGGGCACGAGGCGCTGAGGGGCACGAGGCCCAGATGGGCGCGATGTGCTAAGGGGCTCGAGGCCTTGATGGGCGCGATGCACTGAGGGGCGCGAGGCGCTGGGGGGCGCAAGGCGCTGAGGGGCGCGAGGCGCGGAGGGCCGCGAGGTACTGATGGGTGCGAGGCACTAATGGGCGCGATTCGTAGGTGCGCATCACGTAAGTGCAAGACGGAGGCCACGAGACCATCGAGACAAAGTTACTTGGGTGCCGCGAGACGCATGTGCGAGATGGTGCCTAGGAGCGATCTGTTGGTGCGCATAACCTAAGCGCGAGATGGGGGCTGTGACTACATGAGGCGTGAGGTGGCTGGAATAATCGCGTGAGACGGCACTTGGGCAAGACCCATAGATGCACGAGACCATGGCATCTCCATTGATGCGGGTGAGGCGAGGTGCATGGGTGGCTGGAGCACCCACGCAAGGCCCTCCTGGAAGAGGCACCGGTGTGTGCGCGAGGCCCTTCTGGCCAAGACACCAGCACGTGCGGGAGGCCCTCTTGACCGAGACACCAGCGCGCGCGTGATGCCCTCCTGGCTGAGACACCAGCATGTGTGTGAGGCCACCAGCGTGCGCGTGAGGCCCTCCTGGCCAAGGTCTTAGTGCGCGGGGCTCCTTGGCCGCATGTGAGGCGGGATTGTCCCATTGAGCTTGTGGGTCTCACCAGGCATAATGGTGCGTGGTTCCTTGGCATAAGGTGACTTAGTCTCCAAAAATGCAGAGAGTTACGAGGCTTTAAGAATTTTGGCCAGAACGTGGTCTCATGAGACCTATGGGCATGAGCCCAGTGACATGACTAAGTGACTGTTATCCTTGTGCTCCAACCAGGGACTATAGATTTTTTTCTTTGGTGGATTTTTGGCATCCACACTTGCCCCCCAGTCTATAGGGGAGGCCTTTAGGCGTTCTTGTAGACTCTTCTCTTCCTTTTTATTATTCTCTTTTTATTTTTTCCTTTTTTTTATTATGATTTTATTTTTTTGTATTTATCATGCTCGAGGTCCTTTGGAACCCATGAGAAAGGGGGTTCGGTAGGTCTCTCTTTGGTGCACCTTGATTGTATCTATAAGGATATGTTGACCCTTTGGGTTATAGTTATCCTTTTACATACTTTTGCGCGCGCTTAGTTTTTCTTACGAGAAGCGTCCTTCTCGTCATTAGGCATAGTACTATTTTTGCAAGCGTTTACTTTGAGACCCTTTTTTGCAAGCGCTACTTTGAGAACATTTTTGCAAGGGTCTACTTTGAGACCCTTTTTGCAAGCGTCTACTTTGAGACTCTTTTTGCAGGCGTCTACTTTGAGACTCTTTTTGCAGGCGTCTACTTTTGAGACCCTTTTTGCAGGCGTCTACTTTTGAGACCCTTTTTGCAAGCGTCTACTTTTGAGACCCTTTTTGTAGGCGTCTACTTTTGAGACCCTTTTTGCAGGCGTTTAATTTTGAGACCCTTTTTTGCAAGCGTCTACTTTTGAGACCCTTTTTGCATGCATCTACTTTTGAGACCCTTTTTGCAGGCCTCTACTTTTGAGACCCTTTTTGCAAATTTTGAGGTGATCTCCCCTCGGGTCGGGACTTTCTTGGCTAGATGGTCTTTGTTCAATCTCAAACTTGGTCAGCGACCTCTCTAGCACGACGCCCCCTTCTTTATGGAATCTTCAGACATATTGGTTGTAGGGCAATTGGAGGAAGGTTCCTTTCTTCAACATGCGAGTTCTTACGACCCTCTTCCACCCGTATGTACTTATGTGCTCTCTCGAAGAAATCATCTAAATTTAAAACTTCTCTTTTGATCATGTTATCCCATAGCTTGCTCCCTGGATGAACTCCGGCTGTAATAGCCATCTTGAGCTCCACTTTCATTAAACTTCTCACCTTTGTTGCTTCTATATTGAACCTATGGATATAGTTCTTCAAACTTTCATTCTTACCTTGTTTTAGTTTAGCGAGGCTGGTAATTGGCATGATGTAATCACAGGCTGCATGGTGTTGTTGAAGAAATTCATCAGAGAATTGTTGCCATGACTTGATTATTCCTGGCCTTAACCTTTTGAACCACTTGTACACAACTCCTTTAAGCGTAATGACAAAGTAATGACACTTTGCCCTGTTGTTGACCCCTCTTAACCTCATCAAGTTATTGAAGGAGTCTAAGTGATACTTTGGGTCTGTAGTGCCCTCGTACGGAGTCATGCGAGGTTCTCTGAAGCTGGTGGGCATTTGCTCAGCCTGGATCTCCATTGTGAAGGGCGAATCACGGTAAAATTATTCGTCATCTTTGTGCCCCCCAATTGCAGTAGTAATCTTGCCCCGAGGGCTTCGCAATTTGGTGTATAGTCTCCTCCTTTTTTTGCTTGAGGAGTCTCGCAGATCCTCAGACTGAACCCTTTCTTTGGTTGTGTTCCTTGGGGGAACTGCGAGGGGCGTGTTTTTTACTTTAGACATTTTTACATCGAGCTTTTCTCTTAAGCTAGGGGGCGCTTCTTTTGAGGTGACTTCTACTTCATTCTTACGGCCATCGTCTTCCCCCCATGGGACTTTTTCGGGGGAGTTCTACTGGTGGAAATTTGGGTTCTCCAATCATCTACGGGGACATCGTTTTCCCCTTTTTCATGCTCCTTCTCTTTACCCTTAGGAAGGGGTATGCTTGACTTTCCTTGTAGTAGGTCGTTTAAGATCTTTTGCATGCTCTCTATCGTTGTTTCCAGCCTTTGAGTCTTTTTATGTAACTCATGAATCTCATCCGTGTATGAGCGAGTCCTTGAGCTGGAACTTACTGAGCGTACCCTGGGACCCTTGCCTGGCCCGTGTGTCGATGGACCTGGGTTGTGTTGGCTTGAGCGTGGCGCTACTGGGGGCCGGTGAAGGGAATACACTGGCAGATCTGAATGATCTCCGTCGGGCCGGATGGCCGGGGACGATGCTTCCTCTGCCTCCTTTGGGGGAAGAGGTTCCTCCGGTCTACTTCCATGCTTAGGCGGAGGGGGGTCTTTCTTGGGCGCACTCCGCTCTATTCCGTCCCTGCGAACCTCATCATCTTGTAGTTGCCATAGGATTTTTGAACGTCTTAGCATCTTTCTTTGTTGGAAGTGATGAAAGAAAGTTGGCTTGATGCTTGTTCTTCCCACAGATGTCACCAAACTGTTGACGGTGAAATCTCGTCAACGAAATTAGATCGAAAAACTCAAAGATACATATGGAGATATTTAGATTTAGATAAGAACTTAGAATAAGCTTAAGGAAAGGTAAAACACAGATCAACAATGGAGTAAGCCTTTGTATATTGCACAATAGCCTGAGTGTACAATGAAGTTTTTCCACCCCTTTGCTGGAGGGGTGAAAGTCTATTTATATTGGAGCTCTAATGGCTCCTAGTACATCGTGGTCCAAGGGGACAAGATGGTACATAGGTACACTGTCAGGGTTGTGGCACAGGTCGTAGTGGTGTTGAAGGAGTGGTGGTCGGCTCTAGTACGTGTCAAGGGCCTGCAAAAGTACTCCGGTCTTGGTACCATATTATGCCTCCACTACTTGTCGGGTATGAACCTCATAAGTGTGCTGAGGGAGTCCTCAACATCTGTAATAGCCATCTACTCTTGACTTTTGGACCATTAACGAAACTATACATACAAAACCTTAATAGAGCTTACATTTGCGAAAATGCTATAATTTTAGTAGAAAACTTATAGAAATATGAGTTACTTACATAAATACCAAGAAGGATATGGGATCCCATTGTTTGAAAAACAAAACATAACATGATTTATAAAATAAAGGGGTTACATAGTAAGTGCGGAAAATACATATAAAGACCATAACAAATGACTACATCCTCGAAATCGAACTCTCGACTCCTTGACTCCATTCATCATCGATACACAATCTCCAAGCATCCATGAACCTTACCGCCACTAATAGCTATTTTCCTGCACATTTAAACAAAAAGGAATGAGCCTAATGCCCAGCAAGGAAAAATCTAACACATACTTCACATACATAAATTTCATAATAAGCATAAAGACATATCATAACACTTATTACATACACATACTATAATGGCCATTATTACTTGGGGTCCCATAGACTAAACAAGTCATATGCCCATGAGATTAGTGGGGTCCTACTAGCTAAGTAGGTCATATGCCCATAATCTATTTGGGGTCTTGTTAGTCATATGGGTCATATGCCCAAGCCTACAAACATACATATCATAACACTTATCATAACATAAGAAACATAAGATAACACATAGAACATATAACATATGCATTTCTATCCTATTTTCCTTACCAAAGTTACCGGGATATGTGGACAGCGTTGGGACTTTGGAACACTCCTAATAACCATTATGAAAAAGAGTGAGTCTAATGAAGAAAAAGAGATGAAAAGGAATGGGAAGACTAAACCATTGAGACACATACTTAGCAAAACTTATGTGCTCAAGAACTTGGATTTCCTAACCAAAATAAAGATTAAGGTTAGAGGCTGAGTAGAAGATTATGAGAACAAATATAGAATTGAACTAGAGTTTTGGGTTACCTTGAAGACTTGTAAGACCAATCTACACCTCAAACCGAAACACTCTAAAACCTTACTTCCCAAAGTGTTTGATAAGCTTATGATGACCAAGCTTATGATTCCCCAACCCAGGTGTTTACACTCTCACACTCACTTAGAACTTGCAGCCTCTGAACTTAGAGCAAAAGATGAATAATGGTTGGGTACTAGGTACTATTTATAGAGTTTAGGAATGAAAGGATCTTGATTTTACTTGAATAAAAATAATAGATTTTTAGGTGAAAATAATTTGAATAATCGTTCAGCAGAGGCTGAAGACTCGTTCAAAAAGATGCTGGACTTATCAAGAGGTTGAATGGTTGAAAGGAAAATGAATTCAAAACATTTCAAAATACACTGAAGGAGGCGATATATCTCCCCCTGTAGGCGATATATCGCCTGGGCCAGTATGCCCGAGGCAGTCGTTCATCGTCTCGTGTTTTCCATATCTACGTGCTGCGATATATCGCCCCCTATAGCTGCGATATATCGGCACACGCAGATTAATTAAACACAAAATTACACATTTTTAGCTAAGTTTGAATGGAGTAATCAGCCTTGACTAAGCCCTCAACGTATTCAAAGCTGCTGACTGACCTTATAGCATTCAAACTTTTACCCTTATTAAATTAAATCCTCAAAATACTTAATCCTTAATCACCCATTCATAACATGTGCTTAAAATCCAATTGGTCCTTATCTAAACCTTATAGTATAATAAATATTATCCTTAATATCAGTAATATAATCAAACTTTAGGTTAACATTAATATTCTTAAACTATAGGTTAAACTTAGAAAATCTATAAGCACTACTATGAGTGTCCAAATAATTCCCGGACTGAACCAAAAATCCACAGTTACAAAGATAATGCTATAAATACTATAATACTACTATCTAACTAGCTAAGTAAAGTTCTTGGACTCTACAACATCTACCATTCTTGTACTGCCACTACTTATCTGGCGGGGACGTCGTATCCGTATTCTAATTCCTCTTGGTTGGTAGGTGCATTTCGTACCTGTACTAGCTCTATGAGCCATACGCGAGTTCTTACTCTCACAAGGCACCTTATTCCCACCAGCTTAATGTATTGAAACCCTTATGCGCTGCCTCGGATAACATGGTTCCAAGATGCCTGTGAGGGAAGGCCCTCATGACACCCCTGATGGGCGCGAGGCCCTAAGGGACGCGAGGCATTGAGGGGTACAAGGCGCTAATGCGCGCGGGGCACTAAGGAATGCGAGGCACTGAGGGGCACGAGGCCCTGATGGGCACGAGGCACTGAGGGGAGCGAGGCGCTGATGGGCGCGAGGCCTTGAGGGGCGCGAGGCATTGAGGAGCGCAAGGCTATAACACCCTAAGTTGCTAATAAGGTTTAGGACCTTGATTAGCGTGCTTGGAGGGAAATAAGTGAATTAATATGATAATATATGAATATAAACGAATATGTGATTAGAATGCATGTTTAGGTGGTATAAATATGCATGTGGGCCCCGTTTGCATGATAGGGGTAAATTGGTAATTTTAGCCCGTTGAGGGCATAAATATGATAATTGTATTATGTGGTTTGTACCACATGGGTGTGGTGATATTAATGTGATGCATGTGCCGAGATGGTCCTAGGGTGCTAGATAACTCAAAAGTCACAACGAGATTCTATACCCGGCTCGGGATGAGCCTAGGGGTACTTTGGGGAATTTCATGAGTTGGGTTGTGAGTTTGTGGTTAATGGTTATTGGTGATTGAGTAACCTGGGTAACCATTAGTAACTGCTTGGAGTAACAAGTTTAGGTGGAAGAAATGGTAGAATTGCAAAATAAGTGAAAGGACAAGAGTGCCCTTGAGGGTTAGTTAGGAGGAGATAACTTTGGGAGGATAGGATAGTAATTTGGCAAGGTAAAGAACCTTCAGCTGAGGGAAAAGATTCATCCACGTTTTACACTTAGGCATTATCTTGTTCTTGCTGTAAATGAAAGGAAACCTAGAGGAGAAAGGGGAAAACTAAGGGAAAACCTCTTGGGATCAAGAAGAGAACTTAAGCTAAGGGAACTTGGAGGATTACTCAGTGGATTGAGGTAAGGGAATTTTTATGTGATTATGTTGTGGAATTCAGCTATGAATATCATGATTTGAGAATTGAATTGTGTGGCTGTTTGATGGATTCTTGGGGATGAAACTTGCCTAGGTTCAGTTTGGGAATAAGAGGGATTTGCTTGGAGTTGGACTTGAAGAAGGCTCAGGGGAAAATTTCTACTTGAGGTAAGGGTTTTATGCATCTCTGTTATGTATTAGCTGCTGTGATTCAAGTTTCTTGTTTGTTAGTTTAAGTTTCATGAAGTTTTAAGCCAATTTGTGAATTGGGGATTTGATTGTGTGTTTAGGCTTGTTGTTGGTGTTTCTAAGTTGTTAGAGGGTCTATGTGGGGTTTTGAATTGAATTTGGGACTTAGGTATGCTTTGGGGTTGATTTGGGAGTGTCTTGGCTCGGGGAAAATGCAAGAGAAAACCCAGAATTCTGGGTTTGCGAAGGAGCGTCGCGGCGCGAGGTTGCTTCAGGACAAGGGAAGGCTCTCTGACTTGCTGGGCACCGCGGCCCCCTAGGGCACCGCCGCGGCGCTATGCCAGTTTCAGGGCATAGAAATTTTGCAATTTTGAGCTTTTGCACCGGGGGTTCGGGGGATGTTTTCGATGAATTGTTTTTGGAATTTGGGGATTCCGAGAGTGTGGGATTGGTCCCGGGAAGTGGTTTTGGATTGATTAGTAATAAAGGATGTTTTATATGTGTTGTGACTAGGTCTTTAGAGAGGCTCGGGTTAGAGGACTGTGCTCGTGGCTTTGGGGCGTCGGAAGCTCGGGATACAGGTAAGATAACCACTGTTCCCACAGAGCTTGCATGCAGGGCTGAGCCCAATATGTTTGAATTACAAGGCATAGCCCTTTGATTGAATTTTTTAGTATTCAGTATATGTTTGTTATGCTATGAATACAATTATGTGAATGTTCGGCGAGAGCCGGGAACGGCGTAGGCCGTGATGGGCAAGGGCCGGGAACGGCAAAGGGCCGGGAACAGCTTTCGGCACGTTGAGTGGAAGGCCGAGTACGGCAAGGGGCCAGGAGCAGCGTTGAGCACGTGGAGTACGAGTTGCTAAGGTGAGACCCTAAAGGATACCTGGGATATCCTCACGGTGTGGACCGCGAACCCAGGGCCTGGTAAAGCGCCTGGAACGGCATGGCCGTATGTGTTTAGCCTATTGGTGGCCTGATTATATGCTGAGTGTTTGTTGTGCGTATGTTATCTGCTTGTGAGGGTTTTCTTGCTGGGCTTCAACTAACGGGTGCTCTGTGGTGCAGGTAAGGGCGAGAGGAAAGTCAACCAACCATGAGTATGGAGAGCGTGAAGCGGCGTGTCCATGTTTGGCCTGCCTGGCTGCCACAACCAATGGCTTATGGAGATGGTTGTATTAAAACTTAGATTTTGTCGTCTAGTCAACTCAAACTTGTAAATTATATGTTGTAAATATTTCTAAACAGTATCTTGGGATCCCAAGTGTCAAATACTCAACGATTTGTAGTAAATGGAATTATTTTCAAAGTTTATTTCACTGTTTATGATTTAATTACACTTTTGACCTAAAAACCTCGATTAGCGAGTTAACTGCACGTTTAAAACTCACTTAGTAACGGCTCTAAGGGAGTAGGGCGTTACAACTTGGTATTAGAGCGAGCCAAGGTTTATTGGTTCTAGAGATTGATTGAACATGTATGCTCACTGTTAGTGACAAGCTCGACTCAGGGTTGGTTGGTATGAATGATTGATATGCTTAAATACGTGTTTAAATTCCCTGTTTGCCTGCTTGTTGATATGGAGCATGATGAATGAGTTGACATATGCATGAGATACTGATAGGGCCTGGCCCTTGACTATTGCATGATGAGATTAAAGCATGCTGATTGTATGTGGTTAACTGCCTAGATTGAATCGATATGTTATATCTGTTTATTGGCTTGTATGAAGCATGATGAGTGTGGATATACTTAGTTGTGATAAAATTTGGTAGCTGAATGCATGGCATTGTGGATTCGGCCTAAAATGTTTCATGTTTGCATGATAACTGTGATTATTTGGATCTAATTGCGGATTGGTTCAGAGTGTGAACCTTAGGGTTGAGGTGTTTGGTTAGTGGTGGTAGATGAACTCAAGTTGTTTATGCCTAGGATGGTTAAGTGGACTTGGTATTGTTTAGTAGGAGGATTCTAGATAATAGTTGGAGTTAGAGACCTCCATCTATCCCTGAAAGTCGCAGCAGATGATCGCTAGTGTGTGAGCAAGTTGTGGAGTTTAATAGTTGAGACAGGACAGAGGAACAGTGGACTTCTCTGGGAAAGAGCTGCTGTGTGTGCTTTGATAGTAAGGTTACTAGTGTTGGTTTATTGTGAGGATATGGACAGACAAGGGTATTATGTGGAAGGCCTAAAGTGTGTTATTCTCTGATTTTGAGGGAAATTTAGGTTGACAAAGAATTGGACAGTGGATGGGCAAAGTTAATTCCACCCTTGGTTAAGAGGATGAGAGATTATGATTAAAGGGTTGTGTTAAATACTGTGGCAGAGGGGTGCCTGGAAATGGTACTCAGGCTGAGGTATTGGCGTGATGGGTTGGAAAGAACTCAAATGGTGAATTGATAGAAGAAGTTATAAAGACATGGTTTGAACTGTGGAGACTGGTGGGCTTATAAGCTTGGTTTGGAATGATAGGGTAACAACAGTGTGAATCAATGGGTTTTGTGAATTGGGTAATTCATTTTGGGAAATTGATACTCACGGATGTAGCTGGAAATGATGATGACCCATTTAAGGATTGAACTCTGGAATAGTCCAAAGTGTTCGGGCCGCTCCGATGTAAGAACTTATCGTCTGTATGTGGGTGGCGGAGAGGGCCATGTTGTTCAAAGAACCGAGGAAAGATGTATAGAGCATGAGTGCCAGAGCTGCAAATAGTAGTGTTTCCTTTGATGGAGTTTAGTAAGGATAGATTCTTGGTAACCAAGGCAGAAGAACCCCAGATAGTTCTGTGGCTCCTGGTGTTTCCAGAAAGGGGGAAAAATCTGATTGATAAGATAGTCGTCAGGATAGTGACGGAACCCAGTGAAGTTATCTACTATGCATCAGAGGTAAGAGATGCCCCTGGGAGGGTGTCAGGTGAGAGCATGATTGCTACATAGAATGACTCGGTATGTTAGGATGGATTTTCCATGGCTAGGGGATGGAAGACTGGAATGCCTTGTTACATTTGAAGATGAGGCTAGTTTTTCAAAGTTGACCGGTTAACTGGAAGTTTACGTTTCTAGATATATAATGGGCTGGAAGAGCTCAGTATTGAGAGTGTGTCAAGAAAGAATTGGACACAAAGCATATGTTTCAAGATACTTTACGAGGGGCTGGAAATATTAAGAAGAATTAGGAATTTCTGGAAGAGGAATTGGGGCACAGGTAATAAAGGAGCTCGTGGTGAGAGCAATAGACTCGTCATATGGAAATCTTGGCATGAGTCAGAATGGGAATAAATTTGTTAAGAAACAACTATGGATAGTGGAGAAAATCGATTGGACTACTTTGGTTGGACGGTATAGCAACTAAGCTGACTAGTAGGGGTTCAGATAGGTGTACAAGGGAGGACTGGGCACACTCCATAACTTGGCTACAAATAGGCTCGGTATCAGGGATACTATGAAATATGATAATGGTTTGACAAGGAAAAAAAAAACTACTGAAGCAGTTGAAGAAGTTTGATCTTGGGGTGAATCAATTAGAGCATCGCATTGTGGAAATTGTTAGTAGCATTTGATATGGATAAAGAGATTAGATGCCCGGATACTAGATAGGACAATGTCTCCAGGAGTTGATCTACGGTCTGGTTATCACCAACTGGGGGTCAAGGAGAGAGACATTTCAGGAATCACGACTTATACTGGGTGGTGTGTGATGAATCAGAACAAAGGTTCTTAATCGATTTAAGTGTTAGCGACTTAGGTGAGCTTTACAGGTAGAAGGTATAGGAAATGTACGCACAATCTCCTTCAAGGTTTACGGATGATATGAAGGACTACTCCAAGCCAGAAGTAGAAAGCGAATGACTGCGCTGAAGATGTTAGTACTAAATAAGCAGGGTCACAGGTAAAGCTCCATGAAGTGTCAGTTTGATCTTGTCAGGGGTATTCAGAGTAATGCTACAAGAAGAAGAGAGGATAGGTATGTAGAGATTTGATCTGAAGTTACGGAGAAGTTACTAAAGAATGTCTGAGGGATAGAGAGCACAACAAGAATGACAAACGTGTCATCCACTGCACAAGTGTCTTCGCAGAAGCCTACTCCGAAGATTGGGGGGAAACATCAGAACTTGAAGACAGACTGGATGGACATTGTTAGATCAGGAGTTCAAAGGACAGAGTAAGAATTGATTAGCGCTTGGTAAAGTGGGAATATGTGTGTTTTGGGTTGAATAAATTGTTACAGTGTGAAGAAGCTAACTTTTGGTGAAAGTAGGAAACTGTGAGGGGTGCATCACAGGTTGGGGAACGCCTAGGACTAGATTGATGAGAGGAGGGATTAAAGCCTCGTGGAAGGTAAAGTGAGAACATGGTACATTTACCTGATTAAATGGGTAGGCAGAGTACGCACCATAAACGGTAACAAGTATTTGGTCATTCGTAAGAAAGGTAACGCTGAGACCCAGACTTAGTGAAAAGTAACAGATGGGTGATTGGTGTTTGAAATCCTCGACGGTACAAGGGGAAATTTAGTTGGAGGCGGAACTCCTAACTGGGAGGCGTGTGTCAATCAAAGAGTAATGCCATAGATTGTAATGGGGTGGGCAAGAAAACAACTGAGATTGGTGTTGTGTTAGTATGTAGTGATAAGGAGGAGAGTATCATTGAACTATGGAGTTCAAAGTATTGGCTTTGGTTGAAATGGGGAGGAACCCTGTCAAGGTAGTACAAGTTGGGATATCAGGATCGGATGAACGATCCAATGAGAGTTTGGTGTAGAAATGAGAATTCTGAATGGATATCATTCCACCTCCTATGGTGTGTTGTATCAGGAGGGTTGAGCGGGTGACAGAATTTAGCGTCTTCCTTTGGACACAGGAGGGTAAAGTGATGTGGAGGTGTAACACAGGAGTAGACCACATCAAACTATAAGTAAGGTATGTGGACATGAAAAGTTTTAACTCAGCTGGATGAGTTAAGGTAGTTGGTTCAGGTGAACTGGTAGCAGGGTAGAACGTCGATGGTAGTGAATTGAGACCCTATGGTATTCTATGTTTTGGAAAAGAACTAAAGAACAAGGCGAACAGAGTGGGAGCTTGGAATTATCGGTTGATTACAAATGGAATAGCAGTCTGAAAGCTTAACAGATATCTTAAGGAGTTATGCGTTGAGTATGCGAATACTTGAGATGTTAAGAAAGTATAATCCTTGATTAGTGAGTCCTGGTGACAAATACTGGCGTTTAGATAAGATAACACGAATCTAGGACGTGGTAAGAGGTGAAAGACAGTGAATACTACAGTTTAGTATTGGTTCAGAGGGAAAGCCAAAGAGGTTGATGGAATTCTTAAGGCAGGAGTGTCTGCCTATCTAGAAGAATAAAAGAATTTGTACATTGTTAAACTTTGGAAAAATAAAGCTCTGGGATAGGAGATTTGTGTCTCTCTAAGTAAGAGCAGACAAGAAATAGAATGGTGTTTAGAGAAAGAAAGGGGAGTTCTGACTCCTGATTCAACATAAATTCTGAAGTCGTACCAAGGGTTAGGCCAGGGGCCTATAAAATTGATCTCACCCTAGTAGGAGTGATGGCTTATGGATATTTCTGGAATCAGGAATAAGACAATGAGGTGGTCATTGTGAGCTAAGTAGACCCTGAAGTTTCAGAAGGGTTATGGTGTAAGCAGGGGGCTTACAAAAGTATGGCTATTAGACAAGATCTTGTGGAACAAGATTGTCACACTTGTAAGAATGTAATCGAGGAGTAGAGTAAAAGCGGTGGACTTTGAAAGTTATAGTCAGAGGTGCGGGGTGTACTGTCTTGCACAGCAAGACCATCACCTTGGTTAGAGTGCTGTGGAGGAACAGCAAAGCTGAAGAGGCGACGTGGGAGCTTGAGTTCAATATGCGGGAGTGGCATCCCGAGTTGTTCAGGAAATTTCGAGGACTAAATTCTTGTAAGGAGGGGATAATTGTAAGACCCTAAGTTGCTAATAAGGTTTAGGACCTTGATTAGCGTGCCTGGAGGGCAATAAGTGAATTAATATGATAATATATGAATTTAAATGAATATGTGATTAGAATGCATGTTTAGGTGGTATAAATATGCATGTGGGCCCCGTTTGCATGATAGGGGTAAATTGGTAATTTTAGCCCGTTGAGGGCATAAATATGATAATTGTATTATGTGGTTTGTACCACATGGGTGTGGTGATATTAATGTGATGCACGTGCCGAGACGGTCCTAGGAAGCTAGATAACTCAAAAGTCACAACGAGATTCTATACCCGGCTCGGGAGCAGCCTAGGGGTACTTTAGGGAAATTTCATGAGTTGGGTTGTGAGTTTGTTGTTAATGGTTATTGGTGATTGAGTAATCTGGGTAACCGTTAGTAACTGCTTGGAGTAACAAGTTTAGGTGGAAGAAATGGTAGAATTGCAAAATAAGTGAAAGGACAAGAGTGCCCTTGAGGTTTAGTTAGGAGGAGATAACTTTGGGAGGATAGGATAGTAATTTGGCAAGGTAAAGAACCTTCAGCTGAGGGAAAAGAGTCATCCACGTTTTACACTTAGGCATTATCTTGTTCTTGCTGAAAATGAAAGGAAACCTAGAGGAGAAAGGGGAAAACTAAGGGAAAACCTCTTGGGATCAAGAAGAGAACTTAAGCTAAGGGAACTTGGAGGATTACTCAGTGGATTGAGGTAAGGGAATTTTTATGTGATTATGTTGTGGAATTCAGCTATGAATATCATGATTTGAGAATTGAATTGTGTGGCAGTTTGGTGGATTCTTGGGGATGAAACTTGCCTAGGTTCAGTTTGGGAATAAGAGGGATTTTCTTGGAATTTGACTTGAAGAAGGCTCAGGGGAAAATTTCTACTTGAGGTAAGGGTTTTATGCATCTCTGTTATGTATTAGCTACTTGGATTCAAGTTTCTGGTTTGTTAGTTTAAGTTTCATGAAGTTTTAAGCCAATTTGTGAATTGGGGATTTGATTGTGTAATTAGGCTTGTTGTTGGTGTTTCTGAGTTGTTAGAGGGTCTATGTGGGGTTTTGAATTGAATTTGGGACTTAGGTATGCTTTGGGGTTGATTTGGGAGTGTCTTGGCTCGGGGAAAATGCAAGAGAAAACCCAAAATTCTGGGTTCGGGAAGGAGCGCCGCGGCCCTGTTCTTGGGCGCCACAGCGCGAGGCTGCTTCAGGACAAGGGAAGGCTCTCTGACTTGCTGGGCGCCGCGGCCCTCTAGGGTAGCGCCGCGGTGCTACGCCAGTTTCAGGGCATAGAAATTTTTTCATTTTGAGCTTTTGCACCGGGGGTTCGGGGGATGTTTCCGATGAATTGTTTTAGGAATTTGGGGATTCCGAGAGTGTGGGATTGGTCCCGGGAAATGGTTTTGGATTGATTAGTAATAAAGGATGTTTTATATGTGTTGTGACTAGGTCTTTAGAGAGGCTCGGGTTAGAGGACCGTGCTCGCGGCTTTGGGGCATCGGAAGCTCGGGATACAGATAAGAAAACCACTGTTCCCACAGAGCTTGCATGTAGGGCTGAGCCCAATATGTTTGAATTGCAGGGAATAGCCCTTTGATTGAATTTGTTAGTATTCAGTATATGTTTGTTATGCTATGAATACGATTATGTGAATGTTCGGCGTGAGCCGGGAACGGCGTAGGCCGTGATCGGCAAAGGCCGGGAACGGCAAAGGGCCGGGAACGGCGTTCGGCACGTTGAGTGCAAAGCCGAGTATGGCAAGGGGCCGGGAGCAGCGTTGAGCACGTGGAGTGAGAGTTGCTAGGGTGAGACCCTAAAGGATTCCTGGGATATCCTCACGGGTGTGGACCGCGAACCCAGGGCCTGGTAAAGCGCCTGGGACGGCATGGCCGTATGTGTTTAGCCTATTGGTGGCCTGATTATATGCTGAGTGTTTGTTGTGCGTATGTTATCTGCTTGTGAGGGTTTTCTTGCTGGGCTTCGGCTCATGGGTGCTCTGTGGTGCAGGTAAGGGCGAGAGGAAAGTTAACCAACCATGAGTATGGAGAGCGTGAAGCGGCGTGTACATGTTTGG
This sequence comes from Humulus lupulus, assembly GCF_963169125.1. Lineage (NCBI taxonomy): Eukaryota > Viridiplantae > Streptophyta > Magnoliopsida > Rosales > Cannabaceae > Humulus > Humulus lupulus. The sequence goes on along the minus strand of NC_084794.1, from coordinate 278,425,315 downwards.
CCTACCTGGCTGCCACGGCCAGTGGTTTTGGGAGATGGTTGTGTTAAAACTTAGATTTTGTCGTCTAGTCGACTCAAACTTGTAAATTATATGTTGTAAATATTTCTAAACAGTATCTTGGGATCCCAAGTGTCAAATACTCAAAGATTTGTAGTAAATGGAATTATTTTCAAAGTTTATTTCACTATTTATGATTTAATTACACTTTTGACCTAAAAACCTCGATTAGCGAGGTAACTGCACGTTTAAAACTCACTTAGTAAGGGCTCTAAGGGAGTAGGGGGCATTACAAAGGCGCTGAAGTACCTGAGGCCCTGATGGGCGCGAGGCGTGGATGGGCGCGAGGCGCTGGGGACCGCTAGGCGTGAGGCCCTGATGGGGGTGAAGCACTGAGGCGCGCGAGGCACTGATGGGCGTGAGGCACTGAGGGGTGCGAGGCCCTGATGGGTGCGAGGCGCTGAGGGGCACGAGGCGCTGGGGGGCGCGAGGCCCTGTTGGGCACGAGGCGCGGAGGGGCACGAGGTGCTAATGTGTGCGAGGCCCTGAGTGGCACTAGGCGTTGAGGGGCGCGAGGCCCTGATGGGTGCGATGCACTGAGGGGCATGAGGCGCTGGGGGGCACGAGGCCCTAATGGGCGCAAGACGCTGAGGGGCGCGAGGCGCGGAGGGGCGCGAGGCTCTATTGGGCATGAGGTACTGAGGGGCGCGAGGCACTGATGGGCGCGAACTTTAGGTTCGCATCACCTAAGTGCGAGACGGAGGCCACGAGACCATCGAGACAAAGTTAATTGGGTTCCGTGAGACGCATGTGCAAGATGGTGCCTGGGCGCGGTCCGTTGGTGCGCTTCACCTAAGCGCGAGACAGGGGCCGCGACTACATGTGGCGCGAGGTGGCTGGAAGAATTGTGCGAGACGGCACCTGGGCGACACCCATAGATGCGCGAGACCATGGGGTGTCCATTGACGCGGGCGAGGTGAGGTGCATGGGCGTCTGGAGCACCCGCGCGGGGCCCTCTTGGCCGAGACACCGGTGTGTGTGCGAGGCCCTCCTAGCCGAGACACCTGCGCTTGCGTGAGGCCCTCCTGCCCGAGACACCAGCGTGCGCGTGAGGCCCTCCTGGCTGAGACACCAGCATGTGTGTGAGGCCACCAGCGTGCGCGTGAGGCCCTCCTGGTCGAGGCATTAGTGTGCGGAGCTCCTTGGCCGCATGTGAGGCAGGATGGTCCCATTGAGCATGCGGGTCTCACCAGGCATAATGGTGTATGGTTCCTTGCCATAAGGTGACTTAGTCTCCAGAAAGGCAGAGAGATACGAGGTTTTAAGAATTTTGGCCAGAACACGGTCTCATGAGACCTATGGGCATGAGCCCAGTGACATGACTAAGTGACTGTTATCCTTGTGCTCCAACCAGGGACTATAGATTTTTTTCTTTGGTGGATTTTTGGCGTCCAAAATTGTGTCGGACAATGGAACCCAATTCGATAGCGTCCTCTTCACTGAATTTTGTGGAAGACACGTCATAATTAAGAGTTTTTCTTCAGTGGCCTACCCCCAGGCTAATGGAGACGTTAGAAGCTGTGAACAAGACGCTCAAGGGAAGCCTTAAGAAGAGGCTAGACGAGGCCAAGGGATTTTAGCCTGAGCAGCTCCCGTAGGTGCTATGGGCGCACCGGACCTCACACCGAACTTCGACGAGGTACACCCCTTTTTCCCTGACTTTCAGAAGTGAGGTCGTCGTTCTTGTCGAAACAAAGATAGCCACGCACAGGATCCAGACCATCAGCCAGGAGCAGAATGACAAATTTCTTAGCACGCCCCTCGACTTGATTGATGAAAAGTGAGAAGATTCACATCTACGGCTTGCGCATTATCAACATAAAATCACCCGTTACTTCAAATCAAAGGTTAAGAAGCATGTCTTTGAATTAGGAGACCTGGTACAGGAGCTGGCTGTGGAATCTGTGACTGTTCATTTTCCTGACCCTGGCTTTTATTATTATTCTGGCCCTAATCACTCTAGCCAGCTGAAGTTTTTGTCTGCCCTGGGTTCATTCTTATCTGATACCTTGCTGAAATATTGATCAATACGACCAGTCAGGTAGTAATAACTAAACATCTTGCCGCCTTATGGTCCAAGAATAAGAAAACAATTATCACATTCCACAGTCACACAATATATATAGGCAGATACATGTTTATAACATTTAGCACATAGCATGTATCACATAATAATTCACAATCAATCATACTTATAAGTATGTTCCAGCAATCTCAATACTAATTAGCACACTCTTGTTGAGGATATAATAATTCAGGGCACAGGTTTAACATAGTGTCTTATGCATACAGGTAAAGCATATATACCATATTTAAGCAATTATATATATAACTACATAAATAGTAACCAAACCATGAGTCCAGCTTGACTTCAGTGATGTGTGTACATGCCCAGCCAGTCTGCAGGAACCCTAACCTTGGCATGCTCTGATATAAAGTTGTAATGCCCTAGTTACCCCAGAACAGTTACGGTGAACGGTGAACCGGAAATTTGACCCGCTACCCGAGTCCTTTGGTTAAAAACGTGCTCCAAGTGTTATTAACAGGTTAAGGTTGAAAACAATAAAAAGGAAATTATATATTTTATTAAATATATAACTGCTCATGAGCTTATCAAAACATTTAGAAGTGATTTACAACTCAAAATGGTCACTACTGTTTCAAATTTACATACCCACTGACCTAAGCGGCAAAATAGGGTAAACCGCCTAGCGCCTTTAAGAACTCCTTGGCCGTGGTGGTCAAGCGGCCGCATATGTACACATCACCACCTAAGCTCTCCACTGAAGGCTGGGTGAGCTTTTCTTTCCCTTTACTTGCACCACATAGCACCCATGAGCCGAGGCCGAGCAAGAAAACACAATATAGCATGATATAATATCAACAATGATCATAATAATCATTCAGGACTGTCAGTCCAAAACAGGTAGGTGACAGTCGCAAAAGTTACTGTAATGCCCCGAATTCTCCGTTGTGTTTAATGGCGTGAATAGTAGGCCGAGAGGGCCATACCTGCTTAATTATGTTATTAATTTATTCAATGCATGTATATGTTGATTATATTATGATATGATGTGAAATGCATGCATATGTGTCCATATTTCTTATTACAGGGGTGTGATTGTAATTTGGCCCGTTGAGGGTAAATTAATTATTTGTCCGCATGTTGGTAATATAGATTGAGACCACATTATGACGTGGGTTTGTTCGAGCCATTTGGCATGAGACTATCAAAGAATGTTGATTATCGGTTTGGTCATAACGGGCTTAAGCTCGGGGCTCGGGGTGAGTCTCGGGGTGTTTGAATGATTAGAATGTTACCGGGTATTAAAGGGTAACTGGAGGTGAAATATTGGAGTTTGAGAATATTGAGATTAGCGAGAAAAGGGAAGCGTTAATTATGATTAACGGTGTAGGTGGAAAATGTCAAAATTGCCCTTGAGTTGGCTTTAGAGACTTTTAAAGACCTAGGGGTATAATGGTCTTTTGGTATTTGGATATATATGGTTTTAGATGGCTGAAATAACAGAGGCAAAAATAGAGTTTCTCCACCCTTCCCGTACATTCACCTCTCTCACTTTCCTCTTTGGAGTTTGGAGCTCAAGGTGTGGAATTAAGCTAGGAAATCAAGGGGCTTGAGTTATAGTCTTGGTTCAGCCATTGGAGAGGGTTCAATACCAAGTTTGAGGTAAGCTTTGATCATTACTTTTCTGGTTTTGCCCTGTTTTAAAGATAGTTTTCAGCTCTTGATTTTGGTGTGGAAAGTTGGAATTAAGGGGAGTTCTTGAGGTGTTTTACTTGGGTTATGATGAGGGATAGTTATGGGTGGTGTTTGGTGGTTTAAATGGGTATTTGAAAGAGGTTTGGGTGGTGTTTAAGTTGGGTTTGAAGGGTTGGTTCTAAGAGAAATCGTAGAGGAAGAAAAACAGGGGTTTTGGCTGAACTGGGCGTTGCGCCGCGACATGGCCAGGGTGAGCCGCGACCCTTGGTGAAGGCTGGGTTTAGGCGCCTCTGTTTGAGGGGCGGGCCTCGGCATGGCCAAGGAGGGCCTCGGCCCTTAAGGCATTTTTGGCCAAAGTGAGCTTTTTAGCATGGGGATTCAAGCCTAAGGCCTCGGGATTGAACCTACTACCCGGTTGAGTAGTGTTTGAGGTCCCGGAGGTTAGGTTTTGGAATGGGAACCTTTCATTATTCATTTTATTGATGGAATCCCATAATTTGGTTATGACCAGGTAACCGCTAAAGGACCAAAAAGTCGATCGTTCTCAGGGTCACTCTTTTTTTTGTTCTTGCTCGAACCGAAGGTAAGAAAACTGCACCCCAAGTGTGACATGCATGGATATTTGTAAGGCATGTTGATTGTGTAATATGGACATGGATTGAACATGGAATGCTTAGCATATGTTGTTCCCTTGTGCATAGCACTGACTAATTAGTCAGGTTTGGCAAAGGGGCTAGTATCAGTTGTGAAGCTGTGACTGATTAGTCAGGTTCGGCAGTGGTACTGGGCACTGGTCACGTTGCACTGACTTGTCAGTCAGAATTGGCAAAGGTGTTAGTGTCAGCTATGAAGCTGTGACTTATTAGTCAAGTTCGGTGGTGGTACTGGACACTGGTCACTTAGCGCTGACTTATTAGTCAAGGATGGACTTGGCGTGGTTCACGCAAGCCAACGGAGATTAGATCTAATCGACCATTAGCATTGAATGGCTCAAGGAGCATTAATGCCTGACCGACCCTGAGGGTCGATGAACAAACAGAGCTTGGAGGCTAGTGGCTTACTTAACAGCCACTCTCCCGCTAGAAAAGAGAGCTTGGAGGCTAGTGGCTTACTTAACAGCCACTCTCCCGCTAAAATCATGTGGTGTTCATTTGCTTGTTGAAAGCTTTATGTTTAGTATGATTATAATGATAATCATTTGATAACGTTTATGAGAAGTGTTATGTTTTCTTGCTGGGCTTTGGCTCATGGGTGCTATGTGGTGCAGGTAAAGGGAAAGAAAAGCTCACCTAGCCTTGAGTGGAGAGCTGATGTGGTGGTGTGTACATATGCGGCCGCTTGACCACCACGGTCAAGGTGTTCTCAGAGGAACTACGGGGTTTACCCTATTTTTGCCGCTTAGGTCGGCGGGATTGTAAATTTAAAACTGTAATGACCATTTTGTACTGAGAACCACTTGTAAATGTTTTGTTTAGCTCTGCAGAGCAGTTTGTAATAAAATCTCCATTTCCTTTTTATTGGTCTTATACCTTAACCTGTTAATTACACTTAGAACACGTTTTTGACCAAAGGACTCAGGCAATGAGTCAAATTTCCGGTCCACCGTTCACCGTAACTGTTCTGGGGTAGCCAGGGCGTTACAGTTACTAAATTGGGAATAGCTCCCTTCAGCCTTGTGACGATAGGGTCACCGGGGATCAATAGGTAAGTGAACCTTTCAATTAGCTTATACAGGATAGGTGCATGGTGACTGGTCACCAACATAACCTTCCTCATGACCATAGAGTCATAACCTTGGAACATCGTTCCCTAGTCATGTGACAAGCGGTCACCTGGGCCTTAGGCCCTGGCTCTGAGTAACTAGTCTTAGACTAGCCAAGCACTTATAAGTTTCATTGACCTTAGTGTCAGTCCAGCATTAATGCCTTAGAGCCATTCAATGCTGATATCGATTAGATCTAATCTTCACTCGGCCCTGCATTCAGGACGCTTATGCCGGTTCTGACTCTTAGGTCAGTGTCCCTTACTAGTCAGTGCCATATACAAGTAAGCAACATTCACTAGCATTTAATATGCAATCCATGTCAACATTTATCAATCAACATGCCTCAATAACAAATACGCATGTCATATATACACAGGGTGCAGTTTTCTTACCTCAGATTCGAGCTAGAATGAATAAAGGAACGACCCTTGAGAACGATCAACTTTTAGTCCTTTAGCGGTCACCTAGTCATAACCAAAATATGGGACATCATCAATAAAAATGATCAACATAGGTTCTGAAACCAAAATCTAGCCTTTGGGACATCAATCCAAACTAATCCAAGTAGTAGGAACAATCCCGCGACAAAGGGCTCAACCCTGCTCAAGGGCTGCGACCCTGGCACCTTGGGCCGCGGCCCCCAGCCACCTCTGAAACAAAGGCTGCGGTGCCCTCTACATAGGGCCGCGGCACCCAGCAGGCACAAACTCAGGCACCTGCTTCTTCAAGCTAGGGTCGCGGCGCCTAACCCAGAACATGCCCAAACTCGTCCTCCAACATTCGAAAGCCTCCAAAATCATGCCTAAACATTACAAAATCATCAAATCAAAGTTCCCAAGCTTGCCAATGGTCCAAAACCATCAAAAACCAAGGTTCAATCAAACCAAAAACTCAACAATTCACAAAGTCCAATTCAAAGCTTAGAAACTCTAAAAACTCAAAACTTTAAACTTAGATTACCTTCGATTAGGTTGTTTCTCATCAAATTTTTCGGTCAAGAAGCTTCTAATCTTTCCTAGGATCGCTATGCCTCGATCCTCGCTTGATTCCGACTCCTAGAACTTGAAATATCTTTGAAAAGGCTTCGAACGGTAAAAATGAACTACGGAAAGAGAACAAGAGGTTTTCTAACGTACGTTCTATCTGAAAAGCTACTTCAAGCTTAAGTAACCTCAAATAAAACCTAGTGCTTGGGGTCCCAAAAACCTCCCTGGGGTCCCAAGAATTTCATCCTGATCTCAATAACTCCCAATTATCATCAAATAAACATTCTTACTACCCAATAATTGACCCCGTTATGACAAAACCTCTAATCCATTATATAGGACCGTCTCATGCCGAATAGCTCGAATATATCTCCATAATAATGAAATCTCATTCAAAAATCACAATATGCACCCAAATATACAAATATACCCTTAACGGGTGAAATTATCAAAATATCATAATACTCAAATGTGGACCCACATGCATGCATATAACATCATATTATAATATAATTCATATAAACATGCATATATTCATTTAATGGCATAATTAAGCAGTTATGACCCTCCCGGCCTACTAATCCAGCCACTAAACCGCATAAGGGATTCAGGGCATTACAGCTGGTCAGGTTAGTTAGCTCATTTGGGGGCTTCTGGGAGTAGTTTGCATGTCTCTGACATTTGTCACACTTTCTTGCGAAGTCATTGACATCCTTCTCCATAGAGGGCCAGTAGTACCCTTTTCTCATGGCTTTCTTGGTGGTAGATGGCCCACTCGCATGGTTGTCGCATTCGCCCTTCTGTATTTCATACAAAACTTTCATTGCTTCTTCCTCACTGTCACACTTTAAGAGTGGGATAGAAAATCCTCTCTTGTACAAGACTCACTCTACTAGGGTGTACCGAGCGGCTTTATATGCCAACCTCCGAGCTTCTCTCTTGTCTGTCAATAGAGTTCCATCCTTCAGGTTTTTCATAATTGGGTCGACCCATTATTCTTTGAGGTTGTTGATCATGTGAACCTCTGCTTCAGCGATACTTGGCTTGGATAAGTACTCCACAGGTACAGACTCGAGTGTATCTCCATCCTTTCTGGAGGTTAGCAATGCGAGGGCATGAACATTGGTATTCCTCTCTCTTGGGATTTGCTCTATGGTATACCCCTCCAATTGATCCAAATAGCCTTTTACCTTTGCTATGTATGCAACCATCTTGGGGCCCCTCGCCAGATACTCACCTTTCACCCAGAATACTACCAATTTTGAGTCGCTAAAAATGTGTGAATGTGTTACCTTTAGCTCCTTGTCCAACCGCAATCTGGCTAGAAGTGCTTCATACTCTGCCTCGTTGTTCGAAGCTTAAAATCCAAACCTTATCGTAAAATACATCTTGTGCCCCTCGGGTCCAGTCATCACGATACCTTCTCCAGCTCCCCCTTCGTTGGAAGCTCCATCCACGTGGAGGCTCCATTCCTCAAACTTTCTTTCCTCTTCCTTACCGAACGATTCGATCTCTCCTATCCCTACTTCTTCATTTGGCCAATAGATGAACTTGACTATGAAGTCCGTGAGCACCTGCCCGTTGATGGAGGCCCTTGGGGTATATGTGATGTCGAATTGACTTAACTCAATCAGCCATTTCATCAGTCTTCCTAAGGTTTCAGGTTTGTGCAATACCTGCCTCAAGGGGTTATTAGTGAGTACCTCAATCGCATGGGCGTGGAAGTAGGTCCTTAACTTTCTTGAGGCCACATCTAAGGCATACGCTAACTTCTCTATTTCTGGGTATCGGGTTTCCACGTATACCAAGCATTTACTAACGTAGTACAAGGGTTGCTGGTGCTTCTTCTCTCCTATAACCAGAGCAACACTTATCGCATGCACGGATACTTCCAAGTATAGGTATAGCCTTTCCCCCTTTTCGGGTTTAGCCAACATGGGTGACATCCCTAGGTGGTCCTTCAACTTGGCAAAGGCTTCCTTGCAATCTCCATCACAAGCAAACTTTTTGCTCTCTTTTAGGATGTTGAAGAAGGGGAGGCTATTGTTCGTGGACCTTAATATGCACTTTTTGAGCGCCGCTACTCTTCCCATTAGACATTGCACCTATTTCTTTCTCTTGGGTAGATTCATCTCTACTAGGGCCTTAATATTGTAAGGGTTAGCCTCAATGTCTCTGGAATTAACCATGCAACCCAAGAACTTTCCCGAAGAGACTCCAAAAGTGCACTTTAGTGGATTTAGCTTCATCTGGTATTTTTAGAGTGTGTCGAACATCTCACTCAGGTCCCAGTTGAGTTCTTCGACCTTTTTGTTCTTCACCAACATATCATCTACGCATACCTCCATGTTCCTTCCTATCTGGTTAGCGAACATCTTGTTCACCAATCTTTGGTAGGTGGCACCTGCATTCTTCAACCTAAAAGGCATCACTTTATAGCAATAGAGTCCTTTATCCGTTATGAATGAAGTATGCTCTTCTTCAGCCAGGTTCATGGGTATCTAGTTGTATCCAGAGTAAGCATCCATGAAACTAAGTAACTCATGTTCGGCAGTTGTGTCCACCAATTGATCTATTCTTGGAAGTGGGAAGTTATCCTTAGGGCAAGCCTTATTAAGGTTAGTGAAGTCCACACAAGTCCCCCATTTTCCATTTGACTTTGGGACTAGCACGAGGTTCGATACCTATATGGGGTAGAACGCTTCATGGATGAACCCATTTGATTTCAATTTGTCGACCTCCTCCTTCAAGGCTGCATATCTTTTTGGGTTGAGCACTCGTCTTTTTTGCCTAACCTACCTTGCCTCGAGGTTGATATTTAAGTGATGGCACAAGATGGAAGGATTTATCCCCACCATGTCTTCATGACTCCTGCCAAAGACATCAAGGTTATCCTTCAGAAATTTTACTAATTTCTCTTTTGTGTCATCTTGAAGGATTTTTCTCACCTTCAACTTTCCTGATGGTTCCTCCATTACAACGATTTCTTCCATCTTCTCCACAGGTTCAGCCCCTAGCTTCTCTGTGACTCGGGGGTCTAGCTCTTGTGGGTTTTTTCCTCCATGTATTACCATCACCATAGGTTCTCGTGGCTTTACAGACGTGCCGGGGGAGGTGTTATAACACTCCCTGCCTCCATGTATTACTATCTCCATAGGTTCCCGTGGCTTTACAGACGTATGGAGGGAGGTGTTATAACACTCCCTCGCCTATTTTTGTACCCCTTTAATACTTGCTATTCCTCCAAGAGTTGAGAATTTTACAACTAAGTGATACATTGAAGTTATCGCTTTCAATTCTCTTAGGTATGGTCTCCCCAATACCACGTTGAAAGCTGAAGCACAATCTACTATTGTGAAGCTTGCTATGATAGTAGTTTGTCTATGTTGCTCTCCCATGGTGAAGACCAATTCAATCACTCCTAGGGGTTGTATTGAGTCCCCAATGAATCCGTATAAGGAGGAATGACATGGTTTAGTTCTTGATGCCCAAGCCCATCTTCTCCAAGGCGGGGTGATACAACATGCCCACGGAACTTCCATTGTCTACGAGGACCCGATGTACCCTCATATTGGCCAGTTTGACGGTCAGCACCAAGGGATCATTGTGGGCAAAATGCACCCCCCGTGCATCCTCCTCAATGAAAGTGACCAAATCATTCTCTCCCTTAAAACTCTTTGGGGTTCGCTGCTCCAGGCTCATGATACACGGGGGTCGACTTTGTCTAGCTTCTCTAGCATATCTGTCTCACCTCTTCCTGGACTCTCCTTTAAATCCCAGGCCTCTAAAGCTCGTTCTTACTTCTCCTTGTACTTATGGGGCTCTTTCTCGGACTCGAGGTGATGCCAACCCATCCTCTGATTTTTTATTTTCCCTTCTGACATATCTGCCTAGGTGCCCTTGCATATGAGTTCCTCAATTTCCACCTTCAAATGGGTACACTCTGCTGTGGTATGGCCAATATCCTTGTTGTACTGACAATATTTACTAGGGTTGCTTTTGGATCGGTATTTTCTCATCGGAGGGGGTCTCTTGAAGGGAACTTTACCTTCATTCGTGAGGTAGATATGTTCTCTGGTGTCTGTCATGTTTGTATAGAAGATGCAGGACTTTTTCCTAGGGTAACCTCCCTGTTGCGCTTTCTCTAGTGGTCATCCCTCGGCCCCTCATACACTCTCTTCTTTTTTGCATCATTTGAACCTCCATGGGCTGCGGGCTTGAAAAGGGATTAACTTTTTCTTGTCGTCTAAGTGGACAACCTCCCTTTTGAGAATATTACCCCATAGCTTACTTCCTGGGCGCACTCCAACCGTGATTTTCATCTTGAGTTCTCCCCTGGTCAGGCTTCCAACTTTAGCCGCCTCCATGTTTAACCAATGGATATAACTCTTCAGGCTTTCTCCTTCACCTTGCTTTATGTTAGCGAGGCAAGTGCCTGACATGGTGTAATCGTGTACGACATGGTGTTGCTGGAGAAACTCATCATAAAATTGTTGCCATGACCTAACGGTTCTCGGCCTCAGCCTCTTGAACCATATGTACGCAGGCCCTTTCAGCGTGACAACGAAATAGTGACACCTTGCTCTGCTATGAATCCCTCCTAGCTTCATTAAATCATTGAAGTCGTCTAAGTGGTACTTGGAGTCTGAAGTGCCCTCATAGGGGGTCATATGAGGTTCTTTGAAGTTAGCTGGGAGTCGTTGAAGCTGGATTTCTCTTCTGAAGGGTGACTCGTAGTCAAACTCTTCATCGGTAATGTGCCCTCCAGACGTTGTGATGATTTTACTCTGAAGGCTCCTCATATTGGTGTCTAGTTACTGTCGCCTAATATTTAAAAGTCCCTCAACTCTGTAGGGTTGGCCTTTCTCTTCTCTCTACCATTTGGAAAGGCCATAGGAGTTATTGTCCTTTCCTCTGACCTTCTTCCATTGAGATTTTCTCTTAGTTCAGGGGGCGTCTCCTTAGAGGTGACTTCGACTTCATTCCTACAACCAGTGTTATCCTTCCGCCGTTGTTCCTGGCGGTACTTTTTCGGCCTAGGTCCTTCATGGTGCTTTGTCTAGGGAGTACTGCTAGTGGAAAGTTGGGTTCTTCCGTCGTCTACGGGGACAGTAGTTTCTCCTCTCTCACACTCCTTCTTTTTGTGCAACTCGGGTATCTCATCCTCATAGAAGCGAGTCCTTGAGCTAGAACTCACAGAGTGTATCCGGGGACACTTTTCTGGCCTGTGCGTAGAGGGACCCGGATCCCGGTGGCCAGAGCGTGGTGCAACCAGAGGTCGAGGATGTGGGTGTGCTGGTGGCTTAGGATGACCTTCGTCAGGTTGTTCTCATATTTCCAAGGCTCAGCAAGAAAACTTAAGCATGTGCATCAATAGAAAATACAGATTCTCAGATACTTATCTAGCATGTCCATCAATAATAACCTACTCATACAATCATTCAATTACAAATAAATGGTCATTGGACCAATCTGGGGTCGCTGCCTTGAACAATTGACTATAGAGTCAACCTCGTGGCCCTATGCCCTAGCTATGTGACCATAGAGTCATCTGGGGCCCTTGCCCTTAGCTCTGGGTAACTAGCTATAGAGCTAGCCAAACATGCATACGAAACAGGCTCTTCTACATATTTAATATCCCTAAACAAGCATAACTAGCTATATTATCATATAACTCACATAATCACAATCAAATATATCAAGTAAACATATATTTCCATCCTGGCCCCCTAATCAAGGCCCTAAGCCTTATTAGGTAATTTTGGGACGTTACATCTCGCATAGTGAGACCATAGGCACCTTGCATAGCGAGACCATAGGCGCCCTATGCAGGTAACTCGTGACGCAAGGCGTGGCGAGGTGTACGTGGGTGACGGGTTGCTAGGGCCCTAGCATAGAGAGGCCATTCATGTGGCATATGCTGGTGACGGGTGTGAGGCTCTTCATGAAGGGTACATGGGAACCCAGGCCCTCGCATAGCGAGGTACTCCACGCGGATCGCATCGCACCTTACTTCGTGGACTTTGTATTTGCATCTGACCTCACCCATCATGAAGTTTTCCTTTTGCCTTTAGCAACTTTCCTATATTCACAACTTCTTAGTGGTTGTTGGAGCACTCACCAAACAAAATGTTAAAGATGTGGCCCATTTTGAGGAGGTGAGAAAGAAATTCCTTGCCATTTACAACAAGCTGCCTCATTGGGATATCATGAAAGTGCCAAGGGATCACAACTTTGTGGCTCATAATTTTGCTAAATATGCCCACTACTATCAATTATTAGAAGGTGAGCTAGACTAGAAAAGCATTGACGACTCTTTGCTCAACAACTACAAAGCCTGGATGCCACCATGACTTTGCCTTTCACCTATGCTTTTGTGTTGGTGTGTTGTTAGTTTCTATGATGGTCTATATTAGTTGTTTTAGTTATTGTCTTTCTTATTTGTGTGTCCTTACTGTATTACATCCCCTGCTACGTGCTTAGGCATTTGGAAATTGTGTATTATATTTTTCCTGTGTTCCTTTTGTCGTTGGTCTGTATTATAGTTGTGTTCACTGCAGCTTTGTTTTCTCATAAATTTATTGTTGGGGCATCTTCCTTTTGTAATCTGATACACACCACCAGTGTATCGAGTCAAACCAGAAAAAATACACAGATAAATATTGAGGGAAACAAAGAGATTTTATTGAAAATAGGAAATTGCCCAGGATATTCTAGAGAAATGGTTTTTCTCCAAGAGCTACTGCTCAATTACAATTCAAAGCCTGCCCAAATGTAACATTCTCCATTCTATTTAATTCCCTAAACTTTCCAAGTAAAGCTGATACTCAAAACAGAAACAAATAATTCAAAATAAAACTAAAGGCAAAATTAAATAATAAACTTCCATAATTAACTCATCTTATTCAATCCTAGGTATTCTAGCATATGTGTATCGAATTGGTGGCTTATCATTACCCGCCTCCCAAACTTTCACCTTGTCCTTAAGGTGGAAGTGAGGGAACAACTACTTCATAGTGTTGTAGTTTTCCTAAGTAGCTTCAAGCAATGGTAGGTCCTTCCATTGTATTAAGACCTCCATTTCACCCTTGCCATTTAATTGAGTATTACGCACACCTAAAACATCAGCTGGCTCAACAATCATCTCCAAGTCAGGGTTGAGCTGTGGTGGCAAAAAATGGGAAGAATGTGTCACCCCGTGAGCACGATGCAGCTAAGAAACATGGAACACAGGATGCACCAAGGAAGTTGCTGGTAATGCAATCTTATAGGCGACGACCTCGATTTGTGCAAGAACTTTGAACGATCCATAAAAATGAGGGGGTAGTTTCTCATTACGTCAGGCAGTCAAAGACTTCTATCGATAAGGTCTGAGATTCATTAGCACCTTTTTACCAACTACAAATTGTTCATCCCACCTTTTCTTATCCATTGAATCCTTAATTTTTTGTTGAGCTCAGAGCAAGTGCATTTCGAGGTCATCTAATTGTGCATGTCACTCTTCTAACATCTCATCCACCGAACAGACTGGACTAGCTCCCCATTGGTGACGAAGAACTACAGGAGGGTCACGCCCATACAATATCTTGAATGGAGTATGCTTGGAAGCTGTGTGAAAAGAGGTATTATACCAATACTCTGCCCTAGCTAGCCATCGCATCCAAGATCGTGGCTAATCTGATACATAGCAACGCAAGTAAGTCTCCAAACAACAATTCACAACCTCAGTTTGCCCATCAGTTTGGGGATGATACGCGATGTTGTGCTAGAGTTTTGTACCTTGCAATTTAATTAGCTCTTGCCAAAAATGGCTCATGAAAACCTTGCCCCTATCTGAAATTATGGAGTTGGGTATGTCGTGGAGTCAAACAACCTTTTTTAAAAACACTTCAGCAACAATACAGGCAGTAAAATGATGTTTCAGCAGTATGGAATGAGCATATTTACTCAATCTATCCACCATAAACCATAATAATATCCATTCAAAGCGAACTTAGCAACCCTTCTATAAAATCCATGGTCAATTATTCCCAAACCAGCAAAGGGAATGTGATAGGTTGCAGCAAACCCGCAGGAGAGGTGTTCAAAGTCTTATATTTTTGGCATACTTCACATTTCCGAATCCAATTAGCTACCACTTTCCTCATTCCCACTGAATAAAAGTTTGAAGCAATCTGTTTAAAAGTTTTATTCTCATCTGAGTGTCCAATCAAATGAGAGTTGTGGTACTCTCACAAAATCGTAGGAATTAATATGCTATCTTTGGACAACATCAAACGCCCCTTGCACAATAATTTTCCATGCTCCAAAGAAAAACCAGCAACTCTCGGCCTTCCTTGCTGTAGGTCAGTGATTATTCGTGTTAGGAATGGGTGTTGCTACACTTCTTGTTGCACCGCGCCCCAGTCAATGCCTGAGAAACAAGAAGATTTTTAAATTCAACGAGTTGCGTAACTCGTGATAATGCATCAACAACTCTAGTTCCTGCCCAAGCTTGTATTGAATCTCAAAATTGTACCCCATGAGCTTGGCCATCCAACCTTGGTATTCTGGAGCAACAATACGTTGCTCGAGTAGGAACTTTAAACATTGTTGATCTGTTCGCACCACAAACTGCCTTCCCAGCAAGTATGGGCACCATTTTTGGATGGCTAACACAATAGCTATCAACTCCTTCTTGTAAATAGACTTCAACCTTGCTTGTTGTCCCAAGACATGGCTGTGATAAGCCATAGGTTGCTGGTTTTGCATTAAAACCACCCCTACTCCATATCCCAACACATCAGTTTCCACTACAAATGGTAGGTCAAAGTCAGGTAATGCCAAAACAAGCACCATGGTCATTTCTTGCTTGGGAGCTTCAAATGCAGTAGTTGTAGCCTCATTCCACCCAAACTTTTCCTTCTTCAATTGCTCTGTTAAAGGCCAATCTATCTCACTATACCCCTTAACGAAGTTGCGCTAATAGCCCGTTAAGCCCAAAAAACCCTGTAACTCCTTGATATTCTTAGGTTCGGCCCACTCTAACATTGCTTGAACCTTGGATTGATCCACTACAACTCCTTCACCCGCCTTGGGCACATTGGAAGGATTCACCTAGATTTTGTGATATCCCGATTTTAAGTCAAGCTTCGAGAAAATAGTAGCTCCGTGGAGTTCATCCAAAAGCTCATCAATAACAGCAATCGGGAATTTGTCAGGTATTGTCTCTCGGTTTAAGGCACAGTAATCCACACAAAATCTCCAACTCCCATCCTTTTTGCGAATCAACAACACCAGATTAGAGAACGGACTCACAATAGATTGTATGATGCAAGCAATCAATATCTCTTCAAACAACTTTTTTATTGCATCTTTTTGGACTTGAGTGTAACAGTACAATCAAATACTTATTGGAGAAGAGTCGTCACGCAAGACAATTGAATGCTCTCTGTCCCGTAGTGGTGGTAGTTCCATGGGCATCTCGAAAATAGCCTTGGCATCCTGCAATACTGTCGCTATTTCTGGTGGAATTTGTTCCTTATTACAACTCACTGTAAGTGAGGCCGCCCCAAGTTCTATAATCATTCCTTCACCCTCATGTTTTATTGTCCCAATCATAGCCTTTAATGAAACTAAGGTCTTGTGTAAATCTGTGTCTCCTTGCAAACTCACAGTCGTGCTCCCCACAGTAAATTTCAAAGAATGTGTCTTCCAATTTATATGCATCACCACCAGAGTCTCTATCCATTGAATTCTCAAGATTATGTCAGTACTCTCCAAATTCAGCGGAATAAAATCTTCCATGATCTCAACCCCTTGCAGTGCTCTGCTATCAATTAATACCACAACTTGTTATGTCTCGACAAGGCCTACTAATTTCAAGGTTTTCAAATCTGTAAGTCCAGCCGTTGAATTAAGAATCACTTCCACAACTTGATTTTCAAGCCCCTCAGGTCCGTGCACTTCTTCATTTTCTTCATCCTTTTCTTCATACTTTTTTCTCCTCTTTCGATGCAAAATCTTGCAATAAAATTAATTGTAATTCCCTTTTCTTGCAGCGGTGACCTGGGAAATATTTTTCGTCACATCTGTAACATAGCCCCTTCAATCATTTAGCCTCAATTAAACGTCGATAGCCTCCTTCTTCCCTGGAAGTAATCGCACGAGAGGGGAAAATCCTTTGCTGGGAATAATTATGCAGCCCAGGTCTCATATTACGTGAGAACTTAGGTTTCTGGGCTAAAGTTTTTGTTTCAATATTTTAGGCCAACTCCATGGCTTGCTCAACCCCACTAGGCCCTTGGATAGTTACCTCATGCCCTATGTCTGTTTGTAGCCCATTAATGAAAGTCGACTCCAACACTTGTTCTGAAATCCCTTCCAAGGATGACGACAAAAACTCTTATCATTTACGATAGTCACGCACATTTCCATCTTGTTTAAAGGCAAAAAATTTACGATACATGGAGCCTGCTTGTAACGACCTGAATTTACTGTTAAGGCTGAGTGCCTGGATTACAATGCCTCGAAGGCATAATGGGATATACATATTGAATTAATTGAATAAATGTGTGACTACATGGCATACATGATTTACATGATAATATGGATTTAAATGCATGTTTATGTGGGCCCATTGTCGATTGTAAGAGCATATTTGTAATATTGGCCTGTAGTGGGCATAAATATGATTTTATGTGTTAAATGATTGAGACAACATTATCATGTGGATATATTTGTAGTATGTAGCTCGAGGCGATCCTAGTGAGCAGATTAGCGGAATAGTCACAACGGGGTCCAATACCCGTCTTGGGGCGAGCGTAGGGGTATTTTGAGGACATAGTGCATATTTAGGATTTATGAATTTACATGAAAATATTTGGTGATTAAATAGGCATGTCGGGATTAATTGGGAATTTATAGGAGTACTCGATGAATTTGCGGGAAATGTGGCAAACAACGAAATTGCCCTTAGTGGCACTTGAGAATTTAGATTGACTTAAGGGGCAACTTGGAATTTTTGGGGTTAAAGGGATATACTAGGTTTTGGGTGCTAAGATTTTAGGAAGTAATTAGAAGGAAGGAATCTCTCAACACAATTTCTCTCTCTCTTCCTCTCCTTGTGCCTTGAAGCTAAGGGAGATTTGAAGGAGAAAAAGACAAGATGGGAATTGAGCTGGGGGAACTTAAGGGTTAAAGCTAGGATCTATCAAAGTTATTGGTGAGGATTAAAGCTTCAAACTGAGGTAAAGATGTTATGTTGTTTTGTTGGGAATTTAGATTAGTAGGGTGAGTTTGACTGGGTTTTGAGTAATGGTTTGTAGCTGAATTGAGATGATAGTTTCAGTAGAATTTTTGATGTTTTATGTTTAAGATATGTGATTAAGAGTCCTAGACTCGTTTTTGGACTTAGTATGTGATTGGGTTATGAATTTAAGGTTTAGGCTCAAGGAGAAACGCAAGAAAAAGGCTGGTTTTCTTTGTTTGGGGGCTCGGGCTGTTGCCCTGTTCTTCAAGAGTTGTGACCCGTGTGCTCAAAGAGTCTGAAAGGCCTCTATTTTGTTTAGGCGCGCCGCGGCGCAAGCGGGAGTGCGCCACGGCCCGTGTCCTTCATTGGAGAGGCATTTTTCATATGACTTGAGTGCGTCGTGACCCTTAAGGGGTTGGGTTGCGGTTCAAATGCAAAATTAAGGTTGTTTAAGGGTTTTAAGCTTGGGAACCCAAATGTTAAGGCTCGAAAAGGATTCTACTACCAAGTTTTGTCGAATCCAAGGTCTCAGAGGCTATATTAGTATTGCGAAGTTATTTATTGGATTAGAATTTGATAGTTTTCCATTATTTCTTGTGACTAGGATTATCATTAAGGCTCATGACTAAGGATCGTGCTTGGAACCGTTCGTTATCCATTGCTCCGGACTCGAGGTAAGAAAACTGCACCCTTGTTGTGATTGGGGCTTAAACCCCCTTATATGAATATGTTATGAACATGAATATACCTATATCTAGAATATATGGATGGGCATGCTTGTATACGCTGCCATTGATTATGTGCTATGCATTGTGTATTTCTGAATATATATGTTTGTAGGCTGGCCTAAGGGTGTCGAGGGCCAATAGCAAGTGTGCGAAATGTAGCCCGACCTAAGGGTGTCGAGGTTGGCTAAGAGACCAGGGGACTCGACTTAAGAGCACCGGGCTTGGGTATTATACCATACACAGAAGTGTGGTTCATACTTAATCATTTTTATTGACTAATGAACTTGATTTACATACCTGACTGATTTAAATATTACTACTGCTTGGTGACTTATATCCTATTGTTAATTGAGTTTGATGATTAATATTTACTAGTTTTATACTCTTGCTTAGTAGTGCATGTTGTTTTAAGTTTTCTTGCGGAGCCTTGGCTCACGGGTGCTACGTGTTGCAGGTAAGGGAAATGATAGCTGGAGCAGCCATGAGTTAAAGAGCTTCAGGGGTGGTGTGTACATATGCAGCTTGCTTGATCGCCATGGTCGGGATAGCTTGGTAGGAACTAGGGTTAAACCATGTTTTGTCGCTTAGGACGACTAAATTGTATTATATTTGTCTTGTACAAGTCTATAAATTGATTTTGGGATCCCATGTATAAACTTAATATTTTAATGAAAAATAACCATTTTGTTGACTAAATCTTTTAATACTTGACCATGACTTAGTCTTTAATTACATGTTTGAGTTCAAATGTCTTGTTTAGCACTATTTTAAACACACAGTGTAACGGTCTTGGTTATCCATGGTGTTACAACTTGGTATCGGAGAAATCTAGGTTTAAGGGTTCCTAAAGACTGGCTAGGCGTGTACACTCGTCGTTAAAGATAAACTCGACTCTTGGTTAGGTACTTAATGACGTGATTATGTGGTTAATTATTTAAATTGAATATATGTGCTCTGTCTTCATGCAAGCTTAGAGAGCATGATATGTATGAGTGTATTTGGTAGTAGGGGGATTCGATAATTAATGCATGAGTAGTATAGATTTGTGTTTTGATATGTATGTAATGTGTGTGATTATTGTGATTGTTTGGACCTGCCCGTGGGATATTTCTGGATATGAATATCAGGGTTGAGGGGTTAAGTTGGTGATTGCAGATTGATTAAGAATGTATGTATCCAAGATAGGTAATTGGACATAGTATCGTTAGTATGGGGGCTGCAAATGATAGTTAAGGTCAGAACCCTTCATCTGCCCCTGGAATTTGCAGCAGATTTTTGCTGGTATGCGAGTAAGGCTGCTAGATCAGGGTTTGGCGATTAGATGGTTGAGATAGCGGGTTCCATTGGGGAAATGCTGCTTCGTATATCTTGACAGTAAGGGCACCAGTGTTGGTTCAACCTGAGGATGGAAATAGATAAGAGTTATCGTATGAAAGGCTTTAGAAGTATTTTTCTCCAGTTTCTGAGGGAGGTTTGGGTTTGCTCAAGAACTAATCAGTAGATGGGCATGGTTAACTCTGTCCTTGATCATATTAGAATGGGAGGCAATGATAGAGTAGTTGCGTCATGCGTATGCTGAAGGAGGATGCCCGGATGTGGTGGGAAATAGTATCCCAGACTCAGAATGTTGTCATGATGGGTTGGAAGTAATTCAGAGAATGATTTGATAAAGGAGACTACTGTGACGCAGTCTAAACTCCAAAGAATAACGAGTTTAAGAACTCATTTCAGAATGGTAAGACAATGACAGAGTGTGTCAATGAATTTGATGGGTTGGCTAGATTTGCTTTTAGTTTGATGAGGACTGAACTCTGGGATGGCTTAGAGCGTTAGGGTCGCTCCAGTGCATAATATCTTTATTTATGCTAGGGCAAAAATGAGGGCCTTGTTATAGAGGATGCAAGAAATGAGATAAGAAGCAAGAGTTCCATAAGGCAGGAAGCTCAGGAAATGGTATTCTCATTTCCGGGATCAGGTAGGGACAGATGCCCAGTAACCAGAAAGGAAGGACCCCTGATCGTTCTACTACTCCTGGTTTTGACAACAAGGGTTACAGTTTACAGGATAGCCGCCAGGGCCGCAGTGAGGCTGGTAAAGTTATTTAGTATGCGCCTAGTGTGAAAGACGCCATCTGGGAGGATGCTAAGTGAAGGCATGTTCTCTATATGGAGCAGTTGAGCATGTCAGGAAGGATTGCCTTAAATCAAAGTTGAAAGAACCAAGAAGTATAGATTACTTGCCCCAGTAGAGGGTCTGCCTTGGTGTAGTCAGAGCCCGAGGCTAGTCCCTCCGAGGGGACTGGTTGACTTGTTAGTTCTTATTCCTTGTTAGGTATTGAGCTGATTGAGTTCGATGTTATGTATCTCTTGGAAGAGACACGGATATGAGGCACATGCTTCAAGGTTGCTATACGATAGGGTTTGAGATATTAGTGCCTCCTGGGAAAGAGTTGGTAACTTCCAAGAGGAAGGTTAGAGTATTATTGGTAAAAGTTTTACAGTAAAAGTGATTGAGCTCGTCATATGAGAGTTTTGATATGACCCTGAGTAGGTAGTAATCTACTAAATAAGGGACAACCATTGATTGCAAGAGATGGTGATAACGTCAGGATTTAAAGGGAAGGACCTGGTTGCATCTACGAGATGCCTAGATATTGTGGTAGGTACCATTTGTAATATATAAGTTAAATTGAATGGAAACTGGATTGGCCATTAAGGTTTCATATGGGTGCACAAGGAATCATTGAGTACGCGACGGGATTAAGATGCATATAGAATTGGTATCAGGGACATCATGAAGAACGGTGTTAGAGCAGCATGAAGAATTAATGGTTCAGTTGAAGGGGTATTTGATTTGGGGGTTGATTGGATAGAGCATCTCATCATGGGACATGTCAACATCGTTTGCTAAGAAGGAAGGGTTCAATTGCCCGGTTGCAAGATAGGACAATGTTCTCAGGAATTGACCCTCGATCTGGTCATTACCAACTGAGGATCAAGAAAAGGGACATTTCAGGAATTGGTTCTTGCATTGGGTAAGATCTGATAGGTTTTCACTGAAGGATCTTAACTGACCAATGCTTCAATGACATAGGTAAGTTCGACAAGCAGAGAGTACAAGAATGACATGGACAAGCCATATCTAGATTGATTACGAATGTGTTGGTCTACTCCCAGCTAGAGGTAGAACACAAATGACCACTTCGTTGATAATACTAAGACTGATGAACTGGGGTTACAGGTAAGGCTCCAAAAAGAGTAAGCTTCGTTTCTTCAAGGGTATCAAGGTCATGTTATAGGAGGTGATGGGATCATGTATGGAGGAAATTTAGTAGTAAGCCTTAAAGAAATTACCGAAGAACGCATGTGGAGTGAGAAGTACAGAGAGACTGGTAAGACACGTCAGCTACCACTTGAAGCATCTTCGAAGACAGTTATACTCAAGATTGAGGTAACACAAGAACCTTAAGTTTGTCTGAATGGACAGTTTCATACCGGATTTTCAGAAGATAGAATAAGGATTGGTTAGCGCACTATTGTATTGGAATGTGTATGCGGCGAACTGATACAGAAGGTCAGCATGATTGATATTGTCCTTGCTTAAGGCATGAAACTATAGGGTGGTAAGACGGGACTAGGGTGCATCCGTGTACAGATTGAAAGGAATGATTGATCGTGCTTCACAGTAGATGAAGGGAAAAGAACACAAAGGTTCTACACGGGGCGTTAAGTTAATGGTAATGCTAGATAGCCATGGTTAGGGTGTGGTGACGGTACCTATGGAATGGTAGTGCGTGCACTAGTATAAGGAATTAAAGTGTTTGATCACCCATGGAAGAATAATCATGAGACTAAGGCCCTAGTGGGAATTAATGGGTGATTAACATTGGAAACCCTTGATTGTATAGTGAATGATTGACATGGAAGCTGACACCTTAAATTGGAAAGGTCTGTACAAGTTTGATAATACGCCACAGATTACAGTAAAGTCAAATGAGGTAACGACCAAGATTGGTATAGTATATGCAATTGATAGTTGGTAGATGTAACTTTATGGACAATGAAGTTCAGGGAAGAGATTTTTTGGGAATGATTAAGAATCCTACTATTTTAGTATGAACGGGTTAAGACATGAAGATCGGATGCGGGATCCGGTGGAACCCAGCATTGAGGTAGAGGTTTTGAATGAGTATTGTACTACCTCCTTATGAATATCGTATCTAGGAATTCGAATGGATGTTAAGATCTAAAATTTGTATATTGGAAGGTAAAAGGGTATAGTAATGGACTGTAAGGGGTGGACTACATTAGACTGCAAGTAAAATGGTTGGATATGAAAAGTTGTGACTCAACAGATTGAGTAAACACACCTTGGTTCTTGTGAACGGGTATCACAATAATAAATATGGGCAAAGGAAGATTGTATGTCTCCGTGGGACACCGAAGTCAATGGTGTCGAACTGAGACCCTTTATTTCCCAAGTTTCGAAAAAATATTGTAGAGGACAAAGAGTATAAGATTGAGAATAAGAATGATTAGTTACTTCAGATAGACTAACATTCTGAAGGAATGACTCAGACTTTAAGAATTGTACATTGAGTGTGTAAGTAGTTGGGGAATTGAGATAAATATGGTCCCTTGATTAATTAGTCACAGTGATGGAAGCCGATCAACGGCTAGGGTGACTCTGGATAAGATACAGTAAGATAGGGGACAAGAAGTACTTGTTCCAAGTAATGAAATGATAGACATAGAATATTGTAGTTCAAAATTGATTCGGAGAAACCAATAGGGCAGAAGTGTCTGCCTATTTAAAATGACATAAGGGTTCGCAAATTTTGAGTATGGGGACACAGAGTTCCAGGATGGGAGACTTTTGTATCTCTTCGAGTATTGTGCAATAGAAAGGGATAAGATATTTTGGGAAGGAAAGAGGAGTTTTGACTCCCGATTTAATAGACTTTTGAGGTCTTACCAAGGACTAGGCCAGGAGCCTACAAATTAACCTTACTCTGGTATGGGAGGTGGCTCATAAAGTGTTACTGGTGCCAATGTCAAGGAAAGAAGTGTTAAGTATTATCGATGATAGGGTGAGGTGACCCTAGAATTTCAGTGGAATTTACCGAGTAAGGGAAAGTTAATGGAATTTGTCATAAATGAGATAAAGTCTTATGGAATAAGATTGTCACTCTAGTGAGAATATTACTAAGGGGGTAAAAAGGTAAAGGAATAGATTCTATGGATATACATATTGAATTAATTGAATAAATGTGTGACTACGTGGCATACATGATTTATATGATAGTATGGATTTACATGCATGTTTATGTGTATTAAATGTGCATGTGGGCCCATTCTTGATAGTAAGGTCATAATTGTAATATTGGCCTGTAGCGAGCATAAATATGATTTTATTTGTTAAATGATTGAGACCACATTATCATGTAGATAAATTTGTAGTATGTAGCTCGAGGCGATCCTAGTGAGCGGATTAGCGGAATAGTCACAACAGGATCCAATACTCAGCTTGGGGCGAGCCTAGGGGTATTTTGAGGACTTAGTGCGTATTTAGGATTTATGAACTTACATGCAAATATTTGGTGAATTTATAGGACTACGCGAGGAATTAGCGGGAAATGTGGCAAATGACAAAATTGCCTTTAGTGGCACTGGAGGATTTAGATTGACTTAAGGGGAAACTTAGACTTATTGGGGTTAAAGGGATATACTCGGTTTTGGGTGCTGAGACTTTGGAAAGTAATTAGAAGGAAGGAAACTCTTAGCACAATTTCTCTCTCTCTCTTCCTCTTCTTGTGCCTTGAAGCTAAGGGGGATTTGAAGAAGAAAAACTCAAGAAGACAAGTTGGGAATTGAGCTGGAGGAACTTGGGGGTTAAAGCTAGGAACTACCAAAGTGATTACTGAGGATTAAAGCTTCAAACTGAGGTAACGATCCTATGTTGTGTGTTGGAAATTTAGATTATTATGGTGAGTTTGACTGGGTTTTAAGTAATGGTTTGCAGCTGAATTAAGATGATATTTTCAGTAGAATTTTGGTGTTTTATGTTAAAGATATGTGATTAAGAGTCCTAGACTCGATTCTGGACTTGGTATGGGATTGGGCTATGAATTTGAGGTTTAGGCTCAAGGAAAAATGCAGGAAAAAGGTGGGTTTTCTAGGTTTAGGGACTTGGGTCGTGGCCTTGTTCTTCAGGCACCGCGACTCGTGTGTTCGAAAAGGCTGGAAGGCCTCTGTTTTGTTTAGGCGCGTCGCGCGCATAAGGGGTAGCGCGTCGCAGCCTGTGTCCTTCAGTAGAGAGTCATTTTTTCTCTGAATTGAGTGTGTCATGGCCCTGAAGCGGTTGGGTCGCGACTCAAATGAAAAATTAGGGTTTTTTTTAGGGTTTTGAAGCTCGGGAACCCAAATGTTAAGGCTCGGGAAGGATCCTACTACTTGGTATGGTAGAATCCAAGGTCCCAGAGGCTATATTAGTATTCTGAAGTTATTTATTGGATTGGAATTTGATAGTTGTCCATTATTTCTTATGACTAGGAATATCGTTAAGGCTCAAGACTGAGGATCATGCTCGGAACCGTTCCTTATCCATTGCTCAGGACTCAAGGTAAGGAAAAAGCTCTCAAGTTGTGATTGGGGCATAAACCCCCTTATATGAATATGTTATGAACATGAATATACCTATATCTGGAATATATGGATGGGCATGCTTGTATACACTCCCATTGAATATGTGATATTCATTGTGTATTTGTGAATATATATGTTTGCATGGCGACCTAAGGGTATCGGGAGTCAATAGGAAGCGTGTGGAACGCAGCACGGCCTAAGGGTGCTGGGGTCGGCTAGGAGACCAGGGGACTCGGCGGTGTGTACATATGCACCTGCTCAATCTCCACGGTTGGGATAGCTTGAGAGGAACTAGGGTTAAACCCTGTTTTGCCGCTTAGGACAGCTAAATTGTATTCTAATTGTCTTCTACAAGTCTGTAAACTAATTTTGGGATCCCATGTATAAACTTAATATTTTAATGAAAAATAACCATTTTGTTGACCAAATCTTTTAATACTTGACCATGACTTATTCTTTAATTATACGTTTAAGTTCAAACGACTTGCTTAGCAAGTTAAGCACTATTTTAAACACACAGTGTAACGATCTTGGTTATCCAGGGCATTACACAGCTGGAAGAAGTCAGAACCTCTTGATCATTTGCTTCTTCAAATCGTTCTACACAGCGAAAGGTCTCCTACAAAGCTCCCATTGAAACCAGACCATCGCATCTCCTTCAAGACTCATCACTGCATTCTCCAAACTTTCACCATCTGTCAATCAGTGTATGGAGAAATATATTTCATCCTTCAGAACCCATCCGTCTGGGTTGTCTTCGTCGAAGGTAGATAGTTCAATCTGTCTTGGTCTAATATCCGATCTTGGAGCAAGAGTTGTTGCACCATACCCATCCCCATAATCCGTACTACTGCCTCCTTTCTCAAATTTCCCTCCAGAATTCATCAGGCGCCCCCCATTGCTACTAACAGCTGCCTTCCCCAACGTTATCGGCTGGTCCCATCCCTCCAACACTAGTGCCGACTGGTTTTCAGCCTGGTTGTTCAACACTTGATCCAGGCAAGTCATGATCTATGCCATTCCTTGTTCTAAAATAGGTATTTTCTGCATCCTTTCTCTCATGGTCACCAACTCAGCCTGAACCATGGACACAACCTCCTCCACAGCCTCCATCCTTGTCTCTGAACGATTAACCATATGTCCTAGGTCATTGCTTTGATACCAATTGACACACACCAGCATACCAATTGACACACACCAGCAGTGTATCGAATCAAACTAGAAAAAATATTGAGGGAAATAGAGAGATTTTCTTGAAAATTGGAAATTGCCCAGGATATTCGAGAGACCTGGTTTCTCTCCAAGACCTACTGCTCAATTACAATTCAAAGTCTGCCCAAACGTAACATTCTCCTCTCTATTTAATTCCCTGAACTGTTTCAAATAAAGCTGATACTCAAAACAGAAACAAATAATTTAAAATAAAAGTACAGGCAGAAATAAATAATAAACTTCTATAATTAACTCATCTCATTTAATCCTAGGTCTTCTAGCATAAGTGTATCGATTGGTGGCTTATCATAATCCAGTGTTTTCTTTCAATGAATCATACCAGAAAAAAAAAAAAAAAAAAAGTCTTTTTTCTCTAGACTTCGTATTAATTACATGTTTCGTTTTAAATTACAAGAAATAATGCAAACCAATTTTCTTGTGAGTCGTAATTTGAGTTTTATATATTTTAGAGCCACATTTCGTTCCACCCACACACACATATATATATATATATATATATATATATTAATTGTTGATATTATAAACACTTTTCTCTTCATCTCATTTTGTATATTTTCTTTCTAGCTTGTGACAAAAAAGACAATATAATATCACATTATATTTCATATCTTCAATTGAACTTTGCAAATCAAGGAAGTCTTTGGTAAGGTGAGGGGAAGGACTTGGTGTGCGACAAAGATGTGTGGAGTTTTTGGCTTTTATTTATTAAAATATGTATTTTGTCTAATCAGTAAATGAATATTTGTAGTAATGTTTGTGTTATGTTGTTTTGGAAATTTCCTGGATTTCAGAAGTAATATATAAGATTTTTTTTTAATTTTTAAATTTTGTGTCAGTTTCGCACCATCACAAATACTAAAGAGGTTTGCATTAGTTATGAATTTTCACAAATGCTACAATTTGCGTCACGTGTGAACTTTCACAAATGTTAGGGAGGTTTATGTTGTGGGATTTTGCAGCACTTTTAAAAGTGACACAAAAATTTATTTGTGTCAGTTGGCAATTGTCACAAATAATCTTTTCTGTAGTAGAGTGTGAACAAGGCAATACACGAACTAAAAATTTGACTTCTCAAAATCAAAAATTCATCAATGTAGTGTGTTATGACAGTCATATATAATCTCTTTTGGCTACCGAAATTCCACATATCTGCTATAATGAGAATTCGGTTCGATTGTTCGCTATCATTTGAATTGTATTCTACTTTTCCTTCTCTTATATGCCAAGAATATCAACTCTAATTTTATATCTAGACACCATCTTGAACATCGAACAAGAAGCATTCATTAAAATAATAAGCCCTTCATGCTTAAAGAATACTCATGAAGAATAATCAGAGCTATATCATCAATCTTATTAATTCTATATCGATCGACATAAGTACTACAATTCTAGTCAATCCTACCCGTTCAACGTTTCCTTTTCAATTGCTTATATCTCCTCGCATGATTTTGCAAGTTTGGAGTACTATTTCAAGCAAGGATTGGACCCCAATACATTTTCATAATAATTGAATATTACTTTCAATTCACCATATTCTCTGTTAGTCTTGCAAAGTGCTCTACTACACCAAAATACCCATTTTGTGTCAGTCAAACGCACCAGTCAACGCAGTTCACTGACGCCATTTACCGAGAATTAATACAAGGGTATTTGCGTTAGTTTCAATACTGACGGTATTAATGGGAAAAACATGCGTCACTGGCAATATGACGTTGTTAACGGAGATGTTAGTGTCAATGCCTAAGAGACGCTAACGGAAGGTTTGCGTCATTGCCCCACTAATGCAAACCTTCCGTTACTGCCAGTTAGGCACTGAAGCTAACGCCATTAGACCACATTACATATACAGATTCGTCCCCGACGGCCATTTGCCCTGAAAACTTCTAAAATATTTCTCTACGCAAAAATCCTCATCACAAGTCGCGCATTCGACTTTCTTGACCCATTTTGGTCGGTTTTTTTCTTCTTTTTTTTCTCTGCAGCTTGGGTTTCATTTTGAAGGAGCCTCTTGGTGGTGGCTGCGAGGGTCGTGGGGGGTGCTTGGGGTCACGGGTGGTGGCAGGGAGCTGGGCACATTGGAGGTTGGGATTGAGGGGATGGTTGGGGATGCGGGGTTTGAGAGGTGGTTGGGGGCTGGGTACAGGGCCGGGGCTCATAAATTTTTTTTAATATATCATTTGCGCCAGTGGAAAACTGCCACAAATGCCATGTTTGTGACAGTTGGGCACTGATGCAAATGTAAGGCTGGTTCGCGTCATGGGATTCCGCGTCACTTTTAAAACTTACGCAAAAATTCAATTGTGGCAGTTGGAAACTGTCACAAATGATCATTTTTGTAGTAGTGCTGCCATGCACTTGAAGTGAACTTCAATTTTCTTCTTTCATTCACATTTGTTGTTGTATGGAATGTATGAGTTCCTCTCCTCATTGGAGTTGAATGCTTCCATTATTCCTTGGTTAACATAACACTGATGAGTACATAGAATGAGTCAACAAGTGAAAGAAAACCACTTAACGACATGGTCATATCACAATATATGTATACTAAGTATAAGCAACGTACAATGCACATTTGCTTAGTTTTATTTAGAAAATTTATTAATTATTTTTATTAATTTTTTATGATTGTCATAAAATTTTTAAATTAATTAACAATATTATATATATAAAAAATGACATAAACATATTAAAAAGAAAAATTGAACCAAAACATTGTTTTTTTAAAATAATACGATAATCTTTTAGATCACAAACTACCATATTTAAGGTACAAAACATTCATAATATTATTCAAACACACTTCAATGATTGGAGAAGAAACTTCTTTATTCTTGATAGATGATAAATTAGATTCTAATTTCTTATTTAGTTACACAATGATGGTATTTGTACAAACACGACACTTATAAATAATGTATTTATTATGTATTATATATTATTGTAGTAATAATAATATTTTGTGATATGTGAATTTATATTAATATAATTATTAAATATCTAATTTTGTATTAAACATTATTACAATAATAATTTATAATATCTGAATTTATATTAATGTAATTATAAAATATTTATTCTAGCAAAATATTTATAAAAATTAAGATTATATATTAATAATGATATTTTATAACATTTCAATTTATATTAATATAATTAATAACTATCTAATGATATTTTATAATATTTAAATTTATATTAATATTATTACTAAATATTTATTTTTAATTGGTTTTAAAAGTATATTTTGTTATATATTTAGAATATTTTGTTAAAGTTAACTAAAAAATGATTATAACTAAGAATTTTTGTGATCTATACACTTTTTATATAGAATTGATATATTATGATAATGAAAAATGACATTAGAAAGACACAGATTTATTAATTTTTTATATTAAAGGTCTTTTTCAAAAAATATTAAAACTTTTTTTTTAGAAGCATTACACATTATATATATATATATATATTTTTTTTCTGATATTAGGAGAAGGTAGATTAGAACTTGGTACATATCTCCTTTGTGATGATTTGAGGTATTGTACTACATAATTATGCCTATGACTACTTGTTTTGTTGAAAATAAAACAGGAATTATTTTATATATGTTCTTATTTTTTGATAGCATATATAACTTTGAAAAAAATATCAAACAAACCTTTAATTATTACCTTTCTTAAAAGTTAATAGCTAAACTGCATTAAACCCCTAATAATATTTAACTAATAACTAGGGGAGACGCTTACTAAATCAAATCTAAATCAAATCCAAGTTTATTTTGATTCATTCTGTCTTCATTTATCCAGAAGATCGTCAGATCAAGCATCTACACCAACTCCAATTTGGTCCTTTGAAATAAAATACTATCAATACATGTTCTCTATTATCCGTACCTAAAATTAGTGAATTCTACCTTCACGAACGTTTCCAATTATTTAAAGAATCTTTTATATATTCACACCTTGTACCTTCCAAATAATAATGCCTACCCGATAACACACATAGAAGATGCTTTTGCTTTGTTATTAATTAATCTCAACTCTTCTTATCTATTCTATATAAAAAATGTGTAGATTACAAAAATTCTTAGTTTTAACTGTTTGTTTTACTAACTTTAACATAATATTCTAAATATTTAACATAATATACTTTTAAAACATATTTATTAATTATATTAATATAAATTCAAATATTATAAATTATTATTATATTAATATTTAATATAAGACTACATATATAATAATTATATTAACATAAATTTAAATTCAAATGTTATAAAATATTATTATAATAATATATAATACAAGACTTGATATTTAATAATTATATTAATATAAATTTAAATATTATAAAATAGTATTATAATAATAATATATAATCTTAATTTTTACTAATTATATTAATATGAATTCAAATATTATAAAATATTATTTTTATAATAATATTTAATATTATAATAATATAAATTTAACCATTAAAAATATCATTATAATAATAATATATAATACATAATTTTATGGTCTTTATTAAAAAAATATCATTTATGTTTAAAAATGCTATCCTATTATATATATATATAAAATATTACAAAAATGTTTTTGTTTAATTTTTCATTTAATATGTTTATGTCATTCTTTTATATATAATATTGTTTATTTATCTGAAATTTATATGACACTAATACAAATTTAATGAATATAATTAATAGATTCTATAAATAAAACTAATCAAACGTGCATTGTACGTTGATTATATCTAGTATATATATATACTAGTATATATATATATATACTAGTAAGAAGAATTGTGCAATGCACGTTTGATTATTTTTAAAATTTTACACATGCTTATTCAAACATGTATTTATTTTTATTATATTTTTTTTAGTTATCATATAAATTTTAAATAAATAAACAATATCATAAAAATAATGTTGACGCCATTTTTCGTCAACTCAAATAGTAGAGCAATTAAACAATAAAATACTGGTGGAAATGAATAAAGAGGAAAACTATAGGGTTTTTACGTGGTTCAGCAGTTAACTCTGCTTAGTCCACGAGTCTATGTTATTAAGACTTGAGAGTTTCCTGGAAACTTTTCAGAGAAGAGTTGCCCAGAGTTTTCTCTCAAGAAATAAGAAATCAGTCCTTTACAAATGGTGTTTCCTTATCTATTTATAGGGAAGGTTGCACAATTCATTACATATTTTTGAAAGATATTATGTAAATCAATTGAAATAATACTATTTAAAGCATTATTTCCTTTATACACGGAAACGTCCCATGAAGATCGGGAACGGATAACAAATTAAATGATATCCCTTAAATATTGGGATTGTACGACAGTAAACATGTTCACACGTAACTGATTATCCCAAATAATTCATCAAGTCTTCGAGATTAGCAATTGGCATTGTACTTTCCAAGACCATGAGTCAACCATGAGCTCATCACCTAACTTCGCGCTATGTTCGAAACAAATAGATGCTGACGATGCTGTCACATCCGAGCTTGTACTTCCCGAGCTCGATCCATCTCGCCTGAAGCAATCATGGAAAAGTATATTCATGTGTCATACCATGACCATTGCGAGCTTAGAGCATACTCGAGGCCACACATCCTCGAGGTCGTTGTTTATTTCAAAGAGGTCCAACGGTTGAATCATATGACGACCGTATATGTTTCGAGCTCACACCTGACGAGCCCAGTTTTCGTGGTCATAACTTCTTTTCTCGAAATATGGGTGTAACATTTTGCCCCCTTAAAAGTATCAGTTCGAATCCCATGAGAAGAAAACTTTTGAACTGCCCTTCTTGGAAACTGTACCATCAATTGTACTCGAGTGTGGACACGCGTCAGGCGGCCATTGGAAGATCAGAGTACTTGAGTATGTTTGCACCATGCCCCCGTCTCCTCATCTGCCACCTTTTTGCCGCCATCGCCACGCCAATACCCGCTCGTTCGATCAGATACCAATGTCGCCCAACAGTACAGATTTAATTTTCCATTTGACATTCTGCTATGGCCTATAAATACGCCCATCGTCTTCTTCATTTCACTTTTACGCTTTCAAGTTTTCAGAGAAAAGGGAAGAACAAAAAAACCAGAACTTAAAACTCGTTCTACTATTGTATGTTCTCCAAGCCGAGGAAACAAAGTACCGATGGTCTGTTCGACTTCGTGGGATCGTTTTTGCAACCTCTTCTTCGATCGTCGATTTCTTTGAACCCACTAGCCACACTGTGTAAGTATCTATTCTATGTTCATATACATTCTGTTTTTCCATGAATGTTTTTTGTTGTAGTAGCATTTGGACACCAGTTTTAGTATTAGAATGCTTTAGTCAATGTCATGTAGTTTTTAGGCTCTTCGGATGTTACAACTTTCCAAACCCAGATTTTCCATAAATGATGCAAATATGGCTTTTATTGGGTTATCTTGATTTCTACTATCGTACTGTGTAGACCAAGAAACTGGGTATAGGATTAGGGTTTTCAAATTGCATGTTTCCCAAAAATATCACATTTTGAGTAACTGCCAACTTTTTCCCTGAAAATCCGGGATTCTAAAAAAAAAAATCCACTTTTCCCCTTTAAGTGGAATACACGCTCCGAGCCTGATCTCGCTGTTTTGATCGAGCTCGTTCCATATTCTCGAGCATTAGAGCTCAGACCGTTTTTATTTTCATTCTTAATCTCTTATTCGTCTGGCCCTCACCCTTTTTCTTTCTTACTAGATGTCGCAGAATTTGAAAAAGCGGTGGGGGTCAAAACTCACGATTCATTACTCACCGGCAACTTTGAGCCTGGAGTCACCTTTTACTCGGAATCAGCGCTTGATTCAGGAGCACGAATTAAGGTGTGAGCAAGAGGACACCCGAGCTCACTTTCAACGCCAAATTGACGAGGTTGAAGAGAAAAAGAGGAAAAGACTTAGGGTCGCGATCTATCTAGACTAAGACCCCGAGCCCAAACCAATTCCTCTCGACCCTACTCTTAAAGTGACGGTCGCATTCAAATTGGGCGATCTCAAATTTTCACTGATGGAAGAACCATCAAATCCCTCTTCTACCTCGTAGCCAACCACTATTCACTACAAGAAAAACTGCTTTTAATAACACCGAAAATGTGTTATCAAAACATACGATAACACTTTCTGATGTGTTAAGACTGACTATGTTATCGTAGGTCAGGGTACTTTACATAACACTTTATCAGTGTTATACAGATGTGTTATTGTACTGTCAACGATAACATAATTTCTGTGTTATTTTAATATATAGATAAGTGTTTAATTATGTTATTTATAGTCGATTATATAACACTTTTTTTGTGTTATACTACATTTTAGTATAACACATGTGTTATATTAGGTTAGAGAAACATAATCTTTTTTTACTTACACAAAACTAGGAAAACAAATATGAAAGTTGAAGCCAAATAAGGTAACATAAATAGATTTTTATTAAATACTCAAATGTAATTACAATATTTAGTCTACTAGTCTAGACTTAAGAAATCATATTACAACATAATTTATGTCCAATTCAAATTCCTTTATCACTAAAGACAAAACAAGAAATGTATACAAATATTAGTGAAATACATTCTTCCATTCTAAAGGCCTCAACTACAAATGTTGTCAAAAATTGCTCCAAAGAAAGCATCTCAATATACCTGCACATTGTAAAAAAAATGTCATTTTATTATTAAGAACATAAGTAACCAAAAGGGCATCAAGTATGGCATCCAAATTAACAAGTAGAATGTGAATACGGCCTTTAGAGGTCCTTTATGAAGCTCATGCTATTCCTCTTATTCGAGCAGTTAACAATAAGTTCGAGTGGAATAGACAGATCACCACAAACTGATAAGAACATATACAAACACGATGGCCATAGATAACAGAGATACATACTAGACAACGATGTGTATCTGGGTGATCAGCGTTCAACCTCAGTAGTTGCTTTACAGCCTGCACTCCAAAGACAATTTAGTCATCAGTTGGCCTTATGCAGCTCAAGAAAAAAAGAGGGTCAAAATAAAAGCTTCTCAGCCACACGCTTAAACAAAAGCTTACCTGAAAGGCAAGCAAAACCTTCTGTGGGGAAAACCAAGGGAACCTAAAAAAAAGACCACAAGAATAGGTGGGGAAAAACCTGAAACATAAATAGCCAGTAACAGCTCCAATACACACAAAACTTCTAGACAACTACAAAACCTAACAATAACTAAAACCCATATCAAAAAACAAGCCTAAAAATCAACATAATAGACGACAGCTAGTCACCTATAAGATCTACATTAATATATAACATAAGAAACAATATACAGAAGATACCACTTAGAATACCTTATACAAAAGCATTTCCCCATGTTCACAACATTCATTATCAGGAGGAAAATCATCTTCTAGTGTCCGTTCATATGCTTCCAGAATTTCAACTGCTTTTAAAGCACTAACAAGAAAAATAAAATTTAATAGACCAAAACTTATACTCAAATTTAATAACCCAAACACACAACCAAGAAGAATTTATCCATTGAAAATGTAAAACTATCTTGAGTGGTCTTATGAAGTAATGCATTGACTATGCAGTCAGTAGACACAATTTAACCATGTAAGAGAATTTACTAAAAACTATTAGAAACAACATGAATAAAAGTAGTATAAACTCCAACTAAAAAAATGATTTTTATCGGATTAAATTATGAAAATTCATTAACAAGATATGAATCAAAATGCTGCATTAATAAATGGAAATTCACATAAATATAAGTTCAGAGGCAATAAAATTAACTTCAATTACATAAGGATCAATAACCCAGAAAAAAAAACCATATTAAGAAATTATGGTGACTAAAATCGAAATTATACTGATACCCAGATGAAATGTTTGCATGAAAAATTCAAAATCGAAACTTTGAACCAAAAACTGAGATAAGTCTACAGATCAGTGCTCGAAGATACGACAAATTGTCAACAGAAGCAACTAAATTACTTAAGATGTTCTTAGTCTGTTCAGCGTATCAAATCATCCTTGCAATCATAGCACAATTATAACAAGACAAACTAAAGCAGGATAGTTGAAGGACAACCTTGGAAGTCCATTATCAAACACAAAGACAGGAGGCCTCCTGTTGACTCACTGAAGAAACATTATTACTAGTTTCCTAGCCTGATGACACATTAAGACACGGTCTAAGCTTACCTACTATGTCATCAGAAACATTATATCTCATCTTAAAATTTAACTATCAAAAGGATTACAAGTAGAAAGTAGCTTGGACTACATTACCTAAACTTGGATTTGCCCATCTTCTGCATTTAGAATCTGCAGCAACAGTGTTCCCTGAACATCAAAGTTACTGACACCACCATCTCGTTTCAGTGTTACATTTAGTTTCTCCACAACAGCCAAAGTGACGGGATCAGTTAAAGGTGGGGCAGATGATCTAGATTGGCCTACTTTTGGCTGCACATCTTCAAGGATAACCTCCCCTTCTGCTTTCAAAGACACCAAGAACTGGTTAGTCCTTTGTGATTTCCCTAACTGCATACCAAGACCTTTCGGAGGAGCATTGGCAGCCGAAGGTTGACGACCTAAACCTTGTTAATATATAATATACAATTAAACCAATGGTGTTGGAAGAGATGGAATAAATTTGATATTCGTCACAAGACAACCAAAAAAGAACTTAACGAAGCACGCTCTCAAAATTGAATCTTAAATGAACTGACCAGTTCAAAGAGTATAATTAAGTACTGCTGAATTATTTTGAAAGAACTGAAAGTAAAGTTGAAACAAGTACCAGCATTACACATCAAATTCAATATTAAAGAGCATGAACAAACCCTTAGACTTGATAGAAAATGGATCGATCTCAGTGTTCAATCCAAAACCAGAACCACTCCCAAAACCGCTTCTAGTATTTGAAATGCTCATCTCACTAAAGCTGCTCTCTATTCTTCCTGAGCCCATTGACATAAACCCTCCCTTATCACCCCTATTCTTTTCAATCTGCAAACGATATGATGATGTGCAATGTTGATATAACATACAAATGAAGGAAATTATACAATGAATAAAACTACTGAATTGGCCATTTCAGAAGCCTCGTACAGTACCTTGCTTTTGTCAATCTCACTAGCTTTACGTTTCATGACATCTTTCGTCTCATTAATCTTGCTCTGCATTACAAGTTTGTGCAACTTCTCTTCGTGACTCTCCATTTCACAGTACTGTTTAACCTGAGATACAGTTACATTTTCCTTGTGTCCAAGAGAGATGACCCCGTCAAAAGCAAAAATCAGCTCAAAAGCAGTCCTGCAAACACCCTCTTCATCTAGAGACATAGAATACTCCGGCACCTAAAGCTAGTTAAGGAATAAACTTATGCAGATATTTCAAATTTGATGAGAAATTTGATGGAAATAAAACCCATTCAAATTGTAAAATGGATATACTGTACAAAAGATTGAAAAAAAAAATAGGGGAAAAAATTGAATAATTAAGACCAAAAGAAACACCATAGTGAGGTATACATGGCATAAGGCTCAGCTGGAAATTTTCAGGGTTCACCAAGACCCCAATGTAATACTTTTCCTAACTAAGAGATTTGTGAGGCAAATGAAGTTGTTGACATTTTCGTAAAGGCTTCAACATGCCAATACAGAAAAATGATTTCTTATTTTGCAAAGTGAGCTAATGGTGCACATGAATTTAAGTTCACACTTAACAAAAGTGGAGTAGAGCAAAAGAAGTGGAAACAGTCTTTGTGCTCTTGCCTAATAATACATCTCTCATGCCTTTTTCATAGAAATTAGAACATACATGCTAAGAATAATTGACAAAAGGCAGAACAAAAAATATCTATGGTAAAGGGGGAAAGTTGCCAAGTTAT
The DNA here is from genome assembly GCF_963169125.1 of Humulus lupulus. NCBI lineage: Eukaryota > Viridiplantae > Streptophyta > Magnoliopsida > Rosales > Cannabaceae > Humulus > Humulus lupulus. The sequence goes on along the minus strand of NC_084794.1, from coordinate 278,388,048 downwards.
TCATGTGATATAATATTTTTTTAATAGAGAGAGAAAAAGGGCAGAGAAGAATACACATGCTAAAACATTTCATAATAAACCCAACATAGAAACATGTAAAAAAATGGCTTTTGTGTGGACAATGTGATAAAAATCATTAACCGTTTAAAAAAAAAGATACAAGCTTTGAGAGTAGTCGCAGTGTCTCCAAATCTTCCAGAATATTGCTCTGTTTGTTTGTAACAAGTAGCAAGTACAAAGCTTCAATAGGCTGGTAAACATAGCGAACATTTTCTGTCTCAAAATATGTATGTTGTTTTCCAGTGCCTATCAACTTTTGGAAAGCTGCAAGAAGACCTTCTATTCTTATGCGAGACTTGTCCACAAATTGTCTAGAAACAAGTACTGCCAAAGCAAGAAATAAAACCACCAATTAGAACTCCTAATCACTTGCAGAATGAAACTTAACAACATTTTACTCATGTACAGATGAAAATAAATGACAATGCCAGGTACTCGAGGACAGTGAAAAATTATATGTAAAAATGGTGCTTGCCCTTAAAATCAAAGAAATTACTGCAAGGATTTTATATGCAAGAAAGAAAAGGAGAAGGTGTAGAAAAAAAATAAATAAATAAAGACAAAGGTTTAGACAATGCCAAGAGGTGCACCATTATTCTGAAAGTTTCATTCACATTAACATTCCTATCCCATTTTACCGAAAACAAAAACAAAAAAATCCATTATGAAGTTGTTGCTACAAAATAACTTTACTATGTGAGAAAGCAGAGTTTAAAGACTTATGAGCTACCAGAAACCTCCATGAACAATGTACTTTACCAGTTCCTGTCAATCAATCTTCTGATCTGCCTATAAAATATGGCCTATATCCCACGACAAACTCTTTCCACAGTTGCATTCTTTTAGGTAGCTAACATTAAAATAATAAAAATCTAAACAAAACTTCATTATAAAATCCAGTTTTACATCGAAGTGGTTGTTTCATTACCATCATCTTAACCCATAATATAACATTCCTAGGGTAGTTTAGACATTTAGCAATTGAACTGTACATGAGAAAGCACAGTAGCAACTGAACAAGACATGAGTTCTGCAATTACAATAAAAGTATTCTCTCTTGTCCAGCCCTATGTAATTACATGAAATTTTGAAACTGACAAACACAAAACTCAAATATTACTGATAAATAAATTAAATAAAAAAATGTAAGACAAACAAATACACACCTTTCCCAGACTTGGTTACGATGGAAGCAGCAAGAACAACCTACGTAGAAAGTGAAGATGATTGATAAGTAATAAAACAGATAAATGTAATACATATTTATATATATATATATATTTGCAGCAAGATAAATGTAATTTAAAACCCAACTTTGAACAAAGGAATAATGGGAAGAGAAAACTCTTACCATCTTGTTATGTCGAGATATAAAAACAAACAAGCACGACCAAAATGGAGATTGTATCCAGCACCCAAAATGCAGAAATTTGGTGAACTTAAGACATTAACACAATTGCCAAAATCAACAAAATATGGAGTATCATCATGCAACCCAACGTCGTCATTCGACTGTTGATAATCAAATCACATACTCTTATAGGCACACCAATGCATGCTAAATACACAGTAGTGGAAATATTTCGAATCAGGGAATGAAAAACTTCACATATGTATTAGGATTTAAGTCTACAAAAGTACTAATTTTAATAAACTTGTGATCCCATTTCACTATCGATCTCTAATGTCTCGTAGAAATTCGTATACAATATTATCACCACCCCAGCAAGGTACAACAAAATTCACAAAGAAAAAGTTAGGCCTGACAAGAATGGAGATTTGAATAGAAATTATTTCGAAACTAGATCCAATTCACCCTGAGCATTCAAACACCCAAAACAGTAATTTCGCTAAGATCTAAGACAACATAAGGTGGATCACGTTTGGAAATCCAGAGTAATAAAATAAGATCTCACAAAGTAAAAACCAAAACTTCCTACGGAAGCTCCTAAAGAAAACAAACATTCCCAGCTAAGTATTTCAATCTGCTCCTTGAGTGAAAGCAGAGGCCCATGAACAAACCCTGAAAGTATTACTCACACTTAATCTTGCTAATTTGTAGACGCCAGGTCGGATAATTGATTTGATTTTATAAGGCCCTTCCGAAATAGGCCCGAGCACACCAGCGGCTGGGTCATGCATGGCTAGGAACACACGCCTCAACACCAAGTCTCCTAATCCAAATTTCTTGTCCTGAACCTTTTTATCAAAATTAATATCGAGTAGCTCGCTGCTGATATGCTGCATTTTTTAGTTGAGCCTCGTCCCGTCTTTCTTCAATCATGTCCAGACTTACTTCGAGCTAGGATTGGTTTGAGGCTTGGTCAAAAGCATGGCTATGAATAGTGGGTATTTCGACGTCGATTGGTAGCATAGCCTCGCATCCATATGCCAGAGAAAAAGGGGTATGTCATGTTGAAGTGCGAGTTGTGGTCCAATATGCCCACAAGACTTCTGGTAACTCCTTAGGCCATTTTTCGTTAGCTTCTTCCAATTTCTTCTTCATAGAACTCTTCAGGGTTTTATTCACAACTTCGACTTGGCCATTCGCTTGGGGATGGGCCATAGAGGAGAATCTCTTTATTATCCCATTTTTCTCACAAAAATTGGTAAACATTTCTCTGTCGAACTGAGTATCGTTATCCGATACTATCTTCCTTGGCATTCCATATTGGCAGATTATATTTTTTACCACAAAGTCAAAGAATTTCTTTGAGGTAATTTTTTCCAGAGGTCCGGCCTCGGTCCACTTCGTAAAATAATCTACTGCAACTACTGCGCACTTAACTCCTCCTTTTCCAGTTGGCAATGAGCCTATGAGGCCAATTCCCCAGACCGCAAATGGCCATGGGGAGGTCATCATAGTTAGCTCGGAAGGTGGAGCTCGTGGGATTGTAGCGACCCTTTGACACTTATCGCATCTCTTGACGTAATCAAATGAGTCTGCTTTGATAGTGGGCCAGAAGTATCCTTGCCATATAATTTTCTTTGATAAGTTGTGCCCCCAGTGTGGTCCCCACAAAATCCTTCATGTATCTCTTCTAGGATTTTCTTGGCCTCGGATGGAGTCACACATCAGAGTAGTGGCATAGAGTATCCTCTTCGATATAGCCTTCCTTCCACAATACTGTATCTGGGGATCTGATACATCAGTTTTCGAGCCTAGTTCCGTTTTGCTGGGAGAATGCTAGTTTCAAGGTACTCAACTATTGGGGTCATCCAAGTTGGCTCGAAGTTGATCATGCTGACATCTTCCTGTTCCGGCTTGCTTATACTGGGTGTCCACAGATACTCGATTGGCACAACATTCAGCTCGTCGACCTCGGTGGATGTGGTGAGCCTGGCTAGGGCGTCTGCATTCGAATTTTGTTCTCGGGGAACCTGCTTTATTGTGTAGAACTCGAAATGTTCGAGTGCTGTTTTTGCTTTTTCTAAATATGCAGTCATTTTTGTTCCGCGAGCCTGGTATTCCCCTAAAATCTGGTTGACCACTAGCTGCGAGTCGCTGTAGCAATGTATGTCCTTAGCCTTGAGTTCCTTGGCTATTCGAAGTCCTGCTAGTAAAGCTTCGTATTCAGCCTCGTTGTTAGATGCTTCGAAATCAAATCTCAAGGTGGAGTGAGATCGGCTTCTAGTTGGAGTGATCAATATGATTCCTACGCTCGATCCATTTTCGTTGGAAGACCCATCGACATAAAGTTTCCACAGCTCGCGGGCTGGGGTTATAACTTCATCGTCAGTCATTCCTGTACATTCCACTATGAAGTCTACCAAGGCCTATCTTCTTATGGCTGTCCTTGGATGATAAGTGATCTCAAATTATCCAAGCTCAATAACTCATTTTAATAATCAGCCCGAGGCTTCTGCCTTTGATAATACTTGTCGTAGTGGTTGGCCAATCAGCACATGGATGGGGTGTGCTTGAAAGTAAGGTCGGAGCTTTCGAGATGAGTGAATTAGGCTGAGAGCCAATTTCTCCATTAAGGGGTATCTCGATTCTACGCCCAGTAACCTTTTGCTGACATAGTATACTGGCTTTTGTACCTTTTGGTCTTCTCGGACGAGCACGGCTCTAATGGCGTGCTCGGTTGTAGCGAGATATAGGTGCAAAATTTCTCTTGTGATAGGTTTCGACAAGATATGAGGCTCTGCGAGGTGCTTCTTGAGCTCCTGAAATGCTAGCTCGCATTCCTCTGTCCACTCAAATTTTTTGTCCCCTCTCAAAAGGTTGAAAAATGGAAGACAACGGTCTGTAGATTTCGAGATAAACCTACTTCATGTGCCATCGTCCAATCAAGCTCTGGACATATTTATGCTTTCGAGGTGAGGGCATGTCAATCAATGCCTGGATCTTGTTAGGATTAACCTCTATTCCTCGTGCGTTCAAAATGAAACCCAGAAACTTCCTTAATGATACTCCAAAAGAGCATTTCAAGGGGTTGAGTTTCATGTTGTACTTTAGTAGCACGACGAAGCATTCTTCAAGGTCGTCCACATGGTTGTTGTTATGTTTAGATTTGACGAACATATCATCAACATACACTTTCATGTTATTACCTATCTGTTCGTAGAACATTATGTTTACAAGCCGCTGGTACGTGGCTCCAGCATTCTTAAGCCCAAATGGCATGACATTGTAGCAGTACAGTCCTTTATCTGTCACAGATTTTGTATGTTCTTGGTTCAGGGCATGCATGGCAATCTAGTTATATCCAGAATAAGCGTCCATGAATGACATAAGTCCATGCTTGGCTGTGGCATCTACGACTTGGTCGATTCGAGGTAGGGGAAAGCAGTCCTTAGGACATGCTTTATTGAGGTCGAAGTAATAGATACAGGTCCGCCATGTTCCATTGGGTTTTGGAACTAGCACTGGGTTAGCGACCCAATCAGGGTAGAAGGCATCTCGTATGAATCGATTCGCCTTCAACATGTCGACCTCTTGCTTCAGGGCTATCTTTCTGTCATCATCCAGGAGTCTTCATTTTTGTTGCTTTGGTGGGAAGCTCTTATCAATGTTAAGGGTATGGCTCATCACATTTGGATTTATCCCTACCATGTCCGAATGTGACCATGCGTAAACATCCTGGTTCTTCTTCATGGAGCAAATTAATTGCTACTTTGATTCTTCTTGAAGGTTTTTCCCTACCTTCACAGTTTTTGGGGGATCAACCTCTTCGAGCTCTTCTAGGGGCTCAAGGTCAGCCCTTTCTTATATTCTTGGATTGATCTCTTTGTCTATCTCGAAGACTGTCCCATCCTTACTCTGAATTACTACAAGCGTTTGTGTGCTTGTCTGCTTCTTCCCTCTCATGGAAATGTTGTAACATTCCCTACCTGCGAGCTGGTCTCCTTTTAGCATCCCGATGCCGCTAGAAGTCAAGAACTTGATGGCCAGGTGCCTAACGGACGAAACTGCCCCAGCCTTACGAGGTCGAGTCTTCCGAGCAAAACGTTGTAGGCCGATGGAAGATCCACCACTATGAACTCCATCATCTTGGTTGTTGAAACTGGGAAGTCTCCCAAGGTTACGGGGAGTTCAATGGATCCCACATAAGCAATTCCTTCTCCTGAAAATCCGTACAACCCCGTTACATGAGACGCATCGTCCTTAGTAAAAGTTATGGGTTGAGATTCAACCCTTTGTTATTTTGAGCTCTGGGTTCGGGTTCGTAAGGAGACCTATCACTAGTTTTCAGCTCATTAACATATCGTTTATGGGCATTCCTGCCCGATACTGCAATATGTGGTCCCCCTGAAATGGTTATGACATCTTCTCCATCAATCGAAGAGGGACGTTCGTCTTCCCTTACTCGGGAGTTGCTGTTCTGCGCAGGTGGTACTGATGTTGCCCTCTGGCTGGTGGAAGCCTGATTGGGGTTTTGACTCCTAACATATTGCCTAAAATACCCTCTCGAGATCAAGCCTTCAATCTCATCTTTTAATTGCCTGCATTCATCGGTCGTATGTCTGATATCTCTATGGAATCTGCAGTACTTGCTGGAGTCGCTTTTCTCCTTTTGGTTTCTCATGGGGTCAGGCCGTCTGAAAGGCACCTGGTTCTCATTAGCCGGGTAGATATTCTCCTGAGACTCATTGAGCTCGGTATACACCTTGTATACGAAGAAATATCTTTCCCCTTTCTTCTTCTTTCCCCCTTCTGTCTCGGGATTATTCCATTCATTCTTCTTCCTCTTAGAAGGGCTGTCCCTAGGGGTTTTGAGGTCGTAGGATTCGCCAAGGTTGAGGCAGAGATTGCGTTTTTTGTTGTAGTTATGGTCTGAGAGGTCATACTCAATGCTGACTTCGCCTCTTCTACATTAACAAACCTCTAAGCTTGTCGATTGAACTCGGTTAGGAACCTTACGGCCCTCCTCTCCATATCCTCCCAGAGAGGACTTCCAAGCATTACTCTGGCTTTGACAACCATTAAATGGCAACTGTCTTCGACGTCACGAGCTCGGGCAACTTCCAAATTAAACCTCGTGAGGTAACTTTTCAGTGTTTCATTTGGTTGTTGTCGGACATTGATCAAGGCAGAAGCAATCAAATGTCTCTTATACTTTTCAAACCAGTTCTTCGCTTGTCCCGTGAGCGAGGCTAGGAACAGCATGCATCTGATCTCGTAGCCCACATTACTGGCTCGCATGATAGTGTTGAACGTGCTTAAATGACTGTACGGATCCGAATTCCCATCAAATGGTGGGACATGAGGAATTCTGAATCCCTAAGGAAACGGGGTGCTAGAAATATGCGGGGCAAAGGGCTCGAGTTCTTCATCGAACTCTTCATCCCGTTCCCTACCTCATTCATTTTGTAAGAGTTGAATGCTATTTCCAATTTTTCAATCCTTTCTTGGACTGGATCTATGGGGGGTCTGACTTGAAGTATCGAGAACTGCTTATCATTGATTACAACTCCAGTTTAGCGCCTCGATGTAGGGTTCTTAAGCCCATTGAGATGATCCCTCAGATCTGGGTTCGATGGATTATCATTCAACCGATTATGGTTAAGTTGTTCTCGTCAATCTGGGTGATTTCTTTGATTCCCAGTGTTTCTACGTTCCTGGTCATATATACTAATAGATCTAGTGTCTCCCGAGCCTTCACTGACATGGCTCGTTGCATGGTTGTTTCAAGATGAGTTTCTTGCCGGTTGCCTCGTCTCAATAGTGTGAGACCGAGACATTTGGCTTCTCGTGGGTTAGGGACCCCTATGCTCCCTAGCAGTCTCCCCATTTCCATGTCTTCTCCCAGCTCGCCTTTCCTTATCACCATGAGTCGGTTGTGTGTTCCTCTGAGTTGGTGAGGGATACCTTATTGGCGATGATAGGTGCCTTATTGGTGATGGTGGCTTCCATCCATTACAGGGCCTAAAAGGCCCTGAGTTTGCTAGATGAGGCTCTCCAACGTTCTGCTTGTTACCAGGATTTTAGGTCTGAGCCTCCGAGGGGGCTCGGTTATTCCCTACGCTAACTGGTGCCTCCGCAGTTGGGTTGGTAAGACCTCCAGCCTGATTACTTCTCTGGGGCCTCGGCGGAGCAGGCTGTTCTGCTGGAAAATTGTTTAAAAGCAAAATTACTATACCGTTGTCATCTGATGAGTCGTCAGAGAGGTCAACAGGCTCGGTGGCCTTCTTCTTTCCTTTTCCTAAGGGGGTCGAGGGCCTCTCTACTCGAGGAGTGCTAGCAGGTTCCTTGATCGTGACACCAGTCGATCTTCTCCGTGGAAGAGACACTTGAGGTTGTTGCTCGGGTTCCTCTTCAGCGCAAGCACTCCTTGCCGAAGGCCCCCTCATATCCGATTGAGGGGCCCAGAGGCCAGCCAACCTAAGGTTAGCCTCTGTAACTAGATTCTTGACACTCTTCTCAGCATCTGGCATGCTGGCTAAGAGTGTCGATCTTGACTCCATTCTCAGAGTTGGGTTTGGTCGCAGCCACGGGCCTGGAAGACATCAAAAGTTTAAGACATTGTGGAGAAAAACACTAAGTGAAGAAGTCAGCCAAGGATATGAAAGTTTTACCTCTTCGTGCAAAAGCCAAGTTGTCCGCGACCAGGTCTGCCATAAGGAAGTATTCTTGATAGTGCCTCCCCACATTTGAGATGTGGGTCGTGTCAGTCAGGAACGTGCGTCCGTTTTCCTGATGACAAAGGTGGAAGAACCCCGTGCCTTCATGGTTGGGGTTAGATTTGAGGTGGAATGGATAGTTGACCTTATGAGGCGATGGCACGGGCCATTTTTTCTGGCTGTACATGATATAGAGTGCAGCAAGCATCCTATATCCATTTGGGGTAATTTGAAAGGGGGCAACTCCAAAATAGTTGGCCACCCCCTGAAAGAATGGGTGAAGAGACAAGGTGGCCCCTGCCTCAATATGAAACTGCGACCAGGCGCTATAGGCGCCTCCAAGCAGATTAGCCCTTTGGTCTGGGTTGGGCTTTACTAGGGTCACCCCTGGCAGACTGTATTTCCTTAAGTAGTTGGCGATCATTCTGACCGTCACCCTACTTTCAGAGACTACATGCCACTCGACATCCGGCTGAATAACGTGTCGAGGGCGGGTATGTCTTTGGATGTTTGGATCGGAGGCATTTTCATCTCGAGCACTGGTCGAGGGAGCATTAGCCGTAACAACAAGCTGATGAGAAGTTTCGAAGGTTTTTCTTTTCTGGGCCTTGGTTTTGGTGCGAGCCATGTTTCGGGTCAAGACTGGGGAAGTGTTTGGATTAATACGAGAAAAGGGAATATCGGGTATCAATGTCGAGGGTTGTTCTTCGTTCTTGAGTAGTTGAGCTAGCAGATCATCGTCGATGGATCTTTCTCCTCCCCACGGGTCTTGCATATAAACTGTAAACAAACAAAGGAGGAGATAAGACGCACAGCCTGGGAGCTTATGTTGAAAGTTGGAATAACGTTGCTCGCGTCTATCGACTAGCAGTATTCTAACCGAAACACTAAGTTTTATGCGAGCAGTTTTAAAAACGGATCAAAAAGTGAAAGTAAAAAGTTTTTTCTGAAAAAAAAATTTTCAACTCCAAAGGGGCGGGAAAAATCCAGTTTTTCAGCTAGCCTAAAAATCTAATTTTTACTTCGATTTTACGCCCTAAACCCATGATCCTGACTATCAAACTGATTCCTAACTTATATAGAGCAAAAGTGCACTACCCTATCAAGCATCAAACGGTATATGAAAAATCTTCACAAATTTGTACCCAAGAACACAAAACGTTTCAGAGCACAGAAGCAGCATGCATGGCATCTCAAAGGGTTAAATGTCGAAGAAAGTTTATCTGAATGAAGATTGCAGATCCTGAAAAGGAGAAGCTTTGGGTTTGCAGGCGAGAGATCCTCGGCAAAGCATCTGAACTTTTAAATCCTGGGCTCTGGAATATAGTTCTTGAGAGTTCTTGGCAAAAAGATGGCGTGTAAAGAGTTAATAGAAGAATGTGGGGATTATTTATAGAGTTGAGGTGTGCCGAAAATGGGTAATCATGAGTTACCTTTTTCAAGGCATGGGGGAGTGTAACAGTCATCGGAATGGTTTCTTGAAAACTGAAAAGGCATGATTGGACGTGATTAGGTCACTGTTTTCAAGAACACATGAGAGCTCTGACAGATTTCGTGGGGCATACGAAAAGTTATTTTCCTAAGTTTACTTATTGCTGGTCGCGATAAATAAACTTGGGGGGTAAATATTTATCCATAAATTAGTTGCTGGTGATGTGGCAAGGATTTTCGACACATGGCGGACACGTAGCAGAGATACGGCTCACCTATCGACCAGCATTATTTCTACACGAAGAGATCAAGTTCCATATGCGACCAGTTTGGTTGCATACTCCGTTTATTTATGTAAAGATCTGTACAGTTGTGATGATATCTGAGAATATCTCTTCATTATGACTTGCAGATCCGATCATTAAGGATAGATATTATTTCCTAATTCATGTAACTCTTCCTGAGCCTATAAATACACAAGAGATAGCTCAAGGAAGGGGATTGATCTTTTTTCTTTGAGAATTATATTACTATTATCCCTCGTTGTATTGTTTCTTCTTCGAAGGTCCGTGAAACTCAGGAACCCTAGTTCTTTGATCACATCTTGGGAGCTCAATATTAATAATAGTATCAAGTGGACGTAGGTCATTACCAATCACTAGGGTCGAACCACTATAAATCCTTGTGTTCTTTATCTTTCCATTAGATTACTTTCAAGCTCTATATCATTTTCCTATCGTTTCCTAGACTCCGTGTCGTTGACCAAAATTAGGGTCAACAGAATTTGATAGTGACAACAAGAAATTATATATTATATGTTTAATATAATATTAATATTATATGCGGATTTTAAATTTAAGTTTATTGCTAGTTTTTTTTAAAGAAGTGTGTGACTAGTTGATAGTAGATTATATTCTAATATGTGAAGTTTAATTTTAATTAAATTTTATTTAAGTTATAAAACGTATGGTTTTACACTACAAAAAATCTAGCATATACTGAGAACACTCTACCGAGAACACGTTCTCAGTATAGACAATTCAGAACCGCGCCATATCTACGCGGTTTTTTTTTTCATTTTAGTTGATGTACCGAGGACTCTATACCGAGAACATGTTCACGGTATAGGGTCTTTATAAACTTCATCTTCCCCAAACAGAGAGCTCATTTCTCTCTGAAACGAAAAAAAAAACCCTCCGTTTTTCTCTGCCACTTTTTTCCCTTTTTCTGGATTTCGGCCCCCAAAAGCTTGGTTTTTGTTAAATCTTCCCTCCCAAAGAAGATTTAGTTAGCAATAAGGTCTATTAAGGTATGCATTTATATATATTTCATTTTTATTTGTGTATAAATTTATCAATTTTTTTTTTCTTTCTGTTTTGGTCTTCTCTAATGGGCTTTTTGTTTGTTTATTTTCAGGTGTTGCATTATTCACAAGTGGTTTTACAGGTATCAAGAATTTTCTTTATAATTTTTTGGTTTTTTTTTTATATTTTTTGCATAAATATATTTGGGGTTTTATGTATAATTTGTTTAATATTGTTAATATATAGTTATTTGTCATATTATATATATAATTTTTAATTATGTATTTAAAATAGGTAAGAATAATAATTAGTAATGAAAATTAGTTAAAAGTTTAGTGATATCCAATTTAGAGGAAATAATGTTGTGTAGTATTTTAGTAAAATACATATATAGCTTCAGGATTTAGTTAGTGTAATCATATGGATAAATAAGTAATTTATTAGTATGAAACTTTATTAATTTAATAGTTTATTTTTTAGGTATATAATTTGACTTTTAGTTATAAAAATATGTTTGTATGAAAATATAATATTTGAGTGTTTGTTTTTTAGATTGGGTTAAATAATTTTAGTGTTAGATTATTAGATTTGGTTAATAAAGTTTGATTATTAGAGTGAGTTTTGTTTATTTAATTTGAATTTTGTTGTTGTTGTTAATTTTTTTATTCTTAGTGTTGATGAATATTGATGCTTTGTTTTTGTTGTTAATTTTTAGTAGAATTATGATATTTTAAATAGAAAATTGAATAATTAATAAAATTTAGAGTAATATATAATTATAAATTATATAGTCATTTACAATGTATTTGTATTGCTTTGTGTATGTTCTGGGACTGGATATTTTTTATGTGTTATTTGCAGGTTTTTAAATTTTGGGATATATGAAAATACAGTCGTTATGCTGCCCAATTTTTTATAAAATTAAAAGTACTCAATAAAATTTCTAATTTAAGAAATAGTGAATGGATAAGTAGTATAATATATTTTTAATTATGATTAAATAAAATTAACAATAACATTATGCAACCAAATTTTAATAAAAATAAACATTAATCTTGAAATTTTATTTAAATAAGTAATAAATCTTAAAGTAATTATAACGATTTAAACAAATCTTAAAAAATTTGTGTAAATTTATAAAACTATTCAATAAAGCATAAGTAAAATATGTTATTTAATAAATACTGAATTAATATGTAAAATTAAAATTAACAATTATATTATTAGAAAACCAATTTTAAACACAATGTTAATCATTATTAAAATTAAAATTAATATTTGAAGTTAGAAAAAAATATGTCAAATTTAAATAATTTTAATAATATTTACACTGAAATATATTATAGTTAGATATTAGAAAACAACATAATTAACTTCAAAGAGCATAAGACATTAAAAAAACATATTTAATTTTATTTGTTTTTTTCTTTGGTAATAAGAAATTATTACCAAATATATGATAGTGTTATTATCACCTAGTGATAATATTTTATTTTTTTAGTGTTCATCACAAGAAGCCTTAGACCCGTTCAGAGAGGGTGAGTCATTGAAGACTCTTATATTTGCCTCTCTCTGAATTAGGACACACACACAAATTGATTGTAAGTTTGATGATTAGTGTTCCGTGCAGTGCTACATTCATACAATGTCGATCGACAAGAGCTGGATTAATTTGACAGATCGATTATCCGATGAGTATGAGGCTGGTGTGATGGAATTTCTCCAGAGAGCTCGGTAGTGCGTTGACTCAAGGGGATTGGTGAAATGTCTGTGTAGGAGGTGTGTCAACGTTGAATTTCAGACGATTGATGTATTAGAAAATCATCTCTTTGTAAATGGTTTTCTTTGGAAATATACCAATTGGCATTGGCATGGAGAGGATGAAATAATACCAATGAGGAAAGTGATAGATCAAAATGATGAAGATGAAATGATGGATATTCTCAATGATGTTATGCAAAATGACAATGACGAATATGAAGAGAATGAGCGCAATCAAGAGATACCTACAACAGACTACAGGGGTGGGCAACATTATAACGATTTGTTTGCTGAGATCGAGGCTCCATTATTCCCCGGGTGTCAAAATTACACATCATTGAATTTCCTAGTGAAGTTAATGCATTTCAAAGTGTTGGGCAAAATTCCCAACAAAATATTTGATGGAATGCTGGAGTTGTTACATGATCCATTTCTAGCCCCAAATAAGCTTCCAAAATCGCATTATGCAGCGAAAAGGTTGTTGTAGAAACTTGGATTGGGCTACGAGTCAAGCATGATTGCGCACTGTTTTGGAAAGAACATGCTGGAAAAAGAAAATGTCCTGTTTGGATTGGCTGCAGATCGATTCAATCCCTTTGGTAATATGAGTCTTTCTTATAGTATGTGGCCAGTTGTGTTGACGACTTATAACTTGCCACCATGGTTGTGGATGAGAGAAACTAATTTCATGTTGAGCTCATTAATTCCGGGACCTCATTCGCCAAGAAAAGGTTTTGATGTTTTCTTAAGACCATTGATTGATGAGTTAAAAGAATTATGGGTGACCGGTGTACAGACTCGAGATGCAGTCGATGGTAGTTTCTTCATTCTTCGGGAAGCTTTAATGTGGACTATAAACGATTACCCAGCAAGGAGTAGCCTTTCTGGATGGACTGGCCAAGATTATCATGCTTGCTCTACTTGCAATGTGGCAACACCATCTATTCATTTACAAAATAAGGTTGCTTTTTATGGTCATAGACATTTTTTACCAATCAAACATGCCATTAGAAGGGACAAGAAGACATATGGTGTCGTTGAAAAAAGATTACCACCAAAGCCATTAACCATGCAAGAAATGTTCACACAAATGAGCTTTATACCCGATTCTCTTCCTGGTAAGCATGTCAGTTATGGCGGCCAAAAAAGAAAGCGTACAAAAGAGCAAGTAGGTTGGCAGAAAAAAAGTATATTTTTTGACCTCCCATATTGGGCCAACATAATGTTGCGACACAATCTAGATGTTATGCATGTTGAGAAAAATGTGTGCTACAGTTTAGTAGGCACAATAGTTGGGCTGGAGAATAAGACCAAAGACACAGTTAGTGCTAGAGTAGACTTGGAGAAGATGAATATGGGACCAGAGTTACAGCTGAGGAAGTTGAATGGTCGGATACAAAAGTCTGCAGTCAAATTCACTTTCACTGTTGAAGATCGCCAAAAGTTTGGTCGATTTCTTAAATCAGTGAAGTTTCCAGATGGTTTCGGATCTAACCTAAGGAAAAATGTGATTGATAATGACAATAAGATCACTGGTTTGAAATCGCATAATTGTCACATCATTATGCAACGCCTTTTGCCAGTTGGTGTGCATGCATTCCTAGAGAAATCGATGAGTACAACTATTATTGAGTTATGCACTTTCTTCAAGCTCATTTGTGCGAGAATTTTAAAAGTCTCAGATTTAGAAAAAGTCAAAACTTCAATTGTTGAGATTGTTTGCAAGTTAGAAATATATTTTCCCACCTGCTTTTTTCGATATCATGGTCCATCTACTAATACATTTACCGGAAGAAGCAATACTTGGAGGACCGATTCACATGAGGTGGATGTATCCTTTTGAAAGGTATATGAAAAAATTGAAGAATTATGTCCGTAATAAAGCACGCCCAGAGGGGTCAATAGCAGAAGGATATGTGGTTGATGAGGCATTAACATTTTGCTCCATGTACTTGAAAGGTGTTGAGACAAAGTTCAATCGTCCAGATCGAAATGTAGATGTTGGTCCATCACTTAAAAATATGTCGGTCTTTCGATCTTAGGGTCTTCCAATTGGTAAGAAATCCTTGACAATTTTGGAAGATGAAGTGAAGAAAATAGCGGATTGGTATATTCTAAACAACTGCAATGAGATCTTGCCATATCTTCAGTAAGTAATTAAATTAGTTCATCATTTCATTGCATGTTTATTATAACACTTATTAGTAGCTCTTAAATTGGTTGTTTTTGTTTGTTGCAGAGAGCATAGGGAAATTCTACAGACTAGAGGTGTTGAAAACCTAGACCATACATAGAGTGGAATTTCCTAATTGGTTTTATAATAAGATTTATCATCTTCGACAAACAGGTTCCTTGGAAATACATGAAGAATTAATCTCTTTAGCAAACGGTTCTTCAACTCGCGTTGCATCGTACCCTGGGTGTGTTGTAAATGGAGTAAGATTTTTGTGTTATGACATCGACAAGAATCGCAAAACTCAAAATAGTGGAGTCTCTGTAGCTGGAGTCGAAAATAATACTTATTACGACCAGTTGGAAGAAGTTTTAGTGATGTCATATCTTTCTGGTTGTTCTGTTGTATTATTTAAGTGCAAATGGTTTGACACTAATCGGTCTTCAGGATTAAAGTTTGAGCGAAACATAACGAGTATCAAAACCAGTTCGGAGGCCTTCAAAGATGATAAATTTATCTTAGCAACTCAGGCTAACCAAGTTTTCTACATTGAAGACCTTAAAAATAAATCTCATTGGAAAGTCGTCCAAGAAGTGCATCACAGAAATGTGTGGGACATCCCACTAGTTGAAGAACAAGCAGAGGATGTAGAAGTAGATGTTATCCATGACACTAGTTCCTCTAATTTCCAATTATTCGTTGATCTTGGACCATTGCCACAAATCAGCTTTGAACGTACGGGGGCTCCATTACAATTTGTTGAGATAGATAATGTTGCAATTGAGGAGGAGAGGGAGGAGGAAATGGAAGAGGAAGAGGAGGAGGAGGAAGAGGAAGTGGAGGAGGAGGAGGAAGTTGAATATGAAGATGATGAAGAGGAAGATGAACACATAGAAACCGATGATGATAGTGAAGATTAATATAGTGATTATTAAGTGGTAATTTTATAATATGTTGAAGTAATTATTTTTAACAATAATTAATTTTATATAGTTATTTTTAATGTTGCAAAGGTAATTTTAATATCGATTAATTTGACAGATATGGCTGATGTTATTGCTCGATCTCACGGGAGTGATGGTGGAGGATGCGATCCTCCACGTGGACCGTCAAATATCCCAGCTGATTGTGAACGTTGTAATACCTTACACATTGATATACTCCTTAAATTTTAACAATACTTTACACATTGATATACTCCTTAAATTTTAACAATTAATCCATATTAATTTTAAAATATTGAATTTGCATATAATAGCGCCTCCAAACAAACATGGATGCCATAAATGATTGAACACACGGGAAAAAAGGGAACAGTTGGGGCGTCCTCTCCCTCTCGAGTGGGATGTGCGGGGGAGAACATATAAAGAGATCGGAGATTACAGCTCAAATTTCTCAAGAGAGCTCGGATTACTTGTTCGACAGTACACAGATCCGGACTGTCCTCAATGGTCAAAAGTACCAAATGCCTCGAAATAAAGAATACTTGCACATTTGGAAGTAAGTAGTTTATGTATTTTTATGTTAATTCTCATTTTATATTATATATCATATTTACTAATAAATGTTTGTAAATTAGGATGATTTGTTTGATATTGGGCGTACTAGATATGGACAAGGGCATATGTCTGTGATCTTGAGAAGCATTGATACTTCGTGTGCTAAAAAGTATTCTGACTGGAAGTACGATATTAAAAAGCATTTCACGATTAATGGGCCACAAAATCGTTATGGTGGTTGCACGGATACACAGTGGCAAAAAGCCATTGAATTTTTTCGACGCCCAGAAATTATGGTATTAATTTCTTGCTAAACTTAACTGTCTTAATTAAATATATTACTAACGATAACTTTTTGCAGAAACGTTCTGTGGTCAACAAGGAAAATAGGAAGAAACTGAAAGAGCTTAGCTATGGAGGTTCTCAGTCAATCCCAGCATTGCGCTATAAAAAAGTTAGTTAATTAATTATTTTTTAGTTTGTTTTTCTTATTTACGTTTAATTATTAATTTTATAAAAATATATGTACGTGACAGCGCAATTTAGAGACTGGGCCACTTGAGCCCATCCCGAATAGCTGGATGGATACTCACCATAAATCAGGCACAGGGTGGGTGACAGAGACAGCCAAAACTACTTGGGTACGTTAAGTTTTTTTAAACATTTTTCAAAATTTTCATTGTTTGTTTACAAAACATAATTACATTATACATTGTATCATAGGAGGAATTGTGTGCATATCGCGACACACAGCAGACACAGACAACTGATACTGAAAGTTCCACACCAGTTTCGAGTGCACCTGAAGATGAAGACATATCTTTGGTACAAACTGTCTTCGGAAAACGACGGGGCCACCAGAAAGGATATGGACATATCCTTAACATAAGGGATTGAACTCCATTTGATTTTCATCCTTCACAAACTAGAGATGAAGAGATGTTTTAGATGAGAGAGCGTCTTCGACAGTTAGAGGAGCATGTCCGAACACATTGTATCACCCCGGGATCTCAATGTGCCCCACCACCACCCGATGATCCCGATGTTGGAGCAGCGACTCAGTAGGACTTATGTATGAATTTTATTACAATGGACTATTTCATTATCATGTTTAAGACAACTCTTTATTTTGATTCAACAAACATACTCTTATGTTTTTATTTATATGTTTAATATAAGTGTTTTAATTTTATTCTATTGTTTTATATTAAATTAAAATTAAATAAATAAATAAGTGAATAAACATTACAAATATAAAAAAAAATTCTGGTTTAGTCTATACCGAGGACATTGTCCTCGGTATATCCCATTAAGATGACAAATTTGGGTTGGTTGTGCCGAGGACATTTTTCACTCTATACCGATGACATTGTCCTCGGTAAAACCTATACCGAGAACATGTTGATTGTCATCGGTAGAAGTTTACCTCTACCGACGCGGATGTACCGAGAATTTACTGCCGACTACACGTTCTTGGTATAAGCTCTGCCGAGAACATTTAGGCTTATACCGACGACATTTGTTCTCGGTATAGACCTTGTTTTTTGTAGTGTTATTATTTTTAAATACTTATTATTGTAAATTATCTAAAAAATATCTTATTTTAATTTGTTTAATTATTTATTTAATTTTATTTAAGTTTAAATGATGTTTACAATCTATCGTTCAATAAGAATATTTTGTTAAATATAAAAAGATTATGTTAAAGTTGAATGGAAAAAAATAAAAAACTTTTAAAAATAAGAATTTTTTTTATCTAAACAATTTTTATATAGAAAAGATTTATACAAAGAATATGTATTTATATAAATGGAAAAGTGATCGAAAAATTTTATTGTGAATTTTTAGATCTTTTAGTCGTTCACCATAATTTTATTATCCTCATTTTATGATGTGTGTTTTCTATTGGACAATTAATCATGGCAACAAATTTTAGTGTGAATCGAATATTGTTCACCACGTCAAAGTTTACAGTTAAGGTCGCACACATACGTTTTTATATTGTTTTTTTCCGATCTCTAACCCTATCCCACTATTTTTCCATGGTATTCAGATTTAGAATATTCAAGTTTAGTCAAACTGATATACTATAAAATTAGTTATGAACGACAATTATAACACGTTTTTTTAAAGAAAATATATATTACTTTTATTCACAACTAAAATAATTTTTTTTAGAAAATTCAATGATTAATTAATTATATAAAGTTTCACTAATGTAGTAGTAACCGCAACTTTATATAAATATATACTATAAAAGTTATTAGTGTTAAAATGTTTTTAATCATATCAAATTTTACTTTTGTGGCTAAAAGTTTTAGCCTTCATTCTTCTTTTCAGTCATTTTAATCACAAAATCTCCCTTATTTTAGTCAATATTACTAAAATCGTTTGTAGCGACAATATTAGTATAGTGAGTTATCTGAACAAATTGTATTTCTGATTATTATATATGAGGAAATTGTCAATATAGATTAAAGCATCAGCAATTGTTAAAATAATAGAAATTATTTAAGGGATTGAAATCATATAGTTATAGAGTTAATCACTGTTTAACTATTATAAGATTCCTTATTTCTTATCAAAAGATCGTACGCAGATTATAATTTAACTGAAAATAGTCTAGAACAACAAAAATCTTTGAAGTATACCAAGTTGTTATACTTATTATGAAAGAAAACTCCATTTAATTATTTTGAGAATTAAGAACTGTTTGGTCAAATAGAGTTTCTTAATTAAATTGGTCCAATAGAGTTTCTTAATTAAATTTTCTACGTATCAAGGACATGCATGCACATGATTTGTCAAAAAAAAAAAAAAAGGACATGCGTGCATGCACACCTTAATTTCTTGTTTAGTTATTAAATTCTTAGAAAAGAACAAAAGCTAGTATATTCAATTTCTGTAAAACTAACAAACATGCAATCTAGAACAGTCAAAATGAATGAGACATATAAAATTGGTTTGAACATGATATATTCATACATTTAGAACTGTCAAATAACAACTGGTAAGTTTGTAAGGCATAGCTTGAAAAACAAATTATTTTTCACTTGTTTTAGTAATATATTATGAGCATCTTCTACCAACAGAAAGGTCGTTTATCTATTTTTAATAAAATTACTGAATGAGTTCAAATTTGCTAGGCATCAAATAAAGTACTTAGGAGAAAGAGAGAGAGAGAATATTAAAAGTACTTAATTTTAGAACTTGTAATTATCACAAAAAATAAATCAATAAAATTAATAAAACATAAAAAAAAAGTTAAAAATGAAATTTTATGAAAATTTGGGAATTTTTTTTTTTGGAATTCTTTCACATGTTTTTGCATTCTACGAAATCCACAATCCAAATATAGCTAAGCAGGCCCCGGCCCAAATGCAATGAAGTCCAGATCAAGATTATTCTTATAACCAATGAAGATAAAGGATATTTATGCATATATATCCACAAACAGTTCCAGTACGAATAATTTAGACCGAATCACTTCAGTGTATTATTTATGCATATATTCCTTTCAATCTTTTAGAACGACTAATGTCTTTATCTTCCCTTTATTCCTTTTAGATGTTTAGCTAGTGATTAACGTACTATATATTTTGATTATGATTAATGTACTCTAATTAATTAGACTCTAATCTATATGAATGTGTGTGTGTTCAAAAAAATTATTAAGAAACAATTATATGGAAATTTGTCCTCTTTAGAATCCGTGTTAAAGAAGCTAATTTTTATTTATTTTTTTCTCTCTGCTACCCTATATATAAGGGTGACCAGCCCTTTAGTCTTTGTATCACTAAACAAATAGTTTCTTGCAATTACTATAGCTAGCTCTTTGCTTATATTACTTACATCTTTATTTAGTATTATTAGTTTTCATGGAAAAGATTGTCAATATTAGGCGTACGACTCGTGTAGTCCAAAAGGTGCACACCGAGTGTTATAGGGCGCCAAGAGAAGAGTACCCGTTGGAGACGACCATGTTGAAAAAATTTAATGATCACCAAGAAATTTATGCTGATGATGATGATCAATATCACCATGATCAGTTTCAGTTTCATGAGAAGCCAGCTGCATATACTACTACTCGCTATCATCAAAGTCCTTGTGTTGGTTACACAGGGCCTTATGTGGAGACTAGACAAGTAGTTGCTCCCAATAACGTGCCTCATCACTACAACCTCCAAGGGACTGTCGTTCATCATCACGGTGGAGATCAAAACTATCATCAACAAAAAGTGGTGAAAAATCCAAGTGGTGTAATGGACTGTAAGGAGGCAGCGAAGCTTTTTGGTGGAGTAGTTTATACAGAATATGGGAGGAACAACAAGTTCCCTCGTAGAGCTAATTAATTAGTATGTATGTAAATACTTATTAATTTGGCTCCCTATAGTGTTCCTAATATGATAATTTGGTACCAGAGACCAAGGTATTTGTACTTAATTTCATGCACCTTTTTACTTACTTTATGTGTACATACAAGAAAAAACTATACTGGATCCGTTTACTACCATACTTGTAATATTAGGGAAGTGCTTGGAGCTCCTTTGGTTTTCGTTTAAGGAGTAACTGCGTATCTCTCATCTTCATGTAATATATTATCGAGGGACAAAATTAATGCATATTTATCTTAGAATTATGTTGCGTGTTTATATGTCGTTGCAACTAAGTCATAGGCTCGTGTCAATTGACAGCATTTTTTGTCAAGATTATTGCGACATCCTATTTAATTTTTTAAAAAAATTAAAAAAAAAATTCTATTGCGACCCAAAGAGTTGTTGCAACGGATTAGTCATTTTCTAAAAGAAAAAAAATATATTGAAAATGTAATTGAATCCAAACACTACTAATGTAATATGGAAATGTAATTACTTCTAATCCAATTTGTCTTCGAAACTATATGGCCTTAAATAATTAAATAACAATGCAAATATTAACTTAATTAAATATTTTTCAAAATAACAATAAAAGTTATTAAAACAAATCGGAACATAATTACAATAGGAGAACAGAGTACCAAGAGCATGGTGGAGATTCTCTAAAATAAAATCCAAAAGAAAAAGATCGATTCCAAATTTTTTATAAAAAAAATCAAAATCAAAATTAAAACTCATGCAATACAAACTTACCTATTAATGGTCGCGTGGAGGCAGTGGCGGAACCAGCAACTCAATTTAGTGGGGAAACCAACATGACAACATATAAAATTTTGATTAAAATTAACAAAATCAAATGTATCAATTTTTTACTATTAATTTAACTGTGCATTTGTTGTATTTATTTGCTATTAAATATTATTCAAAGATATGAACCAACAATAAAAAAATATTGGATTCAATAGTTGTACATAACAGCTCTACTTGGTCAGCTCAAATAGCTCATGAAACATCTAATTCGTCTTTGTAATTATGTCCATAAACGCCCAATAAAGATTTTGTAACAACCAAGGAATATGGTGATGTTAATTACAATTCAGAGTCTTTGACCAAAAAAATAGTTACCATTTGTTGATGTTAGCACTTTACATATCTCTTCCTTTAGAGCATTACCCAAAGAGTTATAGGCTTGTTTAATTCCAAAAGCTAGCATTTTTACATGAGTTTCCCTTAGTTTTTTCTTCTACTTTTGCTATTGTGTTATCTTACTTGTATTTTGTTTTTTGAGTTTGTAAACTTCATTCTTGTTTTGTATTGCATTCATTATTCTTATTTGTATTTAAGGACATGTTAGCTAAGAGGGATCTAGAGGAGGAGGAGGGAGATGTTACTTGCTTTCTTCTATGTCGTTTGGTATTAGAGGTAAAGTTAGAAAGATGGAAAATAAATAAACTGTTAAAATTACTATGCTATCATTTTTAATTAACATAGATATGTATTATTATTTTTTTTAAAAAGAATAAATATGATTTTTTTTTATATTTTCTTTTGTCTTTTTTCTTGAATTCTTTCATTTTTTGAGGGATTGAAATTTGTTGGTTTGGAGGGAGACCTCTCCCTCCCTCCATATCTACTCTTCCTTCTTCTTTGTCTCTTGCCAAAAAATAAGGAATACCTCTCTCTTCATCTCTCTTTCCCTCCACCCCTTTCCATCCACCTTTCTCTCCTCTCTACCAAACATAATGTAAGTGTTGTTTTGTTGTAAGTGTTCTTACTCTTTTTAGAGAAAATTATATTTCAATGG
This sequence comes from Humulus lupulus, assembly GCF_963169125.1. NCBI lineage: Eukaryota > Viridiplantae > Streptophyta > Magnoliopsida > Rosales > Cannabaceae > Humulus > Humulus lupulus. The sequence goes on along the minus strand of NC_084794.1, from coordinate 278,365,573 downwards.
AAATATAATAGAAAACAATATTACAACTCTAGACAAGAAATATAATTGGATAAGGATTGTTAAAATAAAATTAAAATACTATGTTTAAAATACAAATAAATAAATACAATTAAAGAATATGAGAAGATGAATACAAACTCATGTTGGATTAGCTTATACAGGATCTTTATTTATTTTCATGTATATCTAATATTAAACAAATTAATACGAGATAGTCTAAAACATGTTTCTAAAATTGAATTAAAAGAGAAACAAAAAATAGAATACTTACAGTATACGCAGCGGAATTAAAGAGTCATTCCTTCAGTTTCTCTAACTCTTATATCCTCTCTGTCGCAGAGTATTATCAAGAAACTGAACCGATCTTCTATTTTCTTCACAATCTTCCAATGTATCCTTAGAACCACCTAGACTAGTGTGGGCAATTCTCAACACATGAGATAGATATAGAGAGAAGAAGAGAAAATAACAAAGAGATTTAGAAAATGACTAGTGTTTAGAGAGAATCTAAAACTATTAGAAAATCTGACTTGTGACTTATCAAACTTCTGTTTTGACTTCTCTCTAAGCACTCCCTTTATAGACTCAATTAGGCCATTTAATTTAATTAAAAATCAATAAAATAATAGCCATTTTGAAGCCCTAGGTCGAAATTACCATAGGCTATAGGCCTGTGAAATTTTCCATTTGATTATAAGCCCATTGGACTTAAAATCAAGGCCTATGTTATTTTCTATTGATTTAATTAATTAAATAATTATTTAAATCCTTTATAAAATTAATTATTTATAATTTGAACTTTGATTTAAATTTATTTATTAATTTAGATAGCAATTTATTTTAATTAATAAATCTTCCATAATTTATCTTTTCTTCTCAAAATTACACAACTCTGTGAAACTATCCAAAATTGACCTGGTCAACTTTGATAATTCTAATTGATGATTAAATCAATTAATTGAGACTATCTAGATGATTTTATCCAAGGTACAATGGAGACCATAGGCCTATGAAATCAAGCTCCAATAAGTTATCATCAATCTAACAAATAAATTTACTAACTTATTAATTCCTCGTGACTCCACTATAGACTTGGAATTGCACTCTTGAATTCATAGAACGCTCTATAAGAAATATAGATATGCTATTAATGATCCATTGTTACAACCATAATTGTCACTCAATCCTCTATAGACAGTCTACAATGAAATGGGACTAACATACCGTTTTACCCCTCATTGTATTTTATCCTTAAAACACTTAGTTCCTTGTAAATGATATTTCAGTAAACTAATTTAATTACTGAAATGAGATCTCTATCATTTAATACCTTGATCCAAACTAAAAGGAAACCATCGTTTCACTTCTTCATCAGAAGCTATAGATGTTCATATCTATGATTAACACTCCCACTCAATTATACTACCGAGTTCCCAAGATGTAAGTATGTGCTAGTCCGTAGGGTAAGCTGGTAATGAACAAGTCAAAGAACTCAAATAATACAATCAGTTAGAATACTAACCACTCAGAATTAAGAATGAATTGACCTATGGTCAACTATATGATATGACTAGAATAGATAATAACGGTATGTTTACTTATCTTATCAACTGTCAATATCGGTCCTGTCCGATGTAACATATACATCCGATCTTATCTACTTTGCTAATGTTCTGGAAAGAACATAACACTGTAATGTGTGAGTAGATCATATCGTAGATTGGCAAGTTAGTGTAACTCCAGTGCACTGACTAATCTTAGGACTAACTTATTTTGAACATATAATCATATTTATATTCCACTGTGATTACGTCACTATAAATAAGATTAGCTATATGCTCGGAATTTAATAGAAGTTTATATTAAAAAAATAATCATGAAAATAAAATATGTGAGCAAAGTGATTGACCAAATCAAAAAATGATTTATATTGTTTTATTGATAATAAAATGAGATTACAAAGAATTTGAGTTTTAATTAGGGCATAAAACCCGAACAACTCAAAGCATAAGTTACAAATAAAATAACAAAAATAAAGAAGGAATAACTCTCTCACTTACACAAACTTAAGTGAAGAGTAGTGAGGATCACTAGACTTAAACAAGGTTCGAAATCTTTTTCCAAAAGCTTATTTCTCATTTCTCATTTCTCTTAGCACTAAGAGGCTCTCAAGTTTAGAAATAACTCAATGGAATTATCAAGTCTTTTTTGTTTTATATCCAAGTGCTAAAATGGTTGAAATACTCTTATTCACAGGTGACCAAATGGTCTCTATATATAGATTCTTGGATCACCATTTCATTTTCAAATTCCACCAATCTCCTTGGCTATTACCAATGATAATATTTGGTGTTTAAGGAATTAAAAGTATTATTTGGGGGTTACTTGGGGTGTTATGACGTTTAAATAATCAAAAATATATTTCAAAACCAAAACTGTTCGGGTAATGATTTGTAACCCCAAGTAACAACTTTGGTTAGAAGCTACCAAAATGTCATCAATCTTCTTCCATGCAATTTTGTATCATTCAAATACTTATTGGCTGTCAAAATAACATCTCTAATAGCAATAAAACATTATAGCACATGAAAGTCAAATATATATATATATGTAACTCCATTTACAATATTGATTATGGTGATATTTTAGAAATTTTAAATCTGGTTACAAATATTGATTATGTTATACAAATCTAGTTACAAATTGACAAAATAATGTTTTATCACACCCATTTTATTTGTCACACTCATTTAATCAACATTGTATTATTTTGCAAAATAAATTATATAACATTCCCTCACTTTATTAAATGATTTCCCTTTTATATATAACATTTATTTAATCAATCAAACATTATATTTTAAAGATAATATAATACATCGTCTAATTTTCCCAACAAATAATTCAATAATAGATATCTTATTTAATTCTTCCTATCACTACAAGAAAAACCAGTTTTAGAGGCGGAAATATCAGGGGCGACATGTCGCCACTAATATTGAGATTATAAGAGGCGACATGTTGTCAGTCGCCTCTAATATTTGAAAACAGTACACTCGGGGAAAATATTGACACCCCTGATAGTTGACGAATTTTGAGCCCACCTCAAAGGGAAAATATTCAGGGTCTTGTTTTGGGGAAAATTTTCCAAAACTATGCATTTTAGTATTAGTCGCCCCTAATATTCGCACATGTCGCCCCAGAAAAGTTTATATAACCAAGCCCTACTTTCTTCCTCGTTTCTTCTTCTCTGTGCCGACATCATTTCTCTCTCCAGAAATCACTCTATCCCGAAAATCGCTCTCTCTCAGTTCCATTTCTTTCTCACAAATCCCTCACCATTACCCCCACTCTCCCTCTATCTCCCTTTATCTCCCTCACCATTATTCTCTCTCTCTCTCTCTCTCCCTCACCATTTCTTTCTCTTCCTCAAAAAATCCGACCACCACGCCACACTGGGAGGAGCACCACCATGCCGACGACGCTTGCGCCTCCACCAACACGCCACCACGCCAAGAGGACCAAACCACCGCCTATATATATACTATAAGTTTTGTTTTAACAAAATGATTATATATATTTATTAGTTTTTTTATTTATATTTTTTTATGTGTTTATATGTATATATTTATATATATGTTTCTTTTTTTTTTTGTAAATATATATGTGTGTGACTATATATATTTTTTTATAAATATATATGTATTATTGTTTGTGCCATGTATCTTATAAGTTTATGTTTAATTTTTTTTGTTTATAAATATATGTATATGTAATGTGTGTGTCAAGAACATATATATATTTATATATAATTTTTTTATATAAATATATATTTTGTGTGTGTTAAGTGTATATATATAAATTTATATATTTTTTTAATTTTTTTATTTATAATAATGTATTTTATGTTTGAGTAGTAGAAATTGAAGGAGTATCTTTTGGAAATTTGGTGACTAGGGTATTTCTAATTTTGTGTCATCAAGGTATTTGGTTTTTTTATTATGTTGTTTTAATTAATATGAGAATGTGTGTAAAAAGTAAGATGTGTTTATTGGTGTTTATATGTGTGTGTAGAATAACATATAGTGAATGTTGGTATAAAATTGTATGAAGTGTTAGTGTTTGAATTTTATTAACAATTTGTACATTGTGAATTCTCTGGGAATTTTCTGAGTGTTATTTGCAGGATTTTAAATTTTTGAGATAGGTAAGAATATAGTTGTTATGCTGCCGAAATTTTAGTAGAGTTAGGAGAAATTTTAGTAGTGTTAAGATAAATCATTATAAAATTAGTTCATAAGAAATAATTATTTAATTTTGAGTTTATCATTATAAAATAATTAAATGAAGAAATATATTAATAATTAAATTAAGATATAAAACTATAAAATGATGAATAAATGTAATATTTAATTAAAATTGAATTAAATTTGGTGATATGAAAATGAATTAATTTGATCAGCAAGGGACAGACGCTGGCTCTTAGGACTTGAGGTCCACTTCTCGTTATTCCTGAGCTCCCCCCTTCTCAAGGAGTCTTTCTAGCCATTGAAGACACCGAGGAGGAAGAGGATGTGGCACCGCTGGTGCGCAAAAGGCGAGCTCCTAAAGACAATCAGGGTTCTGATCTAGAGCGAGTTGCGTCTGGGGAAGCAGCTAGCCCCTCCAACCAAGGTAACCCATATAGAAAATTAGATTGGACTCTCTTCGAGGTGATGGTTTCCAGAGGTTCAGTCTCTACCCACTTTGTGAAGTAATCGATGGAAACAACAACATAACGAACTCCTCCCTTTCCTGTCGACAAAGAACCAATTAAGTTAATTCCTCATACTGCAAACGACCAAGGGGATGAGATAATGGTTAGCTTGACGGCAGCAACTCTTGCAACTATGGCGAAGCGTTGGAATTTGTCACATTTATACACATACGAGTTTGAGTCCTATGTAAGTTTGGGCCAAAAATAAATCTACCTCAGTACATTCAGAGCTAGGTTTTGCCCCCAGCATGGTCTCTGCAGAAGTTTCCGTGTATTTCTTGCAAGATAGCATGCACTTCCTCAAGCAGAACGTACCATAGGAGAGGTATCGAATGACCACGTCTATATAGAATTCCTTCAACCATAACATATCGCGAAGCTTGATACAACAACTTTCTTGCGCCCTTTCGATCATCAGGTCGCTTTCTGGTTGTAAGATACTCCACTATGGGGGTCATCCATGCCAGTTTTATGTTAATGATCTCTACCTCAATTGTTTCTGCTATTATAGTCGGGCTTTCCAATAATTCCACCGAAACTACAGTCAATGTATCCGACACTTTGGTGGTAGCAAGTCGGGTCAGAGCATCAACATTGGAGTTCTGCTCGCGGGGTACTTGTTCAATTGACATAACTCGAATTCAGAAAAATTGCCCTTAACCTTGGCTAAGTAGGCCACCATCTTGATACCGCAAACTTCGTATTCTCCCAATATCTGACTGACTACGAGCTGAGAGTCACTATAACATTGGATGGATTTTTCCTATAACTCTTTCGCTACCCTTAGCTCTGCTAATAGGGCCTCATATTCAGCTTCGTTATTGGATGCTTTGAATCCGAACCTGAGAGCTATATGTGATCGATGCCCTTCAGGTGAGATTAAAATTATCCTAGCTCTTGATTCGTTTTCATTAGAGGATCCATCTACGCAGATTTTCCACAATTCATGCATCGGTTCCCTTATTGGCTTGTCTTGAAAACCAATGCACTCGGCCACAAAATCAGCAAGGGCTTGACTCTTGATTGCCGTCCATGGCATATATAATATTTTGAACTGGATCAGTTCAACTGCCCATTTTAATAGACGTCTCGACGTTTCAAGTTTTTGTAAAACCTACCTTAAAGGTTTGTCGGTTAAGACAGAGATAGAATGGAACTAGAAATATGGTTTGAGCTTCCTTGAAGCCAAAATAAGATAGAACACGAGCTTCTCTATCAATGGGTACCGGGATTCATCCCAAGAAGTATTTTACTTACATAATACATGGGTTTCTATGCCTGATTTTCTTCTCGAACTAACACAGCGCTGACCACATTTTCCATCATGGCCAGATATAGAAACAGACATTCCTCGAACGTTGGTTTTGATAGTACAAGAGGTTCAGCCAGATGTACTTTTAGGTCACGAAATGCTTGTTCGCATTCTTTGGTCCATTCAAACTTCTTGTTTCGTCTAAGCAAGTTGTAAAATGGGAGACATTTGTCAGTGGATTTTGAAACGAAGCGGTTTAAAGCCGCCACCTTTTTAGTCAGACTTTGTACTTCCTCATGCGACCTAGGCGAAGGCATTTTCAACAACGACCTGATTTTCTTTGGATTTGCCTCTATCTCCCTTTTCTCTCCATGTTCGAGCTTGGTTAGGCGGGACATTCCAATTTTTTCATACGATAGACGGACCTCCCTCATGTCGAGTATAACTCATATCATCATTGCGAGCTGGATATCTTCTTTGTGAATTCAAATGATCATGCAGGTAGGGCTGTGGATCATACCAAGGACTTTGCGCTAAGCTAAGGTGATTTCTCAGGTCGTTCTCAGACCTGCCTCCACGCTGACTCTCGGTCCAGTAATTTCCATTCGCAACACTTATAGCCCATGGCTGAGATCGAGAACCTGGATTATCAGCACGTGCCCGTGGGACATAAGTATCTACTAATGGGGGAGGATTTCTTCTGCTATTTCCACGAGCTGGTGCATCTCTTTGTTGGTGTGACGGTGTAAGATGTCTAACTAGCAATGGCGGATGTATTATTGGTGAGTCTATCCTCATTCCATCAGGACAAACTAAATTAACTCGGATCGACTCTACCCCAATGTGCCGAGTTCTCTAAGCCTGGGGTTCTGATAGTGGCACAGGAGGATTTGCTGGGGCATTTTGTCTCCATGAACTTGTCCCAGCTCACCCTGATGGGTTGTTGTGGTCATTCCTAGGAATCTGTGCGGAAGGGATGGATCTAGTGGTCGCAGTTTTGATCGACCGACTGACATGTGGATGATGGTTCCTGTGATGGCTAGTGGGCTGAGCACTTAAGTGATTTCACTTTAAAGGTACAGATCTCAAAGTGGCACTCTTGACAGAACAACTGGGTTTGGACTGGTTATTCCTATGGGACTTATGAGACCCACTTTTCCTCTATTCGACATTAGCATAAGTTGCAAGATGGGGTAACCGAGCCAGGACCTCCTCGATCTGCCTGTTTTCCCTAGCGAGATGGATCCTTAATTGGGAATTCTCCATCTCAATGGCTGTAAATATCATAGATTAGGATTTGGTGGGAGTGACGCTGAACTCCCAACATCGCATGTCTTGGCCCACTAGTTGCTTCCTAGGATGTTGTTGAACATTTGGGCCACTTTCAGTGGGAACAGATGTATGATATGCCTCTTGCCCACCACGATGTTCCATTTCGTTGTCATGCATCAATCAAGTAACCACCATGATGAACGTTGAATGAAACTTGTAAAAAAAGCACTAATTTCCTCTCAACGAAAGCACCAAATTATTGACGCGATTTTTCGCCAATTGTAGATTTAGAAATCTAATAGGGATATTAGTGCTTATTTGTAAACCATGATGAACTTATAAGAACTGTTTTGTACACACACAATTTTTACGTGGTTCAGTGGTTAAAACCCACGTAGTCCACAAGACAATATTATTTCTTTTCTCTCACAATTTCTCCAGAGTTTCTCTAATACAAAAAGGCCATCCCTTTCCTTGTCTATTATCAATGATATTTATAGTGGAATTTCCTGGACAGGTTTGGGTAACCTTGTGCATAAATATGATATACATTTAATACAGATTATTCCCATTTACATTGGGATATGATTGCATAATGAAATATACTCATGCTATCTCGAATAATAAATGATAAATGTACAATACAACCTAGGAATTAATGAGCGTATAAAGAGCCTCCGAGTCTCTTGAGATCCTTTAGTATGCATTCTGAGCAGGTTTCCACGAGCTTAATGTCTTCATCGAACTGGTGATCCAAGATTATCCGAACCTTAGTCGGATTAACTCCAGAACGCCCCAAGGAGGATCTGGCTATTATATGTCTTGAACTGGAGCGTTAACCTAAGAAGCAGTCTGATAATAACCTGAATGTCGTATCACCAAGTCTCGACTGGAGCTGCTTGCATCATCATCAGCTAGATGTTCTATTTGTCTGCTTTTCCGTATATGCATATGGCAGATGTACCCCTAGCTAAGTGATTAAAATCGTGCTAATTTTTAGGGTACAACACTATGTTTATATTATTGTTAGTTATTGTTATATTATATTAACAATATGGATATTTGTTATCTTAATGAACTAATTTGAATATTTAATATAATATTTTTATTTCTAATACATATGTTTTCAATGATTTAAATTTTAATTAATAATTTAAAATTTAATAAATGATATAAATTTAAATTTAAATTAATTATTTAAATTTTAATTAATTATTACAATAATTTTATTATTTTTTTATACATAAAAAGGTATTAGGGGCGATAATTAAGTATGAGGGACGACTGTTGACATATCAGGGGCAACACATCGACCAAAAGTTATGCCACATACGAAAAAATTTGGGGCAACATCTCAACTTTTAGGGGCGATGTAGTCGCCACTACTATTGGAATATTAAGGGTGACCCATTAGTAGTCCCTAATGTACACCATTAGGCGCATTTTATTAGGGCAACACATCAAGAGTGACATGTCGCCCTTGGTCTATATCAGGGGCGACTTTTATGAATATTAAGGGCGACATGCGTCGGCCCTAAAAGTGATTTTTGTTGTAGTGTAAGTTGTACTATATCATATTAGTAGGATGAGAAACTTTCATTGATCATTAATGCTTACACATAGTTTATATATACAATCCATTTTTTTTTCTCTTACACAAACTAAAAAATTATAGGAAAATTATTCCCACACAAAAAGAGATAAATAAAAACAATTTATGTATATATACGTCTACATGCATGAATATTTATGTTATTCCTTCAAGTCTTTTGGAATTTATTCCTTTTCCATGTGCCCTGTTTTCAATATATTGATTGTGAGAATTATGTTTACTAGTTATTAGTGTGCTAACTCAGAATAAAGAGAACATGCATGCACAGAGGTTAATTTATGGTGTCATGAGAATATAGAACCACATGCATGTTTACTTGGAAAAGTGATTAATTAGAATCGATCTGTGCTACTTATGAATGCTTCTCTAGTTTCTATATTAGACTGCATTCGGCTATGGTGTCAAATAACAGTCAAAAAGTTCCTCATACAATTCTAGATCTAGTGGTTTCAGGGGCACACTTTGTTGTCACATAAGAGAGCTATTGTGGTATGGCGCCAAGGAAAGACCCTTTGGAGGTGATCATGGTCGAACAAATTGGTAAACGGCCAGATCATCATCATCATGATCACAAAGGTCCATGTATACAAGCTACTTATCAGCAACCTTGTGTAGCGTACAAAGGGCCTTATGTGGAAACCGTAATAGTTCCTAAAGTGGCTGAAGTGAAAGGATATATTACTCGTCACCAAGTTCCTCAAGTGATGAAAACACAAGGTGGTGTATTGGTACTCTGTAATGAGTTAGAAAAGCATTACGGTGGAGTAGTGTTTACAGAATTATGGTATTAATAACAAATTCCCACGTAGAGCTAAGTGATTATATAGATAAAAGAAGTCATAATTAAGGACTTTTGTCTATGGTCCTTTCTTTTTTGTTTAGGAGTTGGAACTGAATACCCCTACAATTACACTTAAGGGGAAGATGTAAGTAGTTGTGTTTTGCTCTCCTCCTTTGGTTTTCATACATTAGTAAAGCGTATGCACTAATATCTTTAATATGGGACTATATCATGTATTTGATCAAAACTTTGAGACAATATTTGCTTTCCCTTCTTATTAACAATTTTCCTAGAAAATATAATTAAGTTTGATATATGTCGTATAAATAAAAATCAATATTTTTAGTTATAATTGTATTTAAATTTTTAAGTTCGACAGGTTTTCCGTTACTTCCTTCTTAAATAAAAAAGAAAAAAAAAAGTGTATTTGTAGAATATGTATATAAATATACATTGATTCTTTAAGTATGTGCATGGCACATTCTTTCTGAACTAGTTCACTTGACTATCTTTTCCTTGTGTTACTAATGGAACTCCAACAACAATAATAATTCAATAGTATAAGTCACCATAAAGTGCCCAATATCTCTATACACGAGAGTGGAAATTTTTTGTGTAGTTCTTGAATTTAAAGTAAGATCTCGTTTACTACAAAAATAGCATTTAACTTCGGCTTTTAGGCTAATAGACTTCGGTTCTCACTGAAATAGGAACCGAAGCCTATCTATGCGAAGTTAAAAACCTTACAAAAACCAAAGTTAAAAATTAAGAATAGGACTTTAGTTATTACATAAAAACCGAAGTTTATTCATACCCTTTAACTTCTGTTTTTATGTAATAACCGAAGTAAAATAGTTTCAACATGAATATTTAAACCTGTAAAATATGGTGAATGAATTGTATATTTATTCAATAGAATAGTATGTATTTATTTACAAAATTAGAGTGACTAAATAGGAAACTAACTAAATACAATTAACTCTAATTTCTACAATAATATACAGCTAATATATTCTAACACTCCCCCTCAAGCTGGAGCATAAATGTTAATCATGCCCAGCTTGTTACAAAGATAATCAACCTGCACCCCATTCAAAGCCTTTGTAAAAATATCTCCTAATTGCTCTCCAGTCTTCACATATCCTGTGGAGATAAGGCCTTGCTGAATTTTCTCACAAACAAAATGACAATCAATCTCAATGTGCTTAGTTCGCTCGTGGAACACAGGATTTGAGGCAATATGAAGAGCAGCTTGATTATCACACCACAATTTTGCCGGAATTGAAGTCTTAAACCCGAATTCAGTCAAAAGTTGATAAATCCATACTATCTCACACACAGACTGTGTCATAGCCCTATATTCTAATTCTGCACTGGATCTAAACACAACATTTTTCTTCTTACTCTTCCAAGAGATTAGATTTCCCCCAACAAAGACACAATAACCTGAAGTGGATCGTCTATCTACCTTGGAGCCTGCCCAATCTGCATTAGAGAAACACTCAATCTGGGTGTGTCCATGATCCTTGTAAACAATACCTCGTCCTGGTGCTCCTTTCAAGTAACACAAAATTTGCTCTAATGCTGCCCAATGATGAATTGTTGGAGAAGACATAAAATGACTAACAACACTAACGGAGAATCCAATATCTAGACGAGTCACAGTTAGATAATTCTACTTTCCAACCAATCTGCGATATTTCTCAGGATCTTCAAATGGTTCCCCATCACGTGTAAGATGCACAATTGGATTCATTCGAGTACTACAAGGTTTTGCTCCCAATTTTCCTGTCTCCACTAACAAATCAAGTACATACTTTCTTTGAGACAGAAAAATACCTTGTTTACTCCGAGTAACTTCAACTCCTAAGAAATACTTGAGCACCCCTAAATCCTTTGTGTGAAACTGGGTATGAATGACAGATTTAAGGGATGAGATGCCTCCAGTATCATTTCCAGTAATAACGATGTCATCCACATACACAACTAACAAAATGATACCAGCAGTTGATCTTTTATAGAACACAGAATGATCTGACTTACTTTTCAACAAACCAAATTTCTCAATAGCCTGACTAAATTTACCAAACCAAGTACGAGGACTTTGTTTCAACCCATATAAATATTTGCGAAGACGACAAACTCACCCTAACTTCCCCTAAGCAACAAACCCAGGAGGTTGCTCCATATACACTTCTTCCTCAAGATCCCCATGAAGAAAAGCATTTTTAATATCAAGTTGATGCAAAGGCCAATGATGACTAGCTGCTGTAATGACCCGAATTTGCTAATCGGGCTTAGGGCCTTGATTAGTGTGCCTGGAGGGCAACAAATGATTTAATATGCTTATATGTGGATTTATGTGAATATATGATAATGATTCATGTTTAGTTGAGTTAAATGTGCATGTGGGTCCCGTTTGGGTATTAGGGGCATAAACGTGATAAATGCGATACATATGTCATATGTCTGTGCAGCACGATCCGAGACAACCCTGGAGAGCAATTAATCAAAAAGTCACAACGGGGTTGAGATTCGGACTCGGGGCAAGTCGAGGGTAATTTGGGTACTAGGTGTTATGGGATTCTCGGGACATGAAAATAAATATTTGGAGATATATTTGAGGATAGAATGTCTAGGCGGGAATATTGGGGAAACTTACTATTTTACCCTCGGGGTGGTACCCCGAGCCTTGAGGTAACCACATAGAATTAAGCTGAATAAAACAAAAAGGAAGAATTAATTAGAAGCTTTGGGAACCGACTTACACCTTTCTTCTGAACTAAGGATAGCTTCTCAACATTCCTATCTCTCTCTCCTTCATTCTCTAAGAAACAACTCAAGGAAATTTTGGTGTAAGCTAGCTTAAGCAAGGAATTGGGCTGAGAAAACTTAGGAGCTTGAAGCTTGGGGATTGAGGATCAACTTCAATGATTGAATTCATCAAGGGGTAAGCTTTAATTAAAAGATTGTGCTCAGATTTGCTGCTGGTTTGTAAGAATTTTCATGTTGGTTAAGTTTGCTCTGTCTTAAGTGTTTTAATTGAGCCTTGGAGAAGGATTCAATGGAGTTTTGATGTGGATATTGGGTTGGAATGTGTGTGGTAATTATCTGGGTTTGTTAGATAAGTTTTGAGTGGGTTAGCTTGAGGAAAATGCAAGGGAAGTGATGGAAATTCTAGGTTCGGTGGTGAAGGCCGCGGCCCTAGGAGGGGCACACCGCGGGCCGTGTACGCGCACGGCCGAGTGTGGTCGAAGAGTTCATGCGCGCCGCGACACTTGGTGCATGCGCTGCGGCCCGTGTGTGTTGCAGGGATGTGCTAGCCTCTATTTTGAGGCTAGCCGCGACTCTTGAGGGTGGGGTCGCGACTCTTAGTTCCAGTTTGTGTTTTTAAGGGTGTTTAGGCTTGGGAATTCAATAGTTAAGGCTCGGGATGGATTTTATCACCCAGATTGATAGAATTCAAGGTCCCGAGGTTAGGGTTATGGCTCGAAGTTATTTATTGGATTAGAATTTGATGGATGGATATTGTTAATAAGGTGTGACTAGGGTTTCAGAGAGGCTCAAGTTAAAGGACTGTGCTAAGGGACATCAGTGCTCGGAGAGCTCGGGACTCAGGTAAGAAAACCCTTGTTCCCATAGAGCTTGTATGCAAGGCTGAGCCCAATGTGTCTGAATAGAACTGGTATGCAGGGCTGAGCCCAAGGTGTTTAAGTTGCAGGGCGTAGCCCTTTGAATGAATTAGCTAGAATTCTGTATTTGCTTGTTATGCTATGAATGTTGTTGTGTGAATGATCGGCAAGAGCCGAGAACGGTGTAGGCCGAGGACGGCAGAGGCCGGGAATGGCGAGGGGCACGCTGAGTGTAAGGCCAAGAACGACAAGGGGTCGGGAGCAGTGTTGAGCACGTGGAGTGCGAGTTGCCAGGGCGAGTCCCTAAAAGGATACCTATGATATCCTCATGACGTGGTCCGCGAACCCAGGGCTTAGTAAACGCCTGGGACGGTTAGGCTATATGTGTTTAGCCCATTGGTGGCCTGCTTATATGTTTGATATATGTGTTGCATATGTTATCTGTTTGTGGGTTTTCTTGCTGGGCTTCGGCTCACAGATGCTCTGTGGTGCAGGTAAGGGTAAAGAGAAGGCCAACCAACCATGACTGTAGCAGGCGTGAGGCAGGGTGTACATGTTTGGCTAGCTTGGCTGTCATAGCTAGGGAATTTTGGGAGATGCTTGTAAATAAACTTAGATTTTGTCGTTTAGTCGAGTTGGTTCAATTTTTATGCTGTAAATATTTCCAAACTGTATTTTGGGATCCCAGGTGTCAAACTTTTATGATTTTCAATGCTATGGTGTTATTTCTAAAGTTTTTCCTTTCTTTATGGCTTAATTACACTATTTGATCTAAAACCTCGATTAGCGAGTCGAAAGCACGTTTTTTTTTTAAACTCACTTAATAACGGCTCTAAGGAGGTAGGGCGTTACAACTTGGTATCAGAGCGAGCGAAGGTTATTGGTTTTGGAGATTGACCGAACAAGTACACACATTGTTAGTGTCAGGCTCAACTCAGGGTTGGTTGGTAAGATTGGCTAATATGTCTGAAAATGTGTTTGAATGCCTGTTTGCCTACTTATCTTGTATAGAGCATGATGAATGAGTTAACATATGCATGATGATAGGGAATGGCCCGTTGTGTGTTGTATGCTAAATGAGATATTATTGTGGATGACTGATGTGTTTGGGAGGTGGTTTTTGGATATTGTTATCATGCCTAATGAGCGGCGCCGTTGGTTGCATGCATATTTGTTGAGATGTGTAGTGCACCAAATTTTATTTTTTTTTATTATTAAAATTTTTGTGATTTATTTTATTTAAATGTTAAGTGTGATGAATTGTTTTATTTAAGTGTTGTTATTTTTATTTGGATAATTATTTGTTTTATTTGATTGTTTATTATTTTATTTAATTGTTAGAATTGTTTGGTTAATTAATTTAATAAGTGAATAATTGTGTAATATGTTTATTTTACTATAAGTGTTACATTTTATTTAAGTGTGACAATTGAGGTAATTATGTGAGCTATGGTGGAATGCACTAAGGTGCATGATAGATAGTAATGCACCCTAGTGATTTAGTGTGTGCTAGTGCATGGTAGCAGGTGCACATGTGTAGATTTTTCTACACATTTTATACTCCCTTATTTTAGATTTTAATTGGGTTAATTTATTTATAAAAAAAAAAAGAAAAGAAAAGGAAAGAAGAGTGTTGGGCGTGTGACCTAGTGGGAAAGGAAGGATTTCCTTAAAATGATAAAAATAAAAAATTGAAGACCATAATTATTTTGGGGATAGGCATGATCATTTTGTTCCTTTATATCTTTTTAAAATAAAGAGGAATTAAGAGAAAATAAATGGGAAATGGAAACTTACCTTATTGTGTTAGGGGAGACTTTATGGGAGGATTTTTGATAAAAGGGTTATGAAAGGAGAGAAGATCCATTGCTCTTGTGTGTGGCTGCCGTGACCTAGAGAGAGAGAGAGAGAGAGAGAGAGAGTGGCGTGTAGAGAGAGAGAGAGAGAGAGGAAGAAAGAAAGAAAGGAAGAAGGAAGGAGAAGGTGAGGAGGAGCCCCTCCTAGAGTATGTCTTCTTGTTTTCTCTTTTGCATAATCTCTTTATTTGATAATATGATATTGATTTGTGTTATTTTTTTTTGTGTGTGTTTGGGTTCTTCCTTCTCCTCATGGTGGTTTTCCAATAAAAAACCCTAGGCTTGAACAAGGGTGTGGAGTTTGGATATTGATCTTTTGTGTTCTTGATTTTACAATCAAGAGAGGTAATGGTCTTTTCTTAGCCCTTATATTGGTTTTGGTGGGTTGTCTATGAGGTTTTGTTAATAATGCTAATGGTTAATTTTGGTAGGATTGATGTATAGGTTTTGGATATTGTGAGAGTATGATTTGTGTTAAAGGGTTGTGATGTTTGTTTTGCTATGCATAAAAAAATTGTGATAATCTATGAGTGCATGTTTGGTGATTTCGGCCTAGGTACACCCAAGGGTGTTCATGATATGTTGTGTGATTTACAATATATTAAATCCATGTTTTAGGACCTATGTTATATGTGTAAGAGAATGAGTGGCAATCGTGATATCTTGATCATGAAATTTTGTTAGATGCATGTTATATTTTGAATGATTAAATTATAAGATGCATGAAATAATGATAGAAACATGTTAGGTTAATATAAGGCATATGTGAATATGGTGCTTATAATTACTATATGTTATTTTATTGATAGTGTTTTGTTGGTTTTCATGGAATTGCAACAAATGGTTTTTAAAAGGATTCATGTGAATATGTTAGTGATATTAGAATCATGCATATTATAAGAGTATAATGAGATTTTAAGCATGTATGATTTTATGTAATTTTTGAGACAAAAGTTGAGTTTTATAAAGAATTAAGCTTGCTGTTTTTTTTGTAAATAATTGGGTAAAAGTTGATAAAAAGATGAGTTGCATGCATAAATAATGTTCTTGATGAATATGTTAATTTTTATAAAATTAAAAGAGGATTTTAAGTCTCATGTTATGATATTTTACTCAATTAATTTCCTACAGAATTTTTATTGAGTTTTGGGAAAATATGGGTTTATAAACTTGAATATGGTGATTTTTAATGATAATAATAGTTGCTGGAATTTTGTAATAAAATATGAAGTAAGTTTCACTAAAAATGAATTTGATTAATTTTTTGGAATAAATTATTTTTCCTAAGTTATGGTAATATTGAAAAATGATATTTTTAATGGTATGAATGCATATTTTGATAAGTAATGATTTTTCATTTATTTTGATTAAGAAAAATATTTAGACTCTATTTATTTGTGATTTTTGAATAAAATAATTGGTGGCTGAAAGTTGTTTTAAAAATGTTAACAATTGTTATTAAATTGTCACATATGGATTTGTGCTACTTAAAAACTAAGTCTTAAGTAATTTAAATCAAAATGTATTATTCCACACTTAAAATATATTTTTCACATCATTTTTGTAACACAATGATAAAATATATTTTTCTAAAGAAACATATTAAAATAGGTATTTTAATTAAATCCAAGCTTGTTGGGTAATTCTTGGTAAATTAGTATTTATTTAATGAAAATGTCACATATTTTATTTTGAGCTAAAATAAAATAAATTTATAAAAATAAAATAAAATAAAGTTTTTGAGAAATTTAATCAACTTAGAAGTTTTAAGAAAATAAAGCGTGTAATATGTCTATGAATTTTAAAATAATAAAAGAAATGTAGAATTATCGTTTTTGAAAACGTCTTTATTACGCAATGTTCCCACGTATGCATGTTACATGCAAATCAACTTTTACGTCCAAAATCATGATTATTATTCAACTATGAGATTTTTATAAAACAATCATGTTAGTAAAATGGGTAGAACGAGCATTATTCTTTTTGGCGATAATTGCATGTTTAGTGTAACTGTTATCATGAGTGCATGGCCCATGCACACATGAGTTGTATGGAAGGGCAAAATAGTAATTTTATGAACCTAAGAAACGTTATTTTGATTATGATATAGGCTCGTTGAAAGATTGTGAAATTCTTAGCTTGGACCTGAGGTAAGGAAGTTAGATAGATTCTATGATTTTATGCTATGAATGGTAAGACTGTTGTATGAATAAATTGTTATGAATTATGAATGTCATAACGTGATGATATGTTGAATGTGATATGTGTATGGTTGTTAGATACATCAAACCAGTTACGATGTCAGATACATCAAACAGATTACGATGTTAGATACATCAAACAGATTTCGATGTCAGATACATCGAACGAGTTACTAAGGACATTGAGACGTGACTCCTAGGGCGGACGCGCCGAGGTTATTCAAGGACCAGTGATCTCCTGTTTACCTCATAGGGTGACATGGACAACTAGCGTTCCATGCTCATCATGTATGCTGTATGTTTGTGATATGATGATATGTCACATTTATGTTATGATATGATGATATGTTACGTTATGATATGATGATATGTACGATTATGTTATAATATGATGATATGTTACTATTACGTTATGATGTACCATGATGTCTTAGATGAATGTTAGTGTTTTGTTTTTTGTTGTTTTTCTTACTTGCTTATTTGTTTGTACTTCCTTGCTGGGCTTTTAGCTCACCCCCTTACTTTCCTTCCAGGTAGCAAATAGGATTTCTCTATGGCACGCGTGGTGACGTGAGGAGTTCTTTCATCATGGGGTGTATGGCGTGGGGAAATCCTATGGACGATAAAACGATCAACGTAGAACGCCATTTAAATTATGTTTTGTTTTTAAGAGACTTTCCTAAATTATCAGCGGGACTCTGTTATTTAAATTATTTGGTTTTCTTTGAACTTTGCATAAAAACCAATGTTTTATTTTAAACTCATGGCGCCAAATTGCATGATTTTAAATAAGTCCCCCTAAGACTTTAATAATGGATGGTATTCTTTTATAAATTATGTTATGCGAATGTTTTGTAAGTATTAGTCTAGGGCGTTCTTTACAAGATGCCTCGACAATCAGCTAGACTTCGAGGCAGTAGGGCCGAGGATGACAACCAGGGTCAGGACCCTCCACTTGCCCCACAGAATTGGCAAGAGATGTTTGCTGAAATGGAAGCAAGACTACAACGAACAGAGGAAGAGTTGCGGCAGTTGAGGCAGTAGGCCCCGCCTCAGGTTACTGGGCTGCCAGTGCAGCAGGTTGCAGCGCTAGTGCCAGTGCATCCTGCCATGGAGAATAAGTGGGAACCTTTGTATGAGAGGTTCAGGAAGCAGCATCCTCCCACCTTCGAGGGTGGATCAGACCTACTGCGGGTAGAGCAGTGGATGAATATGATTGCCTCAATTTTGGATTTTATGAGAGTTCAAGGGAATGAGAGGGTAGCTTGTGCTAGCAACATGTTTAGAGAGGATGCCCGCATTTGGTGGGATGTGGTGGTTCAGAGAAGGGATGTATCAGTTATGACCTGGGAAGAATTAAAAAATTTGTTTAATGAAAAGTACTACAGTGTGGCAGTGCGGTTGCAAAGGTTGGTGAGTTTATCAACGTGACTCAGAATCGATCCACAGTGACAGAGTATAAGATAAAGTTTGATAGATTGGCAAAGTTTGCACCAGATCTAGTGCCGACTGATGCGGCAAGGAGGGATAGGTTTCTGCAGGGGTTGAATGTCATGATCGCCCGCGACGTGAACATTACCTTGGATCCAGAGACTACTACTTATGGCCAAGCTGTGGATAAGGCCCTTACTGCTGAGAGGGCTGAGGATCAGATCTGGAAGGATAGCCCTCTTAGGCGCGATGCGAGGAGGACAGTGCCTCCCTTTGTTGGGTTCAGTCGTGGTGGTGGCTTTAGTGAGCAGAAGAGGAAGGCCCTAGATTCCTTTGTTCCTCCCAGTTCAGATAGGAGAATGCGGGGTGCTTCCACTTCCCGTCAGGGTGGCAGTGATAACTAGAGGAGTTTTTCTATGTGTCCACGGTGCAGGCGTCGACACCAGGGTGAGTGCAGGATCAGGGCCTGCTTTGTTTGTGGGAGTGCCAGCCATCTGAAGAGGGACTGCCCTCAAGTTAAGAAGGAGGAGCTGAAGCAGAGTGGCAGTTTTTCTCTTGCTATGGTATTCACTTTGACACAGACTGAGGCGGAGGCTATCCCCACAGTGATGACAGGTTAGATCTCTAGTGCTGGTTCTTTGTATACTGCATTGTTTGAATCAGGGGCTACTCATTCATTTGTATCTGCTAGGGTGATAGATCAGCTGTGTAAACCTAGTGGTGTGTATGCTAGGAGATTTCAGACTTTGTTGTCAACAGGGGAATTGGTAGTCTCTAGGAAGTGGATTAGAGCATTGCAAGTAGAGGTAGATGGTAGGGAGCTATTTGTTGATTTGATTGAGTTAGAGATGGATGACTTCGATATGATTCTGGGGATGGATTGGCTATCCAAGTATGGGGCAACGATTAACTGCAAGCGCAGAATGGTGACTTTTGAACCAGAAAAGGAGGTACCCTTTGTGTTTGTGGGGTCAGTTAGTGGACCACGTGTACCAATGATTTCAGCCTTAAGGGCTAGGGACCTAATGCAGGAAGGTTGCATAGGATTCCTAGTAAGCGTTGTGGATACTTCTAGGGTGGTGTCAGTTGGAACGGGTTAGACCAGATTGGTATGTGAGTTTCCGGATTTGTTTCCAGTGGATTTGCCGGGGTTGCTGCTGCAGCGGGAGATTGACTTTGTTATAGAGTTGGTACCAGGAGCGGAGCCAGTATCTAGGACACCTTATAGAATGGCTCCAGCAGAGTTAAAGGAGTTGAAGATTCAATTGCAGGAGTTACTTGATTTGGGATTTATTAGGCCGAGTTTCTCGCCATGGGGGGCTCAAGTGTTGTTCGTTGAGAAGAAGGATGGGTCCCTTAGGATGTGTATTGATTACAGGGAGTTGAACAAGTTAACCATTAAGAACAAGTATCCACTGCCTATGATCGATGATTTGTTTGATCAGCTACAGGGAAGGACAGTGTTCTCCAAGAAAGTTCTTCGGTCAGGTTACCATCAGTTAAGGATTAAAGAGGAGGACATACCAAAGACTGCTTTCCAAATGAGGTATGGACATTATGAATTCCTAGTCATGTCCATTGGATTAACCAATGCCCCAGCAGCCTTCATGGACATGATGAATAGGGTTTTCAAGGATTATCTGGACTAGTTTGTGATAGTATTCATCGACGACATTCTAGTGTACTCCCAGTCAGAGGCAGAGCACGAGCAGCATCTGCGGTTGGTTTTACAGCGGTTGAGGGAGGATAAGTTATATGCTAAGTTCAGTAAGTGTGAGTTTTGGTTGCCACAAGTTACATTTCTGGGCCATATTGTCAGTAAGGAGGGGATTCTGGTTGACCCAAGTAAGATTGAGGCGGTCAGAGATTGGCCTAGACCGAGCAGTGTTCCTGAAGTGAGAAGCTTTCTGGGTTTAGCAGGGTATTATCAGCGGTTTGTTGAGGGGTTCTCCATAATAGCTACGCCATTGACAGAACTGACAAAGAAGAAGACAAGGTATGTCTAGACGGATAGGTGTGAGAATAGTTTTAAGGAACTGAAGCGGCGATTGATTACTGCGCCAGTGCTTAGCTTGCCGACGGAGAATGAAAATTTTGTGGTTTACTGTGATGCATCCAGATAGGGTTTGGGGTGCGTGTTGATGCAAGCTGGTAAAGTGATAGCCTATGCATCGAGACAGTTAAAGGAATATGAGCAGAGATATCCTACGAATGATCTGGAGTTAGGAGCGGTGGTGTTTGCACTTAAGATTTGGAGGCATTATTTGTATGGTGAGAAGTGCGAGATACACACCGACCATAAGAGCCTAAAGTATTTCTTTACACAGAAGGACCTGAATATACGCCAGAGGCGGTGGCTAGAGTTGGTTAAGGATTATGATTGTGATATCCTATACTATCCTAGGAAGGCTAATGTAGTGGCTAAGGCATTGAGTCGGAAGGGCCCAGGACAGTTTTTTAGCTTGAGGCAGATATCTGATAAGTTAGCTGAGGAGATGACCAGAGCAGGTATAGAGTTGGTGGTTGGCTAGTTGGCCAACATCACTCTTCAGTCTACACTCCTTGAGAGGATCAAGGAAGCGCAAGGGAAAGATTCCCAACTACGAGGTCATAGGGAGAGTGCCTTAGTCGGAGCGACAAAGGACTTCTCCATCTCAGAGATGGGGTTATTGAAGTACAAGGGTCGGATCTGTGTTCCGATGGCTTCTGATATTCGATGGGAGATCTTAGATGAATCGCATACCACTCCCTATTCTTTGCACCAGGGTACAACGAAGATGTACCAGGACTTGAGAGCTCTATATTGGTGGCCGGGCATGAAGAGGGATGTGGTGGATTATGTGGCTAAGTGCTTAACTTGCCAACAGGTTAAGGCTGAGCACCAGAGGCTAGCAAGATTGTTGCAGCCTCTGGGGATCCCAAAATGGAAGTGGGAAGATGTTATTATGGACTTTGTGGTTGGCTTACCGAGAACTGTGGGACAGCATGACTCAGTGTGGGTGATTGTGGATAGGTATACCAAGTTCGCCTACTTTTTGCCTGTTAGGACAACTTATACTATGGAGCAGTACGCTGAGTTGTATGTGAAGGAGATTATTCGACATCATGGGGCTCCGAGGTCGATAGTATTCGGCAGAGACCCCACCTTCACTTCCAAGTTTTGGGAGAGTCTGCAGAAGGCTATGGGCACGTAGTTACGATTTAGTACCGCTTATCATCCTCTGACGGATGGGCAGTCTGAGAGGACGATTCAGATATTGGAGGATCTGCTGCGAGCCTGTGTGCATGATTTTGGGGGGATCGTGGAGTAAGTATCTCCCTTTGATCGAGTTCTCGTACAACAACAGTTATCAGGCCACCATTGGTGTGGCTCCGTACGAGATGCTTTATGGAAGGAAGTGTAGATCACCTATGCATTGGGATAAGACATGTGAGAGGAGGTATTTGGGTCCAGAGATGGTTCAGAGGACCAATGAGGTGATTGAGAAGATTAGAGCGTGTATGCTCACCTCCCAGAGTCGACAGAAAAGTTATTCAGACCTGAAACGCAGGAGCGTGGAATTTCGGGTTGGTGATCATGTGTTCCTTAGGGTTTCACCCATGAGGGGTGTGAAACGGTTTGGTGCTCGGGGCAAGTTGAGCCCTAGGTTTGTTGGCCCCTTCGAGATTCTGGAACGAGTTGGAGAGGTAGCTTACAGACTAGCGATGCCTCCATCTTTATTGAGAGTTCATGATGTTTTCCATGTATCCATGCTCCAGAAGTATATGTCGCATTCAACGCATGTTCTAAGTTTTGAGAATCTGGAGCTTGATCAGGATTTGTCCTATGAGGAGAAGTTGGTTCAGATTCTTGACCGAAAAGATAAAGTCTTGAGGAACAAGACCTTCGCCTTGGTGAAAGTGCTGTGGAGAAACAGCAAGGTTGAGGAGGCGACGTGGCAACTTGAGTCAGAGAAGAGGGTGCGGTACCCCGAGTTGTTCAGGTAATTTCGAGGATGAAATTTCTATAAGGAGGGGATAGTTGTAACGATCCGAATTTGCTAATCGGGCTTAGGGCCTTGATTAGTGTATCTGGAAGGCAATAAATGATTTAATATGCTTATATGTGGATTTATGTGAATATATGATAATGATGCATGTTTAGTTGAGTTAAAAGTGCATGTGGGCCCCGTCTGGGTATTAGGGGCATAAACGTGATAAATGCGATACATATGTGATATGTCTGTGCAGCACCATCCGAGACAGTCCTGAGGAGCAGTTAATCGGAAAGTAACAACGGTGTTGAGATTCGAACTCAGGGCGAGTCGAGGGGTAATTTGGGTACTAGGTGTTATGGGATTATCGGGACATGAAAATAAATATTTGGAAGTATATTTGAGGATAGAATGTCTAGGTGGGAATATTGGGGAAATTTACCATTTTTCCCTCGGAGACGTTTTGGTACCCCGAGCCTTGAGGTAACCACAGAGACTTAAGTTGAATAAAACAAAAAGGAAGAATTAATTAGAAGCTTTGTGAACCGACTTACACCTTTCTTCTGAACTAAGGATAGCTTCTCACCATTCCTATCTCTCTCTCATTCATTCTCTAAGAAACAACTCAAGGAAATTTTGGTGTAAGCTAGCTTAAGCAAGGAATTGGGCTAAGAAAACTTAGGAGCTTGAAGCTTGGGGATTGAGGATCAACTTCAAGGATTGAATTCAGCAAGGGGTAAGCTTTAATTATAAGATTGTGCTCAGATTTGCGGCTGGTTTGTAAGAATTTGCATGTTGATTAAGATTGCTCTGTCTTAAGTGTTTTAGTTGAGCTTTGGAGAAGGATTCAATGGAGTTTTGATGTGGATATTGCGTTGGAATGTTTTTGGTAATTATCTGGGTTTGTTAGATAAGTTTTGAGTGGGTTAGCTTGAGGAAAATGCAAGGGAAGTAATGGAAATTCTGGGTTTGGTGGTGAGGGCCGCGGCCCTAGGAGGGGTACGCCTCGGCCCGTGTGCCCGCACGGCCGTGTGTGGCCGAAGAGTTCATGCGCGTCGCGACGCATGGTGCGCGCGCTGCGGCCCGTGTGTGTTGCAGGGATGTGCTAGCCTCTGTTTTGAGGCTAGCTGCGACTCTTGAGGGTGGGGTCGCGGCTCTTAGTTCCAGTTTGTGTTTTTAAGGTTGTTTAGGCTTGGGAATTCAATAGTTAAGGCTCAGGATGGATTTTATCACCCGGATTGATAGAATTCAAGGTCTCGAAGTTATTTATTGGATTAGAATTTGATGGATTGATATTGTTAATATGTTGTGACTAAGGTTTCGGAGAGGCTCAAGTTAGAGGACTGTGCTCGGGACATCGGTGCTCGGAGCGCTCGGGACTCAGGTAAGAAAACCCTTGTTCCCATAGAGCTTGTATGCAAGGCTGAGCCCAATGTGTCTGAATAGAACTGGTATGCAGGGCTGAGCCCAAGGTGTTTAAGTTGCAGGGCGTAGCCCTTTGATTGAATTAGCTAGAATTCTGTATTTGCTTGTTATGCTATGAATGTTGTTGTGTGAATGATCGGCAAGAGTCGGGAACGGTGTAGGCCTAGGACGGTAGAGGCCGGGAATGGCGAGGGGCACGCTGAGTGTAAGGCCAAGAACGACAAGGGGCCGGGAGCAGTGTTCCGCAACGTGGTCCGTGAACCCAGGGCTTGGTAAACACCTGGGACGGCTAGGCTATATGTGTTTAGCCCATTGGTGGCCTGCTTATATGTTTGATATATGTGTTGCATATGTTATCTGTTTATGGGTTTTCTTGCTGGGCTTCGGCTCACAGATACTCTGTGGTGCAGGTAAGGGTAAAGAGAAGGCCAACCAACCATGAGTGTTGCAGGCGTGATTCGACGTGTACATGTTTGTCCAGCTTGGCTGTGACAGCCAGGGAATTTTGGGAGATCCTTGTAAATAAACTTAGATTTTGTCGTTTAGTCGAGTTGGTTCAATTTTTATGTTGTAAATATTTCTAAACTGTATTTTGGGATCCCAGGTGTCAAACTTTTATGATTTT
Source organism: Humulus lupulus (assembly GCF_963169125.1). NCBI lineage: Eukaryota > Viridiplantae > Streptophyta > Magnoliopsida > Rosales > Cannabaceae > Humulus > Humulus lupulus. The sequence continues at coordinate 278,340,756 of NC_084794.1, read as the reverse complement.
CAATGCTATGGTGTTATTTCTAAAGTTTGTCCTCGGTTTATGGCTTAATTACACTATTTGATCTAAAACCTCGATTAGCGAGTCGAAAGCACGTTTTTTTTAAACTCACTTAGTAACGGCTCTAAGGAGGTAGGGCGTTACTGCTGCCATGGAAATGAATAGTCGAACAGATGTGAGTTTAGCAACAGGAGAAAAAGTATCACAATAGTCCATTCCATGGGTTTGAGCATACCCCTTGGCAACAAGACGGGCCTTTAAGCGAGCAATTGTTCCATCTGGATTGACTTTAACCGTAAATACCCATTTGCACCCTATGCCCGTTTGCCAGAAGGTAAATTAACAAATCCCAAGTACCATTCGCAACTAAAGCATTCATCTCTTCTATCATTGCAGCAAGCCAACCAGGATGAGACATGGCTTCACGAATAATTTTAGGAATAGTGATAGAATCAAGAGAAGCAATAAAAGAGCAAGAAGAACGGGACAGATGGTTATAAGAAACAAAAGAAGAAATAGGATATGTACATTGACGTTTACCTTTACGTAGTGCAATGGGAAGATCGTCGTTGAGTTCCGAATCTGATGACGAAGATGCAGGTGCAGGACATGAAACGGGAGGTGGACGAGGTGGACGCCTGGAGTACTCTATAATAGGAGGCTTAGGAGGTGGTGGAGGTGTAGGAATTGCAGGAGCTATGACCGAGGCAGGTGAAGGAACAAGAGACTCCTCAGAACATGTATCAGGCGCAGAGGATGTGACAGAATATACCAACAAATCATCATCCTCCCCCTGATGAGTAGGAGTAGGTGAAGATGAAAAATAAGGTGTATTTTCCACAAAAGTAACATCTATAGACACAAGATATTTGTTAAGATTAGGACAATAACACCTATACCCTTTCTGAAGACGAGAATAACCAAGAAATACACACTTTAATGACTTAGGATCTAATTTGGTGACATGTGGACGGACATCTCGAGCAAAACAAACACTGCCAAATACCCGAGGAGCAACTGGAAACAATGACTTACTAGGAAAAGGAATTTTAAATGGGATCTCACCATTAAGTACTGAGGATGGCATGCGATTAATAAGAAAGCAATCTGTGGAAACTGCATCGGGCCAAAAAGGTTTAGGAACTTTCATTTGAAACAAGAGGGCACGTGCAGTTTCAAGAAGATGTCTGTTTTTACGTTCTGCTACACCATTTTGGGGTGCAGTATCAACGCATGAAGTTTCATGAAGCATCCCATTAGAGATCATATAAGATTGAAATTGAGCAGGTGTGTATTCCTTGGCATTATCACTTCGCAAAGTACGAACAGGCACATTAAATTGATTTTGAATTTCAGCACAAAAAGCACAAAATATAGAAAACAACTCAGAACGATTTTTCATTAAATATAACCAAGTTACACGAGAATAATCATCCACAAAAGTAACAAAATACCTGAATCCAAGTTTAGAAAAAATAGGAGAAGGACCCCAAACATCAGAATGAACTAATTCTAAAGGAACACTAGCACGTTTATTGACTCTAGGACTCAAACTAACACGAGGATGTTTGGCAAACTGACATGACTCACAATTTAACGAAGACACCTTACTATATTGGGGACAAAGCTTCTTGAGCAAAGGAAGGGATGGATGGCCCAAACGACAATGAGCCTCAAAAGCAGAAGCGACACTCGGACAAGCAATAGGAGTTGAGGACAGTGGATCAAGAACATACAGGCCGCTAGATTCATGTCCTTTACCAATAATCTTCTTCGTCATAAGATCCTAAAATAAATAATGATCGGGAAAGAAAGAGATGCAACAATTCAAATTACGAGTGAGTTGACTAACAGAAAGAAAATTAAAGGATAAATTAGGTAAATGTAAGACTGATGACAAAGTAAGCAAAGGTGTAGGAGTAACAGTGCCAGATCCAAGAACAGAAGATGGTGATCCATTAGCTAAGTTAACAGAAGAAGTGGAACTATAAGACTGAAGAGTGGAAAAGAGACTGGAATTACCTGTCATGTGATCTATGGCACCAGAATCAATGACCCATTTCAAGGATGTGGAAAGAAGGCATGCATTAGATTTACCTGAATCAGCAATTGCAGTGATAGAAGGAGATGAAGAATGGAGTGATTCTTGGTACCTTGAGAACTTGGAAAATTCATCTGCATAAATAATGACCGATTTGTCAGGTGTATCACTAGTGCTTGCAACATTAGCATAGTGTTTTTGCTGATTTTTAAACTGTAGCTTTTTACACTCGAACTTGGTATGGCCTGGTTTCTTACAATAGTTGCACATAATGCTCCCGGATTCCGGTGTTCGATTGTCAGGCCTTTGGGAATTGCCTCCTTTGGAACCACTTGGAGTGGAGTTTCTCCATGGTGCATGATTATTATGACCAACCAAAGCACTATTAAGAGACACAGATGGAGTAGTTTCTGTACGAAGAACACAGCTAAAGACATCTTGTAAAGAGGAGACATCAGACCCAGAAATAACCTGTGACTTTGCAGAGTCATAGTCAGATGAGAGTCCTGCTAGAAAGATCATGATAGCCATCTGCTCTCGCTGGCGCTGTTGAACCTTCACATCAGGACTAAATGGCAACAACACATTAAGCTCTTCGTATGTCCTCTTAAATGTCATAAAGTAGTTCATAAGAGACTGATCTTGTTTCTCCGTGCGATAAAAGGCTTTGCAAACATCATACATATGCGATAGATTGCCTTTTCCAGAATACAAAAACTCCAAGTAATCCATTAGTTTTTTAACCAATTCACAATGACTAATTAAACTTATTACCTCATTATCAATAGAATTTCGAATTTGAAGAAACAAGCAAGCATCCTCACATAGCCATACTTTTCTTGAATCGTCTTTTTCTTTGGGAGGATCATCAGTCAAGTGATCATCTTTGTCAATACTCCTTAGATAAAGTCGAATCGTCTTACTCCATTCCAAATAATTTGAACCAATCAATTTATGGTCTGTGATTTTAGACATTACAGGAACCACATCAGAAATAACTAGTACTTTTGGATCTGATTTCATCTCTGCCATAACCTCAAAAAAAAATATCGGAAGAGACAAGACAAAATCGAACAACGAAGAACAAGTAAAGAACACCCAGATACGAAGAAGTGAGAAATACTAAACTACAACCTGAGACAGATGCGAGTAGGCTGAAGAGTAGCCAAGAAATGAATCGGAGATGATTCGCCGTCGAAATCCCCATCACCCGCGCCTCCAGGCGCCAGCACGTGGGGTAGTTGGCAGAAGGAACAAGCGGCGGGTGAGCCACACGCGCGAGGAATCCGGCGACCGAACTTTGGGGTTTGGCAGATCGGCGGCTGGGCAATCTTTCTGAGTAGGCGGTGAGAATAAATGATCACTCTAAAGATGGTTTCCGAAAAAGAACCCTAATTGAAAAACCCAAATTTATGATGAACCCTAATTGAAAATCCCTAATTTGTAATGAACCCTAATTTCCAATTTTGAATTCCCAATCCCAAAATCAGCTCTGATACCATGTAAAATATAGTGAATGAATTGCATATTTATTCAATAGAGTAGTATGTATTTATATACAAAATTAGAGAGACTAAATAGGAAACTAACTAAATACAATTAACTCTAGTTTCTACAACTAATATACAGCTAATATAACTAATATATTCTAACAAAACCCTTTAACTTTGGTTATTACATAAAAACTGAAGTTAAAAGGGTAACCTTAGACTTCAGTTTTTATGTAATAACCGAATTTAAAGAATTATTTAAAATAATTATTTATTTTGTTTTGTAATAAGTGAATTATATATATATATTTGTTTTGTAATAACTGAATTATATATATATATTTGTTTTATATTATATCACCGAATTTTTACCAGGAGCACTCCCACTACGTTGCCTGACATGAAAATACGTACAGCATGCCCTGATAGTACCAGGAGCATGTTCCCCATAAAGTGATTACCTTACTGTAGTGGGCCCCGCAAATCTTGCTTGGGCCGTGATCTTTATTCCATGCGTCCCAATGCATTGAAAGTATTAATCCCTCGTTTACAGGAAGAATTTGTATTAATGACTTATGATTAACATTAATGGTCCCAACCTCTATAAATAGGGTTGGGAATCTCATTGTCAAGGGTTAAGATTTTTTGTTGAGAAAAATACTTGTACTCACAGCAATCTAAACGCTGCATGAGAAGATATTATAGAAGTTTACAACTACAAGCTTACAACCTCCCTAATATAGAAAGACTCATGGACTAGGGTTCTTTTATAACCTGAACCACGTAAAAACCTGTGTTCATATAGCTATTTCTTCAACCATTTTTATAATCGTTGATAGCGAAAAAGGCAATCAACATTTTGGTGCTTTCATTGAGAGCTTGAAGAAAGCATTTGAAACGCCCACAATCATGGTGACTACGCGAAGGAACATTACAAATGAAGTGCCCCCTTCCACCGAAGTTGACGAGGGAGAATCACGTAGGCAACCACTGCAAGATATACCTGAGATGGCGGAAGAGTACGATGAGTATGCTGAGTTTGACGACGAGGGTAATGACATTGACCAGGAGTATTATGAGGATGAATCCTCAACCCATGAAGGCAGAAAAGATGCCAGAAGTGGTGATGCTCCGTGAGCAGGTGGCTAATCGCTGTTCTTCAGGAGATGGTACTCGCCATGAAGGTCACTCTTAAAGCCCAAGGGTTACGAGTAGACCCCCATGGCAACGCACCAGCTAGGCACCCAAAAGGTGTGACACTTGTGCACCCTGTTGGAGTGTCGCTTGTCGACACAGCTGAGGTGCCTCCTGAGCACCCCGCTGCTGGGGCGTAGGATCCACCAGCTGGGGTGCCTGACGGGCGCCCAACAAGAGTTGGAGTCTCAGTGAAACCGCATTACTGTGCTAAAGGGAGGGCCAGTGACGATCTTGCTTCGAAGCATTAGAGGGCTGGTCAAGAGCGCGAGAGCCACCCGGCAGTGCAGAAGACTAATAAGGGTAATGAGACATGGGCCTGAGGACACCGCCAAGCAGACAGCACCCGTGGAGGTCGGGGCCCTATGCCTAGACGCGCCCACATGGAACGTGTGAGGCCCAGAGCTAGTATCCCTTTGGGACCTAACCAACCCAACATAAATAATCACCCGAGAAATGCTCCACATAATTGAAAATGGGGCATTAGCATTTCGGTAAACGAAAACGAGTTCGACGGAGAAACAGAGGTGGTCGCCTAGAAGATAACGACGCACTCCGAGGAGAAGCTGATCTACGAGAGAACCTCCATGCTCGGAGGTGTAGTACAGTCGGAGTACATGAGCCTGCTGGTAGAGCCCTGTCAAATTTCTGAGATAACTCAATGTTTGGAGACGGGATTTCCAGTCTCAGAGCATCAATAGGGATCACGACCCTCTCTGAGTCGAATTAGAGAGTCTGAAGCGTATAATGATTTGAATGGCTAGGAAACAAGGCCATGAGTCTGACTTGGAAGATGAGGAAGTGGAGCCATGTGCCCCTCACCTCATCGAGGCCCCACTACCTCTGGGATTCAAGATGCCATCCATACCATCTTATGATGGTGGTTGGGATCCGATAGACCATTTGTCCAAATTAAATAGGCTAATGTCAGTACATCGTGTCTCCGATGATGCAAAATGCCACGTGTTACCCCTCACCCTGACAGGACCAACAGATGAATAGTTTAAGAAACTCCAACCTGGGTCCATTCAGATGTGGCAACAGTTGTCATCCGCCATCCGAAGACAGTTTATAGGAGTTTGAAAGGTGTGCTTTGAGGTCAACGCCCTAGCCAATATCAAGCAAGGGCCGTTCGAAACCCTCAAGGCATACATCAAACACTTCAAAGAAGAAGCGACAAGAACTAAGAGGATTGATGATGGCCAACAACTGATGGCGTTGCAGGCTGGCATCCATGTGGGATCCCCACTCTTGGATGATCTCCAGCGAATGGGATGATGGCATTTCGACGACTTCATTCGTCGGGTTCAAGAGTACATCAATTGGGAAGACGCCCAGATCGGTATGTTCAGAGCGCCCGCCCTTTTCATGGCCTCGGCCGCTCCTGGTCCCATGGCCTCGGGGGTCCAATACTCCCCCTGTGTTCTCAATCGCTCCTGGATTTGGTATGTCTTCGGAAAGGTTTGGGGTAGCGCCCATTGGAAACAGTGCTTTTCAGCCTGCATTCAGTGCTGGAGTTGTCACCTCATCCCATCTAGCTGAATCTAGTCGAGCTCCAAGTGGCACAAGGCACAGAGGGAAAGGTAAGGGTCGGAAACCCAGGGGCAGTTGGATCACACAACCCGAGAAAGGAGTCGTGTCAGGTGAGAAGTACGTCTCGTAGTATTCCAAATATACTAACCTGTCAGACTCTCAAGAGAACATCTTCGTGGCCACGACGTAGCACGTACATTACCGGAAAATACAACCCATTAGAAGAGACAGGATAGACGGGACCCTGGCAAATTTTGTCATTTCCACAATGACATAGGGCATCATACTAACGAATGTCGCCAGCACAAGGATGAGATTGAAAACCTCATCAAGTCGGGACACCTACATGAGTATGCTATCACATCAAACACAGCCACCTGTGGTTGGATAGGTGGCCCCATCGGCTACCCCTCAGGTCTTGACAACAACTCCCATAGGTCCTCAACATGCAACATCCTAGGGGCCTCCTCCAGTAAATGGGCAGGTTGGGACCATATCAGGCGGACCTCAATTGGGGGGCACCTCACGAAGCTCGCAAAACAAGTATGTGCGAGCTTTGAACCATGATGATGAGGTAATGGCTTTGACCCAGTTACCTGCTCAAATGTCGCGAATGACTGACCAAGTCATAACATTTTCTGAAGACGATGCTCGGAGAGTGCATTTCCCACATCACGATTTGTTGGTAATTGAGAACCAAATCTCTAACAAAATGGTGGCTCAGATTCTGGTAGACAACAGGATTTCGGTGAATATTCTATTTAAATCAGCCTTCGAGGATATATGGCTGACTATGGCTGACAAATCCCTGTGCGCCTTGACACTTTATGGGTTCTCGGGAGAAGCCCTCATCCCAATGAGGCCGGTAAAACTCTCAGTAATGCTCGAAGAGGTACCTCACTAGGCTTTTAAGTACTGCACCTTCGTGGTGGTGGAGTGTCTCTTGGCATACAATTCCATTTTGGGACGACCAACACTAGTAGAGTTCAGGGCAGTCACTTCCATCCGTTAACTGTGCATTAAATTCCCTATGGATACAGGAATCGGTACTATCTGCGAGGACCAGAAAGAGGCGAGACAATGCTACTATGTCTCCCTCAAGGCTCCCGTAATGGTAGTGACGGAGGAGGTCCCCGAAAGCATCGAGACCTCAGAGGAACGAACTGTGCAGAACTTGGGGCGACGAGTTAGATCCTAGGGTTCAAGAGGAGAGGTCCATCAAACCAGTGGAAGAGATGGAGGAGGTAATTGTGGATACCTCCACCCCCGAAAAAAAGGTGATTGTTAGGGGGGTAGCTTGAAAACAAAAGTCTGAGAAGCGTTAGTGGTCTTCCTTAGAGAAAACCAAGATGTGTTTGCATGGACTCATTCCGACATGACCGGCCTTGATCCAAATGTCATATGCCATGTTGCTCTTTAACGAGTTGACAAGCTCCTCTCTAATGGGTTTATCCAAGAAGCCCAATATCCCAAGTGGCTATCCAATGTTGCCCTTGTGCCTAAGCCAAATGGCACTTGGAGGACTTGCATCGATTTTTCGGACCTTAACAAGGCCTGTTTGAATGACTGTTTTCCACTCCCCAGGATAGATTAGATGGTCGATGCCACCTCTGGTTACGAGTTTCTGTCATTTATGGACGCGTACTCAGGATATAACCAAATATCCATGCATGTCGCCGACAAGGGTCTCTATTGTAACATCATGATGTCTTTCTGGTTAAAGAACGCCAGTGCCACATACCAAAGGCTAGTTAATAGAATGTTCAAGAACCAGTTAGGGCGGAACATGGAGGTTTATGTGGATGATATGTTGGTTAAGTCTTGGACCACCCCAAATCATGTAGGTGACCTGGCTGAGGTATTCGGGGTGCTCCGCCGGTTTGGGATGAAGCTCAACCCCCAGAAATGCACATTTGGAGTAGCCTCTTGCAAGTTTTTAGGCTTCATCGTGAGCGCTCAAGGGATTGAGGCAAACCATGAAAAGATAAAGGTCTTAATTGAAATGCCTTCTCCCCGGAAACATAAAGATGTTTAGAGCCTGACAAGGAGGATCGCAGACTTGAGCCATTTTGTCTCAAAGGAAACGAATAAGTGCGTCCCTTTCTTCAATATTCTCTGGGGGAATCAGAGATTTGCATGGACGGAAGAGTGTGAGAGAACAATCCAACAACTCAAGGCACACATGGCGAACCCTCTGATATTGTCCAAGCTAGAAGATAGAGAACCCCTCCTACTCTACATGGTTGTATCGGAGGATGCCGTTAGCACTGCACTGGTTAGGGACGAAAGCCACACTACACCAAACACCCATTACCATAACACATGATTATAATAGAATTTAAAAAGAGTTATTGTAAGTGAAAAGAATTTCAGGCGGCAATTTAAAATAAGGTACCGCCAAATGACTTAACTTTTTTTGACTTAACATTTTTCAACCTGTGTACCCATTTCCCCTATACCCATTTCCTCAATCATTCTTCGGTCTTCCCCTTCCGGGTCTCTCGGACCCTTCAATCTTCAATCATTCTTCGTCTTTCCGTTCGTGGTCCGTTCGTGGTCTATCTCTCTCGGTTTCCCGTAGACCTATCCCTCTCGGTCGGGAAATGAGAAAATAAGCAGAAATTTTTAATATTTCACTAACTCTCTATTCCCCAATTTCTATTTCTACCATTTACCACACAAAGACAACCCTAATCATTCTCTCTTCTGTCTTTTCCCCATGGATGGCTTGTTCTATCCTCTGTATCGTTTCCCACTGATGGTACACAGATAGTCATAGCCATTCTTCTTTTCTTTCACTAAATTTTTTTTGCTCCAGTGCCTCCTCTTAGCCATGGCTAGGGCTACCATAAAGGTTTATTTCTTCATAATGGAGAGGGGTTAGTCCTCTTCAAAATCTCCGTTCCAGAAGTTTCTTCATCGCCAGCAAAGATTTTAAGGTCACTATATCATCTTCCTCTTCTCTAATTTTTATGTCTATTAGTATTATTATTATTATTATTATTATTATTTGTGGCTTCCAAATGGAAATTTCCACGATTATCCTTGAGGTTCGTAAATCTGGGATTGCAAACCAGAAATTGGACATTAATAGCCTTCTCTTTAATATATAAAAAAATCATTTTGGGTCCTTTGAAGGACTAAATGGGATTAGAATTTTTTGTGTGCCTATCACTACTAGGTATCCATTTGTTCCTGTACTTTCTTTTAAATCTATTATGTATATATATATACATATATAAGCAACAATTAATAATTAGCAAGTGTTCTATGTATATGTCTATCTTTATGATGGAATATCTTAAGTGCTTAGATTGATAGTGTTAAATGGCTTTACGTTATTCTGCTGGTAATTATAAGGGGTCTAGAGCCTAGACCACTTGCATCCATAAAAAAAATTATTAAAAAAATTGCTGAGTCAATATATCAATGATGAAATTTTGTTTTTAATGTAAAAATTATTTCTATTTCTAGGGTGGTGATTTATGGCTTGTTTGGATATTCAGATGGATGTAAAGAATCAATATCATGCAACTATATGGGTGCTCAAGATATGCATTTTCGAGAAAATGAGGTTTGTTTTCTAAATATCTAATTTCTCTCTTAGAGAATTATTTTGCTATAGGACCTAATTGTTTTGGGCATATAAAATAATATCAATAATGCTATTTTCCCCTAATATATAAATGTATATATGTATAAATATATATATTTATATATAAAAGAAAGTTTAATTGAGTTCAACTATATCAATGAGAATTTTGTTGCTGTCGATGGGAATGTTTGAAAAAATGTGGCTTGCAAATGATAGCAATTATGGAGAGTTTAGACGGTTTACAACTTGGAAACAAAGGGACCAAATTGTTGACTTTTAATTGCCGTATGAGATTTTTAGGGCTATGCAACAAAAGTGAGTACTATTCTGTTATGCCTTCATTCAATTTCTAGATGCGTAAATACAAACTTAATCCAATATGTTGAAGAAGTAATTTCTTTGGCTCTTACTATAAAATTTGACTGTGAGATTGGATTTTTAGCTGACTATTGCTCATTTTAGATTGAAACTTTTTGAAGTTAAAGATTAAGTTTTATGTAACAATGCTCATGGATTAAGAAAATAAAAAAAACTGCACTCCATATGTTTGGTAAAATGCCTTAGAAACATAATATAGTGTATAGATGTTTTATATAGACTATTCCATAGAGAATATAATATAGCTATGCTTGATCATAGATAAATCAATATAGTCATAGCTTAAGATTTCCTTGGTAATATTAATGTTACACTTTAATTAAAAAGTTCAAACTTTTTTTCATTCTTTCTATTATGTATACTTTATATAGTTTTCTTCATGACTGTACAATTTGGAATTCATTTATATACTGTCATGGTTTTCTATCATATTGAGTTGTTAAGAAACTGAACCGAGTACTTATTAAGCTCAATTTTGTCAGTTTACAGCATTGTGAATATCTTGGTTTTTTTTGTATACCTACAGTGTGTGAACATGCTTATTCTTTGGCTCAAAATATAGATCCTGACAGTGAAGGAAGAGGAGTTCTACAATTTAAAACTGGATTGATGTCTTTCATTACGGTGTGTGCTTAGTTTGAAATGGATAAACTTGACTTCCAGATTTTTAGTCTGTTTTTTTTGCATTCTATACACTTCGACACAAAAATTGTATTTGCCATATATTTACTTTTTCTTGTTTAAAATTTTTTAGCAAAAACTTGCAAAAAAAGGAGGGAGGAGTTATAGATAGAAGCCAAGACATTGCTCTTTTGCAAGATTTCTACAAACTCTATCGAGAGCAGAATGACGTGGAAATGTTACGAGAAGAAGAGTTGAATTTAAGGGAGACTGGGGCTTTCAGTGGAGACTTGGGTGAGTAAGTATTTCACCCATTTGAACTCAAATAGATGGCACTTTTATTTATTTGCTTTTGTTCTGTTTATGCTAATACTGTAGTTTTATTTTCTAATCTACCTATAAGGAGAAAAACATAATTATGTGAATGTGACTTTCAATTTTCTCCTTTTGTTTATTTTTGTCCCTTGGTTTATTATTAATTTTAAAACCTTCCTTTAACTATTAGGAAAAGTTTGATTTGTATATTCCTCTGTTTTTTTGGCCAGCCCTTTATCTTTGGTGTTAAAGGTATTTTCTCAGTTTTTCTTTCATGGCCATTATATTGATCTATTTATTGATTACTTTTTCCAGGTTGGAGAGAAAGACAGTTAAGAGGAAAAGAGTTTTTGCTACTTTAAAAGTTCTAGGCACAGTCCTTCGCTGACTGAGGAAATTCCTGATGAGGTTGGTTGTATGACTTTGTGATCAGTCGTAATGATTTACTATAACTATTTTTTAACATCCAAAATCTTGTGAAGCATTTATGTTGAGCCCCTAAAAAAAATTCATGTGAAGAATTAGTGACTAAATATTTGGAAAAAAATTGCATGATATGTATCTACAAAGGAGGGATATGTTCCTGCTTGAGCTTCTTCATTGAAAGTTGAAACTAACATAAATGGGACACATTCTATTTAATCTTGCATCTCTCAATTGGTTTGTTTTATGCAGCTGAGACGTGTGATGGAAACTGATGCAGCTATGACGGATGACTTAATTGCTTATAATATTATTCCACTTGATGCTCCTAGCCCAACAAATCGTATTGGGTTTTTCCCCAAGGTAATTATTTTAACAGTTTATGTTTCAAGTCCAAAATTTTGTTGTTTGTACCACCTTTTGGAATAAAAAATTTATGAATAGAACAAGAAATTTATGAACAGGTTCAAGCAATAATCTCAGTGTTAAAGTATAGGGGACTGCCAAAATTGCCAGAGGATTTTCCCATCCCTGCTACAAGAAAAGCTGATGTTCTTGATTTTCTGCACTACATTTTTGGATTTCAGGTTTGTACGTCTAGATCAAGCGGTATATTGGATTTGGATTTAGTGTATTTTCTTTTATTTGTGCTATAAGTTGCATGTGGTTGCTATGAGTTTTAGGCAAGTAGTTCAGACACTGTTATATTTTTTCCTCTGAAAAATTTATTGTTCAGTTGTTCTTGCTTTATTTATATGGCGAGGAAATGTCCGAATCCTTCTATATGTTTTTCACATTGATGAACCTTGATATATGCAATCATACTCGTTCTGATATATATGCTTAAACATTCTGATTGTGTTATTTTTCTTCATAAGAACCTCATCATTTGTTAAAAATATTGTACTTTAGGGGAAATGAGTTGATTCTTATTTCTCTTTTGAAACAAAAATTGCTTGTATTAATATGATCAATGAATGCAAGGGGTGTGGAATAGTCCATCATTATCACAGAGTTTATTCTTGTTTTGCCTTTGTTTCTTCCAATGATTGTCCATTTTAAGATTCTCATGAAGTGAGTAGGTGGGAAAAATTGCTTGGCTCATAAATTTTGGATTATGGTATTTGTCTTTATATCATAATACATGACTAAATGTTTTGTTGTTTACGAACTCTAAAATCAAACTCATTTTATGCATTTCATTTTATGGTTTGTTTCTTAAATTTAATATTCTTAAATTTTGTGCTTGAGTTGGGCTAGTGGCCCATGATAATTTGGGCCAAGTGTCCACAGTGTGCTATTCTCAGCGAGCTCGCTGTGTACTATGTTATGAAGAGTTGAACCAAGATCTTTAAACAACACTAACCATGACTATAAAAAATAAACATTTTTTAAGTAAGCACATTAATATTTTGGATGGCTTTTGTATTTCTTTAATGCTATTCTGGTTCCTCTTACTTTTTCGATTAAGTTGATTTGTATTGTCTAAAGTTATTGCTTCATTTATTGAATTAGTCTTAGATGTGTACACTTAAATATAGAGCTCACCACAAGATTAAGTAGATCTTATTTGAATGTATGACCTTATGAAATATTTTTGAGATTTAATGGTTAATTGGCCTTGTTAAAGCTCTGTTATATGCTGTTGCATGTTGGTGGGTAATTAACTTATATGGGTTTAGAAGCTATTTGCACTACATATTGGAGCTTACTGAATTTATTTTGCTCACAGAGATGACTCTCTAGTCACTGAAGTGGAGCCTTATATTCCTTTTAATATCAACCCAGCAGGAATGCAGCCTGTTCTTACCACTAATTATCTGTTGGCCGTCCCCAGCATTCTTGCTTTACAGATGACGTTATAGTCACTGGGGTCTTAACTGCAAGGTGGTCGCCTGACTTAAAAGATGTTCGCTGCGACCTTGATCCTGTGTTGATTGCTAATCATGTGAGGTAAATGTAACAGCTCTGTTTGAAAGAAGAAACATTTTTCGTTGTTGAGATGGTTGTTGTTCCATTGGAGTCATACATGGTACTAAAGAGAGGTAGTTCTTTTAATTTCATAAACTCTGCTTAGCCTTGGTGAACCTTGATCCCATCTTTCTTATGATGCATGGGATTTCACTTATGCAGCTAGTTGATGTTTCGAAGGGATAGAAAATGATTTGGTGGTAACTCTTTTAAGGGATGCTAAAGTAGTATAAGATAGATTGAAATAACTACCGATACTGAAAAGAGGCTCAAAACTTGTTACAAACTTACAAATATATTTCTATATTAAAATAATGCGAATAGGTTTTTGGAAAAAACCATAAAGTAGAAAACAATTTTGTATTTCAACTTATCTAAGTATCAAAATTGGTTAGAAATTTTTCTCTTTCTTTCTTTCTTTTTTTTGGAGTGAAGCTTTGGTCACTATATGCACTTGACATACTTTTTATACACATATTTAGGAGAACAAATGAGCAGAAATCGGATATTACTATTCCTCATGATGTCATTATGAAATTCAATCAATTTTAGAACGAGTTTAAGGATACCCCTTTGAAAGGTAAGGCATCGTTGATTAATATATATCATTTTATAAATGAGTGTTCTTCTATCAATTCTTCAGCATCAATCAATTAGAGATCTTCATTAAAAAAAAAAGTATTGGAAACTAGGCCCCCTTATATGTAAGACTGTTATGACTTCAATTTTTTTTAATGAAAATTATTCAGGGAGAAATGCAATATTACAAGGTGTTTGTCCACAAATTTCATGATTTTTTTATCTTAAGTTAAAGATTTTGAATGACCGTTAAACATTCACTACCAGCACCTTCTCTTTTTTCAACTTAGTTGCATTAACACTTATTGGAGGTGTGCAACATGTTGATGCTTCTGGAACCAAGGTACGAGGAGAGTCTCATTTACTTTTGGTTGGAGACCCAGGTACCTTTTCGATTTTCATTGCATACTTATAGGGTTCATTACTTAAATAAAATTCTATCAATTCAAGACTACTGCATTTATGCTATGCTTCAGTTGAAGAAGCTTTCTTTTCTTCAAAATTCTGATAGGAAATTAACAATCACTTAAATCTAGAAAAATAAGAACACCATTGTATTTTGTCTAACTGATTCATGATATTTTATGAGTGTCTAAAGCCTGTAACCTATATGAATTTTCTTGTACAATACAATTAGGGTTATTACAAACAAGTTATCCATAGTATTGTATCGAGTGGTCCTTTAATGCAAATAATAGGTAGGGTAACTAATGTAAATAGTCTAAGGGTGGGAAAATATAAATTTTAGAGAGAAATTTTGAGAGCAAGAAAGTATAGAAGAAAGCTCCAGGACTGGACTTAAATAGTTCAAAACTTCAGGGTTTTATTTTCTCAATAGAAGACATTTCTTTGCAGGTTGGATCCATGGACAAATGCAATATTTGCCAAACCATGTTAGATATTGGTATTGATGCTTTTGATATGTTCTAGTGCTCTTGATGTGTGTTGTTGGGTGTTATTCTAAAGGTTATTAGTATAAGAGGTATTTTCTCCCTTATAACAATTGAGATATGGATTGCACGCCATTTTATAACCTGTCTTTTCGGGTAACACATGCATTAGCTACATTAATTATAACTACAGAAAATTAGAATTATTGAAATTTTCCTTGAAAAATAGAAAACTGCCCAACCATTATTAATTTTTCCAATAAAAATAGTTTTTCAAAGCTGAAAATTCTTCTCTAGTCCTTGTTAATTTATTCTTGTTTGGCTTGAGTAATGCAGCTCAGTTTAATTGTTTGTTGCTTTACCCTTCCCTTGGGGTTTCTGGACCTTTTATTTTGCTCATTATATAGGTGGGAGTTATCTTATTATTTCAATATACCCAAATATATGTATTTATATTACTATCATTGGTGAACAACTACTAATGAGTTCAGATTCTTTTTTTGAATCTTTATGTAATCATTAAAGCATTATAGGGAAAAAGTTACATGTATATGTATATATGTAGTAAATTTTTTTAAGGCTTTTCTCAGGTACCGAGAAATCTCAGTTCTTGAAATTTGCTGCAAAGTTAAGTAGCAGCTCTGTTGTCACTACTCGCTTAGGAAGCACTAGTGCTGGACTCACTGTCACTGCAGTCAAGGATGGAGGTATGTTTCTCATTTCTCCATCCTAAACTTGTATCCATGGAGTAAGGAATCTGACAGAAGTTGTGATTAGTTTGCGTTAACTTTTTGCATGGTTTGCCACCACCTTGCACATCCTAGTCCTGTTCCCCATCTCATTGTCTCTGCTCTTACTTTTCTCTCTGTATCTCCCTTTTTGCTCACACTTCAAGTTAGTAACTCTCTCAATGACTGAGAACATCTTTGTTATGATAACCAAATCTTTCATCATAAAACTCCAATTCTTGCTTCCATGGGGCTAAATAATCTGATCAGATGGTTTTTATATGAAAGTAGTGATTTTCTATCTTCATCTTTAAACCCATCCACTGAACAGTTAAGCCTTATTCTGATTGGTCATATTCCAACTTTTATTTTTGGTTGTTTGAGCTTGCTTGCCATGTTGTTTAGTTTGTTAGTTTATCATACATGCTTGTTTAATATCTATTGACAAATTTTAATTTTTTATTAATCTTTTAAGTATTGATTATATTCTTTAGGTTGGGGATCGAATTGGCAAGGAGCATTGCAAAGGTAATTTGCAAGAGGTAAGGAATTTGTTCTTTCAACTCTTATTATTAATATCTTTAAAATGTTAAAGGAGTTTGAATATCTTAAATATTCATCCATAGACACTACTACAAAAAAGGCTTTTCACTGCGGTTTTTTTACTCAATACACTGCGGTTTTCGAGAGTATTGAAAAGCGCAGTGTATTCGACCGCAGAGAAAAGTGGTATGCCAACCGCGGAGAAAATAGTCTTTTCTTTGGATAGATCTCGAAAAAATATCAAAGTTAAAAAAAAAAAACAATCAAAATGGACAACCGAGCACAAAGTTATGCTTGGTAAAAGTTTTGAAAAATTACACTACTTTTCTCTGCGGTTTTTTCAATAAAACCGCGGAGAAAAGTCTTTATTTCTCTGCGGTTTTCTTAAGAAAACCGCGGAGAAAAGTAGTGCAACTTTTCTCTGCGTTTTTCTCCCACTTTTCCTACTTTACATTGCGTTTTTAAAAAAAACCGCAGTAACAAAGTTCCTAAGTGTCCTTCAATCCTTTTCTCTGCGCTTTTTATTTTAGATTGAAAGAAAAGCGCAGAGAAACCCTATATTTGTAGTAGTGAGAGAAGTAGGTTTTGAGATTAAAATTGTGTGCTGCAGTGATAACGGAAGGTTGAAAACTTGTGTGTATTAGAGAAGTAGGTTCTGGAAAATTTGTTTGTGTACTGCGGTGATATAAGGAAGAAAACTTATTGTGTGTTGTTTGAATTTTTTGACTTGGTATTGATAGATGGTCAGGTAAGCTTTTATATGTATAGATTAGATTTTTCATTATATGTATGGATTAAATTTTTCATTTAGTCATATTGTTTTCATTATTTCCATATGTATAGATTAGATTTAATTGCCACAACCCAAGCTAAAATCTTGTCTTTGATCCAAACCCAATTAGTTAGTGGCTACCATTTTAGAATCTGATTTTTAAATTAAAAAAAACACTAGAATCTCTTGAACTAGCCTTTTATGCACACTTAACAGAAGTAAGTTAAGAAAACAGAAGTAACAAGACCTTTTATTTGGTAACTGATTTCAACAAGCTTCCTTCGAAGTGTTCAATTCTAATGATCTTGCATAAATAGTTCCACTCTTAGAGTCTCAGTATACATAAAGCTTGTCAAAACAAAGTGAGCCATATTAACCATAATAAACCATACACATTAACACCATTTTGCAAAAGAAAAAAATTCGGCTGAGTTCAATTTATAATTTATCATGTGTAATTATTTTAATTAAGAATTCTGTTACTCCTTCTACAACTAATACATCAATGACTCATAGCTGGTAAATTATCTCTATTAATTTTTTAAAGCTTAACACTAAATCCATTAAACCAGATTACTTATTTCAGTTATTTTAGGTTAATTTATAAAGTACAAACTCTTAGATTATAGAATGCTTAAAATCACTTCTTTCATGTTGTGGAAATTATGTGTGTAAATACATAAGAATTTACAAAAAATACTCTCATTGATACAAATAATGTAGGCTTATAATTTCGCAAACATACTTAGATATACATAATACAGTCTGTCAAAACAAAGTGAGCAATGAATAAGAATATCAACCATAACAAACCATAGATAGTAAAAAAACATTATAATTCTGTTAAGAGGTGATAATTATCTGATTGAGATAATATTTCTCAAATTAAAAGACAAACTATACATATACCAAAACCCTTTTCCTTAAAAAAGTAAAATGTCTACATGTGCTGAAGCTTTAATGAAAAAATCACACCTACTTTTGAAAATATAGGCACTCTAAATAAATTTTCTCTTAAATAAAACAGTGAGTTACTAAAATATTACCCCTTTAATATCTAATTAATCTTAATAATCATTTGGTGTGCTAAAGTAAATTTTACCATTACCAATATAAATTTGTAGCTTTCTTAGTTAAATACTTAGAAAAGTCCTCATATGTTTCTCTAAGTATAAACTTTATAAGTCCTAAGTTATAAGTGGATTAGTTTGAAAATTATAATTGGAAAACTACATCTCCAAAAATTCTCAAACTTCACAGAAATAACCTTGGCTATATCAAGAAGTTTCTTGTAAAATTTTACACAAAAATAATTATTTTTACTTAGTGACATTTATTTTCAAAAATCTTACTTTAAGGCTGTCTAGGAATAGGTCAATCTTTTTAACAAATTTTGAGACTTTATAAAATCTATTTGGTTTATTAACTTGGTCCAAAAAAATTTAGGACCATAATAGGCTGTGTAAAAAACACTCACACCAAAAATAAAATCATTTTAGGCATTTTTACTTGGTAAAACTGATACTCAAAGTTGGCTATCCAGAAACTATGGTAAATTCTCATTAATTTTTTTTCAAATTTTGAAAATTCATAACTCACAGCTCTTTTAAAATTCTCCTTTGAAATTTGGCCATTTGATTCTTAAATATTAAAATAATGTATTCTCCAAAAATCATCCAAAAATGCAATGATTTTTCCACCGAAATAATTGTCCAAAATCAGCCATTTACCTCATTTTTTAAATGCTTATCCCAGACTACACAAAAATTTTGCAAAGGCTATCGCTTGGTCAATTCAAAACCTTCTTGCACGTTTTTACACATTATGGACATCTATACATCCTAAAATGCAAGATAAAATACAAGAAAATTCATAATTAGTTTGACCCATAACTCGTTTAACCCACTAGAAGTCAGCTCCAAACCATTTTCTTAAAAATCAAGATTTTTACATAAGGAATGTTGGATTCCATTATTAACAATCATGTAAATTCTTATGCATGTACAATCAGCCATTAATTTAACATCAACACAGTTTCAATGATCAATTAAAGCACAACTAATAATTAAAACATGGCAGCTTGAACTAGAATGCAATTAGCATATTAATCTTCAATCTTGCTATTGAAGAGTTATCCCTTCCAATTTGGGTGGCTAGACGTTGAACTTATGATCCTATTGTTGGAAAAACTTATACAGGATCTTTATTTATTTTCATGTATATCTGATATTAAACAAATTAATACGAGATAGCCTAAAACATGTTTCTAAATTGAATTCAAAGAGAAACAAACAATATAATACTTACAGTATACGCAGCGGAATTAAGAGTCATTCCTTTAGTTTCTCTAACTCTTGTATCCTTTCTGTCGCAGAGTATTATCAAGAAACTGAACCGATCTTCTATTTTCTTCACGATCTTCCAATGTATCCTTAGAACCACCTAGACTAGTGTGGGCAATTCTCAACACATGAGATAGATATAGAGAGAAGAAGAGAAAATACAAAGAGGCTTAGAAAAAGACTTGTGTTTAGAGAAAATATAAAACTATCAGAAAATCTGACTTATCAAAAACCCTTTTTTTTTACTTCTCTATAAGCACTCCTTTTATAGACTCAATTAAGCCATTTAATTTAATTAAAAAATCAATAAAATAACAGCCATTTTGAAGCCCTAGGTCGAAATTATCATGGGTTATAGGCCCGTGAAATTTCCCATTTGATTATAAGCCCATTGGACTTAAAATCAAGGCCTGTATTATTTTCTATTGATTTAATTAATTAAATAATTATTTAAATCCTTTATCAAATTAATTATTTATAATTTGAACCTTGATTTAAATTTATTTATTAATTTAGATACCAATTTATCTTAATTAATAAATCTGCCATAATTTCTCTTTTCTTCTCAAAATTACACAACTCTGTGAAACTATCCAAAATTGACATGGTCAACTTTGATAATTCTAATTGATGATTAAATCAATTAATTGAGACTATCTAGATGATTTTATCCAAGGTACAATGGAGACCATGGGCCTATGAAATCAAGCTCCAATAAGTTATCATAAATCTAACAAATAAATTTACTAACTTATTAATTCCTCGTGACTCCACACTAGACTTGGAATTGCACTCTTGAATTCATAGAACGCTCTATAACAAATATAGATACGCTATTAATTATCCATTGTTACAACCATAATTGTCACTCAATCCTCTATCGACGGTCTACAAGGAGATATGACTAAAATACCGTTTTACCCCTCATTGTATTTTATCCTTAAAACACTTAGTTCCTTGTAAATGATATTTCAGTAAACTAATTTAATTACTGAAATGAGATCTCTATCATTTAACACCTTGGACCAAACTAAAAGGAAACCATCGTTTCACTTCTTCATCAGAAGCTATAGATGTTCATATCTATGATTAACACTCCCACTCAATTATACTACCGAGTTCCCAAGATGTAAGTATGGGCTAGTCCGTAGGGTAAGCTGGTAACGAACAAGTCAAAGAACTCAAATAATACAATCAGTTTGAATACTAACCACTCAGAATTGAGATTGAATTGACCTATGGTCAACTATATGATATGACTAGAATAGATAATAACGGTATGTTTACTTATCTTATCAACTGTCAATATCGGTCCTGTCCGATGTAACAAATACATCCGATCTTATCTACTTTGCTAATGTTCTGGAAAGAACATAACACTGTAATGTGTAAGTAGATCATATCGTAGATTGGCAAGTCAGTGTAAATCCGGTGCACTGACTAATCTTAGGACTAACTTATTTTTGAACATATAATCATATTTATATTCCACTGTGATTACGTCACTATAAATAAGATTAGCTATATGCTCGGGATTTAATAGAAGTTTATATTAAATAAATAATCATGAAAATAAAACATGTGAGAAAAGTGATTGACCAAGTCAAAAAATGATTTATATTCTATTATTGATAATAAAATGAGATTACAAAGAATTTTGGTTTTTAATTAGGGCATAAAACCCCAACAAACTCCCACTTGCACTAATTGAAACTAATGCCTTAATTCTACTAATCCCATCTCCTTGATATGCTTATCAAATGTAGCTTCTGGTAGTGTCTTTGTAAACGGATCCGCAAGATTGTCTTCAGTTGCAATCTTCATAACCTTCACATCTCCCCTAGCCACATATTCTCGAATAATGTGACACTTCCTTTCTATATGCTTACTCCTCTTGTGACATCGAGGTTCTTTTGAGTTGGCTATCGCTCCTGTATTGTCACAAAACAACACAAGCGGTTTATCCATTTCTGGAATAACACCAAGATCCGAATAGAACTTCTTTAGCCAGACTATTTCCTTAGCTGCTTCTGACGCGGCTATGTACTCAGCCTCCATGGTGGAATCTGAGATTGCAGACTGCTTTACGCTTCTCCAAATCACAGCTCCGCCCCCAAGAGTAAACACCATTCCAGAAGTAGACTTCCTGTCATCGACATCAGTCTGAAAATCTGAATCGGTGTAGCCTACAGGGTTCAGAACACCACCCTTATAGACTAACATATAATCCCTAGTCCGTCTCAAATACTTCAGGATATGCTTAACTGCTATCCAATGTTCCGGTCCTGGGTTTGACTGATACCTGCTCACTACTCCCACTGCATAGCAGATATCTGGTCTAGTACACAACATGGCATACATCAGACTTCCAACTGCAGATGCGTATGGAACTTTTCTCATTGCATCTTCCTCTTCAGGAGTCTGGGGAGACTGCTTCTTTGAAAGATGAATTCCATGGCGGGATGGTAGACGCCCTTTCTTGGAATTTGTCATTGAGAAACGTTCAAGCACTTTATCTATGTAAGCTGCTTGAGATAGAGCTAAGAGTCTGTTCTTTCTATCCCTGATGATCTGGATACCTAGAACATAACTTGCTTCACCCAAATCCTTCATCTGGAATTGAGTGCTTAGCCAATTCTTCACATCTGATAATTTCTTAACATTGTTTCCAATGAGTAAGATATCATCTACATAAAGAACCAAGAATACCACTATTTGATTTGCATTCAGTTGGTAAACACAGGTCTCATCAATATTTTGTTCAAAGCCATAGGTTTTGATTATTTCATCAAACCTAAGATTCCAGGAACGAGAAGCTTGCTTAAGTCCATAGATGGACCTATTTAACTTACAAACTTTTCCTTCTTGTCCAGATACTTTAAATCCTTCCGGCTGATCCATATAAATGACCTCATCAAGCTTTCCATTAAGAAAAGCTGTTTTGACGTCCATTTGCCAAATCTCATAGTCGAGAGCGGCTGCTATGGATAGGAGGATGCGAATGGATTTGAGCATGGCTACCGGACTAAAAGTTTCCTCATAGTCCACGCCTTCTCTTTGGGTATAACCCTTTGCCACTAATCGAGCTTTATAAGTCTCGATATTTCCATCAACACCTCGTTTCTTCTTGTAGATCCACTTGCACCCAATGGCCCTAAAGTCACTAGGTGCTTCCACAAGATCCCAGACGGAATTTGAGTACATAGGCTCCATTTCATGTTTCATGGCTTCAAGCCATAGTTCCTTTTCAGGGCTAGCCATTGCCTGTTTGAAAGACAATGGATCATCATCACTAGTGTCACCAACAACCATATTGGTTTCACCATCCAAACCATAGCGAACTGGGTTTCTAGAAACCCTCTCACTACGACGAGGCTCCGTGACTGTTTGCTCAGGAACAATGGTACTTTCTTCATTTAAATCGACTTGCGTCGGTTGTACATGAAGAGTGGGAATTTCATCATCAACACGCGTTGATGACGATGGAACATTGGTTGGAGTCAATTCTTTAACCATCTCCTCTAAAACTACTTTGCTGCGAGGTTTAAAGTTATGGACATAGTCATTTTCCAGAAGCATTTGTAGAAGTAAACACTTTCTTTTCTGAATGACTGTAGAAAAGTCCACCCCGAGTACCTTTAGGATTCTGTTATATTTTTATGCTGCGATAAGAGCACCCGCTTTCGAAAAAGTGATCGCAGACCAGTCTCTGATCACTTGGGGGGCATGGGTTGAGGGTTGCACTGCACCTCGCAAGGGACGACCTAGTAATCTAAACTTATATCTATCCAATAGGAGTAAGCCTAGTGTTGCCATCCCAAAAATAGAAAGTCTCAGGAAACTAACCAAGTTTAGCCTATAAGGCAGCTTGTTCCAGGAAGAACTAAGCTTAGCACCTAAGAGCTAGATAACCCAAGTAGCACGAGCATATACTAGTCATCTTCCGCACAAACTGAGCCTTAGGATCTCTGGCCATGTCTATTGATCTCGAGATGCGAATGGAAGGTCGAGTTCCTTATACTTGGCCTCAAGAATTCCGTGATATAGGGAGCTTGGCTAGTCGATGAGCAAAGCACCCTTAATATCACTATATCCCATATTTGAAAAGCCAAAGGTAACATAGTTAAGAATTTAGCTTACCTCCTAAGGACAACGCGCTCCCAGAGAGTAATAACCAAATCTTAATCTGTGCAACGCGAATGAACTCCCAGGCAGCCTATGCCTAGGTGTCTCGTTAGCATCACCTCTCGAAAAGGTACCCCAGAAAATAGGCATGCTCTCAGGGAGCAGCATCGAAATCCCTAAGCTCTCGAGTATTGCATGCTTAGGGCAGGTGTTTCCACGTGCCAGACCCCCCTTGAAAGCTCGAATCTTTGTGTTGTAGGGGCATGAGGAAACGAGTAAAGACCTACGGTAAACTTCATGTCAAAGTCACTTCTAGGACTGTGGGCCTACAAGAGACCAAATGCAAAAACCAGGTATTTGAAATAGCTATGAGTTCTTGTTCACATAGCATTCGTGTTATGGTGAATTTATAGAACCAAAACTGAGTTCTTGTTCACATAACATTCGTGTTACGTTGAATTTATAGAACCAAAACTGAGTTCTTGTTCACATAGCATTCATGTTATGTTGAATTTATAGAACGAAAACTGAGTTCTTGTTCACAGAGCATTCGTGTTATGTTGAATTTGTAGAACCAAAATTGAGTTCTTATTCTCGTGACATTCGTGTTTCGTTGGAATTTATAGAACCATGTTTAAAATAATTTGAGTTCTTGTTCTCGTGAAATTCGTGTTACATTTGAATTTATAGAACCATGTTTAAAATAACTTAAGTTCTTGTTCTCGTGACATTCGTGTTACGTTTGAATTTATAGAACCATGTTTAAAATGTTTTGAGTTCTTATTCTCATGACATTCATGTTACGTTGAATTTGTGGAACAATGTGTTTAAACCGATTTGAGTGCTTGGTCGCGTGCCAGATTAGGTTATGCTGAATTCTAAGAACCAAGATCAAGTTGAAAAAAAAAAGATACGTGGTTAAATAGAAAAGATACAAGAGTGCTTGGGGGCTCAATCATTAACGTGTATGTTTGTACCCCTATGGAGTTGTGGCACACAGGCTTGATCGTACTCAGGTTACCGGGGGCCTTCACCTAATGGCACCTTAGTTGTCAACTCGACCACAGGGTTGTCTTTGGTAATGCCAAGGCCTCTGTCTCTTGAGCCTCGTGGGCAGTGTCCGCCTCTAGATGCGATTCAAGTTTTGTCCTCATATCGGGATCCTCCGTGAAGGACAGGTCCATGTCTTTGTTGTTTTGCCAAGCGATATTGAGCATGTGCTCAGCCATTACATCGAGGTCCTCGGACAGGTTTTCGTTGAATCTTTCCAACTTGCCAATGCGGGATTCAAGTGTCATCCGACTTATATGAAACTCCTCATGGATTCGGGCCAGCTCCTCTTCGTCACTCCGTGCTCGGGACGCGACATCTTCTAACAGTTTGGCAGATGACTCCTCCAAAACAGACATTTTTGACCTCTCCATGACCAACTGATCCTCCACCTTGCGAAAGTAGCCCCTCGTGTCCTCCACCTCTTTCTAGAGCCGTGAATGTTCCTCCAGAGGGACTGCTGTCTCTTTGGTTTGAGAAAGTTTCGCCTGGACGCGAGCCAACTCCTCCCGAGTCTTCTTCAACACAAAAGACTACGTCAGCACCAGGTCCTCAAGTCACTAGTTTAAGGCGGCAACCTATGAATTCAAAGTAATGGATTAGCGAAAGTAATAAAAAACAAGACATTCATCGAGATCAAAAAGAAACCAAAGACTTACCCTAGTGGCGGCGTGTCGACTAGTTGCCACAAGAGCCACCTCTTTGTCACCACCGCAACGGGCAAAGCTGCCTGTAGTCATTTCACACAGGGACATTGCTAATCCCTGCAGGAGCTCTATGCCGAGTGGCATGGCTCTTTCTCCTATTTTCCCCGCGATGAGAGGTTCAAGTTCTTCACGACGGGGACTGGAGATGGGTTTCTTTGGCCAGTCCTCGTGCAAATACTCAGTTCGTAGTCGAATTCTTTCATTGCCCTCACTAATGCGAGCATTGTAATATTCATTGACCACTTTGTGCAGACCACATCCATCGTCATCATAGTACTCTGGGAAGATAACTAGGCGAGGATCTTTGGCTGGAGGGGAAATGGGAGGAGTCTCTTTTCATTTCCTCAAGAACCCCTCATCTCAGGGGGAGGAGCCCTCTAGTTATATGACCTCTCCGCCGACTACTGCGCCTGAGGCAGGGGCTGGCGGAGCAGTGATGGAGGGTGCCGGAGCAGACGAAGGAGGTGGTGGCATCGTTGTCAGAGCAATCTGGAGATCGATCTTAAAGGTCCCTATAACGCCCTACTACCCAGGGACCGTTACGTAGTGCATTTTAAACAGTGCTTAACTCGTTAACCGATTCATTTGGCCATAATCGTGCAACTAAATGTGATTAATAGTTTACGGTTAAAATTTTTGGTTAAAGATACAATGTTTACTGTATACATTAGATCCCAAAATATATTTTTAAGGTTAATTACAATAAAATATTTACAACCAGCCGACCTAAGTGGAAAAATAGGGTTTAACCCTAGTTCCTCTTTAAACCCTCGACCATGGTGGTCGAGCAGCCGCATATGTACACATCGTCACCTAAGCTCTCAAACTCAAGGATGGCATAGCTTTCTTTAGCCTTTACCTGCACCACATAGCACCTGTGAGCCGAGGCTCAGCAAGAAAACTCAATATGCTCATGAACACATAATGAGATGTCACTGAATCATAATAGCATGCCTAGCAATAATAGCCCTATTCATGCATGCAAGTAAGTTCAAGTAATTGATTGTGGGCCCTGCCCTCGTGTATGGATGACTATCAAGTCAATCCTAAGTGAATATAACTAATGATTCAGGTACCCATTTAGGTAAGTGACAAAGGAGTCTGGAACTTGAACCAGATAAGTGACTATGGAGTTACGAACATGAACCAGATAAGTGACTATGGAGTCATGAACTTGAACCAGATAAGTGACTATGGAGTCACGAACTTGAACAAGATAAGTGACTATGGAGTCACGAACTTAAACTAGATAAGTGACAATGGAGTCACGAACTTAAACCAGATAAGTGACTATGGAGTCACTAGATAAGTGACTATGGAGTCACAAACTTACACCATATAAGTGACTATGGAGTCACGAAATTGGGCTCCGCACCCTAAGCCATGTCACGTTATAGTCACTTGAGCCATTTGGCCCTGGCTCTAAGTAACTAGCCTTTAGACTAGACAAGCACTTTTGTTTTCATCGAACTTAAGGTCAGTCAAGCATTTAATACTTATGTTGATAATGCTTGTGTCGATTTGATCTAATCGTATCAGTTTGCGTTAAACACGCTAATACCATTCTTGACTCAAAGGTCAATGCACCTAGGCATGTATTATATGTCAAATACCCAAATAGAAGGCATTCAACATGCTTACTCAACATTTGCTAGCATAATTATGATCATGCACATTTACGGAGACTCAAGCTCTGATCAATCTCATATTCAACATTCATGCCATGCCCTAATCACATGTATCTTATGCATCACATAATGGGTACAGTTTTCTTACCTTTGCTCCAAGCATAGGTTGCCAATAAATGAGCCATAAGCACGATCCTGTTTCCAAGCCGCTAGTGATAACCTAGTGACAACCATAATATAAAACCTCAGAAATATGAGTAAATAAATACTTCCAAACCCAGCCCAAGCCTCCGAGATGTCGAATCCTACTGAACTGGGTAGTAGAATCGATCCTAGGACCTCAGAGTTAACTTTCCATGATTAAAAACCAAATCTAGGCAAAAATGCCCAAGCCGGCCACGATTTGGCCTAGAGAGTCGAGATTTGCCCCAAGTCTGGGCACTCGGGCGGGCCGTGACTTGACCTGTCTTGGGTGGCAGTGCGCCCCCCAGGCTTCCTCCTCATAACATCTAGCTTCTGGCTTAATCCAAGTTGCGACTTGCTCGAACAAGGTCACAACTTGACCACGAAACCAGCCATATCCTTCGATTTTCCCCACTTAAATCCTTCCAAAAACCTAACCAAACATATCCAAATTAAAAAAATAAAAGTTCCTTGACATTCTAATTATCCAATACCAATAAAACCCAAGCTTCAATTCATCCAAAAATTCATCAAAACATAAAATCCAATCAAAGCTTAAAATCTTTAAAAGCTTAGAACTTAAAACATGGATTACCTCTGATTAATTTATTTTCCAACTAAATCCTCCGGCTAATAAACTTCTAATCTTCCCTAGAATCGCTATGCCTCGATCCTTGCTTGAATCCGAGTTCTAAAACTCAAGTTTCCTTGGAAAATGTTATAGGGTGTCGAAAAGGGAACGAGCGGGACAAAAAACATTATTTTATTATTTTAACAAGTTACTTCGAGCTTAAGTAACCTAAAGAAAATACTAACGCTCGGGGTCACGAAAATGCCCATAGGGGTAAAATAGTCAAAATTTCCATAATTTCCTCCTGATCTCACTATCTCCCAATTTATCATCGATTATTTATTCCCATTACCTAATACCCCTTGACTTACTCTGAGTCAAGTATGGGTCCCATTGTGACTTTCCCACTAGCTTGCATCCTAGGATCGTCTTGTAATGAGTAACCTTAGCATAACCAAATAATAATGAGGCACCATGCACATACCACGTATATGCCAAATATACCTAAAACAGGCCAAATTATGAAAATGACTCAATTAAACAAAAATGGGTCCACATAATCACATAACGATACACATAAATATCACCTAATCATATAATTCCAAAATTTTCCATCCTAGCCCCCTAATGAAGGCCCTAAGTTTTATTAGGAAATTTGGGTCATTATAACTATCCCCTCCTTACAGAAATTTCGTTCTCGAAATTTTATGTGAGTAGCCTGGAATATCAATCCCGCATATCTGATTCTAATTTCTAGGTCGCTCCCTCGACCCTACTGTTTCCTTACAATACCTTAACCCAAGGTATAACTTTGTCTCTCAGAACCTTGTTCTTTCTGTCTCCTATCTGAGCTGGCTACCCTTTACATGATAACTGAACCTCTAATAGCAAATTCTCATAACTCAACACATGCATCTCATCAAACACGGGTTTCCTCAACATGAAAATACGAAATACACTTTATACTGCTAACAGTGCTAAAGATAAGGCCAATCCAAATGCGACTTGACTGATCCTATCCAGGATTTCAAATGGTCCTACTAATCTAGGGCTCAACCTGCCCTTATTTCCTCACCCCTTTCCATGGTGATAATCTAAGGAAGATACAGTCTTCCACTTGGATGTCCATGTTCCTGCATTTCAAATTAACATAACATTTCCAATTACTCTGAGAAGCAAGCATCTGAGCTCTAACCTTTTCAATAGCCTCAATGATTCTTTGAACTAGCTCAGAATCCAGTTATAACATCTCACCCATCTTATTCCAATGAATGGGCGATATACATTCCCTACCATACAACATTTCATAAAGTGCCCTTCCAATAACTGGATAACTCTTTCTCTGATTTACCATCAGTCTGAGGATAATGAACTATACTAAACTCCAACTATATACTCATCGCCTTCTACAATCTTCAAAAAGACTTGGAAGTAATAACAATGTCCTCATCTGATAAGGTAGACCTCGAATTCCATGAAGGCGTACTACCTCTCTCACGCATAGAGACCTACATACCGATCAATTGTGTTACTTGTCCTTACTAGTAGGAGTAAGCTCATTTTAAATACTGGTCCATAATGACCCAAAACAAATCATGCTGACCCACTATCTTGGGCAGCCCCACCGCGAAACCTATCACGATGTTTCCTTACTTCCACTATGAAATACATAAATGCTGCAAGGGCCCTACTGGTTCTTAATACTCTATCTTGACCTTCTAACAGGTTAAGAACTTTGTCATATATTCCGTTACGTCCCTCTCCTTCCCAGGCCATCAATATAAAGCTTTCAAATCCTGGTACATCTTTCGTGATGCCTAAATGAAGAAAATAAGAGGTAGAATGAGATTCATCCAGAATCCCTTGTTTAATTCCCAATGTCCGTCGGACCCCGAGTCCAATTCCTATACCACAATAAACTCATACGTGACACTGCATAGTCCTTACCACAATAAACTCATACGTGACACTAAGACTTTCCCCTCAATTTTCCCATCTGTGGTTCACTTACTATTTTCCTTTATTCCTCTCTGAAATAGTAACTTAAGTGTAATGTTGGCCACCTGGCCCACCAGTAACTCTACTCTAGTTCTGGTCACACCCTTCAACTAACATGTTGCTTGCGCAATCACCCTTTTCTGTTAATGAGGTGTCATAATAACCTACAAACTGGTTCTGATCTGTAAGAAGACTCATAACTTTTTCCCAAAACACATGTAATATCCTGGTCGTCCAAGGAAACTCTTGCCCTCTGAGGCGTTCCTTGACCTCGGCAAATCTCCAACTGAGAGTATACCACAATACCATCGATCAAGACGATCACAAATCCAATTCAGATAATCTTTAAATACTTGGTTCCTCTTATTCATTAAGACAACTCGGCATTAATCAAATCCACAAGACAGAACTCAGTACTCCTAGTGCCCTTATCTGATATCAAAGCAGTCTTCTGCATATTCTTCTCCTTGATCTTCAGTTGATAATAACTAGATCAAATATCCACCTTGGAGAATAACATCTTACTCAATAACTGAGCCTTTAGTTTTCGCTATTCTGCTGAAGCCATTCAATACAGTACCCTAGACCTGATTCCTTCCCTTGTACAAACCTAATCACCATTCTATCTCTTTATGTAAATAATATCCTAACAAGTCCCTTGGAAACACATCCAAAAAATCACAGACTAATCCAATCTGTCCTGATCCTTCTGGCACAACCTAAGTGGTATTCACCACACTAGCTAAAAGTCCTAAGCATCCTCCTGCAATAGGTCTCTAGCTCTAAATACAGATGTCATAAGCACAGTGCAAACTACTACAAAAGCTTCTCACTCTCAAGCCCAAGATCATACTGAAGTCAATCATAACCAACATTATCCCATACTTGTCTAACCAATCCATATTCAGGATCATACTGAAGTCAGTCATAACCAACCCTATCAAATCAACTAATGAGTCCCTTTTCACAATAATCTAACTCATCTCTTAAAATTACCAATAGAGTCTCACATTCTCATCACCACATAATCATGCAATCTGCATAACAAGTCTATGACTCTCTAGATGCAATAAGCAAAGAACAATATGGCACCAAAACTAGTCAGCACAATAAAAAAAATCAGATTTAGAAAGCTGACCTACCACCACTGAGGAACCAGTCTCAGTCTCAATCTTTGACTCAGACTGCATCAGAGCGATGCTAAAAACATGCCCATGACATTCATTCATCAATTCATAACCCCTTCTCTTCCAACATACACACCATGCCTCCAACTCCAACATGCAAATGACACATTTATATATTCACTGAGCATGTAATCATATAATCATTTCAATAATCAAGAGCTAGGCTCTATCATAATCTCATGCTCCCTAATACAATATGTAGGTAAAGAATTTAATTATGTTTAAGAAGTTAAGCATATAACTATAGAAATAGTTACCATACCTTGAGTGAAGCTGTCTTTAGTGACGAGTGTACATGCCCAACTTGTCTACAGGAACCCTTAACCTTGGCTCGCTCTGATACCAAGTTGTAATGCCCTACTACCCAGGGACCGTTACGTTGTGCATTTTAAATAGTACTTAACTCGCTAACCGAGTCATTTGGCCATAATCGTGTAACGAAATTTTATTAATGGTTTAGGGTTAAATTTTTTGGTTAAAGAAACAACGTTTCACTAAAACGTTTACTGTATACATTGGGATCCCAAATTATATTTCAAAGGTTAATTACAATAAAATATTTACAACCAACTGACCTAAGTGGCAAAATAGGGTTTAACCCTAGTTCCTCTGTAAACCCCTTGGCCGCGGTGGTCGAGCAGCCGCATATGTACACAATGTCACCTAAGCTCTCCAACTCAAGGATGGTCCAGCTTTCTTTTGCCTTTACCTGCACCACCTAGCACCCACGAGCCGAGGCTCAATAACAAAACTCAATACGCTCATGAACAGGTAATAACATGTCACTGAATCATAATAGCATGCCTAACAATAATAACCCTATTCATGCAAGCAAGTAAGTTCATGTAAATGATTGTGGGCCCTGCCATCCTATATGGATGACTATCAAGTCAATCCTAAGGGAATATCACTAATGATTATGATAATCATACTAGGGCTTGCATTCCATTTAGATAAGTGACTAAGGAGTCACGAACATGAACCAGATAAGTGACTATGGAGTCACAAATTTGAACCAGATAAGTCACTATCCATTGATGAACTTGAACCAGATAAGTGACTATGGAGTCACGAACTTGAACAAGATAAGTGACTATATGGAGTTACGAACTTAAACAAGATAAGTGACTATGGACTCATGAACTTAAACCAAATAAGAGACCATGGAGTCACGAACTTAAACCAGATAAGTGAATATGGAGTCAAGAACTTAAACTAGATAAGTGACTATGGAGTCAAGAACTTAAACGAGATAAGTGACTATGGAGTCATGAACTTAAACCAGATAAGTGAATATGGAGTCACGAACTTAAACAAGAGAAGTGACTATGGAGTCATGAACTTGGGCTCTGCACCCTAAGCCATGTGATGTTACAGTCACCTGAGCCTTTTGGCCATGGCTCTAAGTAACTAGCCTTTAGACTAGACAAGCGCTTTTGTTTTCATCAAACTTAAGGTTGGTCAAGCATTTCATACTTATGTTGATAATGCTTATGTCGATTAGATCTAATCTTTTTTGGCTTGCATTAAACATGCTAATACCATTCTTGACTCATAGGTAAATTCCATACGACTCGTGTTGTTTCTGATAAGTTAGTACCACTCACAAGTAAACAATACACCCAGGCATATACCATATGTAAAATATCTAAATATAAGGCATTCAACATGCTTAGTCAACATTCGCTAGCATAATTATGATCATGTACATTATAGAGACTCAAGCTTTGATCAATCTCATATTCAACATTCATGCCATGCCCTAATCACATGTATCTTATGCATCACGTGCATCACATAATGGGTACAGTTTTCTTACCTTTGCTCCAAGCACAGGTTACAAATAAATGAGCCATAAGCACGATCCAGTTTCGAAGCCCCTAGTGATAACCTGGTCACAAGCATAATATAAAACCACATAAAAAATGTGTAAATAAATACTTCCAGACCCAACCCAAGCCTCCAAGATGTTGAATCCTACTCAACTGGGTAGTAGGATCGATCCTAGGTCGTTGGAGTTAAATTCCCATGATTAAAAGACAAATCTAGGCAAAAATGCCCAAGCCGGGCGCGACTTGGCCTAGAGAGTCGAGATTTTTGCCAAGTCTAGGCACTAGGGCGGGCTGCGACTTGACCACTCTTGGGTCGCGGTTCGCCCCACAGGCTTCCTCCTCCTAGCTTCTAGCTTAATCCAAGTCGCGACTTGCTCGAACAAGGTCGCGACTAGACCACGAAACCAGCCATATCCTTCGATTTTCCAGCTTAAATCCTTCCAAAAACCTAACCAAACATATCCAAATTAAAAAATCAAAGTTCCCAGACATTCTAATGATCCAATTCCAATAAAACCCAAGCTTCAATTCATCCAAAACTCATCAAAACATAAAATCCAATCAAAGCTTAAAAGCTTTAAAAACTTAGAAATTAAAACTTGGATTACCTCTGATTAAGTGATTTTCCAACTAAATCCTCCGCCTAATAAGCTTCTAATCTTCCCTAGAATCGCTATGCCTTGATCCTTGCTTGAATCTGAGTCCTAAAACTCAAGTTTCCTTTGATAATGTGATTGGGTGTCGAAAAGGGAACGGGAGGGAGAGAGAACGTTCTGAACGTTATTTTATTATTTTAATAACCTCAAGAAAATCCTAATGCTCGGGGTCCCGAAAACGCCTCTGGGGGTAAAATAGTCAAAATTCCAAGAATTTTCCCCTGATCTCACTAACTCCCAATTTATCATCAAATATTTATTCCCTTTACCCAATTTCACGGTAATGTGCTAAATACCCCTTGACTCACTTTTAGTCAAGTATGGATCCCGTTCTGACTTGACCATTAGCTTACCTCCTAGGATTGTCTCGTCCTGAGTAACCTTAGCATAACCAAATAACAATGAGGCACCACGCACATACCACATATATGCCAAATATACCCAAAATGGGCCAAATTATGAAAATGACCCAATTAAACAAAAATGGGTCCAAATGCATATTTAATACCCATAAACATGTATATCAAGTCATATTATCATGTTACTCATATAATCACATAACGATACACATAAATATCACATATTCATATAATTCCAAAATTTTCCATCTTGGCTCCCTAATGAAGGCCCTAAGCTTTATTAGGAAATTTGGGTCGTTTGAGGCCCGACACCCTTTGTCGCTTCGAGTGCACCAAGTTAGAAAGGCCCATACTATCTGCAAAAGAAACACCTTGGTCAGTCAAGATAAATAAATGGAAAACCATAATAGGTTAATACATACATAAAAGAAAGCTAAAAACTCCTCAGGATTCCCATCGCAGTCAAACTCGTCAGAGGGAAGTGGCAAAATCATGTATGAGACGACCCATCTCTTGCGTCAAGTTGGTCTCGTACTGACAGAACCAAGACGCATGCATGGCCATTGATTCGTCGGGAGGTATGAAGCCGGAGCAGTGTACTCTCCTCTACGGGTTATGAAGGAATACGCCGATAAGATCTTGGTAATCTTGGTACTCCTCCGCAGACCAGCGATGCTCCGAGACTTGGCCGCACTCGAGAAGGGAGGGAGAGACTAAGATATGGTTGGGACTAGTTCCCTCCCCTACGTGCCTAGCATAGCGGAGAAGGATCGAAGATCTAACTTGGTGGGTAGAGGATGATTTGATCCCCACTTTCAGCTCCGCCTTAAGCTCCGCATCCTCTCATACCTCCTCAACAACTTAGATGGAATGAATGCTCTCTTTACGCTCCTCTTGATGGCGTTGTTGGTACCGCTGGAGTGCTTTGGGTGCCATGAAGCCTGTGTGCAACTTTGCCTCTATTCGAGACCTCTTTGAGTCTAAAAAATGGGTGATGACCACAGGATTCACACTCTTCCCCGCTTGCAGCAACCCACATTGTCGAAGGCAGGCGTCACTGAAAAGATGGGGAAGCTTTAACTCCTCGTCGAAAAGAGAGCCCATCGCTCGAAGCCTCCGGTTGAAAGATTCCACGAATGTAGTACAACGATATGGACCTGATCGAGAAAATCAAGACGGATGTCATCCAAAGGCTAAGGGCTCGAATTAAATAAGGAAGATTCAGTACTTATCGATGATGGTGAAGTCCAAGAGTAGGGTGGGATTAGTCCTTTTTAGAAAGCCGTCCACCCAAAAGAATTGATCATTGTATGCCCGAGCATGATTTTCATTACCGAATGGAGCTTTATACCCCTTTTTCCTGGAGCTGGTGTATTTCATCAGGGTGTAATACCCTCTCTTCTCCCCTCTCTTCGAGCATTGCAGAAAGCTGTAGATATACAATATTTCAGCAGAAGAAGGAGTACGTCAGCCCTTGCTTTTGTAGAGGACGTAGAGTCTGGCCAACACCCGTTAGCCATTCGACGAGAGCTGGAACAGGGCTATGCCGACGTACTTGAGGAAGTCAACATAGTACTGGTGGAGAGGTAGTGCTGCTCCCGCCTTGAGATGTGAGGTGCTCCAAGGACAGAGTCCATGGATGCTTTCATGTACCCTCTCATCCTCCTGAGCCGGGCGCACCAGTATATCGCTGTCGTCCACCCCGTAGTTAGAAATTTTTTTATTCAGGGATCCCTGATGCTGAAGTTTGCTCAGAATATCAGCGGCCTCGAACCCTATGTTGGGATAAAGGGCATCTGACAACATCGGACTGATGTTGGCCTCTTCATCCAAGAGACCAGCTCCGCGAGGCCTCTCGGCCACCGGCTCCATATAGACCCGAACGTTGAAGACCCAGCTACTATCAGCAACATTTTTCTCCTTCTCGGGACATTGTCCCTCCTCCCGAGACATCTAAAGGATTTCGTTGTCAAATGCGTAGAACCCTTGTTGGTGGAGCTGGTGAAGCTCCTCAGACATCTGAAAACAAACAACAAACAGTTAGCGCCTTATCCCGAAGGAGGTGGGTCAAAATGAGAACCCCTAGGACAACTGCTTGGGGAAGGAGAAAAGGAAAGAGAAAATGTAGTCTAATGGTTCTAGGATGTCCTTGGAGCCAAGTACTTGGTACTAGAGGCACCACCGGAAAAGATGAATACCATCGGAGATGATGAACCACCGGAATCTGGGAATTTTCCAAGTTTCGGCCAAGGTCGCAGAGTAAAGAAAGACGTCCCAAAATACTACAGATTGATTAAATGGCACAGTTAGGCCATTTGTGGTAATATATAAGGCAAAGACGGCCTCAGAAAGGTGTAAAAATAGTTTCTAAGCATGCATCCTAAACTATAATACACATGAAAACAAGAACTCAAATACACATGAAAACAGTAATTCATAGTTTGAGGGTACTTACTCGAAATAAAACCTTAGATTGTGATGAAGCGAGTGCGAACTTTGAAGAAAAATCAGCCATCCACCTGAAAGTATGAAGCCTCATGCTAATCGTCTAGAATGGTAGAAGAAACTAAAAAAAAAGAGTCACGTCGGAAAGGGGTTTTTAACAGTTTGAAGGGTTTGGAGGCACAAAAATTTGAAATGAGATAAAGTAACGTTGGGGAATCTGACCCTCGACCTTTTATAGATTCAGTGCTTAGGGATGAAGTAAAGTCACCCCAACCATTGGATCACCTAGGAGTTGGATACTCAAGGACGATCCAAGGTCTTAAGATTGGAATAGTGTGGATCGTGACCATTAACATTGGAAAAGAAAGCTCTTGAGTGTAATTTGAAAGGGAGCCTAGGTTATAGAAAAGACGTTTCGGGTTGTTGAATTGACATGGCATTAGTTGCACGGATTGATGGGCCCAACAATAGGGTTAGGGAACATGGCAGAAAACCTTGTGGTCACATCAGGGAAAGTACAAGCGTTACCTCTTGAGAAACTTTTTAAGTCCATCAGTTTTAAGTTTCCACTATTTGAGGACAAGTACAGACTTGGGGGGAAAAAGTTTTCTGTGTTTTCACCTAGGGACACGTGTCTCTTCTTTGTGAGATGACACAAAGAATACACCCAGGCATATATCATATGTCAAATATCCAAATATAAGGCATTCAACATGCTTACTCAACATTCGCTAGCATAATTATGATCATGTACATTATAGAGACTCAAGCTCTGATCAATCTCATATTCAACATTCATGCCATGCCCTAATCACATGTATCTTATGCATCACGTGCATCACATAATGGGTACAGTTTTCTTACCTTTGCTCCAAGCACAGGTTACAAATAAATGAGCCATAAGAACGATCCAGTTTCCAAGCCCCTAGTGATAACCTACTCACAACCATAATATTTTTTGTGTTTTCACCTAGGGACACGTGTCTCTTCTTTGTGAGATGACACGCAAGAGTAAATGTCCTCGGGAGATCGATCCAATGGTTGGAGGTCATCCTCCTTGGGCAGTAAGGAGGCATCGACCTCTTTCCTAGGTCAGGTCCCGAGAGACATGACTACCTTCGAAAGGTTACCTCCCAAGGATGCTTTATAGCCTACATCTTTTCCTTTCACCCAACTATGTTCCAAGCTGAGGACCTAGTCCTCAAAATCTTAGAAATAAGCCAGGTGGCAGTCAATGCAGACTTGCTGCCTCAAAGGAAGACCTAACAACCTTTTTGGGTGATTTGTCTGCAGCGTTACTGGTGGTACGACTCCACAACTCACACTCCCACTACGCCTCTTGACAGGTGTAGAGTCCAAGAACTTTACTTAGCTAATTGTTTAGTAGTATTATAGTATGTTTAGTATTATCTTTGTTACTGTGGATTTTTGGTTCAGACCGGGAATTATTTGGACACTCATAGTATTACTTATAGATTTTATAAGTTTAACCTATAGTTTAAGAATATTAAGTATAACCTAAGGTTTGATTATATGACTGATAATTAAGGATTATATTTATTATATTATAAGGTTTAGACATCAACCAATAGGATTTTAAGCACATGTTATGAATGGTGATTAAGGATTAAGTATTTTTGCGGATTAAATTTAATATGGAGTAAAGTTTGAATGTTATGGGGTCAGTCAACAGCTTTGAATACGTTGAGGGCTTAGTCAAGGCTGTTTACTCCATTCAAACTTAGCTAAAAATGTGTAATTTCGTGTTTAATTATTCAGCGTGTGCCGATATATCGCAGCTATAGGGGGCGATATATCGCAGCACGTAGATACGGAAAACACGAGACGATGCACGGTCGCCTCGGGCATACTAGCCCAGGCGATATATCGCCTACAGGGGGCGATATATCGCCTCCTCCAGCATGAATTCAAACTCTTTTGAATTCTTTTCCTTTCAGCCATTCAAACTTCTTCAAAAGTCCAGCATCTTTTGAACGAGTCTTCAGCCTCTGCTGAACGATTATTCAAATGATTTTCACCTAAAAAGCCATTATTTTTATTCAAGTAAAATCAAGATACTTTCATTCCCAAACTCTATAAATAGGACCTAGTACCCAGCCATTATTCACCTTTTGCTCTAAGTTCAGAAGCTGCTAGTGTTAAGAGAGTGTGAGAGTGTAAACACCTGGTTTGGGAAAATCATAAGCTTATCAAACACTTTGGGAAGTGAGGTTCTATAGTATTTCGGTTGAGGAGTAGATTGGTCTTTCAAGTCTTTGAGGTAACCAAAACTCTAGTTCATTTCTGTATTATGTTATTTTCTTTCTCATAGTCTTCTACTCAATCTCTAACCTTAATCTTCATTGTGGTTAGGGAATCTAAGTTTTTGAGCACGTAAGTTTCGGTAAGCATGTTTCACAAATGGTTTAGTCTATCCATCCCTTTCATTTCATCTCCTTTCTTCTTTAGACTCACTCTTTCTTATGGTTTTAGGAGTGTTCCAAAAAGTCCCAACTCAGTCCACATATCCTGGTAACTTTGGTAAGGAAAATAGGCTAGAATCTATATGTTTATGTTTATGTTATTTTATGTGTTATGATATGAAACATGCTATGAATTATGTTATGAATGTGTATGTTTGTAGGCTTGGGCTTATGCCCTATTTGACTAACAAGACCCCAAAAAGGTTATGGGCATATGCCCACTTAGCTAGTGGGACCCCACTAATCTCATGGGCATAAGCTTGTTTAGTCTATGGGACCCCAAGTAATAATGGCCATTATAATAAGTGTATGTATTATGTGTTATGATATGTCTTTACGTTTATTATGAAGTTTATGTTCATGACTATGTGTTAGATTTTCCTTGCTGGGCATTAGGCTCATTCCTTTCTGTTTATGTGCAGGAAAATAAGCTTTAGAGGCGGTAAGATTCGTGACGCTTAGAGTATGTGTATCGATGTTGAATGGAGTCAAGGGGACGAGCGTTATTCGATTCGAGGATGTAGTCTTGTTTATGTTTTTTATGGTTTTAAATGTATTTTCCGCATTTTCTATGTAACTCTTTTTACTTTAAGTTATTTTTTTGTTTTAAAGACAATGGGTACCCATATCCTACTTATTATTTATGAAAGTAACCTTTTTTTCTACAAGTTTATAATAAATTATGGTATTTTCGCAAATGTATGTGTTTAGTAAGAATATGCATGTATAGTTCGATAATGGTCCAAGAGTCTAGATTAGTGGGGCATTACAACATGAAAATATGTGTAGCATGCCCTGATAGTACCAGGAGCATGTTTCCCATAAAGTGATTGCCTTACTGCAGTGGGCCCCGGAAATCTTGCTTGGGTCGTGATATCTATTCAATGCGACCTAGTGCATTGAAATGTATTAATCCTCCGTTTATGTGAAGAATATGTATTAATGACTAATGATTAACATTAATGGCCCCAACCTCTATAAATAGGGTTGGGAATCTCATTGTCTATGGTTCAGATTTTTTGTTGAGAAAAATAATTGTACTCAGAGCAATCTAAACGCTGCCTGAGAAGATATTGTAGAAGCTTACAACTACAAGCTTTCAACCTCCCTAATACAAAAAGACTCGTGGACTAGGGTTCTTTTATAACCCGAACCACCTAAAAACTCATGTTCATATAGCTATTTCTTCAACCTCTTTTATAACTGTTGATAGCGAAAAAGGCAATCAACACATAGTATTCATACAAATTGACCTAATTATAAGTTGCTATAAAGCTAAATTCACCTAATAATAATTCAAAGATTTCAATCTTTCTAACAATTCATGTTGTATTGGGAGGAGGTCGTCAACCACTAAGAAACTCAATATCAAAAAACATAAAATAGACGCGTGTATTTTCGTAAAGGCTCTCCCAAATGCATCTTTAAAAATTTCTCAAGGATTAAATATTATTTAAAAGTTTTGGCAGAGTTTCCCCTATAAAAAGGACTACCCAAATTTGTTAACATTCAATTTATATCTAAAATATTCCACAGTTCATAGAGGAGATAATCATGATCATGTCAAGTTTATCTTAAGTTAAAGATTAAGTTGAAGTTGAAGGGATACATCATGCCAAAAGGCATGGTTGAGCCTCCAATATTATCGAAAGTTGCTTCTCGCTTTGCATCTTCTGAAGTGATGAAGATGGACTCACGACTCATAAATGATTGGTTAATGAGAATTACTACGACTGTTATTATTCCTTTAATCGAACAGTATTCCTCATACGTCAAAGCTAAGTTTGCACAAAAAAAGTGTTCCTCAAACTCTTGAGATAGCTGATGTTGCTAAATACCAAAGTTAAAGGGTTATGTAATATTTTTCGCAAAAATGTCCCGCCGCTTATTACCCTTTCACTTCATTTTACGTATATAACCAAAGTAATAGCTTAATTTCTATTAGCGCAAACCAAAAAGCGAAGTTAAAAGTCCTTTTAAAAGCTTTAACTTCACTTTTATGTATTTCCCAATATCCTTATGTGTAAAAACCAAAGTTAAAGCCAATTTTTCTAGTAGTGTAAAACCAAAATTAATTATTATTAGATACTCATAATTAATATTCAACATGGATGTGGACTAGTTTCTACAAATCTTAACAAACTGTCGATTCAGTTTCAGTTGCTCTAACTTTCATGACAACTGAAACCTCTTGCTCGATTTACCATGTTGTTAGAGCCTATTTATAGAGGCTTCATTTTTCTCCATTTGTAACGTAATAACATTCAGATGAAGAGAGAGAGAGAGAGAGATAAAGAAAGTGAGGGGATCAAGAAATGAGCTGGGTGTGGGATTTGTATGTAGCAATACAACTGTTTAGAGAGAGAAACATAAGAGAGTTTGATAGATTCATCAAAATCTTGACTATATTGTGTCCCATGTTTCTTTATTGAATAAAGAGCAAAGAGATAGAGTTCTCAAACTAGAATAGGCCAAGGAAACTTGGCTGAACCAGTATACATCTGGTGTCTATTGCTTCTTACATTTATACTTTTGATTGTTGATAGTTATTGTTTAATATATATGTTGAAACAACTATTTCATTGTTCTTGTTTTAACATTTGATTTAGTGCTCAATCTAAGATCTTGAGCAGGTAAACAAAGAGGTGTACCTACAAAATTAGAGCCAGGTTAATCGATCAAGAGCTCAAGATCCGAAGACCATTTCAGCAAGAAAGCTCAAGAACACCTTCAGGCAAGAATGTCTACTATGACAAAGTTCAAATTAGAGAAATTTGATTGATGGTACTAGTGATTTTTCATTGTGGAGAGAAATCCTTAAGTGCATTCTAGTGCCCAGAAAGTTTCGAAGGTCCTTGGGAACAAGGAGTTGCTGAAGGAAAAGAAGGCTGAAGAGATAGATGAAATGGAAGAGACAGCTTATTACACAATCATCATGTATTATTAAATTCAGTGAGGAGAAAATTAACATCTGAGAAGATAGCCAAGGAACCATGGGACAAACTTGAACAACTTTACTTGAAGCCTTCTATATTAAGCAAAATCAATCTTTTTGAAAGATTGTATGGTTTTAGAATGAATTCTTCGCTATCTCTAGATGAAAACATTGAAAAGTTTAATGAAATTATTGTAGGTCTTTCCAACATCAAACATGAAGTAGATGAAGAAAGTCAAGTAATAATACTCCTTAGATTGCTGCCTATAACATATCAAGAAGTTAAAGCAGCCATCAAATATGGAAGAGATGTGATTTCTCTAGAATATGTTTTGGGAGCATTGAAATCCAAAGAATTCTAATTGCAGATAGAAAAATAAGTCAGAAAAGATGAGGTCTACATTGCTCGAGAAAGATCATCAAAGAGAAGCTTAGAAAGCAACTATTAATCTTATAACTCTTGTTCAAAGTGAAGAGGGAAGGAATCTAGCATTGTGGAAAGATTGTGCCCATTAAAATATTTTGCAATTTTATAAAGAATCAACAAGGATTAAAGTCGAATCATGACAATTTGAAGTCAAATCGTGACTCAAGAAACAACTATAGTCTTTTGCCTCAACATGAAAACCAAGCTTCTCAAGGATGCAAGAAATTGCATGATCATAGAAATCAAAGAAGTGACTCAACAACTATAGCAGAAAACAAATATGATAACTCATCAAAAGGAAAACTTTTTCTATATCAACAAGAGCAAACTCTTTAGAATGGTACCTTGATTCAGGATGCACTTATCATATGTGTCATAATATTGAGTCTTTCTTTGAATATAATGAAACAAATGGTGATAGTGTATTAATGGGAAATGATTTCTCTTGCAGGGTAATCGGCATTGGGAAAGTTGCAATCAAACAGTAAAATGGTGAAATCAAAGTGCTAACTAATGTAAGACACATATACTCAAGTTGAGAAGAAACTTTATATCACTACACTACTACAAAGAAAGCTTTTTAGGACCCGCCCCCTGTGAGCTCTCTATTTGAAAGCCTTAAGAAGTGAAGTTTATAGGGCGCGCATTGCGAGCCCTAAAATAATGTTTTTAGGGGTTGCATTGGGTGTCCTAAAAGATCTCGTTGAGTGCCTTTAAATAAAGTTTTTAGGGCTCTCTTCGCTTGCCCTAAAAGAATTTTTTTAGGACGCACCATGCATGCCCTTAAAAGTTATATTTTTAATTTTAAAAAATTAATTTATATATTTTTTTAAATTAAAATTATGATTTAAATGAAACATATATATACAAATCTGAAAACTTATAGATTAAAATAGCAAAACTTATACATTCAATGACATAGTTACAAATCTAAAAAAAATTATTTGGAACAAATATAAATAATCAATCTTATCACATTATAAAACAAACCTAGTAAATCTAATAATAATAAGTTGAGTTAAAGATGGAACCCCATAATATCCATCATTGCTTGACTTGATGACTGATTCTTCAAGCAACTTCTTCCTCGCTTTGCAAATTTTTGACTGTCTAGAGGTTCTATGTGGAACCTAAAAATTTAACAATAAGAAGTTGGGAAGTTTATAGAGTATAAGAAAATTACATAAATAAATAAGAAGGTTGTCGAAATAAGCATAGATTCCTTTACACATAATAAATAAACTAGACCCAAAATTTCTTTTTCTAGGCATAACAACTAACCTTTACAATTGGAAAGAAAAAGGGCAGCTGCAACTTTTAATGAGGGATAAGTATATCATAAAACTAGAAGATATCAT
Source organism: Humulus lupulus (assembly GCF_963169125.1). NCBI lineage: Eukaryota > Viridiplantae > Streptophyta > Magnoliopsida > Rosales > Cannabaceae > Humulus > Humulus lupulus. The sequence goes on along the minus strand of NC_084794.1, from coordinate 278,297,400 downwards.
GTATTACAAAAACTACAACAAGAGTGCCATATTATTCTTTGAGGCATTCAGACAAACACATAATGTGCAAACCAGGAAAGATATGTGTAACACAAGAATAAGACCACAAAAACAAATCAATAACTAACAAGACAAATGACCAAAAGTAAGAGAGATAAATGGCTAGTTGATTTAGAATATCATCCCTATATATCAATTTTGTATGAAAATCAGTAGCAACTTTTAAAGGAGCTTACTCAAGCAACAAAAACAACCAACAAGAAATTAAAAGTCAGTACAACAAGTTTCCTTTACATATATACTTATTAATAATTACCTTATTATCCAAAAACTCATCCTCATTAAAATATCACCACGAACATTTTAGTTTCTGCCCATGGTTTGCAAAACTATATCTCCATCATTATCCCAATAATCATCAAGTTTCAGCCATTATTAAAATTTTTAGCAATACTTAACTTAATAAGATGCACACTACAGTTCAACAACTAATAAGGGAGTTCAAAACAGAAGAAAAAATTGCAAACAAGAAATGGAACTATAATTCCTCCATTAAATACTCAAGAATAAAATCAAGTCAAAGAACTTATATTCTGATGGAAAAAAAAACTACATAGAACTTAAAGTCCGGACTAAAACACAAGTCATAACATATACTATATATACATGATTCTAGCAAAAAAAAAAAAAGTATATATATTCGATATACTAATAAACCAAACAATTACTTGACTTGATGACGGATGACAAGTTCTTCAAGCAACCAAACAATTGCTGGATCATTTAACCTATCTTTCATGGGTATTTCAAAACTATATTTATGTCCTTAGCCAAAAAAAAAAAAATAAGAGAACACCATCAACAAAACAAGTCATTAATGAGAGACATAAATTGGGAAATTGATGATAATCTACAACTATATTTAAGTTAAGAACATGTTTTTAAGCACACTAAAGATTCGTGCAACTTCGTTTCAGTGATATATATGATAATCCACAACTAAAAAGTGAAGAGCATATTTATAAGACAAAATATTCATGTAGTTTCCATAATATGATACTATATAGATGCAATAACAAAACTACTATAATCATCCATTTTCTTAAAATGAAAAATTATTTCTTTAGAGCTCAAAGTGATAAGAAAAATATTAGTCTTTTAAGTTAATAATGCTTTCATGCTCATTCTTTATGCCACTCAAAGAAATGGATAATCACATTAAGCAAATAAATAAAAATTGGAACTCACATATGGTTAACCACTATACATGAGATTAACTTGCATTCATTACCTTTTTCTTTTGTTTTGTGTACCTAAGAAAAAAAATGTACTTGTTTTAAAACTATCAAAGATTTAAGGATAGATATACAATATATTGAAGAAAAAAAACAATAAGGGTTTACCAAAGAAATTAGGTGGACACACTACTTAACTGAAAGGAAGCCTACATACAAGAAGACCCTATTCCAGTAAAAAGAAAAAATATTCAGAATTACCAAACAATATGACATTCACTACTACAAAAGCAGTCTTTTAGGAAACTTTTTTAGGGCACTCACCTAGATTCGAGCCTTAAAAAGAGCTCTTGGACTTTTTATAACACTCATTGAGACTCCTTAAAAAAATTCTTTTAGGGCTCGCAAAAGTTTGAATTTTTTTTCATAACAAATGTTCCTGGACTTTTTAGGACACTCATTGAGAGTCCTTCAAAAAAAAAATTTAGGACTCGCAATGAGTGTCCTAAAAATATATGTGGGTACTAAAAAACCTGAATAGAAAATTTAAGATTCTAATATGAGTGGTGACTTTTAAGGGCTCACTTTGGGTATCCTAAAAGAGTATTAAGGGCTCCAAAAGTTTTTCCTAAATACTTTCAAGTAAAAAAGGACAAAAATTTCTATCATTATCGAATTGGGCTATATTAAGGCATCACTTCTCACCATCACACAAAGGAAGAAGAAAACAAGGACACACCTCTTTCCCTTTCTCTTCTGCCTGCGTCAATATAAGGCGTCAACCGTCACCTTGTCCCCGTCCACCATCGACACGCGCTGCACCGTTGGACGTAGAAGTTCACCGATCTTCAACCCCTACGAGCCCAGCCCCACACGAGCCACCCTCCGCCGCCTAGAGTCCTTCGAAGTCGCGGTGGTGCTGTAATGCCCTGACTAATTCTAGATCTTGGACCATTAAAAACTACTAAACATAACTACTATTTTGGAATAATTACATACATAAACTATTAGAACTGTATTAAATATCCAAAATACGGTACGAAATGCAAAATAAGGTATGTGTACCCATTATTTAGTACATAAAACATAAAAACATAAATTTTAATCAATCATTTAAATACTAAGTGCGAAAATACATAAAACATAAATTAAAAGACTTTAAACAACGCCATCCTCTATCTTCCCGCAGTCTAATCAATCCATCCATCCCCAATACACAGGCCAAGCTACCACAAATTTGTCCCGCCTTCTAAGTTCATTTTCCTGCACCATCTAAAACAAAAGGAATGAGCCCAATGCCCAGCAAGGAAAATTTACAAAAAACATATATCATAAATCATAAAACATATACTATAAACATATGACGTAAAATCGTATATCATATAGGACTACAATATTAATGGCCATTAACTCATTACCGTGGTATGTGATAAAACTATCTAGGTCCTCAGTCTACTAATCAAGGTAGGTTAGATCACAAAATAGTATATGATAACCCATCTTGGTCCTCTATCTACTAATCAAGGTAGAGTAAATCATAACTCTAATCCACGATAATGATAAAAATCTTGGGGTTTGCTATCTAAGCAACTATAAGCCGAAAGAGACAACAAAACATATTTATGCATATATACATAGCACATATCATAGCATATAAACATATCATAACACATCATATAAACACATATAATCTAACCTATTTTCCATACCAAAAAATAGGATATTGGAGACAAGAACGGAATTGGAACACTCCTAAAACCAACAACAAAAACCATGAGTTTCTAAAGAAAAGGAGATGAAAAAGAGAACTAAACCATCAAAGTAGAAATTTACCGAAGAACCTTAAGTTTCAAGAAAATAAATACCTTACCAAGAAGTCATAATTTCAAGTTAGGATTTGAAAGAAAAATGGAAGAAAATAAAAGAACTATGATGGATTAAACCCGATGATAAGAATACCTTGGATGATCTAGAACTCCGATCTACACCTCGATACCGAAAAATCACTATATCTTACTTCCCAAGTGTTTAGAAAAGCTTAGATTGGAAAATATTTTAACCCAAAACCCAAGTGTTTTCTCTCTAGAGTAATCTTAGCAACTTGGAGGCTCTGAAGAATGCTTGAATGATGAGTGAAATGGCTGAGTACTAGGTCCTATTTATATAGTTCAAGGAGTGAAACTACCCCCTTTTAAATTGAATAAATAAATGAATATAAATTGAAAAGATTTGAATTTTCATTTCAACAGACGCCCAAAACTCGGTCAAAAACATTCAAGAGCAATTCCAAGTGGTTGAGGGTTGTTTCTAATTTAAATACACAAAAATTCAAAAATGGCTCCAAGAGCTGATATATCGCCTACCCTAGGCGATATATCGCCCCTACCTATGTCCTGTGCTATCGTGTTTCGTTCAACCAAAGTCGACGTGTTTTCTGTATCTCCTTTAGGTGATGTATCGGCCCCTATAGCTGCGATATATCATCATACGTTGATATATCAAACACTTTTTTGCACTCTTTCAACATATATTGAATTTGTTTAAATAACTTTGACTGAGTAAATCGTGATGCTAACAGCTCCTGGAAGGTTCTAGAGCTTCTAGATTCGTCTATTATTAATTTATTCATCTAAAATGATTAAATCCTTAATAAACATGCTTGTGACAAGTGTTACGTTCTTATTAATTCTATCTAAACCATAGGTTATAATAAATAATATTTCTAGGACTAGCTATATTAGTCAAACCTTATGTTATATTTAATATTTTTAAACTATAGGTTAAACATATAAAATCTATAACTGTTTCTATGAGTTTGCAACTAAATCTCGACTTGAACAAATAACCACGAAAACTTAAATACTACAAGAAATTACTATACTACTACTACTACTACTACTACTACTATCTAGCTTAAGTGAAATTCTGAGACACTACAATTCTCCCCTACTTAAAACAATTTCATCCCCGAAATTTACTTACCAAACAATGTCAGATACCGTGCTAAGATGTCTTCCTCCAACTCCCACGTTGCCTTCTGTTCTGAACTATTACTCCATAGGACCCTGACTATTGGAATAGTCTTAGACCGTAATTCCTTCATTCCATTCTCTAGGATGCTAACCGGTCATTCCTCGTAACTTAAGTCTTTTTGGAGTGCTATCGTATTGTACTTGAGGACGTTAGATGGGTCTGATACATATCTACGCAACATCGAGATGTGAAACACATTGTGGCTATCTGCTAGAGCTGGCGGTAAGGCTAATCTATATGCAACTATTCCCACCTTTTCCAATATCTTAGAAGGACCTATAAACCGGGGACTAAGTTTGCCATTCTTCCCAAACCGCTTCACTCCCTTCATAGGACATATCTTTAAGAAGACTTGATCTCCGACTTTGAATTCCACATCTCGCCGCTTGGCATCCACATAACTTTTTTGTCGGCTGTGAGCAGCAAGCATATGCTTTCTAATCAGCGCCACTACATCTTGAGCCTCTCAAAGAAGTTGTCTTTCTCCTACCTCGTCCCAATTTAATAGCGATCGACACTTCCTACCATAAGGTAACTCATAGGGTGCCATACCAATCGTTGACTGGTAGATATTGTTGTAGGAGAACACTATAAGTGGAAAATACTTACTCCACAATCTTTTGAAGTCTAGTACATAAACGCACAACACATCTTCTAAAATTTGTATGGTATGCTGGGACTGACCATCAGTCTGAGGATGAAATGCCATACTAAGGCTTAATTTGGTACCCATGGCTTGCTGCAAGCTTCCCCAAAATCTCGATGTAAACACTGATCCTCTATCTGATACTATGGACCTAGGGATTCCATCCAATCGTACAATTTCTCGAACATAAATGTCTGCGTACTGGTCTGTAATGTACATAGTCTTGACAGGCAGAAAGTGAGCTGGCTTGGTTAGTCTATCTACCACTACCCAAGATGAGTCGTGCTGCTTATTTGTTCGTGGTAATCCTGTCACGAAGTCCATGGCTATGTCCTCCCACTTCCATTCTGGAATAATAAGTGGTTGCAATAAGCTTGCGAGTCACTGATGTTCTACTTTTACTTGCTGGCATATAACACATTTGGACACATATTCTCCTGCGTCTTTCTTCATTTTGGGCCACCAATATAGTGCCTTAAGGTCATGAGTCATCTTGGTCGACCCCAGGTGAACTGAGTATGGGGTAGTGTGTGCCTCTTCTAAAATCTTCATCTTAATTCCATGGTCATTCAGCACGCATACTCGACCTTTATATCTCAGGAATTTATGTCCTGATATAGAGAAATTTGTGGCCTTGCCTTCTTTGACTGTAGCCATATGTGTTACTAATGTAACATTACGCCCTTTCCTAATCCGTATATCTTCTAATAGATTTGACTAGATGGACAAGTTAGCCAGTTGACCAATGACTCCTTCTATTCCCGCATTGATTAGCTCTTGCTGTAGCGGCTTTTCTTATCTGGATAATGCTGCTAGATTTCCGTAACTCTTCTGACTTAGCGCATCTGCAACTACGTTCGCCTTTCCTGGGAAGTATAGGATTTCGCAGTCATAATCCTTTACTAGTTTTAACCACCTGTGCTGCCTCAAATTGAGATCCTTCTGTGTGAAGAAATACTTTAAGCTCTTGTGGTCCGTATAAATCTCACACTGTTCTCCATAAAGATAGTGGCACCAGATTTTCAATGTGAAGACCACCGTTGCCAACTCCATATCGTGTGTTGGATAGCGTTTCTCGTATTCCTTCAGCTGTCTTGAGGCGTAGGTTATCACTTTTTCATTTTGCATCAGAACACAAACCAAACCTTGCTTCGACGCATCACAGTATACTACAAACTTGTTGTTGGGTGTCGGTACACAAAGTACTGGTGCTGAGCATAGCTTATCCTTGAGCAACTGGAAGTATTCTTCACATCTATTCGTCCAGTTGAACTTTTGATGTTTTCGAGTTAGGTTGGTAAGTGGAGTGGCTATCTTAGAAAAGCCTTCTACAAATCTCCGATAATAGCCTGCTAGCCTGAGAAAACTTCTAACTTCTGACGCATTCTCAAGTCTTAGCCAATCCTTCACAGCCTCTACCTTAATTGGGTCTACAGCAACTCCATCCTTGGATACTATATGGCCGAGGAATGCTACTTGCGAAAGCCAAAATTCGCACTTCTTGAACTTGGCGTAAAGTTGATGCTCCTTCAATCCCAACATTGTCAATCTTAAATGTCCCCGTGCTTGACTTCGTCCTTGGAGTACACCAAAATATCTTCAATGAACACTATGACGAATTTGTCCAAGTAATCCTTGACGACTCGATTTATCGAGTCAATAAATGTGGCTGGAGCATTGGTAAGACCAAAAATTATAACTAGAAACTTGTAATGTCCATATCGAGTTCTAAAAGTTGTCTTTGGTATATCCACTTCCCGTACCTTGAACTGGTGATAACCGGACTATAGATCAATCTTAGAAAACAATGTCGCTCCTCGGAGTTGATCAAATAAGTCATCGTTCCGTGGTAGCGGGTACTTGTTCTTCATCGTCACCTTGTTCAGCTCACAGTAATCTATACACATCCGCATGCTTCCATCCTTCTTCTTCACAAATAGAAGCGGTTAGATAAACCCTAAGTCTAAGAGTTCTTGCAACTGCGTCTTTAACTCCTTGAGTTCCGTTGGTGCCATCCGGTATGGTGCCTTTGAGATAGGCTCTATTCCTTGTACTAGTTTGATTGTCAAGTCAATTTTCTTAGTCGGCGGAAACCCTGGTAAGTTGTCAGGAAATGTTTCTAGAAATTCCTTTATGATGCGGATGTCTCCAACCTTTAGTGGTGTTTCCTTTGCCACATCCGTGATGCTTCTAAGAATGCGTGACATGCTTTCTCTATCATCCTTTGAGCTTTGAGAGATGAGATAAGTGGTGTCCATAGTCCTGAAAAATTTCCTATAAAACATAGTTTTTGACCATCAGGAGTTTTGAACGTCACTTGCTTACGCCTACAATCGATGGTTGCGCCATTCCTTGCTAGCCAATCAATGCCCAGTATTACGTCGAAGTCTTTAATTTCTAGATCTATCAGGTCTCCTTCTAGTTCTGCGCCCGCGATTTTGATCGGTACACCTCGTACTATTCATGATGATAGGACTACTTTGCCCGAAGGAAATTCTGTCACAAACCTAGTTCTCAATCTTTCACAAGGTTTGTCTAATTTCTCTATCATTCCTAACGGGATATATGAGTGTGTTTCTCCAGAATCAAACAATACTGAACATATATTATTGAGGATAGGAATCTCACCTACGACCACTTTGTTACTAACTTTGGCTTCTCCCTGGGTCAAGGCAAAGACTCGGGCTGGAACCATCTTGTTGTCCCTCTTTTCTTCTTATTTGAGTTGTGGACATTCCTTCTTCCGATGACCTTCCTGGCCATAATTGTAACAACCTTTGGTGTTCGCACGACACTCCCTAGGATGTCTTTTCTGGCATTTGGAGCATTGCGGGTATTCTACATTACTCCGTGCTCTTTTGTCACCATCGGCCTGCTTACTATCAAGATGCTTCCTTTTCTGGCCATTATTGTTCTGCTGGTGGTTATTGTTGTGGTTTCGACCATTCTGTGACTGATTCTGCTGCTTAGGTTCATACTTACTGGCCTCCTCCTTACTAACATTTTCCTGAAGCCTTTCCACTTCTACAACCATTTCTAAAGTATCGGCATAAGAAGTGGTTTCAGGATTCGCTAGCTTGACTCCTAGCTCAATCTTTGGTCTGAGTCTCCTGGTGAACTTGGTGACCCTCAAGAAATTAGTTGGGACCAACTCTAGCGCAAACTTGGCTAGTTGATCGAACTGTCGAGCGTACTTGACTACTATCAAATTGCCCTGCTCCAGACTGGCAAACTCTTCCACTCTTGTAGCGATAACAGCCGAGTTGTAGTATTTCTTGTGAAAGAGCTCCATAAATCTAGTCCATGTCATGGTGGCGAAGTCGTGAGTTTGTTGTACTAAATCCCCCCAGATTCTGGCATCCTTCTTCAGAAGAGACGAAACGCAAGATATGTGATCCACGTTGCCGAGGTTCATGTGTGCAAGTATCAGATCTACATTTCTGAGCCATTCTTCTGCCTCGAAGGGGTCAGTTTTCTGTTCAAAGTTTGGAGTGTGTTGCTTACGGAAACTATCATAGACTGGCTCTATGTACCGAGCTAAATAAGGCACATAGTTTGCCATCGACCATCCCCCATATGGACCTACTTGCTGGGGTGCTTGAGCTGCTAGTTGAGGTTGCGGCTGAGGCTGGGACTGAGTCTGAGGCCGCGGCTGAGTCTTTTGTCGTTGTTGCTGCAGCAATTCTTCCACTTGTTTACATAGCCTGACAATCTCAGCGGTGTTGTCAACCGGAGGCAGTGCATTTCTATTTGTAGCAGCATTGGTAGCACGCGTTCCCCTTCTTCAAACTAGAGGGGCTTAGTTAGTCTCGTTGGCACTGGAGGCATTGTCAGCTGTGCATGAAGACCTTCTGAGCGACATCTTCAACAAATTTCTAACAGTCAAGAAAAACATGTTAAAACTTACCCTAATAGGTTCTAAGATAAAACATAGTATAAGTAAACATAACTCGGACCTATCAGTTATCGGACCTATCAATTATGATTTCTTATGAAAAATTATGTAAGCCTTCTTTATATATTAGGGTGTGTTTCTATACTTAGAAAAATAAGCCATCTTTATTATTTTCTATGTCTGTTTCTAACCATCCTATATGACTTAATTCTCAGGCTCGAAACTCGTCGATGTCCAAAGTTAACCATATTGAGGGAGGGCTGGGATCAGTAAAATCATTCATACTACTATGGCCCCCTAAACTCTCAATACAAAACCCGGTCCATTGATTTGTATCCATCCTCACTAAACTTAGTCATTATTTATTGAATTTATTATTTATTATGATTGTAAAAAGAAATCAAACTCATACATGTCATTCAAAAATAAAAATTTATTCATTTGGAAAAAGGTTTTCACTAATTACAATCATAAATGCAAAAATAAATAAAGAAATAATAGAATAAGTAAACTAAACAAAAAAAATAACTAGGGTAAATCTAAAAATCTGGATCTTCTACATCTGACCCTTCATCTAGCATATCATCATCTATTTCTTCATAACCATCATTATCTTGAGCCTCAAAACTACCTCGGGGAATATTCATCAAGATATTATGCTTTTGTTCATTTGTGAAAGGTGAACCTTAGTATAAGAAAATAATATCTCATGGCTACCGATAAATCATCATCATCATATATAGTTTCCCATAATTCTTCTAATGTTTAAATTACAGAAGGAAAATCTTTAAAAAGCTTAATTACTAGGACATATTGTTCCATAGCTCTCATCATAATTTGCTTAGTAGTTTGAAGGTTAACTATCCCCTTGTGAAATAGGATCAATCTTTGAGTGATTCTTTCTAACACTCCTATTGTATTCCTTGACCCTCTAATCCTTTTTACTGCCTTAATGGCTCGGATATCATGATAGGTTAAGGCTCCATTCATTTTAACTGAAAACATAACGGCTAAAATGTTAGCTATTAACATAAACATAATAATCATAACATAAACACTTACATTGGTGGTTACATCCGGAGCTTGTGCGTGTGTATCAAGGAGAACTTCATGCATATGAACTGTGGCTCTGGTACCAACTATAATGCCCTGACTAATTCTAGACCTCGGACCATTAAAAACTACTAAACGTAACTACTATTTTTGAATACATACATACATACATAAACAATTAGAACTTTATTAAAAATCCAAAATACGGTACGAAATACAAAATAAGGTATAGGTACCCATTGTTTAGTACATATAACATAAAAACATAAACTTTAATCAATTGTTTAAATACTAAGTGCGGAAATACGTAAAGCATAAATTAAAAGACTATAAAACTGTCATCGTCGAGCTTCCCGTAGTCCAATCGATCCATCCATCCCCAATACACATGCCAAGCTGCCACAAATCTGTCCCGCCTTCCAAGTTCATTTTCCTGCACCTTCTAAAATGAAAGGAATGAGCCTAATGTCCAGCAACGAAAATCTACTAAAAACATATATCATAAATCATAAGACTATATCATAAAACATATACTATAAACATATGACTTTAAAATGTATATCATATAGGATCTACAATATTAGTGGCCATCAACTCATGATCGTGGTATGTGATAAAACCATCTAGGTCCTCAGTCTACTAATCGAGGTAGGTTAGATCACAAAATACTATATGATCACCCATCTAGGTCCTCTGTCTACTAATCGAGGTAGGGTAAACCATAACTCTAATCCACGATAATGATAAAAATCTTGGGGTTTGCTGTCTAAGCAACTATAAGCCCCAAGTGACTACAAAACATATCTATGCATATATACATAGCACATATCATAGCATATAAACATATCATAACACATCATATAAACACATATAATCTAACCTATTTTCCTTACCAAAATCGGGTTATTGGAGACAAGAACGAGATTTGAACACTCCTAAAACCAACAGTAAAAACCATGAGATTCTGAAGAAAAGGAGATGAAAAAGTGAACTAAACCATCAAAGTAGAAATTTACCAAAGAACCATAAGTTTCAAGAACTTAAATACCTAACCAAGAATTCATAAAATCAAGTTAGGATCTGAAAGAAAAATGGAAGATAATAAAAGAACTATGATGGATGAAACCTAAGGATAAGAATACCTTGGATGATCTAGAACTCCAATCTACACCTCGATACCGGAAAGTCACTCTATCTTACTTCCCAAGTGTTTAGAAAAGCTTAGATTGGAAATGTTTTTAACCCAAAAATCAAGTGTTTTCTATCTAGAGTAATCTTAGTAGCTTGGAGGCTCTGAAGAATGCTTGAATGATGAGTGAAATGGCTGAGTACTATGTCCTATTTATAGTGTTCAAGGAGTGAAACTAACCCCTATTCATAGAGTCCTATTTATAAATTGAAAAGATTTGAATTTCGTTTCAACAAACGCCCAGAACTCGGTCAAAAACGTTCAAGAGCATGTCCAAGTAGTTAAGGGATGTTTCTAATTTAAATCCACAAAAATTCAAAAATGGCTCCAGATGCCGATATATTGCCTACCCTAGGCGATATATCGCCCCTTCCTATGTCCCGAGCTATTGTGTTTTTGATCATGCGAAGTCGACGTGTTTTTCGTATCTCCTGTAGGTGATATATCGACATACGTTGATATATGAAACACGTTTTTGCAGTCTTTCAACATATTTTGAATTTTTTTAAACAGCTTTGACTGAGTAAAACGTGATCCTAACAGCTACTGGAAGGTTCTAGAGCATCTAGATTCATCTATTATTAATTTATTCATCTAAAATGCTTAAATATTTAATAAATATGCTTGTGACAAGTGTCACATTCTTATTAATTCTATCTAAACCATAGGTTATAATTAATAATATTGTGGATGTGACTGAGCTCCAATATAGATCTGCTTCGAAGAATTCCTCTCTGGAGGTAGGAATTGAAGCAGCTTGCGAGGTGGAAGGGCGACTTGAAGAATCTTCCATCAGCGAGAATGACAGGGCACCAGGTTTAAAGACAATGGTGACTTTGAGTTTAGAATTGAATGGGACAGGTCTGATCTTAGGATCCGGATCTGGGTAAATTGCAACTAAGAGTATTTTCCTCTTTCTATCCTCGACCTCGTCAATCTGGCATAATAAATGATCTCGGATGTCTTCTTGCTCGCACCTTTCTTGGTTCTCGCATATCAGGTGCTGGTTCCGAGTGAAGGGTGATTCCACATTGGGAGTTTACGGAGAATAAGGGATTGCGAGCTTTCACCCTCATTGATTCTTAGAGTTCTGCGACATCTAACAAGAAAGAAAAGGGTGACGGCCAAGCATGAAAGAAATCTTAGAAATTTAGTTTTGGTGATCCGAGCTCGAAAGTACGAGATCACGAATATACCTCAGTCGAGACTGAAGTCTCAAAAGAGTAGGATGAGTTCGAAGGTGAGCCCCGACCTATTTTAAAGTTTGGGCTTCGAGTGTGTACTCACATGAGAGAGTGGGGAAGTGGATGTCAGTCTTAAGGATCCCAGATTTTCAGGGATAAAGCTGACAATTACCCAAAAAGGTGATATTTTTGGGATTTGTGTAGTTAAAACCCTAAATCAAAATCCTTATTTCTTGGCTTACACGAAACACTACCCTTAATCTAAAAAAACTTTTTTTTTGCATTTTTTACACTAAATCTTGGTTTGAGAACCGTGATGTCAAAAAGTTTGTATCAAAAGTTTTATAATATCAGGTATTTGTAAAAGCTAGAAACTAGTAAACACATTCATACAGCAGAGAAGTATGTAAAAATGCATGAAAAACAAAGAGCAAGAAGTCAAGAACTCAAACTTACACACAGAAGCTTGCGGATATAGTAAAATCGTCGACTGAAGGATCGGTTGCAAGAAGGACTTCACAGAGTTGAAAGTGCTGAAATTATTTTGTTTCTTCGGTTTGGAGAACATGCAATAGAAGAGGTAGTGATTTTTGGTTTATTTTCTCCTCTCAGAAAATCAGAATGTAAAAGTTAGGAAGATGAAGATGAAGTGACTATATATATGTCCTGGAGGGAGGTCAAGGGTCAAACAAATCAGGGCCTTTGGTTTGATTCGGTACTCGATCTAACGGACAGGGTGCAAATATGACGATGGCGACAAAAAGCTTAGACACAAAAAGAAGTGGGCAGATGAAAAGAGTACTCAAGTACTCAGACTGAGCAATCCGTGGTTGACGCGTGTCCACACTCGAGTGTGGTGGGTGGCTCGATTTTCGAAGGTATCAGTTCAAAAGTTTCCTTCTCATAGGATTCGAACTGATACTTTTGAGGGGGCAAAATGTTATACCCATATTTCGAGAATGGGGATTTTTTATCTCGAAAGTTAGGCTCGTAAGGTGTAAGCTCAAAATAAGTAGATTCGTCATATAATCAACATTAATAATAATATGAGGGACAGTCTCGCTGAGTATTAAAATAACAACGTCAGAATTGATGAGCTCGGAGGTGTTCAAAGGTTACAAGTCAAGCTCGAAACTACAATGACATAGCTTCAACACTTGTATAAATCTCCTAGTTCATCTTTTACCGTCAGACAAGACAGTTTGAGCTCCGGCATTGTGAGCTTGGAGAGGATGGTCTCGACAAAGTTACTTGTTAAGATCGAGGCAAACCGAGCCAGCAAGCATGTGATGATTTATGATCTCGAAGGCATTCGAATATTCGAGGTTGATAGCCGAGTGTGAACATAGTTACTCTTTGAGAATCCCTATATCTAAGGGACTGGATATAATCTGTTATTAAATCCCAAATATCATGAGATTTACAATGCATATTACATAATTATATGAATTTATTTGTATTTAATTTGAAATTTGATTAATAACTCCATGAAATGTGAGGGGAGATACTCAGTAAACCAATCTATAAATAGATTGGAGCTATTCATTTGTAAAGGACGTAAAAAATTGTATTGGAGGAATACTCTATTAAATTGCTTCCAAAAAGCTTTAAGAGATTTCCATAGTTGAATAACATGACTCATGGACTAGGCAGATTTTAACTGCTGAACCACGTAAAAAATCGTGTCTTCTATTGTTTGTTTCTTCTAGTATTTTGTTTGATTGCTCTTCATTTCTAAGTTGACGAAAAGCACCGTTAACAAGCATCATGATGTAATTGATCACCATCAAATACAATGAAACCCATTGCACGAATCTATGTTTCTTAAAGCACTTACATAAATCGATAACTGGTTGTTTTCTTTTCATTCATTTATAAATTAAGATTGTCTCTATTTAGTGTTTTTTTATTACTTTTAATAATACATTATTTTAATATATGTGTGTGTGTGTGTGTGTGTGTGTGAATGTTTCTATAGTGCAGTGTTGGTGTAGTGATTGTTAGGAAAATGTAATTTGTCTTAATGGAAATTAGTAAGGAAATTACAACTCTAGACAAAATATTACAAATAAACAATTATTGATTAAAAAGTGTTCCAATTCTATGACTGAAAATACAAATAAATAATAGAATAATTAGAAGAAAAGAATGAAGAAATACAACTCTAAGCAAAATGATACAAATAAAGTAAAAGTTTTTGCAACAAAAGAAATAAAAGGATTACAACTTTAAACAAAAATACAAGTAAAGAGAACAAGAATAATTAGAAGAAAATCAATAGAAGAATAATATAACAACAAGAACAAAAAACAAAAAATCCTCACTCACACAACCAAAAAGAAGAGTGTTGGCGATCACCAACTTGAACAAGGTTTGAAACCTATGTCCAAAAGCTTATTTCCCCATAACTCACAGATTTTGGAAATGCTTTATGGAATAATCATGCCTCTAGGCATTTTCTAGCCAATTGCTCTAATGGATAGAAAAGTTGTGTCTTACAAGTGAGTAATAGGCTCCTATTTATAGAGTTTGGAGACACCATTTGAATTTCAAATTCCAACAATCCCCATGGTTGTTACCAATGATTAATTGGTTGTTTAGGAAATCAAAAATGAGATTTGGGAATTATTTCTGTTTTTGGAGCCATTTAAAAAAGTTGGAAAAAAACTGAAAAAAGTTGGTCAGTTAACCACCTGTGGCCGCGGACACTGGTCTCTATTCCCCAGGACGCGGCCACCAACATCTTATGGTCGCTGCCACTGAACAATTTTAGCATAGAAAAATGTGATGTTTTTCCAAACGGTTCCAATCCACTCCCAATTGATTTGTAACCCCCAAAACACATTATTGGGGTTAAAATCACATATCTAACAACTATTTCACATATGGTTTAAGAAATTCATCTTATTATTGTGTAACATCAAATCTACACAATAATGGGCAATATTTGAAAGTTACAAATTTGGATAATCACACATATCTAAATATTGTAACTTTCTATTATATGTTACAATATGTGACAGTCTTTGTCACATTTATTAATCTAAAACATTCCCCCACTAGATTAAATAGTTATCTATTGATGATTCAGTAGGTTTTTTGATTGAACAGGTTCACGCCTTGTTTAACAGCTCTAAATGAAAGCACCAAACTGTTGACGCCATTTTTCGTCAACTTAGATGTTAAGAGAAATTAGACAAAATACCAGAGGAAACAAACGATAAAAGACACAATATTTACGTGGTTCAGCAGTTAAAATCAGCCTAGTCCACGAGTCTGTGTTATTCACTTTATGGAATTCTCTCAAGGCAACCTAGAAGCAATTTTACAGAGTCTTCCCCAATACAAAATTCTCTCCATTTACAAATGAATTGTTCCACTCTATTTATAGAGTGGTTTACTGAATATCTACCCTCAAATTTTTGGGAGTTATGATACAAATCAATTAAATAAATGCAAATAAACGCGTATGGTTATCACGTACGCATATAAATCCCATGATATTTGTGATTTAATAACAAATTACATATGATCCCTTAAACATAGGGATTTTATAACAATAAACATGTTCACACACAGCTTACGAGCTTGGACACTAGACTCTCACGCCTTCGAGCCGTTCACCCATCACGATCTTGATTCCTTGGTTCGCCTATGTTCTTAACAAGTAACGTTGTCGCTATCATCCTCTTTGAGCTCATAATCCTCGAGCTCGGACCATCTGGTCTAATGGCAGAAAATAAATCAGGAGATTTATTCAAGGGTTAAACTATTTCAATTGTGGCTTTGAGCCTAGCTTATAACCTCGGAACTCCTCTGAGACCACATAGTTTACGAGCTCACCAATTTCGATGTTGTCGCATTTACTGCTTAGCGAGACAGTCTTTGATATTTTCATTAAAGTTGATTAAGACGACTTGGCTTAGTTTGAGCTTACACCTTATGAGCATGACTTTCGAGATCAAAATTTCTATTCTCAAAATTTGGGTGTAACATTTTTCCCCCTCAAAAGTATCACTTCAAATCTTATGAGAAGGAAACTTTTGAACTGCTCCTTTCGTAAATCGAGCCGCCCACCACACTCGAGTGTGGACACGCGTCAGCCATGGATTGCGCAGTCAAAGTACTCGAGTACTCTTTTCATCTGCCCACGTCTTTTTGCATTTCAGCTTTTTGCCGCCACTATCATATTTGTACCTCGACCGTCAAGTCAGTTCCCAAATTAAACCAACGGTCCAGATCTCTATGACCTTGATTTTCTAGGGTCTATAAATACCCCCACTTCATCCTCCTCAACACATTTTCCATTTTGGCTTTCAGAGACAAATAAAAAACCAGAGCCAAAACTCTCTTTTGTTCTTTGCATGTTCTCCAAACTAAGAAGACAAACAAACCTTAGCATTTTCAACTCTGTGAGATCATCCTTGCAATCGGTCCTTCAGTTGATTACGTCGTTGTACCTGCAAGCTTCTGTGTGTAAGTTTCATTTCTTCATGCATTTTTATGTACTTTCTTTCCGTATGAACATATGCATTAGTCAGTAGCCTTAACAATATTGTTTAGTTGATACTACATAAAATTAGGATCCAAAAAATTTCAATCATGGGTTCCAAACCAAAACTTAGTGCAAAAAATGTAAAGATAGGATTTTTCAAATAATAGCGTATTGTGTAAGCCAAGAAATGGGGGTTCTGAATTAGAGTTTTAACTGCACAAATCCCAAAACTATCACCTTTATGGGTAACCGTCAAATTTATCCCTAAAAATCTGGGATCCTTAAAATGACTCCAAACTTCCCCACTATCGTGTTAAGTACACGCTCGAAGCCCGAACTTTAGAATAGTTCGGGGTTCCATTTTGAATATGATTTATCCTTTTGAGACCTTGGTCTTGATTGAGTTTACTCTGTGATCTCGTGTTTTCGAGTTCAAATCACCAAGATTATACTCTGTCATTTCTTGCATGCCTGGCCCTCACCCTTTCCTTTCTTGTTAGATATCGCAGAACTCTTAGAATTAGTGGGGGTCAGTGCTCGCAATTCCTTACTCTCTGTCAACTCCCAGTCTGGAGTCTCCCTTCAATCGGAACCAGCGGTTGTTACGCGAGTACCATGAGAGGTGCGAACAAGAGGACATACAGGACTGTTTCTGACGACAGATTGACGAGGTTGAAGAAAGAAAAAGGAAGATACTCCGTGTCGCGATGTATCCAAATCTGGACCCCGAGATCAGACTTATCCCGCTTGATCCCAAAATCAAAGTCACCATTGCATATGAGCCTGGTCCACTTTCCTTCTTGCGGATGGAGGACCCGTGGAACCGTCCTTCCACCTCTCATGCTGCATCCATTCCCACTATGCAAGAGGATTTTTTCAAGGCTGAGCACTATTGGAGCTTAATCACCTCAACGGGTCAAATCTCTGAGAAACTAGCTTGCCACGGCCTAAAAATTTCCGGCACACTGATGTGTTGACCTTCAACTCTGAACGAGCAGAGCTGCTTCGCACCGGGTGATGGCAACCCTGACAGTATGATTAATCTCGCGGCTTGGAGTCGCGAGCACATGAAGGCAAAGGCCTTGCTTCCCATGAAATCTTATTTTAAGGATTTTGTTAGGCTCACCCCATTCCAACTCCAGATAAATTCATATAGGGTTCTCTTCACCCTCAAGTCCCTATACCACGAATTGAAGTGGGAATGACCCTCACCACAAGAGATTCTGTATCTCTTCTATCTCAAAAGAAATCCCTCTCGAGCTCACGGGGGGGGGGGGGTGGCTTCTATTATTTGTCGAGCTATCCGAAGGAGAAGAAAATTTTCGAGGATATGCCAAACCATCCCCCAAACTTCAAGCTGGAATTCTTCTGGATGGATGGCCTCACTCATTCTAAATTCTATTCATTCCAACACATCCGTAAGTACTCACACTTATCCCTTTCCTTTTCGTTTAATGACTAGGCTCAGAATAATAACATGTAACCTTTTCTTTAGCCAACTATACCCATCCCACCCACTCAGAGTCGATGGTGGAACATAAGGAAACTCTTCTCCAATTGCCCTATGGTCGGTGTTCTTTATCTGATCTTCTTCATGAAGAGTGGCTCCAAGCCTGTGGCACCTTGGAGCAAGACCAGTCTACAAGCGCCTTTGCCTACCATAAGTACTTCAAGTGGGAGCACATGCCACTTCCCACTGAGAGACTTCCCTCGAGATGGAGGTCTTCAAGCTCACGGGCCCGTCCCTCTATCGCTCGCCGTCATGATCGGCCTGCCTTGGGAAATGAAGCGCAGGACGAAGCCTCGAGCTCGGGTGGCGGAGGTGAAGTAATACTTAGCTCCAATATGGGGTCCCCTTCTTTGCTTAAGCACAAGCCCGACACGCTGACCATATTTTCGGATCCTAGGGATAACTTTTACGTTTGGTCCTGGTTAGATGAGAAGGTACGTAGGTTTGATAGCTGGTTAGGTCAGTACCAAACCATGTATCGTTTAAACAAGGTTTGGGATGGGGTTGTTGTTCAATTTGAGAACAATGTTTATAGAGACCTTTTAAGGCTATCTCTCACATATAGAGAAGGGACTCCCCCAACATCCTCTGAAGATAGGAGAATTTCTTGGTCACCGAGTACAAGCTAAGTAGAGAGTACCAGTTAGGTTTCTTTTGACCTTAGTCTTGCTTCTTTTTGTAGTTTAGGCTCGATCACTAATGTGTAAATTATGTATTTGTGGGCAACATGGAGTCTGACTTGGTCAACATACTGAACCTTCCTACGGGGGCGAAGGCGAGTAAGCGCCAGAGGGCGTTGCACAGAGGGGGGTTCCCTTCAAAGATCCAAAAAAGAGCCGAGGTGACTCCTCTAGCCCATTATTTTTTGTAACTAATTTTATATATATGCCCTTGGGGCAAAGACAATACATAGCTCGCTTTAGATCTATTTCATTATTATTTAGACAATAATTTTAATCTTTATGCACACAATTTTCTTGCTCAAAAACCTTCATGCATTTGATTTTACATTTCACTTTTGCTTTAACATATTTGCTTTACATTTCTGCGTCGAAACATTTCAAGCATGTTATACTAAAGTCTTGCTTTTATGATTGTTTATTCACACAAACACATTTGTTGGATTTTAGCTCGAGTTTCAATGCATTCATGCACAGTTTACTTGATTTATCCATGTCTGAACTCGTGATTATCAAGGTCGAACCTTACTTTTAGCATGTACTCAAAAGTTTTTATATGGCATGTAATCTCGGTAGTTTAGTTATATTTTGCTTTTCTAGTCACTTTTTCTCATCCTCGAGTAGGTCCTCGAGGTTGTGAAGTCGAAACTTATTTTTGCAAAATTTTCCAGCCTCGGAATTAACTTAATTCATAGTTGGTTTATTTACACCAACTTACTATCGATTAGTTTTAGCTGGATTTTTCAAACTTATTTAGCTTGTGTCTAGTTTGTGATCCATACACTTAAAAATTTTATAATCTGGTTATGTTCAGACAATCTTAGCTCGAGTGTCTGGTTTTATTAATCCATACACTTAATTTTTTCATTCTGGTTAAATCCAGACATCTTTAGCTAGTCATCTAGTTATTTCCAGACAGCTTTAGCTCGCATGTTTGGTTACTACTCGATGCACTTAATTTTTTTTAATCTGGTTAAACCCAGACAGCTTTAGCTCGCGTGTTTGGTTATTACTCCATACACTTAATTTTTTTAATAGCTCGCGTGTACACTTATAACTTCTATGTTGGGTTAATGATCCAAACATTTTTATTAGTTTACGTTTATACTTAAAACTTTCATGTCAGGTTAATGATCCAAACATTTTTTTTCTATGGTATATAATTTTTCAAAGTTATGGTATAATTGTATACCATTGATGCCCCCGTAATATCCTATGAGTGTGACCATAGGTTATTGAACTGATAAAATTTGCAAAAAATACAACATTTAATAAAGAAAACAACTTTTGAGCAAATTTTATCATTTTATGAACAAAAGTCTGAAAAATAAACAAGCTTGGTTATAACAAAACACCCTTCCTATTGATAATAAGGTCGTAGATGTTCACCATTCCATGCTCGCGGAACCAACTCTTTGTATAATCTCGCCAATTTATACACCCTAGGCCGGATGATAGACCCGATCTGGTAAGGTCCTTCCTAGTTAGGTCTGAGTACCCCAGCAGACTGGACTCGTTTAGCCAGAACTACACGTCGTAGGACCAGGTCTCCGAATCCAAATTTTCTATCTCGAACCCTCTTATCGAAATACCTAGTAGCTCGTTGCTGGTATGCATCATTTTTCAATTGAGCTTTATCTCATCTTTCTTTGAGCTGGGATTGGTTTGAGGCCTGATTGTACGCATGGCTCCATATTGTAGGTATTTCAACTTCAATAGGCAACATGGTCGAGCATCCATATGCTAGGGAGAAGGGAGTATGCCTTGTAGAAGTTTGATCTATGCTTTGATAAGCCCACAATACCTGAGGTAACTCCTCGTTCCACCTTCCCTTAGCCTCCTCTAACCTTTTCTTTATGGAGCTTTTTAGGATTTTGTTGACTACTTCGACCTGGCAATTTGATTGGCGATGGGCGACGGAGGAGAATCGTTTTACTATCCCATTTTTTCACAAAAATGGGTAAATAAGTTACTATCAAACTGGGTACCATTGTCCGACGCTATCTTTCTTGGCATCCCATATCGGCAGATGATATTTTTTGCCACAAAGTCTAAAACTTTTTTCAAGGTAATAGTGGCCAGGGGTTCATCCTCGGTCCATTTTGTGAAAAAATCGACCGCGACCACAGCGTACTTTACTCCACCTTTTCTAGTTAGTAACGAGCCTATAAGGTTGATTCCCCACACCGCAAATGGCCATGGGGAGGTCAACATGGTAAGCTCGGTAGGTGGAGCTCGTGGAATTGAAGCAAATCACTGGCATTTATCACATCTTTCGACATATTCGAACGCATCTGCCTTGACTGTGGGTCAGAAATACCCTTGTCTTATTACAATTTTGGATACAATATGCCCTCCAGTGTGATCTCCACAAAATCCTTCATGAATTTCTTCCAAAATTTTAATTCGCCTCAGGTGGAGTTAGACATTGGAGTAATGTCATAGAATACCCTCTTCAATACAACCTTCCTTCCACAATAGTGTATCTCAGGATCTGATACATCAGTTTCTGAGCCTTGTTCCGTTTTACTGGGAGACTTCCAGTTTTGAGGTAATCTACTATTGGGGTCATCCAGGTAGGTTGAGAATCGATCATGCATATGTCATCTTCGTTAGACTCGCTGATACTCGAGGTTCATAGAAACTCTACCAGGATCACGTTCAATGTATCGGCCTCACTGGTTCTAGCGAGCCTGGCCAACGGGTCTGCATTTGAATTTTGTTCTCGAGGAACTTGCTTTATAGCATATAATTTAAACTGTCCGAGCGCAGCCTTGGCTTTCTCTAGGAATGCGGCCATTTTTATGCCACGAGCTTGGTATTCCCCTAAAACTTGGTTGACCACCAGCTGTGAGTCACTATAGCAGTGTATAGCATTTTCTTTGAGTTCCTTGGCTATTCGAAGTCTTGTTAGTAATGCTTCGTATTCAGCCTTGTTATTTCACGCTTCAAAGTTGAACCTTAAAGTTGAGTGGAATCAATTTCCTACTGGGGTAATCAGTATAATGCCTGCCCCCGATCCATTTTCATTGGAGGATCCAGCAACATAAAGTTTCCACAGCTCACAGGCTGGGGTTACAACTTCATCATTAGACACTCCAGTACACTCGACCATGAAATCAGCCAGGGCCTACCCCTTAATGGTTGTTCTCGGGTAGTATGTGATCTTGAATTGTCCGAGTTCAATAGCCCACTTTAACAATCTTCCAGACGCCTCTAGTTTGGACAAAACTTAACCTAGTGGCTGGTCAGTTAGCACATAAATGGGGTGTGCTTGGAAATAAGGTCGAAGGTTTCGAGATGAATGTATCAGGCTGAGAGCCAGTTTTTCCATTAATGGGTATCTCGATTCTGCCCCCAGTAACCTTTTGCTGACATAGTATACTGGTTTTTGTACCTTATTCTCTTCTAGGACAAGCACCGCACTAATGGCGTCCTTTGTTGTAGCGAGGTATAAATACAAGAATTCTCCCGTAACAGGTTTCAACAAGACTGGTGGTTCGTCAAGGTGCTTCTTTAGGTTTTGGAATGCGAGCTCGCACTCCTCTGACCACTAGAATTTTTTCCCCCTCTTAAAAGATTGAAAAAAGGAAGACAACAGTCTGTAGATTTCGAGATAAACCTACTTACTGCCGCCATCCGTCCAGTTAAGCTATGGACATCCTTATGCTTTCGAGGTGAGGGCATATCAACCAATGCCTTAATCTTGTCTGGATTAACCTCTATTCCTCACGCATTTACTATAATCCCAAGAAACTTTCCCGAAGACACTCCGAAAGAGAACTTTTGTGGGTTAAGTTTCATGTTATACTTTCGTAGTACAGTAAAGCATTCTGCGAGATCATTCATATGGTTACTATTATGTTGGAACTTGACCAGCATGTCGTCAACATAAACTTCCATGTTATTTCATATCTGCTTGAAAACATCCTATTCACCGGTGTTTGGTATGTGGCTCCAGCGTTTTTGAGCCCGAAAGGCATGACATAGTAGCCTTACAACCCTTTATCAGTTACAAAGCTTGTATGTTCCTGGTTCAGCGAGTGCATGGCAATCTGGTTATATCCAGAATAAGCATCCATGAATAACATAATGTGGTGGCCTGCAGTGGCATCTACGAGCTTATCTATCTGAGGTAAGGGGAAATAGTCTTTAGGGCATGCCTTGTTAAGGTTGGAGTAGTCGATACAGGTTCGCCATTTGCGTTGGGCTTTGGAACCAACACTGCATTAGAAATCCAATCATGATAAAAGGTATCTCGTATGAATTGATTTGCCCTTAACCTGTTGACCTCCTCCTTGAGAGCCTTCTCTCTATCATCGTCCAGGAGTCTTCGCTTTTGTTTCTTCGGGGGGAAGCTTTTGTTAATGTTAAGTGTGTGGCTTATAACATTCGTACTAATTCCCACCATTTCCGAATGTGACCATGCGAACACATCCTGGTTTTCTTTTAAGCAGCTGACTAATTCCTATCTCACTTCTTTAGAAAGATTCTTACCCACTTTTATTACTTTCGTGGTATCTACTTCGACGAGCTTGACCTCCTTGAGCTCTTCCAGAGGTTCGAGGTCAGCCCTTTCTTCTATTTTGGGGTCGATCTCTTCATCTATCTCGAAGATCGACCCATTCTTTTCCTGAATAATTACAAGTGCTTGTGCACTTGTTTGATTTTTTCCCTTTATGGAGATGCTGTAGCACTCCCTTCCCGCTAGCTGGCCCCCCTTCAACGTCCCAATGCCACTAAAAGTCAGGAACTTGATGGCTAAGTGCCTAACAAATGATACTGTCCCAAGCCCAATCAGGGCGGGTCTCCTAAGCAGTACATTGTAGGCTGATGAGAGGTCCACCATGACAAACTCCATCATCTTGGTTACTAAGACTAGATATTCTCTCAAGGTCACGGGGAGTTCAATGGATCCCATACAGGCAATCCCTTCTCCTAAAAAATTGTACAATGTTGTCACACATGCTTTCAAATCGCAAAGCACGAGTCCCATCTTTTCTAGAGTGGCTTTATAAAGCATATTCATCGAGCTCCCATTATCAACCAGGACTCGGCGTACCCTCTTGTTCGTGAGTTTGAGAGCTATGACCAGGGGGTCATTGTGAGGAAACTGGACATGTGATGCATCCTCTTAGTAAACATTATGGGTTGGGTCTCAACCCTCTATTGTTTTGGAGCTCATGGTTCGAGTTCATAGGGAGAACAGTCTTTAGTTTTTAGCTCATTCACGTATCTCTTTTGGGCGTTCTGCCCAAACGTGCGATATGAGGTCCGCCCGAGATAGTTATTACATCCTCTCCATCAATCGGAGGGTGTCGCTCGTCCTCCCGAGCTCGGGAGTTATTGTTCGGGGCTAGTTGTGCAGCTGCTGCCCTTTGGCTTATTGAAGCTTGATTGGGAATTTAGTTCATGACGTACTGCCTGAAATATCCCCTCGAGATCAAACCTTTGATCTTGTCTTTCAATTTTTGACATTCATCGGTTGTGTGTTCGATATCTCTATGGAATATACAATATTTATTTGTGTCCCTTTCTACCTTCTGGTTCCTCATGGGGTCAGGTTGCCTGAATGGGACCTGGTTCTCATTGGCCAGGTAAATATTCTCTCGAGTCTTGTCGAGCTCGGTATACACTTTGTATACGGAGAAATATTTTTCCCCTTTCTTCTTCTTCCCTCCATCACCCTCTTGGTTATTCCCTTCGGTTTTGTTTCTTTGAGAAGGGTTATCCTTGAGGTATTTTGAAGATAATGGGGCCACTGAGGTCAAGGCATAGTTTACATTTTTTGTTGTAGTTATGGGCTGAGAGGTCATGTTCAGTGCTAACCTTGCCTCTTCTACATTGACAAACCTATGGGCCCTCAGATTGAACTCAGT
Source organism: Humulus lupulus (assembly GCF_963169125.1). NCBI lineage: Eukaryota > Viridiplantae > Streptophyta > Magnoliopsida > Rosales > Cannabaceae > Humulus > Humulus lupulus. Next base: position 278,272,601 of record NC_084794.1, on the reverse strand, counting down.
TAGTGACCTAATAGGTTTCCTTTATAGATCTTCCCAAAGAGGACTTTCTGGCAGAATACCCGCTCTAACGACCATCAAATGACCGTTGTCATCGACACCCCAAGCTCGGGCCACTTCTAGGTTAAACCTCATGAGTTAACTCTTTAGTGACTCATTTTGCTGTTGTCGAACATTGGTTAAGGCCGAGGCCTCGGGCCTGATGCCAATCATAGCCTTAAATTGTTTCATAAAGTCTCTAGATAATTGATCCAAGGATGAGATCGAATGTCTTTTAAACTTTTCAAACTAGTGTTTTGCTGGTCCCGTAAGTGTGGCTGAAAACAACATACATCTAAGTTCATAACCAACATTGCTGGTTCGCATGATGGTGTTGAAGGTGCTCAGATGACTATTCGGGTCTGAGTTTCCATCAAATGGTGGGACATGTGGTATTCTGAATCCTTGAGGAAACAGAGTGCTAGAGATATGTGGGGTAAAAGGCTCAAGCTCTTCATCAGACTCTTCTGCCTTGTCCCTGTTATGCTTATTTTGTAGGAGCCTGAATGCTCTTTCTAACTGGTCAATCCTTTCCTGGACTAAATCCATTGGTGGTCGAGCCTAGACTTGAGAGGGCTTGTTATCATTAAATCAAGCTTTGAATCCTTAAATCTCTGTAAACAATTTGACCAATTCCTAAGCCTTTGGCTGAAGGATATTCAAATATTTTCAATTAAATTTATTATTTTTATTCAAAGCCAAAAAGAAGATTTTTATTCCAAGAACTCTATAAATAGGACCTAGCACCAAGCCTTTTCATTCATTCTTCAAGCATTGATCAGAGCCTTCCAAGTGCTAGTGAGACTATAGAGTGATAAACACTTGGGTTAGGGTTATAAGCTTAATAAACACTTGGGAAGTAAGGTTCATAGTGTGTATTTTGGTTTCGAGGTGTAGTTCGATCATAGCAATTTCAAATGTATTCCTATTCTTAGTTCCTTTCAGTATTGTTTCATTAGTTTTATAGTCCTAACTCGGTCTTCTCTATTCTTGGTTAGGCATCTAAGTTCTTCGAACTTGAGGTTTCTTGTGGGTAAGAATATTCTCGATGGTTTTTAGTTCATTCATCGATTTCTTTTAGAATACTAAATTCTATATTATGGTTTTTAGGAGTGTTCCAAAATCTCAACTTTGTTCTTATCATCCCGGTATATTGGTAAGGAAAATAGGATAGGATATTATGTGTTATTCCATATGTTATCTTATGATTTATGTGTTATGTTAACTTATGATTTGTGTGTTATGATGTTTGTAGACTTGGGCATATGACCTGTACACTAACAAGCCCCAATAAATTTATGGGCATATGACTTGCTTAGCTAGCAAGCCCCACAAATCTAATGGGCATATGACTTGTTTAGTTATGGGACCCCAAGTAATAATGGCCATTATAGTATGAGTGACATATGTTTATGATATGTTTTATTATATTCTACGTTATGAATTTTATGTATATGAATTGTGTGTTAGATTTTCCTTGCTGGGCATTAGGCTCATTCCTTTATTTTTTATATGTGCAAGAAATAGTTATGGCGGCGGAAAGATTCTTGCTAGCTTGGGGATGTGTATTGAGGCAGGATGGAATCGATGGACTGAGCGTTCGATTAGAGGATGAAGTTTTTTTTTAGTCTTTTAGTTATGATTTCTATGTATTATTTTTCCGCACTTAATTTTGTAATCAATTTATTTAAGTTATGTTTTGTTTTGTTTTCAAAACAATGGGATCCCATATCCTAAATGAATTTTTATGTATTTAACCTTTACTTTACAGTTTTTTAAATAAAGTTATGGTTATTTCATATGTACGTTTTCTTTGGATTAGTATAGTAGTTATTAATGGTCCAAGGTCTGGAATAGTTGGGTCGTTACAGGTGACCCCTGAGAATTGGATGAATCACTCCTCTCTTCAGGGTCCAGATCCACCATAGCCTGCTTTCCTAGACGTCGAGGATATTCATCGGTACGAGGGGTCTGTTCCTCAGGTATATGGGACAATGGTCGCCCACCAGTGCTGAGGTTGCTTGCAACAGCTATTGATGATTTAGGAGGTTTTCTGATTGAACCAGTTCACGGCTTGTTTAACAGCTCTCAATGAAAGCACGAAACTATTGACGCTGTTTTTCGTAAACTTAGACATGAAGAGCAATTAAACAAAATATGAGAGGAAACAAACGATAAAAGACACAATTTTTACGTGGTTCAGCAGTTGAAATCTGCCTAGTCCACGGGTCTGTGTTATTCACTATATAGAATTCTCTCAAAGCTCTCTGGAAGAAATTTTACAGAGTTTTCCCCAATACCAAATTCTATCCTTTTTCAAATGAATTGTTCCACTCTATTTATAGAGTGGTTTACCGAATATCTGTTCGATTAGCTTATACAGAATCTTTATTTATTTTCATGTATATCTAATATTAAACAAATTAATACGAGATAGCCTAAAACATGTTTCTAAAATTGAAACAAAGAATAGAATACTTACAGTATATGCAACGGAATGAAACAGTCCTTCGTTTAGTTTCTCTAACTCTTGTATCCTCTCTGTCATAGAGCATTATCAAGAAACTGAACCGATCTTCTATTTTCTTCACAATCTTCCAGTGTATCCTTAGAACCACCTAGACTAGTGTGGGCAATTCTCAACACATGAGATAGATATAGAGAGAAGAAGAGAAAATAACAAAGAGGCTTAGAAAAGGACTTGTGTTTAGAGATAATCTAAAACTATAAGAAAATCTGACTTGTGTTTTGACTTCTCTCTAAGCACTCCTTTGATAGACTCAATTAGGCCATTTAATTTAATTAAAAAATCAATAAAATAATAGGCAATTTGAAGCCTTAGGTCGAAATTATCATGGGCTATAGGCCCGTGAAATTTCTCATTTGATTATAAGCCCATTGGACTTAAAAACGAGGCCTGTATTATTTTCTATTGATTTAATTATTTAAATCCTTTATCAAATTAATTATTTATAATTTGAACTTTGATTTAAACTTATTTATTAATTTAGATACCAATTTATCTTAATTAATAATTCTGCCATAATTTCTCTTTTCTTCTCAATATTACATAACTCTGTGAAACTATCCAAAATTGACCTGGTCAACTTTGACAATTCTAATTGATAATTAAATCAATTAATTGAGACTATCTAGGTGATTTTATCCAAGGTACAATGGGGACCGTGGGCCTATGAAATGAAGCTCCAATAAGTTATCATCAATCTAACAAATAAATTTACTAACTTATTAATTCCTCGTGACTCCACTATAGACTTGGAATTGCACTCTTGAATTCTTAGAACGTTCTATAACAAATACGCTATTAATTATCCATTGTTACAACCATAATTGTCACTCAATCCTCTATAGACGATCTACAATGAGATAAGACTAAAATACTATTTTACCCCTCATTGTATTTTATCCTTAAAACACTTAGTTCCTTGTAAATGATATTTCAGTAAACTAATTTAATTACTGAAATGAGATCTCTATCATTTAACACCTTGATCCAAACTAAAAGGAAACCATCGTTTCACTTCTTCATCAGAAGCTATAGATGTTCATATCTATGATTAACACTCTCACTCAATTATACTACTGAGTTCCCAAGATGTAAGTATGGGCTAGCCCGTAGGGTAAGCTGGTAATGAACATGTGAAAGAACTCTAATAATACAATCAGTTAGAATACTAACCACTCAGAATTGAGATTGTTTTGACCTATGGTCAACTATATGATATGACTAGAATAGATAATAACGGTATGTTTACTTATCTTATCAACTGTCAATATCGGTCCTGTCCGATGTAACAAATACATCTGATCTTATCTACTTTGCTAATGTTCTGGAAAGAACATAACACTGTAATGTGTAAGTAGATCATATCATAGATTGGCAAGTCAGTGTAAATCCTGTGCACTGACTAATCTTAGGACTAACTTATTTTGAAGATATAATCATATTTATATTTCGCTGTGATTACGTCACTATAAATAAGATTAGCTATATGCTCGAGATTTAATAGAAGTTTATATTAAACAAAAAATCATGAAAATAAAACATGTGAGCAAAGCAATTGACCAAGTCGAAAAATGATTTCTATTCTTTTATTGATAATAAAATGAGATTACAAAGAATTTGGGTTTTAATTAGGGCATAAAACCCCAACAATATCTCCCCTCAGATTTCGGGGAGTTATTATACAAATCTATTAAATAAATGCAAATAAACGCGTATGGTTATCACGTACGCGTATAAATCCCATGATATTTGGGATTTGATAACATATTAAATCTCATCTGTTAAAGATAGGGATTTTATAACAATAAACATGTTCACACACATCTTACGAGCTTGGACACTAGACTTTCACACCTTTGAAACCGTTCACCCATCATGAGCTCGATACCTCGGTTCGCCTATGTTCTTAACAAGTAACGTTGTCGCGATCATCCTCTTTGAGCTCACAATCATCGAGCTCGAACCATCTGGTCTGATGGTATAAAACGAATCAGAAGATTTATTCAATTGTTGAACTATTGACATTGTGGCTTCGAGCCTAGCTTACAACCTTGGAACTCCTCTATGACCACGTACTTTACGAGCTCACCAACTCCGATCTTGTCGCATTTACTACTTAGCGAGACTATCTTTGATATTTTCATTAAAGCTGATTATGATAACTTGGCTTATTTCGAGCTTGCACCTTACGAGCCTGACTTTCGAGATCAAAATTTCTATTCTCGAAATTCATGTGTAACAATAAAATATCCCCTACTTGATTAAATAATAACTCTCTCTTATAGGAGTCATTACATTGGTGCATAAAGTAAAGTATTTTTCAACTTGAACTTTACTTTAGTGTAATTATCACAATTTTTTTTGAAAATTTGTTTGCACTAGGCATTGAACCATCTTTCCATGATAACAAATCGGTGATAACACACACACCTTTGCCATGTTCATGAGACATCTATGTCTCACTTTGCACCGTTAATGGTCATGTGCACTTTCCATTCATGGAAGTTCTTGAGAATATTCCCAATTCTCACGAGAGGCGACACCACCCCTAGGTCCATATAGGTAGAACTCTTACAATATTTTGAAAATACTTGTCTTCACAAGAATGAATTCTATTAAAAATCGTGTCGGTTTTAACCCTCAACTTGGTAACTCACAAGTACTCAACATCTCCAATTGGACTTGTTTTGAGTACAACTAATATTCACTTAACTGACTTGTTATTACCAATTGAACCTAACACTAGTTAAATAACTAGTGCTAAGATAGATTACCATCAATCATGAATCTCTTTAGGGAGTTTAAGTCCTATCCCTCGAGATGATGTAGCCACTAAATCCCTTGTTAGTGGCTTAGTGAAAGGATCTCCCAGGTTTTCACTTGTTCTCACATAGGATATTGAGATGACTCCTCTTTGAATCAATTATCTTACATATCCATCTCTTAGACTAATGTGTTTAGACTTCCCATTATACAATCTATTGTATGCTCTACCCAATGTCGCTTGGCTATCACAATGTATCGATATAGTGGATACATTCACTTTTATTAGGGGTATCTCTATCAATAGATCCCTTAACCATTCAGCCTCTTTTCCGGTAGTAGCTAGAGCTATAAACTCTGCTTCCATAGTGGAATGAGATATACAGGTTTGTTTCTTGGAACCCCAAGAAATTTCACCCCCACAAAGTGTAAATACCCAACCAGTTGTGGACAAGTTCTCCCTAAGATTGGATATCCATCTTGCATTTGTATATCCTTCTAAGATTGAAGAAAATTTGGAGTAGTGAAAGCTTAGTCCTATGGTTTTCTTGAGATAACCTAGGACTATTCCAATAGCCTTCCAGTGATCCACACTTGGATTACTTTTAAACCTACTAAGTTTACTTACCGCAAATTATATATATCAGGTCTAGTACCACTACTACAAAAAGGTTCATTAATTACATTTTTTGTTGGTGATGAAATATTTTTAATGTCCCTACAATGTTAGTCATTATATCAAGAGACATTAAATGTGCATTTTTAATGACCAACAAAATTGGACATGATAAATTAAGGACAAAATGCATTTTTTAATTTTTTTTCAATTTGATGACGCCCTTTGGGTGACCTTAAATGTGTACCCCTTTTATTTTATCAGTTTTAACTATTATTATTATTATTTAAATAAAACATAATGCCACCCACCGAGCGACCTTATATACCTCCACTATTATTATCTTTTTATTCCGTATATATATATATATAAATATTGAAACCAAGTTTTTTTTTTGTTATATATTCAAATCAGGTTTTTTTTACACAAATATACTCAAATTAGATTATATTATGAACGTTCTTATATATCTTATTTATATATTTCATAATAATAATTAATTTTTTATTAATAAATAATATATATTTAATAATTACTTAAATTTAAATATTTCATTGAATAGAAAATATTTTTTAGCTAAATATGAATAGAAAAAACAGTAATTGCTAATATTTAGACATAATCAAAATAACAAATATTGCACTCTATGGCTAGATCTTGACACCTATAATAACAAAAAGAAAAAGTCTACTATTTTTTCCTTTTTTTAAAAAAAAAAAAAAGGTTGAAGCTATAGTCTTCCATATATTCAATAAAATGGGAAAGCTCATCTATTCAAAAAAAAAAAAAAAAAACCTAGGGACCTAAATTTGATGATTTTGGATGAACAGTAGCATATCTTTGGCCCATTCTTCTCACATCTCATCAATTTTTTATTATGAATATGGTCTTTTGTTGTTGAGCTGCAAAAAAATAACAATATATATATATATTAATTAAAGTGACAAAATGTATAAGTTTAATATTAATAATATTTTATACATAGTTTACATACCGTTTCATTCAAATAGGTAGACCGATTGTTAGATTGAACAAAGTCCTTCATTATTCTCATTATGTAATATCCACATTCCTTGTTACTTGGTTGTTGTGGACACTAATAATTAGAAATTTAAGTAATTATACTAATAACTTGACAAAATTTGAATATTCAAAGTATAACTAAAATTAAAATTTGCAAAAACATACCAATGAATTTTGGTAATTCACTTCACTTGGGATTGATTATTTGTTAGCCCTGAAGTATTTGGCATAAGCACCAAGGATTGTTTCTCCAATTTGTGGATGATTGGACATTGGTGCACTAACCGAATCCAAAAGACGAATGTGATATGCATCAAGAGCCAATAGTACCAACATCCAATGGTCGCTTCATACGAAACATAAGATTAGATCAACTACTATTTAGTAATGCCAATATCATACTTATTAAAGAATATAAAATATAGTTACACTAACCCATGGTTCCAAGGAGTAATCATGAATTGTTTTTTTTTAACATAACCTAGCGAATTGCTTAAACAAACGATCAACACGATCAATTTCTCGAGTTGTTTGAGTGGCTACGACATTAGGATTGACAAATAGAAACATATGTTGCTTGTGATGGTCTAAGAGCCATTTGTAGAGTGTCTTAATGTAATGACACAACTACTCTAGACTTTGGACCATTAACGACAACTATACATAGACACTAATTCTTTTAATAAAACTTACGAAAACATACATTTGAAATAACTTATCTTTATTAAAGGTTTAAAACTATATAAAATTCATAAGTAGGATATGGGATCCCATTGTTGTTAAAAGAAAAACATAACATAATTTTAAATAACATGAATTACATAATAAAGTGCAAAAAAATACATATAAAATTTAAAAAGACTTCATCCTCGATCGAACTCTCAGTCCATTGACTCCATTTCGCCTCAACACACATCCCCAAGCTTCCAAGAACCTATCCCGCCACTAAAGCTATTTTCCTGTACATATAAACAAAAAAAGGAGTGAGTCTAATGCCCAGCAAGGAAAATCTAACACATAAACCATATACATCATATTCATATCAACATATACTAAACCGTATCATAACACATGTCACATATACTATAATGGCCATTATTACTTGGGGTCCCATAAACTAAACAAGTCATATGCCCATTAGATTAGTGGGGCTTGCTAGCTAAGCAAGTCATATGCCCATAATTTATTGGGGCTTGTTAGTTGTACGGGTCATATGCCCAAGTCTACAATTATACATATTATAGCATATTACATAACACATAATCATAAGATAACCTTTATCATAACATATAAATCATATCACATAACACATAAATCCTATCCTATTTTCCTTACCTTAAATACAGGGATATGAGAACAGTTTTGGGACTTTGGAACACTCCTAAAACCTATAAATGGAAGGGTGAGTATACTAAAGAGAATGAGATGAAAAGAATGGAAGACCTATAACATTAAGAATATACTTACCAAAAACCTTATGTTCAAGATCGTAGATTTCCTATCCACGAATAAAGAATAAAGTTAGGGTGCTGAATAGAATACTACAAGAACTTAAAGAGAAATAATACCAAATGAGCTAGAGTTTGGAATACCTTGAATGCTTTTATGACCAATCTAAACCTTGAACCGAAATGTGCTATAAACCTTACTTCCCAAGTGTTTGGTAAGCTTATAATGATTAAGCTTATAATTTCCAACCCAAGTGTTTACACTCTCACAATAAGCTAGAAACTTGCAGTCTCTGAACTTAGCTTGATGAATGAATGAAAAATGCTTGGTGCAAGGTCCTATTTATAGAGTTCTAGGAATAAAAATCTTCTTTTTGGCTTTGAATAAAAATAATAAATTTAATTGAAAATATTTGAATATCCTTCAGCCAAAGGCTTAAGAATTGGTCAAATTGTTCACTAAGATTTAAGGATTCAAATCTTGATTTTTAAAACAAAAATAATAAAAACAAATAGAATCCTAACTTCTAACTCCCTAAATCTCGTAACTCTAAACTCACCTACAATAAAATCAGTATATCTGGAGATGTATGACTCCGATTTAGACTCTCTTTATACCGTTAAAAAGCTAATTAAATTATCTACAACTTTCTAGAAATACTATTTTTCAAAATTCAGAACATAACTGGGTCAAAAATAGGTTGGAAGTTACAGTTCCCTAAAGTTACGAAAAATCTATTTAATTATCTAAATAACACAAATAAATAAAATTGTGATAAATGTCATGCTCCTAACAGATTCTGGTGAAGACAAGTCTTATATTTCCCTAATTTTATCATTAAAATAATAATTTCTTAATAATCATGCATATGACAAATGACATAATCCTTTTGGGTCTATCTAAACCTTAGGAATAACCATGCTCATGACAAGTGTCATATTCTTATTAGCTCTATCTAAACCTTAGGTTATAATAATTATCATATTAACAACCAGCAATATTAATCAAACCTTAGGTTAAAATTAATATTTTTAAACTATAGGTTAAACTTAGAAAATCTACAAGTGCTACAATGAGTGTCCAATTAAATCCCGGTTTGAACCAAAATCCATAGTCATAAAAATACTACTACTATTACTATTATACTACTATCTAACTAGCTAAGTAAAGTTCTTGGACTCTACACCTAACAAAAGTATATGAAAACATAATTAGCTAGACTTATTAGTCAAATAAATAAAGTTAAATAATCTAAATTTGTACAATGATACATGTAGAGTCCAAGAACTTTACTTAGCTAGTTAGATAGTAGTATAATAGTAATAATAGTATTATCTTTATAACTGTGGTTTTTTGGTTCAGACCGGGATTTATTTGGACACTCACAGTAGTACTTGTATATTTTCTAAGTTTAACCTATAGTTTAGGAATATTAATTTTAACGTAAGGTTTGATTAATATGACTGATATTGAGGATAATATTTACTATACTATACGGTTTAGATAAGAACCAATAAGATAATAGCACATGTTATGTATAGGTTTATTAATGATTAAGTATTTTGAGGATTAAATTTATTAAGGGTAAAATTTGAATACTCTAAGGTCAATCAGCAGCTTTGAAAACGTTAAAGGGCTTAGTCAAGGCTGTTTACTCAATTCAAATTAAGCTAAAAATGTGTAATTTCGTGTTTAAATATTCAGCGTATGTCGATATATCGCAGCTATAGGGGGCGATATATAGCAGTACGAAGATACGAAAAACACAAAACGATGCACGATTGCCTCGGGCATAATGGTCCAGGCGATATATCGCCTATAGGGGGCGATATATCGCCTCCCTCAGCATATTTTGAAAGTCTTCAAAAACGTTTTCCATTCAAACCTTCAACCTCTTGATAAGTCCAGCACCTTTTTGAACGAGTCTTCAGCCTCTGCTGAACGATAATTCAAATTATTTTCACTTAAAAAGCCATTATTTTTTATTCAAGTTAAATGAGATCTTTTCATTCCTAAACTCTATAAATAGGACCTAGTACCCAGCCATTTATTCATCTATTACTCTATGTTTAGAGGCTGCAAGTTGCTAGGTGAGTGTGAGAGTGTAAACACTTGGGTTGGGAATTATAAGCTTGATCATTATAAGTTTATCAAACACTTAGGGAAGTGAGGTTTATTCACATTTCGGTTCAAGGTTTAGATTGGTCATATAAGTCTTCAAGGTATTTCCAAACTCTAGTCCATTTTTGTATTATGTTCTTTAAAAATTCTCATAGTCTTCTACTCATTCTAACCTTATTCTTATTCTTGGTTAGGAAATCCAAGTTCTTAAGCACAAGGTTTTTGGTAATATATATTTTGATAAGTATAGTTCCTTCTACACTTTCATCCCTTTTCTTCAATATACTCACCATATTTTAAATGGTTTTAGGAGTGTTCCAAGGTCCCAAATCAGTCCTCATATCCCGGTTATTTTGGTAAGGAAAATAGGATAGGATTTATGTGTTATATGATTTTATATGTTATCTTATGACTTTGTGTTATGAAATATGATATGTTAAGTATGCTTGTAGACTTGGGCATATAACCTATACAACTAACAAGCCCCAAATATATTATGGGCATATGACTTGCTTAGCTAGCAAGACCCCACTAATCTAATGGGCATATGACTTGTTTAGTTTATGGGACCCCAAGTACTAATGGCCATTATAGTATGTATGTGACATAAGTGTTATGGTATGTTTTTATGTTGCATTATGAATTTTTATGTATATGGCTATATGTTAGATTTTCCTTGCTGGGCATTAGGCTCACTCCTTTTAGTTTATATGTGCAGGAAAATAGTTCTAATGGCAGGAAAGGTTCTTGGAAGCTTGGGGAACATGTATTGAGGCGGAATGGATTCAAAGAACCGAGAGTTTCGATTTGAGGATGTAGTTTTTGTTTCTTATGGTTTTTATATGTATTTTTCTGCATTTTGTTATGTAATCTCTTTTTAATTATCATTATGTCATGTTTTGATTATAAAACAATGGGATCCCATATCCTAACTTCAATTTTATATAAGTTTGACTTTTGTTATTTTTTTTAAGTTTTAATAAAGTTATGATCTTGTCACTTGTACGTGTTATTAAGAATTAGTGTTTATGTATAGTTTTCGTTAATGGTCGAAAAGTCTAGAGTAGTTGGGTCATTACAATACCTAATGTAAGAGGCTATAATAGTTTGACCAATTTTTTCACCTCTAACGAACTCAAGTATGTCGCTCTTCAATATATACAAGCCTGACATATCCATAGTGAATACATCATAGTCAATGCATGCATTTACACACTCACCGTCAGGCCACTTTGATACTATATTATAAATTTCTCTCAAGTAAGGTGGTAACTGAAGCTCTTGTTGAACCTCTTGTGTTAGAGGTTCTTATGGACGTCTTAAACGTTCTCTTCGTTGTTGGGCTTCAGGTCCTAATGGTTGCTTTGATTTTCCTTTGGCTCTTAAACCATCCTATAAACATATAAATAATCAATTAATGAACATATAAATTGTAAAATAAAAAATTAATAAATATAATATAAGCACGATATTATATGTTCATCCCAATCAGAAAATATAACTAAATTTCTAGGCCACGCTATTGGAACATTAACAACTTGAAAAACTGTAAAAGTCTCAATGTGAGGAATTGGGTTAGGGAGTCTAGCCAGTTCCTTAAGAGTGTATTTGATCACCACATGATAATTTGTGTCTCCTAGTGGTACGCAATGGAGATTAGTTTTCCCAGTCTCAAAAACGACTCCCAAGGCAACAATATTTTCAAGTCACTTAACAGCTAAACGATATTTACGTTCCTATAATACAAAATATACATGTTATACATATAAGTGATGATGTAATAGTAAGAAAGGTTAATATTCTTTATCTAAACAATTATTACCAGTATAGAAGGCGTTTCATAGAAAGGTGGTTCTTGTAGAGGTGGGTCGGGTACATAATAGTCCACTCCTGCTACCTCATCCATAGGAGGTTGTGTAGGTGGGTTTGATACGTTAAAGTCCCCTCTTTCTACGTCATGAGTAGTAGATTGTGGTGGGTCTGGTACGTCAGTCCCCTCAAATGGTACTCCCGATGGATTCGAACAAGATCCATGCCAACTTTGCTGGTCTTTGTTAGCTTCAATCAACTTATTGATAAGTTCTTCTTGTTTACGATATCGTTCATCCATTTCATGATATTTTTCTTCTTGTTGACGATTAAGGTGTTCATCTTGTTCGCGAAGACGTTGCTCAAAATCATCTTTTTGGTTCTCTTCCGTTTTCCTTGACGTTGGCCTCGGAGTGTCAAAGAATTGTGTGGGAGTCACAACTAGACCTAAACCACGAAAACGCCCTCAGGCCTCAGGGGTGCCCAACGCCATTGTCAACACATCATTAGGGCCATTAGGCTCCCATTTACCTTCTGTTTAGAGTTGTCGGTAATGATCCTGTGAAATGAGATACATTAGATAATAATATTCATCCTTTGTCAATGAGTATTAGTATTGACAACCACGAAACATATAATTATACACTTACAATTCTCTTTTGTATCTCTGTTGCACCCCCAACAAGCTCTCCTTTCTTGTTCTTCCTAGCTAAGGCCCACAAATCAGCCCTATCTAATTCAAACACTTGGTTCCCGAGAACCTCTCGAGCACGCTAATATACTCCTCTACAGAGTTTGTGGTTGTATTCATTCTTTGCTCGTAAAGCTTGCATCTTCTCTCTTATAATTTTCCAATCATTACTGAATCTCTTATTAACAAAATCAAGCCAAACTTCTGGGGAGATAATAGACTCATATCCTCTAGGTCTTCGAGGAGGGAACTCATTTGGAAATTTTTCCATTTGGTCAACAAAGAATCTTTTGGTTAGATAAGTTCTCCAACTTCTAAATCGCCTAGCTGCTTTAGACAACAATCCTTTTTTGTGTGTATGGTCTAACCCAAATGTTTCCTACAAGTTTAAAATGTGAAGCATATTATAAAAATTTTACTTGCACTTCTGGATTTCCATAATATACACCAATCTTGCAAAGTCATGAGCTTCTAAGTTAAATTAGTACTTAAAACTATGAAGTAGCTGAAAGTTGAATAAGATAATAATGAATAAAGGTAAAAGAATATATGACTTGTAAGTGGGAAACAAACATAACCAAACAAACTCAGAATAATAAAGTTAAATAATTATATACATATATATTTATATTGATTTGGCTGGCAGCCGTCACTTTAAAGCTCATCAGCTATTTTAATTTATGTGCATGTGCTGATTAGATATATGTGCATGGTCTAATTCTTGTTTTCACGCTCTAAAAAAGTTTTAAGGGAAAAAACTGTAATGATATTAAACGTATGTATGAAATCAGTATAACTTTGTATCGGTTGATTCTTCACTTGAAAGTATTTATCTACTATTGAAAACAAAAAAATCTAGTAGTTTACATATCTTCATTATCTCCCATATTTGTCTTTTCTTTTCTTGAGGTATTGCTGCCCAATCTATATACTCTATTGATATAGTTGTTCGTACAACAGACCCTAGCTTTGATGCCAAGTCTACCCTCCCGTCACCGATTGCTTGACCAAACTCATTATACTCAACCTTAACTTGCTTCCCTTCACTTCTCAATTTGCTAATTTTTTTCAAAAAGGATTGCCCCTACTCGGTATATCACCCTCCTCCATATGCTCTTCTTCTGTAACCTCCTCTTCATTTTCCTCCTCATTGGAATCATCAGCCAAAGGATCATATGAAGACATTTGTGATTAAAAAATGAAATAAATGAATTAATAAACAAACAAATAATAATGCTCTCTTCAAACAAGAACAACTTATAAATGTCACAACAAACTCATACCTCAAATCTTATAAATCAATCCATATACCTCCTCCATTTTCACGACAACAAGAACTATCACCATCAATTCGATCATCATTTTCAAATAAAGTGTATGTGACATGTTGTCCAACAAGAGGTATATCGTGCAAATCACTGTCATTACTATTCCAATTTCTTGATTGTGTTGTGAGCACGACAGACCACTGTTTATTTGCTGGATCATCCACATAAAATACTTGTGTGGCTTGGGTAGCAATTATGAATCAATCAGTTTTGTGCCCTAATAGATTTAGATTTACTAATGTGAAACCTAAATCTTCTTTTTTGACTCCACTATCACTCTTCACCCAATCACAAAAGAAAATAGGTACTTGAGTTATGATATAGTATAACTCCCATATTTCTTTAATTACACCATAAAAAGACATCACATTCAATAGGATTTCGGTCTTTCGATGTAGATACTTAGAAAGTTGTAGCAATAAGATTAACACCACTATTTTGTGTGTTTCTATTTTTATCACGCTCCATAGTAGTAAACTTAGTACCATTCATCGTATATGATGAAAATTTAGTGATATTAAGAGAAGGACCTCGACAAATCCACTTAATAATGTCTGACACATTATTTGATGGGTTTCTCTAATCATTCACAACCAATTGAAAAAAAAACATTTATCAAAAAAACATACAAAACAAACAAACATTAAACTAAACTCAAGAAATATTGAAAATAAAATACCTTCTGCTCTAGCCAACTACTAAAAGTACGATAATGTTCGTCTTGTAACAATTTTTTGTTCTTAGACCTAGATGGAAATTTTGTCTTGATCTAGTTGAAATGTTGTATAAACACAAATTTACGTGTTATTAGTAAGATAATTGTGATATCTTACAACATACACAATACATGCATTATATGAAGATAAACTTACTCAATGTAAGGTTGAATTTTATTAGTATTCTGTAACACAAGACGATGTGCTTCATTTAGTTAATCTCACGTAACTGTGCATACAACACTACCTCGATGACTCTGAATGTCAGCATTAATTACTTCATTAAGCCTAATTCTTTGTACACCAGACATGTATTCAAAACAAAATTTAATTGCCTCTTCAACAATATAACATTCAATGATGCACCTTTCGGGCCGACTTCTATTCCTTACATATCCTTTAAGAATCTTCATATATCTCTCAAATGGATACATCCATCTGAAGTAAACTGGATCAAAAAATTGTACCTCTCTAACTAAGTGGACAGTGAGATGAATCATTATATCAAAGAAGGCAGGTGGGAAGAAATGCTCCAGTATACATAAAATATAAGCGATTTCATGTTGTAGCTTGTCTAGCGTATACACATCAATCTCCTTGGAACAAAGTGACTTGAAAAACAACACAACCTTGTGATTATCTCTCGAACGTTTTTAGGTAAAACTGATCGAATAGCTATTGGTAGTAAATGTTGCATTAGAATATGACAATCATGATATTTCATGCCAGTAAAAGGACAAGTTTTCAAGTCTACAAATGACCTTATATTTGAACAATATCTGTCAGGGACTTTTATATTAAACAAACTTTTATAACTTCCATTTTTTCATCTTTAGTCAATGTGTAACAAGCAGGTGGAAAAAATGTCCGACCATTGCCTGGCTTTGGAGCTAATTCATTACATATTTTCATTGCAGTCAAGTCTTCTCTCGCCTTAATTCCATCCTTACTCTTTCCAGAAATATTCAACAAAGTTCTAATCAAACTATCACATACATTTTTCTCTACGTGCATGACCTCTAAATTATGACGCACATGTAAAAGTTCCCAATATTCAAGCTCAAAAAATATCAACTTCTTTTTGTAACAACTTTTTGGTTCCTCCACAACCTTCGCCTTTCCATGACCCTTCCACTTCTTAACTATACGTACTTTAGACTTCCCCATCATGAAAAATATTTTAGACATCTTCTCGAGTAATTGGTTTCCACTTAAAGGTCGGGGAGCCTCCCCAAACTCTTGTTCACCATTAAATGCCTTCTTCCAAGTTCGAAGTATATGACTACTATTCAATAACTTCTTGTGTCCCATATAACAAAATTTACGGGATTGTTTCAAGTACTGAGAGCATGTTTCTTCTTCACAAATGGGACAAGCTTTATAGCTTTTCACACTAAAACCTGATAAATTTCCATCAGCGACACCAATCCGACCCGGGTCATCCAAGTCGGGAAAAATCTGCCGGCTGATGTTCGGGCCGCCATCATCGCCCAAGTTAAGGAGAACCAGTATATCTTGGCCTGGTCTCACTCGGACATGACGGGGATCGACCGCAACATCATATGCAACGCATTGAGTATTGACCCAAACGCGACCCTGGTCCGCCAAACACGCAAGCCTTTGGGGACGGAGAGGGCCGAGGCCCTTAAGCTGGAAGTTGAGAAGCTGTCTTCAATCAACTTCATACGCGAGGTTGTAAGCCCCGTGTGGCTGGCCAATCCCGTTCTGGTGCCGAAACCAAACGGGACATGGAGAATGTGCATCGACTTCACTGATCTCAATAAAGCTTGTCCGAAGGATTGTTTCCCGCTGCCCAAGATCGACCAAATGGTTGATGCTACGTCCGGGTACGAGATCTTAAGCTTCATGGATGCTTACTCCGGCTACAATCAGATCTCTATGCATGTGGTAGATCAGGAGCACACCAGTTTCCAAACCGACAAAGGGGTATACTGCTACATAGTCATGCCCTTCAGACTGAAAAACGCCGGGGCAACCTATCAAAGGCTTGTCAATCGAATGTTCCGGGCCCAGCTAGGATGAATCATGGAAGTCTATATCGATGACATGGTGGTCAAGTCCAAGACATCTAGGAAGAATTCGGACGACCTGGCTGAAGCTTTCGCAGTTATTTGGAAGTACAGGATGAACCTGAATCCCAAGAAGTGCACTTTTGGCGTGGCCTCCGAGAAGTTCTTGGGCTTCATAGTGAGCTTCCGGGGAATAGAGGCCAATCTGGATAAGATTAAGGCACTGATTGATATGCCCTCTCACTGGAGCATAAGGACGTGCAAAGCCTAACCGGGCATATAACCGCCTTAAGCCGTTTCGTTTCCAAAGCTACGGACAAGTGCATCCCGTCTTTAACGTCCTTCGCGGAAGCCAGCTGTTCGAATGGTCAGTTGAGTGCGAAGAAACCTTTTGTAAACTGAAAGAACACCTAGCCCTAGCTCCAATCCTGGCAAAGCTGGTGGACGGGGAGCCTCTATACCTCTATCTGGCAGTGACCGTGCATGCGATCAGCGCCGCGCTGGTATAGGAGGAGGAAAGGACGCAGCTCCCGGTGTACTACGTTAGTAAGCGATTGTTCGACGCTGAGTCTAGGTATCCACTAATCGAGAAGCTGACCTTTTGCCTGCTGATGGCATCTCGGAAGCTCCGGCCTTATTTCCAGGCCCACGCCATAAAGGTCCTGACCATCCACCCCCTGCGGCAAGTGTTACAGAAGCCCGAGTCCTCAGGAAGACTCCTAAAGTGGGCCATGGAACTAAGTCAGTTCGATATATCTTACGTCCCTAGAGTGTCCATCAAGGGGCAAGCCCTGGCCGATTTCATCGTTGAGTGTTCTGGGGTATCTTAGGAAGATGCTGATCCCGAGGTCCCCGCGGCGACCGTATGGAAGGTCTTCGTGGATAGGGCCTTGAATGAGAACGGTGCCGGGGCCGGGATCATCTTGGTATCACCACAGGGACACCAGTTACAAAATTCCCTTGGTTTCTAGTTCAAGGCATCGCACAACGAAGCAGAGCATGAAGCTTTCTTAGCCGAGCTGCGTTTGGCCCAAGAAGTAGGGGCAGCGAACTTGGAAATCTATAGCGATTCCCAGCTGTTTGTCAGGAAAATCTCGGGGGAATATCAAACTAAAGGATAAAGAATGGCGACTTATGTAAACCAGAAGAGAGAGATGCTGCAGGCGTTCACAAAGCACTCCATCCGCCAGATCCCCAGATAGCAAAATGTCTTCGCGGACACACTAGCAAAGCTGGCCACCGATGCCGAAGCAGAATTGGCCAGGCTAGTCCCCGTCAACCATCTCCCTGTCCCAAGCAACAGGGCCCCCGCAGTCCACACCGTCGACCACTCCACATCTTGGATGGGACCACTTATCCGCTATCTGACAGCCGGGGAAGTGCCAGCAGACAAGGCCGTAGCCAGGAAGTTTCAATACCAGGTCCACCGATATGTCATGATGGACGGAAAACTCTATCATCGGGGGTTGTCCATGCCTTACCTCAGGTGTGTGTCCGAGACCGAGCTAAGCACCATCATGCATGAAGTGCATGAAGGCTTTTGCGGAGATCATACAGGCAGGCCCAGTCTATCCAAAAAGATCCTGCGCCAAGGATACTTCTGGCCGACCATGAAAAAAGATTGTATCGATTACGTCCATAAATGCGAACAGTGCCAGAGATACGCAAAGGTCCCACGGGCCCCCCCCGACAGAAATAACCTTGATGACTAACCCTTGGCCCTTCGCGGTGTGGGGGGTCGATTTAGTAGGATCACTCCCAACCGGGAAAGGAGGAGTGAAGTATGCCATCGTGGTCGTGGTCTACTACACCAAGTGGGTTGAGGCAGAGCCCATGAACACAATCACTTCGAAGAAGGCCTTGGATTTTGTCATCAACAACATAGTGTGTCGGTGCAGCCTCCCCTACAAAATTGTATCTAATAACGGGAAGCAGTTCGACAGCGCCTATTTCACAGATTTTTGTGAGAGACATGGTATCATAAAGAGCTTCTCTGCGGTCACCAGGCCCCAAGCAAATGGTCAGGCAGAAGCCATGAATAAAATCCTAAAAGGGACGCTGAAGAAAAAGCTCCAGGCCTGCAAGAGCAAATTGCCCGAAGAGCTGTCCCGCGTGATGTGGGCTTACTAGACGACCGAGAGGACATCAACCGGCCACACTCCTTACTCCATGGTCTATGGATGCGAAGCCGTCATCCCCATCGAAATGTCCATCCCGTCTCACAAAAGAGACACGTATGACCCCGTCCAGAACCACGTCTTACTCCAGGAATCGCTGGATCTCATGGAGGAGATCCGGGAGGAGTCGCAAGTGTAGCTGAAGATATACCAAGGGAAGATCGCACGACATTTCAACTCCAAAGTAAAAAGCCAAAAGTTTGGAACTGGTGACTTGGTCTTGTGAAGAGTCTTCCTTGCTACTTAAGATCCGGGAGTAGGGGCTCTGGGCCCGAATTGGCAAGGGTCGTACGAAATCCAGCATGAAGTGTGCCCCGGGACATACCGCTTGAAGCGACTCGATGACTCGGAAGTCCCACAAGCCTAGAACGCGGAAGATCTCCGTCAATACTATCAGTAATCAGGAGAGCGTGTTCCAATTTTGTATTTTCATTGTAAACAATGTATGCCTCAGGGCGACCCCCTTCGAATAATAAAAATGGCGTGTACAAAACATAATAAAGAAATATTGTCGAACAATGAGAATCTTCCTCAAGTGACCCAAGACCAGTCTCCGCTCACTTGCGGGGGGTATCCCGGGTATGAGCAAATACCCGGCAGGGCACAAGCTAAGGCTAGTCCTGGCTCTGTCCAACGATGTCCAGGTGATACAAACCCCGTGGGACTAAGCCCAAGGCTGGTCCTACCCCGGAGGAGCAATGTTCGAGGGTATAAAGTAAAGAGGACCGAGCCCAAGGCTGGTCCCACCCCGGACGAGCGATGTCCGGGGGTATACATTAAAGAGGACCAAGCCCGAGGGTGGTCCCACCCTGGACGAGCGATGTCCGGGGGGTATAAATTAAAGGGACCAAGCCCAAGGCCGTTCCCACCCCGGACGAATGATGTCTGGGGGCATACATTAAAGAGGACCATGCCCAAGGCTGGTCCCACCCCGGACGAGCGATGTCCAGGGGTATAAAGTAAAGAGGACCGAGCCCAAGGCTAGTCCCACCCCGGACGAGCGATGTCCGGGGCTATACATTAAAGAGGACCAAGCCTAAGGCTGGTCCCACCCTGGATGAGCGATGTCCAGGGGTATAAATTAAAGGGACCAAGCCTAAGGCCGGTCCCACCCCGGACGAACGATGTCCGGGGGTATACATTAAAGAGGACCAAGCCCAAGGTTGGTCCCACCCCGGACGAGCGATGTCCGGGGGTATAAAGTAAAGAGGACCGAGCCCAAGGCTGGTCCCACTCCAGACGAACGATGTCCGAGGGTGTAAGTTAAAAGGACCGAGCCTAAGGCTGGTCCCACTCCGGACGAGTGATGTCCGGGAGAGAGAAGAATCCGGTATGCCCCAGGGAAAAGCCGTGACCTACAACTGGTAAAGGGATAATAAGGTTCCAAAATAAACTATTTCAGCCACGATTAGCCTGGACCGTTGGAGCCGGGATTGGAAACTCGACAAGTTAGTCAGTTGGTCTAGTCCAGGCCATTGGAACCGGGACCAAACCCTCTGAATCAGTCATACACGGTAATAAAATAAAATTTCTACTCAAGGAATAACAAAAAAAAAACATATAGATACCGGAGAATGTAATACAACGTGTTTTGGACGCATATGCATCCGGAAAAGTTTTTACAAATTAACAAAAAGATAGAGAAGAGACAAGGTGAAGATCCGGGCCTACCCTTCATCCCCCAGAAGCTCCGCGTCTTCCTTTTCCTTGGCCTCGAACTAGGCCCTCTTCGATTCCGGATCGGGGAAGACCAGGAGGTTCATGCTCTTGTCCTTACGCCAAGCCATGTAAATGGCCTCCTCGAAGGTGACCTCCAGCATGTCGTCTGCCTCCTCCTTCTTGCGGTGGGCCTCTTCGTGCGCCGTCTTCTCCTCGCGGAGAGAATCGTCCAGTTCACGGACCCGTGCAGTCAAGGTCTGGATCTCCTCCTTGTCCTGGGCAGACTGAGCCGCGGCCGCCTCTAGAAGGGTTGCCCTCTCATTGGCCTCGTTTCCCTTCCGGGACAAAGCCTCTTCCAGCCCGACCTTGACACAGTCGAACTCCTCACGGTCCGCCCGAGCCTAGGCCGTCTCCCTGGCAAGGGCCTCCTTGGCGGCCTCCCTTTGGTTCACGGCCGCCTCCAGCTCCAGCTTAACTGTCTCCATCTTCATGGCCAATTCGTCCACCAGATCGACACTCTGATGAGACAACAAATGAACCTGGAGCAAAGAAAAGTTAGGAGAAATCCTTATTAACAAATAAGAAGAGGGAAGAAAAAGACAAGTAAAACTTACTGCGGTGGCCTGGTGACGGAGAGCCTGGGAGATAAACAACACATCCTGATTGGCTATTGTGGCGTACCAGGGGGGCTATGTCCTGCCCAAGCTTAGGACAGAAGCTCGTCTCGGCAGCTGGTCGATCCACGATCGGCTGAGGGGCGCTGAATGCCGCCAGACACTCCGCGAACTCGACGTGACGGCGGATCGTCAGGGCCTTGTATGTTTCGTCTCTCCAGCCCTGACCATTCTCCCAGGTTCGGTTAATCAGCCGGGACTGCTCATCCCGCACAACGTCTTCCCCCTCCACGAGTAGTGCCAGACGTATGGGGAGAACCGGCAGTGCGGGAATCTCTTTCACGGCAAGCCGACTCTCGCTGTGCAACTCGTCAGCCGAGCTAGTCCGCCTCGTCTGGGGCCTCTTCTTCCCAGTGTTGGCCTCCTCAACGCCAACGTCCAGAACCCTTTTCCCAGAACTTTGTATGGCCGCTGCACCTGTCTCCAAGTCAATCACTAGGTGTTGGGTGGAGCCGAAGATTGCAGCCGGGTCCACGGCCTGAATGGGGACCACGTCAAGGGCTCCTCCGCTGGGTCGAAGTTCTGCCCCGGGCGCTTCCTTGTTGAGGTTTGGGTCCGGGTCGTCGCCTCGTTTGCCATTCTGGCAGCTTTCCTGACTGCTATGTCCTTGAGGAGTTGTCTCATTTCACTTGCGGGGGTAGACATGCCGGAGTCTCTTGTAAAAGCACAGAAAAGAGAATTAGTATGGAAAACCAAAAGAAATAACATCAAAACTAATAATGACCCGGGACGAACCCTCATCTATGCCGCAGGCGTGACTCAACTCCTCTAAAGCAAAGGAATGGACTTGATCCCCCATGTCGTCCGAGTTCAGGAAATTCCCGTACTGAAGGAACCCTGATAAGAACATAAGAACATCCGAGCCTACGGGGACGGGAGACGAAGGTCTCATCTCCCTGTCAGCCCCGAACGTGGGGCCTCAGAGTACTAGCCTATACCTAGCTAAGTCCCCGACTTGGGGAGTATAAGTCCAGATTAAAGGGGAGTTACCTCGCCCCAATACACTAGCCCCGGGAGTCCCCGTGTTCGGTAGGGCGTCCTCGAAGAGCTCCTCCGAAGTGGCCGCCTCCGTCTGGGCCTGGTCCCTTTTTCGCTTGGCCACATCAGCTCGCGCCGCCTTCTCCACTTCTGCAATGTGGTCCAAGGCTAGCTGTTCCCTGATGGCGACATTCTTCTCCCACTGGATTCCCCGAAGGTTCGGAATGAAAATAGTTTGGGTGGCCGCGAGAATCCCGACCAGTCGGAGGTTTTCCATGGTGACGTAGCCTCCTACGTCCAGGTCCTTCGCGCTCATCCCGAAGTAAAACTTCCTCCGTTCCATAATGAACGGGGTGAGGGGAGTTTGAGCGAAAGGTCTTGCCACCCAGAGGAAGATGATGAGAAACGAAGAAAAAAAAAGAAAAAATAAAACAAAAAGGGGACAAGGTTCGGGGAGACACTTACCCACTCGCTGGAAGTCCAGCAGCAGCGTGGGGTTCTTCTCCACGAGGAACCCGAACGTCATAATCCAGTAGTGACGGACGTCCGGGGGATGCTTCCAAGAGCTGGTGGGAGCGGGATAGCTACCTCGCGGCTTCAGTCTTTAGAAGTCGTCCAAGGTTCTGTCCTTGGCATTGTCCTGCGGCTCCATCTTGTAGAAATACAAGATTTCTGCAGGGGTCGGCTCAGCGATCTCCTTCGCGATGCAGAACACTCGCCATCCCGCGAGTAATCGGTACGCTTGTGGCAGGAGCTGGAACGGTGCGATCCCCACATACGTCAGGAACCGCACGAAGTAATCGTGAAGCAGGAGTGTGGCTCCCGCACTGATATGGCCGGCGCTCCAGGCCCCGAACCCTTCTATGGACGTGTACGCCCGCTCCTCGATCCTGGCCATGCGGTTGTGGAATAGTCCAGGAGTGGAATCTTTGCCCAAGCGCTTCTCCAGGATCTACATCATCTAGTAGTTCCGAAACAAGTTGGCCACCACGTCCATCTCCCATCTGTTGCCCTTGGGGTTCTGGGACCCGGAGAGGACAACGAGGGCCCTGTTGACTTCTTCCTCAGAGTGAAGGGTGACGCCCGTTGCCATAGTTGATGATCTGGGAACAAAGAAAAGAAGCCAAGTAGTCAGTACCTAAACCCAAGAAAGTCGGTCAAGGTACGGAGGGTCTCCTAAGGACTGCTTGGAGTCCCCTCTGGATCGGGTCCGAGATCACCAAGGAACCACGAGACCCAGATTGGGAACGGAAAAAAGGCTACTAAGTAGGTTCCACCATCTGTCCGGGAAGCATCTAGACCCGGAGCAACCCTGACCAGGCGGCCTTCCTAACAGTGCTCCTAAGTGTAATTAGATTCTAGCAGCCTAAGCATACGAATTAAAAGAACAACCTAAGTTAATATATTCATCAAGAAGGTCAGAAGGACTTACTGTGAATTGTTGGCCGTTGAAGATGGTAGTTGTCCGATGGTAAGAACGACAGAACTTCATTCTTGAACTGGTGAAGTCGATTCAGCGACTCGTCGATAGGGCAGACCCAAGATGTACTCTCGGGCAGATGGGCAGACGCTGGGACAGTCGGAAATAGACGACGGTGTAGAGTAAGCAGGCGATGAAGGATGTTGTTGGAGATATCGGAAATGCAAAGCTTATTCGTTCTTGAAATGGTTCAAGAGTGTAAAAATGTCAAATGAATGTCTAAGGAGTATTTATGAAGGCCCAAATCCTGGCCTCTGATCCAACGGATAGAAATCTCCCCATCGAACGGTCCAAGATCGTGCAGGGGCATTTATGAGCACTCTAAAGCTGGATCCTCGCCATCTCAGATCTTACGGCCCAGGTGAGGCGAATGTCAAAGGTCACCCCATCCGACGGTCCACATCAGTACAGGAGCATTATTGAAGAACCCCCATGTGAATGGGATGCTTCGGGATCTGTGCTGACGCACTAGCCTAGGCCTAGCGACCTTTAAGGTGGCTAGGTGACCTTTCGAGGTCGAGATCCATCCATGTAGCAGTCGCCTGGTGACATGTGTACCCCTGCCACGAAGCGAGACCTAGGTAAACGTACCCGGACACTGGTAAATGGTCCGGGCCCAGTATACAGCCAGCATCATTGCCCTTTGTCACAGACCCACGATTCCAAGCAGGAACTGGGAAGGCAACCGTGGATTGTCCGGGAACAAGGCAAGCCTCCACCAGCCGGCCCCAGGCGAAGGCTTGGGGGGTAAATGTTATCCCCATTTCTTGTCAAGGGCCCAGGATGATGGTCCAAGCCCATGGTCTGGGCGTTCGGATATGGGCCCGGCCCAAGCCCGCATGCTATGGCCCAAGCATGATTCTGGACCCGGATGGCGTCCGGGATGGTGATCCAGGACAAATGTCCAGGAGATGTATTGACAGCTAGGATTATAGTTGAAGTATACGTAGAATGATCCCGGAGCCTGGTAACGGTTCGGGCCTATGGCAAACGAAGAGGGACAGAGGTAAACGAACCCGGATCAGGTCCTCCTAGTTTGGCAAGGAAAGGCATCTGTGACCCTGAAGCCGCCCAACGATGCGTGGGGGTTGTCCCTTCTTTTCACCTGCAGAAAAGGCCACCTCGGGATTGAACGCCGCTGTTTCAGATCTGCGCTGCCAAGTACTCTGTCTGGCTTTGTCCCCTGAATCTGCCTCGTAACTCGAAGTGCCCAGACCAAAAGCACCATTTTGTCGGGCGAAATATAGTTCTTGGGCCGCCCTATTGGGCCTTAATTATTCTTGGACCTGTGTATTTTTATCTTTTGTATTGGGCTTCTACCAGAGAAGCCAAGAGTATCCACATGGGCATGGGTCATACCCGACCCAGGTCCAGTGTTCCTATGAGCCTATAAATACAGGCGATAGAGCACTGGAAAAAGGATCTCTCTTCGACTTGTATATAGTTACTCTGTCAAAACATAGAGAGAAACTCCATTGTAAAAGACTTTCCAAGCTCTAATACAACTAACTCGTGGACTAAGGCTTATTAACGCCCCAAACACGTAAAAATCCTTTGTCAATCTTCTAAATTCCATGCATTAGTCTTTGCTAATATTCATTAGTGTAGTTTCTGAAAATCTCGGTAAACAATATATATATGATATCTTACGTTAGTACAAGTTATCATTTTGTCCAAATATGGTTCCAAATTTAAAAACATCATTCAAATCAAGGATATATATACATATAACATTAAGATTGTTTATGGCTACTATAAGTATTTCTAGACAGTAACTAAAAAAGGGAGCCAAACTCATAAATAGTGAAATTCTGTTTTTCATGATTACCAACTTAATTATTCAAATTAAATAATTAATTGTTGAACTGTTACAGAAATGATTAAACAGATACAAAGACTGTTTGAATAGAAACCATTGATGTTTAAACAGTTTGTGACCAGAAGATAAAAATGAACATAAAGTAAAGAACACACGAATTTTTACGTGGTATCCGCAATCTTTGCAGATTGCTACTAGTCCACGAGGCCACGCCTAGAGAATGAAATTTATTAGAAGAATATCTAAACGATTTCAAAACTAAATTGACTTATACAAATAAAGACTCCCTCTTGAATTTGTCGCAACTGTTGTAATCTAAACTCCTAATCAAATTTTTGAAGTGCTAAGATCTTGAACTCCCTTCAAATTATAACACTTGCACTTTTCCTCCCGAAAAGTGACTCACGAACAAGACTTCTCCCGAAGCTTGATGACCAATGTCCAAGTGTAATCAACCTGCACAATTAACACAAAGAAAACAATACAGAAGTACACTGTAATAAACCACTAAGAACTTGCTGGACTCAAGTTCTTCACATAATAAAAAGTCTCTCTAAAACTTGAAAAATATTTGGAAAATAATACACCAAGAGAGATGATAAAAAACCAGCGACCTAAGGATGATTATATACTTTTTAGAATCCCTTTCGGTCGTGGAAAAAAAATCAGAAATCAAACAGCCAATAAATGAAAAATATTCCAAAACAGGAAAGTCAGAATCTGTTCAAACAGACTCGCAATCCGTTCAAACAGATTCATTGAACCTGGACAGTTTTTCAACCCAGTTTCCTTAAATAAATAAGGAAACAATATCTACATTATCACAGCAAGTTGTACATGATTTTTGGGCAACCAAATCAGATCAACACATAAAAATAAATATCAATAATTTCCAATTCAAGAAAAAGATATTCTTTTATAGGAAAATATATATTTATTTTATTAACACATAAATAAAAATCTGAATATAGAAAGACACATTTCAACAAACACAGGAAACTACCCATTTTGAAAATACCACTCAGTATATTTCGAAAATACATTCCATAATTAATTTTGTCAATTTTATCAAATATGCCAATAAAGGATTTTACAATCTCCCCCTTTGGCAATTTGATAGACAAAATTAATCCAAAAACCTGCAACACAAATGTTAGTGATAAGTAAAGAGAAAGAACTCCCCCTCCAAACATGCATTAACTTATAACAAACATGTAAAGAAACTAGACTTAACTCCCCCTCAAAATAAGAAGGTCCAAAGTTAAACAAAACAACAAACAAACAGGTTTTTGGAAACTCTCCCCCTTTGTGTCTTTCAAAGAAGCCAAAGAAACAAGAGAGGCTCGAACAACAGCTAGTTCTGTAGCAACAGTTCCTGAATCTGGAGGAACAGATGAGAATTCAGGAGGAATGTCATCTGAGGCAAACATCAGAGATTGAGTAGCAGGGGTCTTCTTATTAGAAGAAGCTCCACGAGTTTTCACCATTTTTCCTTCCCTGAAAAGTAGCAAACACTTACAAAAAATAATGAGAGAAAAACAAAATAGAAGAAGAAGAAGTGACTTGGAGAGATCATGGGTGAGAAGAGGGTAATGGCAAGCTTTTTAAACACAACACTTACACAATTTGGACACCCACGGCAAAAAGAGGTTTCCTTTTTTTTTATTAAAAAGTTGTTTTAGTTAAACAAGAAAAGGAAACAATCTTGAAGACACACGATCTACATAAAACCTTACCCTTTTTTATGTTTTAAAAGGAAATAGATATAAAATGACAATCCAGAAAAGGTAACCAAAAAAAAAATACCCACACGTTCTTCTTATTGACCTTTTCCCCCTTTTTTTTTTAACAATTCTAAACAAGGTACAAGACAATAAAGATACAAATCATGGTATTCCAAATTGAGAAAGATGACAAAAATAAATTCCTTAGAGACAAAGAATATATTAAATCACACAAAATAAATGCATAATTTCACATAATTACTACAATGATTCGGTCCACCATGAATTTCCTTGTCAAAATTTTTTATTATTATTATTTTTATTTTCATTTTATATATATGCACAAAAATAAAAACTCAACCCAAAAAAAAAAAAATCTGCTTTGATCAATGTGAGTCATCCTGATAAGAATAAAATCAAACAAATGAAAATAA
Organism: Humulus lupulus; assembly: GCF_963169125.1. Taxonomy (NCBI): domain Eukaryota; kingdom Viridiplantae; phylum Streptophyta; class Magnoliopsida; order Rosales; family Cannabaceae; genus Humulus; species Humulus lupulus. Next base: position 278,244,547 of record NC_084794.1, on the reverse strand, counting down.
GTGTTAGTGTATACCATGGATAAGAACACTTGTGAAAATAAAAAAATAGAAAGAATATTCGAGATAAATAGACCACCATTTAGTCACAAGAACATATTCTTAAGTGAATCAATCAACATGTATGAGTCTTACACACATGTTTTTTTTTTATAAACTGTGTACAATTTTTTATTGCATTGTTTCAAGCATAAGTGTGTGACAGTGTATGCAAGGGAACATTGCCCAATGACAAATAAGTCTTTTTCGAAATTGAAAATAATTGTAACCCATGAAGACGTTGTCACACTACACCAGTGGTAGCCCTTTTCTATGGTAGTGTATCCTCTTCATAACTCTAAATTACAAAGTTCCAACTTACTCAAAAGACGGCTTTCACACACTGATGTAGGTAGCTCTATTCTTTCACAGGAGCTTGAAACAATGCTACACAAAAGGAAGCTCAAACATTAAACATTGATTAATTTACTCGAATATGCCTAGGAGGAATTGATTAAATTTCTCTCAAGAATATACAACCAAAGGTTCATAGACACAAGTCAGATTATCCAGCTTGACACAAAACAAAATTTTCAAATTGATTGACAATTTTCTTAACCTAAAATAACACACAATTGATCAAGCGGACAACACCATTACAAGAAAATTTAAAGAGAACAAACCCCCAAAGATTTTCGGAGGAAATCAAAGCGAACTGAATCAAGAGCTTTAGTGAAAATATCTGCAATTTGTTTATGTGTTTCAATATATTCCAAGACAAGAACTTTATTTTCAACTAATTCGCTTATGAAATGATGACGGATATCAATATGTTTAGTACGAGAATGTTACACAGGATTTTTTGAAATATTAATTGCACTTGTATTATCACAAAAAATAGTTAAAGTGTCAAGATCAAACCCATAATCCATCATCATTTGCTTCATCCACAAAAGTTGTTAGATTTAATATTTTTGATAAACAAAGTTTTATCTACTCCTCCCCTTTTGTATCCATGAGAAACAAGAAATTGAGAGAGTCTCTCATACCAAGCCCGAGGGGCTTGCTTCAAACCATAAAGAGCTTTCTCCAATTTGTAAACATGATCAGGTGCATGAGGATCTTCAAACCCTTTGGGTTGTTCAACATATACCTCTTCATTCAAGATCCCATTGAGAAATGCGGATTTGACATCCATTTGGAACAACCTGAAACCAATCAAACAAGCAATAGACAATAATAATCTAATTGATTCAAGACTTGCAACAGGTGCAAATGTTTCATCAAAGTCTATTCCTTCCACTTGTGTGTACCCCTGTGCCACTAATCATGCTTTATTTCACACAATTGTACCAAATTCATCAGATTTATTCTTGAAAATCCATTTTGTACCAATAATATTGGTATTTAATGGTCTTGGCACAAGAATCCACACTTTGTTTCTAAAAAATTGTTCCAATTCCTCCTACATAGCTTTAATCCAATTTTCATTAGTTAAAGCTTCTTTCACATTTTTAGGCTCAATTAGAGATAAGAAACAAAAAAATTGAACAACATTACTAAACCTTCTTCGTGTTACCATACTGTCTTTTGGATTTCCAAGTATTAAATATGCTGGATGATTTAACTTAACTCTGGTTGATGGCTCCTTTTGGACTTCATCCAAAATAATATCTGGAATTTTCTTTTCTATCTGTCCAACATTTGTTTCATCGGGTTCGCGATCTATTGGAACAGATGGACCAGATGTTGCAACAGTAGTATCACTGACAGAAACTTCTTCGTGTTTTTCAATAGGTTCATCAGTAAACCTATCAATTTCTTCCTCAGTAGAAAACTCACAAAAATCCCTGGCATCATCAATAACAACGTTAGCCGACTCCATTACAGTTTGGGTTCTCATGTTATACACACGATAAGCCCTACTATTAGTGGAGTATCCAATAAAAACACCTTCATCACTCTTAGCATCAAACTTACCAAGATTTTCTCTATCTCTCAAAATGTAACAAACACATCCAAAAACATGAAAATAAGCCACACTTGGTTTCTTACCTTTCCAAATTTCATAAGATGTTTTAGATGTACCTGGACGGAGAAAAACACGGTTTATGATATAGCAAGCAGTGTTAATTGCTTCTGTCCATAATCGTTTGGTCAATTTTTTGCTATTTAGCATCACTCTAGCCATTTCTTGAAGAGTGCAGTTTTTCCTTTCTACAACTCCATTCTGTTGAGGAGTTTTGGGAGCTGAAAACTCATGAGAAATACCTGCAGACTTACAAAAATCATCATAGACAGAATTCCCAAACTCTTTACCATGATCACTTCTTATACGAACAATTTTTCCAATGTTGCAATCTTTTTCAACTTTTAATTTCAAGCAAAGAGTTTTAAATGCATCAAAAGTATCAGATTTTTCTTTCAAGAAATCCACCCAAGTATATCTAGAAAAATCATCCACACAAACAAAAATATACCTTTTCCCATTTAAACTCTCAATTTGAATTGGACCCATAAGATCCATGTGAAGCAATTCTAAAACTTTCGAAGTGTTTATGTCAGACACACTTTTATGTGTAATTTTTAATTGCTTTCCAAGTTAACAACTCTTGCACTTACCATCAGATTCTTTACCTAGCTTAGGTAAACCACGAACAATCCCTGCATGTGACAATTTTTTCAAGGCTTTGAAATTTATGTGACCAAGTTTAGCATGCCACACATCAGTGTTATTTCTCACAATAGATTGACACATAATAGAAGGCAAAATAGTATAGCAATTGTCACTAGATCTAAAACCTTCAAGAACATTCTCACCATTCTTGTTTAAAACAAAACAATTCTCTTTATCAAAGTTAACAGTATAACCTTGATCACAAATTTGACTTATGCTAAGCAAGTTAGCTTTAAGTCCTTCCACAAGTAACACTCTTTTGATTGTAGGTAACCCTTCAAAGTTAAGAGTACCCATTCCAAGAGCATTACCTTCAATTCCATTCCCAAAAGTAATAGATCCACAATGCATAGGTTTTATGTTTGTAAGAATAGACCTGTCACCTGTCATATGTCTTGAACAACCACTGTCAAAATACCAAAAATATGAAGAAGCAGATCTATCATATTTACTAGTAAAACCAGCAAAACAATTATTCTTTTTTATCCATATTTTCCTTGATTGAATATTTTTATTTTTTACTCTTTTGAAATTATCAAAATAATTGAATTTCTCAAAATATTCATTTTTCGAAAAATTCATAAGAGTAAAACACTTAGGTCGAATATGACCCTTCCTACCACAAAAATGACAGATTGGAATGAATTTTTCAAACTTACCATTGGATTTACCTGCTGACTGTGTCCTTTCTGTTGGAACAACAGATTTCAATGAGGATGACATAGGAACATCAGACGATAGCATCCTAGCCGAGATAAAGACAGTTTTCTTTGATTTTTGAGAACTTGAAGCACCAAGTCCCACATGACTTCTTTGACATGCATTCTGTATATTCTCAAAAACAGTTGAACCGGGGTTAAGCATTCCAACATTTTTCTCAAGAGTATCCAAATCTTTAGACAACTTAGTAATTTCAACATTTTTTGAAATTATTTCTTTTTCAAAATTTTCATTTAAGTCAGTAAGTTGTTTAATTTCAAAGGATAATTCTTTATTTTTGCTTACCAATGACCGATTTTCAGAACACACTTTCACCCATGAACCATACATCTTTTTGTAAGATTCACTCAAAGACTCATCATTCAATTTAGATTCATCACTATCATAATTTTCTTCATCTTTTGAAACATTATTCAAGCAAACAATTTTTTCATTTTCAGATTTAGAAACAGGTAAAATAGAAGTGAAAGCAACATTACCTTCCTCATCTTCACTACTTTCTGAGTCATTATCACTCCAAGTAGTAATCATACCTTTTTTGTTCTTTTTGAAGGTGTTTGCACATTCAGACTGGATGTGGCCAAATCCATCACATTCCCTGCACTGAATACCCTTTTTATTAGTTTGAAAATGATTAAGAGAAGAATGATTACCTTTTGACGGCTTGCCATTGAACTTCTTATTTCCTATCTTTTTCATATAATTTTGAAAATTCTTTGCAAGCATTTCCATTTCATTATCACCTTCTTCATCATCTGATGCTTCTTTTTCAGTACTTTTGAAAGCTATGGTCTTCTCTTTCTCTTTGGAAGTACTTGGCTTGTCTTTTTGACGAATCTTTTGATTTAACCCAAAGGTACGAAGTGACCCCATCAATTCTTCTACTTTCATAGTACTGAAATTTTTTGCCTCTTCCATAGCAGTGAGCTTAACATAAAACCTGTCAGGAAGAACTCGAACTATTTTTCTAACAAGAACAGAATCATCAAGTTTCTCACCAAGTGCAAAATACTCATTAGAAATATCAGATAATCTCTCATAAAATTCAGAAAGTGTTTTAGAATCAGACATCCTAAGGTCATCAAACCTAGTTTGTAACATAATAAATCTAGATCTTTTGACATCTACAGTTCCTTCAAACTGAGTTTGAAGAATTTTCCAAGCATCTTTAGCCGAGACACATGTGGAAACAAGTTTAATAAAACTTTCTCCAACACCATTGAAAATGGCGTGAAGAGCTTTATTATTATAACTAGATAATTTTTCTTCTTCTGTATCCCAAACAAGTTCAGATTTTACCTTTGTGCCTCCATCTTCACCTTTTTCGGTAGGAGGTGACCATCCAGACAAAATTGCTCTCCATGCTTTCTCATCTTGAGCTTTTATGAAAGCTCTCATCCTAACTTTCCAATATGGATAGTTTGAGTCATTAAGAAATGGAGGTCGAGACACCGAACTACCTTCTGCAAAGAAAGACATTTCACACAAAACAAATCAAACGGAAAATAACCACAAGATCTCACTAAGAGTTTAGTGAACCGCTCTGATACCAATTGAAATTCCATTTTTTATGATTACCAACTTAATTATTCAAATTAAATAATTAATTGTTGAACTGTTACAGAAATGTTTAAATAGATACAAAGACTGTTTGAACAGAAACCAGATATGTTTAAACAGTTTGTGACCAGAAGATAAAAACGAACATAAAGTAAAGAACACACGAATTTTTACGTGGTATCAGCAATCTTTGCAGATTGCTACTAGTCCACGAGGCCACGCCCAGAGAATGAAATTTATTAGAAGAATATCTAAACGATTACAAAACCAAATTGACTTATACAAATAAAGACTCCCTCTTGAATTTGTCGCAACTGTTGTAATCTAAACTCTTAATCAAATTTCTGAAGTGCTAAGATCTTGAACTCCCTTCAAATTATAACACTTGCACTTTTCCTCCCGAAAAGTGACTCACGAATAAGACTTCTCCCGAAGCTGGATGACCAATGTCCAAGTGTGTTCAACCTGCACAATTAACACAAAGAAAACAATACAGAAGTACACTGTAATAAACCACTAAGAACTTGATGGACTCAAGTTCTTCACATAATAAAAAGTCTCTCTAAAACTTGAAAAATATTTGGAAAATAATACACCAAGAGAGTTGATAAAAAACCAGCGACCTAAGGATGATTATATACTTTTTAGAATCTCTTTAGGTCGTGGAAAACAAATCAGAAATCAAACAGCCAATAAATGAAAAATCTTCCAAAACAGGAAAGTTAGAATCTGTTCAAACAGACTGGCAATCCGTTCAAACAGATTCATTGAACCTGGACAGTTTTTCAACCCAGTTTCCTTAAATAAATAAGGAAACAATATCTACATTATCACAGCAAGTTGTACATGATTTCTAGGCAACCAAATCAGATCAACACATAAAAATAAATATCAATAATTTCCAATTCAAGAAAAAGATATTCTTTTATAGGAAAATATATATTTATTTTATTAACACATAAATAAAAATCTGAATATAGAAAGACACATTTCAACAAAACAGGAAACTACCCATTTTGAAAATACCACTCAATATATTTCGAAAATACATTCCATAATTAATTTTGTCAATTTTATCAAATATGCCAATAAATGATTTTACAAATAGAATGCAATGTATGGGGGGGGGGGGGGGGGGGGGGTAGCTGAGCAACATAGAGAAGGACATCAATCAATACACATACATTTACATAGTAAAAAGCCAATCAATGAACAACTTTAACTGAATTTCAATAAATTTATGGTTGTAAGATCTCTAACCCTAATTGTCCAAGGCTCCGCTCACACCTTTCTTTAGCCACTAAATCCCTTCTTTCTCCAGCCACTAAATCCTTGAAACAAATAAATAAGCATTCAATATTTCACTAAAAAATATAGCAGGAAGTCAAAGGATAATGTGAAGATACCTCTATACAAAGTGTCCAGGTTCTTGTTATTTTGTAATTGTAGCATTCGAGTAAAAATTTGTAGATATTTGAATAGACCTTGGAGCATTTCGTGAGATGATAAGAATCATAAGAATCAATCTTTATAGCAGTAAATGATGAGATGGTGAAAAGCTTGTAAAGTGGGATAGAAGTTATATCTAATGTGTGGAGTGGTTTGACAACTCATCAAAACTATAATTCTTATATGTATCAATAAATCTTTAAAAGAATATAATATAATACCTAAAATATATTAGTGAAAAATATATTTCATGTCTTTTAAAAATATAAATAAATTACTGAAGATAATTATATGCAAAAATTTAGGAAATAACAATAAATTTATTAGAAAATATAAATGTATTAGCACACATCTAGGAAATAACCAAAATTAATTATAGAATTATAAAAAAAAATTTAATTTAAATTTAAATTTTTTAAAATCTTATCTAAGAAACTATAACCACAAATCTTGGAAATAACAAGATTTAACTAAAAAATGACAAACAAATATTTTGAAATTCAAATATGAATTTGTTAAAAGATACATTCTAAAACATACGGAAAAAATCTATATATATACTAAATAACTCCTATTAATTTTCTTAACTCATTCATTATTTCCAGCAAAAAAAAAAAAAAAGTCATTAACTTTCTTAACTCATTCACTCTTTCCAGCAAAAAAAAGGTCATTCACACTTAACTTTTTTTTAAATTCATTTATTGGGTTCTATTGCGATATAGAAGGAGCTCGCTCAATGCTTAAACTATGATATAGATAGAAGGAGGTACTATTGGAAAAGAGGTTCGAATTCTCTACCACAAATCACTATGAAAAATTGCGTCTAAATTATAAGCATCCATCATGGACATATATATTAATTCAAATTGAATATCATTTTATATATATATATATATATATCAATCCAATATTACATTATCTCCCTTTTTTTTTTACTTTTTAATAATGAATATTCAAGTTGTTAATCTCATTTTTTTTCTATGCATTTAGATATTCTTTCTTAAAGATTTATTAGGAATAATTAAGAAAGGTATGTAAATAAAAATTTATATTTATGAATATAATTGTTTGGTGATATGCATAGCAATATAATTTGTGAAGAGAGTGGCCATAAATCTATATTGGACATTCTCTGTGATTTATTGCCCTGAAAAGATACTATAAAACACATAAATCTCTAATAAAATTTATAAAAATGTTTTTTTATTGCTTATTTTCTTTAGGTGGAGTAACCTATAACATAAATAGAAGAAAAAAAAAAAAACTTGAAAAGACCACATAACTGAAATCAAACCACATGATTAACAAAACTCCTAGATTTTCGTGCTATGTAAATTAGAAAGTATTTTTCCTCCTGCTTTCTTCGATGTGATGATACATCTTGTGGTGCACCTGCCATTCGAAGCTAAGTTAGGCGGTCTAGTACAAATGAGATGGATGTATTCGATCGAAAGGTAATATAAATTATAGCTCAAATTATTTTATAATCATTGAAGACAATATTTTTATTACTATTTATGAAGAATATAATAATTTTCAGGGAATTAGGTCATTTGAAAAAAATATGAAAAGAATAAAGCCCGACCTGAAGGTTCCATTGCTGAAAGATACGTTATTACTGAGGCATTAAATTTCTGTTCAATGTATCTTCGTGGAATAGAAACACACTTTAATCTTCCGGATCATAATCCTGAACACCTTGGAATTAGAAAACAATTTACCCTGCCTATATTCAACGTGCCTACAAGACCATTTGGAAGACAATCATCTATCACATTGTCTCAAGATCAATGAAATCAAGTTCAATGGTACATTTTGAATAATTGTCGTGAATTAGAACCATACTTAACGTAAGTTTGTTGCTTTTTATTTTCCTAATTCTAACACATTTATGTTTTAGCATAAAATTAATCTTTCAAGTGCTTCTTATGAAAACAATGAACATAGATTATTCTTACAATCGCAAGGAATTTTGGATATTGATCAAGTGCAAAAGAATGAATTTTCAACTTGGTTTGAAAATAAAGTAAGTTTAAAATATCCATGTTTGATATTTTAAATTTATTATGCGCCTTCATCTTACATTTACAATATGTTATTGTCATCACAAATAAAAAAAGGAATGAAACATCATCCGGTGAAGCACAAGAAGATTTGTAAGCAATTGCAATGCAATTATATTATTTGGTTTGTACATATGCTGGTTGTATTGTTAAGGGAGTTCGATACCATACAAAAAGTCAAGACGAAAAACGTTTAACTCAAAACTACGGTATTAAGGTTGAAGCTGAATATGATGGAAAAATATGTGATTTTTACGGTGTCATCGATGAAATTTCGGAAGTGCATTACCTATATTGGAACAAAGTTATATTGTTCAAATGTTCTTGGTACAATACCAACAAAAGTGAAAATAGAATGTACACTGAATATCATTTTACTAGTATAAACACCAGCTCAAAATGGTTTGAAGATGAATCATTTGTTATTGCCAATCACGTAAGTTTAGTTTGTTTTTTGGACGACCTTAAACAAAATAAAGATTGGAAAGTGGTGCAGAAAATAAATCATCGTCACATTTGAGACATACCATCAAAGCCAGAGGATGGTGAAGTTGATGATGAAGATCCCACTATCATCAATTCCGAAGCATATCAAGAAGAATCGTCGAATGACATTGACGTAAATTTTGATTCAATGACAAGTGATACTAATCTTATTCGATGTGATATTGCAGATATAGAATGTGATGGTGGATTGTTCAATGATCTTCTAATAGATTATAATGTTCAAGTTCAAAACGAAATAAATAGTGATGACAATGATGAAGAAGCTTTACTTAATGATTCTGAAGAAACAATTTTGAGTGATGAAAGTGATTAATCATTGTAATGACCCAACTAATTTTAGACCTTGGACCATTAAAACTACTTATACATAGACACCATTCTTAAGAAAAATATACATACGAAACATTCATAACTTTATTAAAAACTATAAAGTAAAAGTTGAAATACATAAAGACGGGGTATGGGATCCTATTGTTTGAAAATAAAACATATCTTTAACTTAATTAAAATTGTTTGCAAAACCAAGTGCGGAAAATACATTGAAACATAATTAAAAAGACTGAAAATAACGTCGTTGTCGAATCGTTCATGCAGTTCATTGAATCCATTCCTCCTCAATACACAACCCCAAGCTACCAAGAATCCTTCCGCCGCCATAACTATTTTCCTGCATACATAAAAATAAAGGAATGAGCCTAATGTCCAGCAAGGAAAATCTACTCATAACATAAAACATATCATAAACATATATTATAAATATATGTCATATACTACTACAATGGTCATCATACCTCTTGGGGCTTGTTAACTAAAAAAGTCATATGCCGAATAGATTTGTGGGGCTTGCTAGCTAAGCAAGTCAAATGCCCAGAAATCATTGGGGCTTGCTAGCTAGACAAGTCCTATGCCCAAGGCTATAAACATACTATACATATTACATAACATATCATCACATAAGATAACATATAAACATATCATATAAACATATAAAATTCTATCCTATTTTCCTTACCAAAACCGGCATGCGAGAATAAGGACAAGATTTGGAACACTCCTAAAACCAACAATAATCCAACAATAAAATGTGAGTATTCTAAAGAAAGAGATGATCAAGAAATCAACTAAACTACCGAGAAGAAGAGCTTACCGAAAGAAACCTTAAGTTCAAAGAACTTAAATACCTAACCAAGATTTGAAAACAATAAGTTAGGATCTGAATGAAAATTAAAGAAAACTTAACGAATTAAACTGAAATGAACTTAAGATTAGGAATACCTTTGAATATACTAGAACCAAAATACACCTCGATATCGAAAAACACACTATTAACCTTACTTCCCAAGTGTTTTTAAAGCTTAAAATGATAAAGCTTATAACCCAACCCAAGTGTTTATCACTCTAAAGTAAACCTAGCAACTTGAAGGCTCTGAACACAGCTTGAAGAATGAGAGAAATGGCTGGGTACTAGGTCCTATTTATAGAGTTCAAGGAATGAAAAGATCTTCTTTTAGGTTGAATAAAAATAATGAATATTTCTTGAAAAACATTTGAATAATCGTTCAGCAGAGGCTTAAGACTCAGTCAAAACGTTCAGAGGCTTGCTAAGAGGTTGAGTGTTGAATTGAGCTCTGTAAAGAATGCCCTAGACTAATACTTACAGAACATTCGCATAACATAGTTTATAAAAGAATACCACTCATTATCAAAGTCTCATTGGGGACTTGCTTAAAACCATGCAAGTTGGCGCCATAAGTTTTAAAAGAAAACATAGATTTTTATGCAAAGTTCAAAGAAACAAAAATTAAATAACTGAGTCCCACTGATAATTTAGGAAAGTCTCCTAAAATAAAACATAATTTAAATGGCGTTCTACGATGATCATTTTTCCGTCCATAGGATTACCCCACGCCATACACCCCACGATGATAGAACTCCTCACGTCACCACGCGTGCCATAAAGAAATCCTATTTGCTACCTGGGAGGAAAGTAAGGAGGAGAGCTAAAAGTCCAGTAAGGAAGTACAAACAATAAGCAAGTAAGAATACAACAATACAAACACTAACGTTCATCTAAAACATCATGGCATATCATAACATATCATCGTTGCATATCATAACGTAATCGTAACATGTCATCATATCACAATCATACAGCATACATGATGAGCATGGCTCACTAGTTGTCCATGTCACCCTATGAGGTAAACAGGAGTCTCTGGTCCTTGAATAACCTCGGCGCGTCCGCCCTAGGAGTTACGTCTTTAGCTATAGTAACTCGTTCGATGTATCTAACATCGTAATTTGTTTGATGTATCTAACATCGTAACTTGTTTGATGTATCTAACATCATAACTTGTTTGATGTATCTAACATCCATACACATATCATATTCAACATATCATCACATTATGGCATTCATATTTCATAACAATTCATTCATACAACAATCTTACCATTCATAGCATAAAATCATAGAATCTATCTAACTTCCTTACCTCAGGTCCAAGCCAAGAAATTTTCACAATCTTTCAACGAGCCTATATCATAATCAAAACAACATTTCTTTGGTTCATAAAATTACTATTTTGCTCTTCCATACAACTCATGTGTGCATGGGCCATGCACGCATGATAACAGTTACACATAACACGCAATTATCACTACAAGAAAATGGGGTCTTTACCTACCAATTGTAAGTGTAGGTAAAACTAGTCCAATGGTGGGTAATATGGTTTACCTACCAATATTGAATTGGTCGAGATTGGTAGGTAAAGGTTAATGGGGAAAGAGTCTTTACCTACACTTATTAATACTGGTAGGTAAAAGAATCAGTGGACCCCACTAAGTTATAAATCAATTGATGAGTCAGCAGATGACGTGTTTGATGATGTGGCATCCTACATGTCTGCTGACATGGTGTCCATAGTTTATGTGTCTGATGAAGTGGTATCCTACGTGGCATACATCAAAACCACCACTTGGCATCTTGTGGTTGCTCCATGTGTCAGACAATAATTTGTCCACGTGCTACGAGAAATTCGAATGATTGTGTTACTTATCCCCTTTTTATCGGTTATGTGACACTAAATGTTGTATTATACTTATTTTTACCTACACTTATTTATTTGTGATTAAATATAATATTTCTATGTAGGTAATTTTAATTATATATAAATTTTATTTAATATAAATAATAAATGAAAGTAATTAATTTGAAAAATATTTCACATTATTAATCAAATAAATTATTTAACTTTAATAAAAAAATAAGCAAACATATATTATACAATATTCATTGCTTATTAAGAAGCACATTTCATAAAAAAATATCTATACATTATTTTTAGGTCATTGAAAACTCAATAATGTCATTTTTCTTGACATTCTTCCTATTCTTCACTTTGGGATCATTGCATGAGAGCCTCCTTTTCTCTGACTGAACTTATTGTGAATGTCGATGATGACTTTGGGAGGTGGACACCGACAATGGCCGGAGGTGGGGTTCGAATTGGCGCCAGTGAGAAGGACTTTATAATTAATTTAAGCAAAATAAATATCCCCAATTTAATCATCATAAGGATTTCAGAAAATATATGACTTATTATTATGAGCATTTACGACACTTGAGATACCAACATATATTAAAAATAAAAATAAAATATGGGCACATCAAGTGTCATAATCACCAACATAAAATAAGTATATTTATTCTTGAACATCATAGGCCAAAATAATTCAAAGTAACAATGACACCTACCACAACAGATTGCCTAACAACAAACCAGAGCAACAAAAAAGGATCGATACATATTATAAAAAATTACCTCAAACGGAGCATAAAAAAAATTGCCTCAGAACAATCAATCAACATAAACCCTTCAAATTATTAGGGATTTAATCAACATAAATCATAAAAGTTACATCAAAACCACCAAGCCAACAATCCAAAACTCATAAAGCCACAAATTTGAAATTAACTCTTAAAGCCACCACAAGTAAATTTAATCGCACAATAAAATCAAAGAACTTACTAAACAAACAAGATCATGAACTAAGACAAAACCAGTCTATGACCTTAGACAAAAACAAAATAGGAAAATACAACTCAAAGCCTCAAAACAGATGACAAGCATCTTTGGATTGAGCAGTGGCGATGGCTGAATAGGCAGATTGGCTCAATAAATGGAGAAAGCTAGAGGCCAACGGTGTTACAAAATTTAATTAATAAAATATCCTTAAATTTAATCATCATAAGGATTTCAGAAAAAAGAAAGTAATATGAATTTTTATGGGCATTTACAACACTTGGTTAGCAACATATATTCACACGAGCACACCAAGTCTCATAATCGCCAACATAAACTAATCATACTTATTATTCAAATATCTAAAAAAACATATAAATCTTCAAAATAGATCATAAACCATACTCCAAAGCGATTAAAAAATAGACCAGACACACAAATATCTTACCCTTATCCTCATAACACCAACCAACAAGCTAAAAATCAGATTCAAAACATGTTTATATACACATTGTTTATTATTATAAAGACTCGTCAAATAGATACAAACAAAGATATTTCACAACAACATAATAACAAGCTTTTCAAAATATATCATAAATAATACTGAAACAAATTGACAAGTCATATTCAAACTTGTATAAATCTCACAATAATTAAACTCAAAATTCCAACTAACAAACTTTAAATGGAACAAAGAAGATAAACACAGAATAGTAAGAAACTATATGAGATCGATCTAAGATAACTACAACAAAATTAAACCAAATTCGAGCCTTTTCTTAATATCAATATGAAACATAATACCAATTCTTAGTTTGTTTGCATAAACTTTAAGCTTCTGCTTCAGTGTGACTAACTTCCAACTCAGAAAAACTACTAATATACAATAAGTACACTTATTCTTGAACATCATAGGCAAAAAAAAAAAATTAAAGTAACAATGAAATAAATTGTAAAACACACTCCAATTGGATTAAAAAACAGATTGAAAATTTCATTTATGCTTTAGAAAAACACTTTCAAAAATATATATAGTATAATTAAGTCAAACAATTTAGAATTAAAAACTAGCTAACACTTTTCAAAAGGTACACTTTCATTTTTTTTTTTTGTTAACTAATGTCATATTTCAATAGAAAAACAAAACTAAAAACAAACAATTTTTTTTAGATTAAAAATATCTCCAAAGACAAAAAGAGAATAAATATGAAGAATCATCCTCTCATATATCATTATAATTAAATGAACAACATAAAAAGATAACTCATAATATAACTATAGATTGTAATTAGTTGAAAAAAAAAACAAAGAAATATCCTCAATTAAGTACTATAAGAATTTCTTTAGATGCAAAAAAAATTCTATTTTTTTCCAAAATAGTGGAGAGAGAGAGAGAGAATCAAAATGCAGATAGAGTATGCATTGAGAACAATTTAAACAATAAATATTTAAAACAGGAGCAAAGAACACATCTTTAGACTTCAAAGTCAATTTATTCACTATTTTGCATAACCAACATTCTTAACTAATTGTAAAACTCAATATGAAATAGCCACTACTTCAGAGAAAATTAGACATATTGGATGACTCAAAAAACAAATTAAACCAACAATATTCTTATTATTCAAGAACAAGTCTCACGGTTAACCAAAAAAAATTATAATTCAATGACAGTAAGAAAAAATTGTGTGTCCCTATCATTGTATTATAATTTTACTTAATCAAGTTTTGATGTCCTCCCAGCCAAATATAATGTAAGAATGAGTTGCCATTTAATATTCAACTAGCAATTTCTTATAAATAACAATAAACTATAGATGTCAAGAGTCTCACCTGTCAACACCCTTGAGCTCCACCACAATTTTCCCAGAATGGTGGTCATCAATATATTCAAACTCACCAATATATCCTATAATAAAGAGAGGTAGAAGAACAATACAATTTAAATAAATTTTTTTAATGAACTGGACACACATAAAAAGCCAAGTTTCACATATATTTACTATGCTTCTGCATAACCAGCAAAAACTTGGATGGACATTAGTTAAAACCTACATTCCTAAGAGTTTAAAGAAGACAAAGATAAACAAAATTAAGTATGAGCATGACATATTTTACATAATAAATTAAAAATTCATAAACACAAAGAGAGACCTCTGTCAGTTTTGGTACAATCTTATGGAGACACTGGGACAATTGCTCAGGAGCACAATAGGCCATTGCACCAAGTAATTGAACACTACTTTGCTTTGTTGCTAAGATTTATACTCAAGACCCTACAAAAGTAATGCATTAAATTAAATCCTTCATATAAATACTATATTAGGACAATCTTTCTCTAAGCAAACAATGAAATCTCTTTCAACCCCAAAACACGTCTCTTAATTGGCAACCTATATTACTAACACAAAACCATTGAAAAAAATTCAGTTTCAGCATCAAGTGGAAAGAAGAAAACTGGGTTTACATAAAAAAAAAAGCTCGACAAATATGTAATAATCAGAACCTAACCTTTTTGCAAACAAAACAAAGAAAAAAGATGAGGCTTTCACCAACAAGTTCCAACCCGAGCTGTCATGGGATCAAAACACATAAGCCAAGCATGACAAATGAGATTTAGATGCAGAAAGCAAATTGGAAAAGATAAACAAGTAATTCAGGTTTAGTTAAATCAATCATATAATAGGAATCAACTAAATGAAGTTCAAGTCCCCATTAATCTCTGAATAAACCCAAGATGAATTCCCACAAAATCAATAGTATATAACCAGTTTTGCAAAAAAAAATAGAAACTGAGAACTAGATTTTGCTTCCAAAATTTCAATCGACTCATTATATTAAACAAAAACCATCATATCCAAGTACCTATCTATGTCCCACTAGCATAATTGAACAAATAAGAAAAATCCATCAAAGCTTGAATAACTAAAAGCTCTGAAAATGAAACGAGATAGAAAGCAAACCTTGCGATTTGACGTCTTTAGATTTAAGAGATTTCATAATTACCCAGATTCTTTGGTGGCTTTTCATCCTCTCGGTGTCCGGAGCACAATCATTCCCTTGGAATCTAGTTTGGACGACGGTGGAGGTCCAAAAAAGCTTCGAAACCCACAACTGCGGTGCGACTTCCAAGCTCCTCCTGCGGCGATCTCCGGCGCGTCAGGTGGCGAGGTCACAGGGAGAGAGGTTTCAACAAACTGTGAAGTCGTTCATGTTGTTCGCCGAGCGTGAGGGAGAGGGAGTTGAGAGAGTGAGTGTTGCGACTGAGAAGTGAGAAAGATAGAGAGATAGGGTTTAGGGGAAAAGAAAAAAACGTGGGTAGGTAGAATTTTTAGTTTTTATTTTAATTTTAAATACAAATTTATTATAAATATATTTTATTTATATTTTTTCCAACTATGTACACACGTGGCATGCCACATGTTATACAATGTCTACACATCATATTATTTACTCCACATAAGCTTCCAAATAAGCATTTATAATAATAAAATAATATAATGAAAATAAAAAATGGGGGGAAAATTGAGCGGGAATGGTTAAAAAATTTCCCTCCATAATATACGTAGGTAAAGATCATTACCTACTGATATTATTGGTAGGTAAAGCTATGTTCCGAAATATAATATAATGGACTAGCATTTACCTACTAATATTATCTACCAATAAATATTGGTAGGCAAAACATTACTTTCCCTACCAATATATATTGGTAGGTAAAGATCAGATTTTTTGTAGTGTATTCTTAACTACACATAAAGCTATAAAAGAATAATGCTCATTTTATCTATGTTACATGCATGATCATTTTATAAAAATCACATAGTTGAATAATAAACATAATTTTGGACGTAAAAGTGGAGTTGCATGTAACATGCATGCGTGGGAGCATTACGTAATTGTGACGTTTTTAAAAAAAAATGATAATTCTACATTTCTTACTTTTATTGTTTTAAAAATCAATAGACATATAACATGCTTTATTTTTCTTAAAATTTCTATGTTGATTAAATTTCTCAAAACATGATTTTATTTTATAAAATAATTCGATTTGGCTTAAAAATAAGATATGTGACAATTTCATTCATTAATCTCAAATTACAAAGAATTAACCAAAAACTTGGAATTAATTAAAATACCTATTTTTAATATGTTTCTTTAGAAAAATAAATTTTATCATTGTGTTACATAAATGATGTGAGAAAATATATTTTTAAGTGTGGAAAATATATTTTTATTTAAATTATTTAAGACTTAATTTTGTGTAACATAAATCCATATGTGACAATTAAATAACCTTTTTAAACCGAACTTTCAGCCACTATTTATTTTCTTAAAAAATCACAAATAAATAGAATCTAAATATTTTTCTCAATCAAAATAAAGGAAAATCATAACTTATCAAAATATGCATTCATACCATTTTAAAATACCATATTTCAATATTACCATAACTTAGGATAATAATTTGTTCCAAAAACTCATCAAATTTATTTTAGTGAAACTCACTTCACATTTTCTTACAAAGATTCCAGCAACTATTTTTATCTTTAAAAATCACCATATTCAATTTAAAATCTCATATTTTCTCAAAAATTCAATAAAAATTATGTAGGTAATTATTTGAGTAAAATATCATTTTAATGGGACTTAAAATACCCTTTTTAATTTCATAAAATTAACATAACATCGAGGACATTACTTATGCACGCAAATAATTTTTTTTATCAAACTTTTACCCAATTATTTACAAAAATCAGCAAGCTTAATTTCTCATGAGATTCATCATTTATCCCAAAAATTTCACATAAAATCATACATGTCCAAAATCTCATCATACTCTTATCATATACATAATTCTAAGAATATTACTAACATATTCACATGAAATCTTATAAAACCCATTTTTCTATTCCATTGAATCTACACATGAAATCCAACAACAATGACAATGGCAAATAACATACATAAATTCATAAACACCATATTTCATATACATGCCTTTATAATAACCCTAACATATTTCTATCATTCCTCCTTTTATGCATATCAAGATTCATTGGTACAAAAATCACATACTTCTTATCATATTTCTAAAATCATCATTTGCCATTTTTTTCATAAATCAAAGATTAAAAAAAATAACCATAGCAATATAAACATAAAATATAATCCTCATTATAAACCCTAGCAAATCCATTTTCTCAATCATACCCATGAGCCCTTCTTAAACAAAACATATTCTCTTAAAAAAAATACAAATCATAATCATCAATCCTACAATAATCAAACCATTAGCATCACCATCAACAACCTCAAAGATAAACCCATCAAAACCAATATAGGCTAAGAAAGACCATTACATCTCTTGATTGTAAAATTAAGAACACAATATGATCAACACCCAAACTTCACACCCCTTGTTCAAGCCTAGGGTTTTATTTTTTAAAACCACCATGAGGAGGAGAAAGAATCCAATCACACACACAAAAAATAAACAAAGTCAATATCATATAATCAAGAAAAAAAAAAAGATTAGACAAACAAAAATACAAGAAAACATACTCTAGACTTAGTTCCTCTTCACCTTCTTCTTCTTTCTTCCTTTCTTTCTTCTTCTCCCTCTCTCTCTCTACACGCCACTCTCTCACTCTCTCTATCTCTCTCTAGGTCACGACAGCCACAAGAAATGCTCCTCTCTTCCTTTCCTTTCCCCTTTATTCAACTCTGTCAATAAAGCCTCACGAACACAAAATGGTAAGTTTCCTATTTCTATTTTATTTTCTCTTAATTTTCTTTTATGATAATAGATATA
Organism: Humulus lupulus; assembly: GCF_963169125.1. Classification (NCBI taxonomy): domain Eukaryota; kingdom Viridiplantae; phylum Streptophyta; class Magnoliopsida; order Rosales; family Cannabaceae; genus Humulus; species Humulus lupulus. The sequence continues at coordinate 278,225,752 of NC_084794.1, read as the reverse complement.
AGGAATAAAGGGTGATCACATCCTGTTATCCCTAAAATAAGAAATGAATGACATGGCAGGCATTAATTACACGTGGCTGATACCTGTTAGAATCTTTGTTCGACTATCGACCAGGAAGACATCCAGTATCATGCGATCGGTTTCTTCATAAGACCAGACTGGTCATACGAACATTATATGCGGAGTAAATCTTATGCAGTTATGATGGAATCCGAAATTATCTCCCATGATTTCCTGAGTATCCGATTATTTAGGAAAGAATATCTATAACAAATCAATGTAAATCTTCCCTAAGCTTATAATAATAAGAAGAGGGCTCAGGGGAGAGGGATCCGATCTTTTTCTTTTGAGCAAAAGAGGTCATTTAAAATTAAAGAGAGATTACACTAGAATAATTGTATTTTCTTCTTCAGAGGTTAGTGAAACTCATTGAACCCCAGTTCTTTGATCACCCCTCTAGATCTTATTTCAATAACAATTCAAGTGGACGTAGGTTATTACCATATCCTGGGGCCGAACCACTATAAAATCTTGTGTCTTTATTATTTTCGTTATCACATTCTTTTCAACGTTTTTATCCACGTCAAGCGTATTTTGACTCCGTGTCAGTTGGCCAAAATCTGGGTCAACATTCTGGTGCTCTCATTGAGAGCTTGATATAGCATCATTGAGAAAACCAATGGCGAAAACTACCAGGAAAACTAGACAGGCGGCCGCCGCTGCACCATCTAACCCGCTTCCTCCTCCTCCTGCAAACGTGGCTGAGGATGAGCCACATTTAGATTTTGATGAGGAAGAAATGGACGACGCAACGCTGAAGAGTATCATAGGGGCGCTGCATGAAAAGCTGGCCAATCTGAGGGCCAGCCAGGAAGGTGCTGTCGAAACCATGGCGCGACAACAACAAGAAATTGAGCAGCAGCGCCTGGAGCTGAGTGAAAGGCAGGCGGAGATGGATCGTCGCCAGAGGGAGGCCATGGCAGCCCTCGAGGCAGCTTTGCAATAGGCCAGGAATCAGGCTGCACCTGCCTCGCAGCCTGATCAACTCGCAAATGGGCCACCCCACAGGGGTCCCAATCCTAGCCCGCCTGTCCAGCCCTCAAGCCCACAAAGGCCCGAGCAGCCACAGGTGTCCCATTACGATGTCCCGCTGATGGACCCTGAGGAGCAGCCTCCATCCCAAGCTGTTCGCCGCAATCCCTCGTAGCAGAGGCAGAATAGGAACGAGCAGCAGCCTCGTAGTCCTAGACGCCGTAGGACCGATGAGCCAAATCTTCTTAACAGAGGACATCATCCTCCTGGTAACAGGAGGAATTCAGAGTTAGGCTCTACGGTCCGAGGCCCTCTACGGCATGATAATGCATGGGGACCTAACGACCAACGCAGACCACCCTCTAACACTCGGGAGGTTCCAGCCCGGGAGGGCCATCGAGGGAATAGCCGATCCCACCATAGCCAATGAAGATTTAGAGATGGCCATGGTTATAATGAATTCAACTCGGGTAGAGGGAATGCTAGTCGGAGGGATGAAGAAAGAGGTGGAGGCAGAAGCCAGCCACTTCAGGGCGACCAACCCGACAGACGGGACGCTGAGGGGCAGCCCAGACAAAATAATGTCTTCAACCGGCTCAGAGCTAGCGAGCAGCGGAAAAGAGATGAAGATTTAAGAGATATACTCAATGATCGCCGCAAGCGGCACGACGAGTACGTCCCCCCAGCACCAGAGGCCAGGGCAATCCCTAGCGCTGTGCATGCCTAGATAGATGCCCTAAACCAGGCAGTGCAGTAGCTGGTTGGGGGAAGAACATCTTATATCGACCATGATAGGAGAAAAGGTACTCCTTTCATCCAGAGGATAGCCATGGCGGAATCTCCTAGTAAGTTTAAGATGCCTATGCTTCCAAACTTTGATGGGTATGGTGACCCGGTATCTCATGTCAACAAATTTGAGATACAAATGGACATTCAGAAGGATTCCGAAGAGGCACGGTGCAGGATCTTCCCTGCAACACTTTATGACGCTGCACAGGAGTGCTTTTTAAATTCCATCCTACAAGTATAATTTCCTGGGAAATGTTCATGAAGGATTTTTACGGACAATTCTATGCGAGTCGCGTGCACCCTACCGAGGCAAATCAGCTGGTCGAGATACGCCAGCAAAATGGAGAATCGTTGAAAGACTATGTTCAGCATTTTATGCGAGCAGCCGCCGGAGCAAAAATGATGGGTGATAAAGGCAAAATGATGGCCATAACGGCAGGAGTTAAACGTCGTACCCCTCTCTGGGAGAGCCTCAGAAAGCATGGGGTTAGGACGACCCAGGAATTTCTAGATCGAGCTGATCGTTATATCAAGCTCGAAGACGCTATTGCTAATGAAGGAAAACCCCCAGGCAGAGATAAGGAGACGGCCGAACCCGCCAAAGGGTCGAAACCCAATGGCAACGGCATCGACAACGGCAATGGCAAGAATGGTGGAAAACGGCCACACAATGAGCCTTCCACCTCTGACAATAAAAGGACCAAGGGTAATCGTTATGAACCCCGGTTCACTAACTATACTTCCCTTATTGAATCTCGGGGAGAGGTATATCAGGCCACGAGTTCCAGTGTGCCTTACAAGAAGCCTGCCCCCATTCGTAAGGACATTTCTAGGAGAGACACCACCAAGTTCTGTCGTTATCACAACGACTACGGGCATGACACCAATGAGTGCAACCAATTGAAGGATGAGATCGAGTTCCTTATCAGACAAGAACACTTGAAAAGATATCTACGGGCCTCGGGAAATTCCCAACGAGAAGCTCCAGGTGGCAACGAGCAAGCGCCCACACGCCAACGCTCGCCACCTTTGCAACCCGATCCCGTAGCCGGCACCCTCTTAACCATCTGCGGAGGCCCGCACCTCGCAAGAAATAGCGGCATGGCTAGGGAACGATATGCTCGGAACCTGTGCCATGACCAGGACATTGAGATGATGGCTGTGGAGGACCGCGCGCTGAAAAAGGCTCGATCAGAAGAAGGCGAGATAGCCTTCTCTGATAGCGATGCCCAGCATGTCCGGTTCCCACACTCCGATCCACTAGTCGTAGACATCCAAATGGCCAATATGATGGTGAAGAGAGTGCTAGTCGATACAGGAAGTTCAATGAACATCCTGTACAAGTCTTCTCTGGAACGCATGAAGTTGTCCGTTAAGGACTTGGAGCCTTGCAACCAAACAATATACGGCTTCTCCGGTGAGGGACTCGCCCCCACAGGGTCAATCAGACTTCCAGTGACAGCAGGTACAACCCCTGCTACCAGGACATTACTCGCTACTTTCATAGCGGTCGATTGTCCCTCGTCGTACAATGCCGTCATTGGAAGACCTATACTGGTAGACCTACAGGCCGTCACCTCCATATGGCACATAGCCATGAAATTCTCGACAGACGCAGGGGTAGGACGCGTGTTGGGAAACCAGAGGAAGGCCAGGGAGTGGTACAACGCCTCGGTCACAAAGGCGAAGAAGGGAACATCAAAAAGCACTCCCTCTGAAAGGTTGTAGATGGAAATTGATACGCAAGCCCCATCCGGTGAAGGAATCACCAAATAGGGTGTTGCCCAAAGTGAGGATAGAGATTTAGATCCTCGCTTTGGGGATTTTGAGGAAAATGTTAGACCCGTCGAGGACCTGGAAGAGGTCCAACTTGACGAGAAGGACTCGACCAAAGTCGTAAAGGTCGGGAAAAACTTAGAACCCACTACGAAACATGCACTGGTGGAATTTTTGCGGAAGAATCAGGAAGTCTTTGACTGGTCGCACAAAGACATGGCTAGGATAGATCCTGCAGTCATAAGCCATGTCCTGAATGTAGACAAGAGTTTTCGGCCCGTGCAACAGAAAAGAAGGCTTCTCGATAAGGATCGGTCGAGAGCCTTAAAAGAAGAAGTGGAGAGATTAAAGGAGAATGGGTTCATCAGGGTGGCGTTTTATCCATCGTGGGTCTCCAATCCAGTACTGGTTCCCAAGCCTAACGACAAGTGGCGAACCTGTGTGGATTTTATAGACCTCAATAAAGCCTGCCCGAAGGATTGTTTCCCACTCCCAAGGATCGACTAGTTGGTCGATGCTACTGCAGGACACGAGATTCTCTATTTCATGGATGCATATTCGGGCTACAATCAGATTAGCATGCATCCCTCTGACGAGGATCACACCAGCTTTCGGACTGATGCGGGATTATACTGTTATAAAGTAATTCCCTTCGGATTGAAAAACACAGGTGCGACTTACCAGCAACTAGTTAACCACATGTTTAAAGAGTTGATCGGCGTAAACAAGGAGGTATACGTGGAAGACATGCTGGTAAAGTCGAAAAAAGCGGAAGGACATGTGAAGGATTTGCAGGAATGTTTCAATGTATTGAACAAGTACCAGATGAAACTAAATCCTCTCAAATGTTCCTTCGGAGTTGGATCATTTCCAACAGGGAAAGGTGGAGTAAAGTATGCAGTCGTAGCAGTTGACTACTTCACCAAATGGGCCGAAGTTGAACCACTCGCTACCATAACGACCAAGAAAGTTCTTGACTTTGTCATCAAGAACATCATTTGCCGATATGGTTTGCCTCGAAAAATCGTCTCAAACAATGGCACCCAATTTGATAGTGATCTGTTCACCGACTTCTGCAAAAGACATAGGATTATCAAAAGCTGTTCTTCAGTTGCTCATCCACAAGCGAACGGGCAGGTCGAAGCAGTAAATAAAATGATTAAGGACACCCTGAAGAAAAGACTTGAAGATTCTAAGGGAGCGTGGCCAGAAAAGCTACCTGAAAGTCCTATGGTCGTATAGAACTTCTCACCGAACAGCGACAGGTCATATTCCGTTTTCCTTAACATACGGATATGAAGCCATGTTTCCAGTCGAGTTAGATCCGCCCTCGCATCGACGAATTACATACGACCAGGGCCAAAATAGCCAATTGATGATGGAGTCCCTTGACTCAATAGAAGAAAAACAAGAGAAAGCCCAACTCCGAGTAGCTGCGTACCAGCAAAAAGTCGCCCGGTACTTTAATTCAAAAGTAAAAGAAAGAAAATTCAACGTCGGAGATCTAGGGCTATGACGAGTTTTCTTGAATACCCATGACCCCACTGCTGGAGTACTCGGACCAAACTGGGAAGGAATGTACCAGATCAAAGAAGTCCTTCACCCGGGCACCTATAAACTTGCACGCTTAAATGGAGATCTCGTTCCACGTTACTAGAATGGCGAACACCTGCGCAAGTACTACTAATGAACAGTCCTTCTTAAAGGACTAGCTTGTATTAATTCTTACTTTTTACAAGTTTCAAAAAAGGGTTAGCCACGTTGTATGGCTAATCGCTTATAAGTGTAAGATCTTTTTTAAGATCCCTCGTACAGACATGTTTAGTCCATTTTAATACGAGATTATAAGGGACTGTGCGCAGCCAGTCATTCTTGCCAACCTTTGTAAATTTATTTTTACAAGTATTTGTTCATTACGTGTGTTGTTTTGCTGTATTACAAGTGTTGAATTCTATTACGAGCAGCAATGTTCGAACAGGTCATGGTCAAGGCAAGTGACCAAGGACCTAAAGCTCCTCGATCACTTGGGGGGCATATAAGGTACATCGATAGCAAAGCGTACCATAAGGTATGTAAACACATGAACAAAATAAGTGAAAGCATGCTACGGTACTTAGAGCATTTTTAAAAATTTATGTTTTGAAAAATCAAACCAAAGTACTATGCTAAGTTCAGTCATGTGAACAGGTATTATAATAAAAGAACTATTGTAATATCAGCAAGGCAATCGTTTACACCGCGAGCATTAGTGCTCGGATGTAAATATGAAATTAAAAGGAAAAAAAACCTTTTACACCGCGAGCAGTACTGCTCGGATGTAATCGTTCAAGTATAAGTAAAAAGCTGCCCTCACAGCAATGAAAGATAAATTATCTTTACAAGTAGGCCCGTGGGCCATAAAAACTGTGAAAAATTAAAAGAAAATTACTGGGGAGCAGGAGAGTCTTCTGGATTAGGAGCGCTCTTGTCAGTCGGAGGATCAACCTTAGCATCAGCAGCAGGGGCCTTGGCCTTAGCTCTCTCCTCTGCCTCCAACCGAGCAGTGCACTGCGCCATCAGCGTTCTTTGCAACCGCTCGGAGAGAAAGTTAATTTTGGCCCCTCGGTTGTGCTTCCAGAAATCATAGAAACTGAGGAAGGTGGCTTCCTTGTACTTCTTCAGATTTCTGGCCACATCCTCCTCAAGCTCCTGAGTGCGCCCTTCAAGCTCTTGAACACGCCCCTCAAGTTCCTGCACTCGTCCCTCGAGCCTCCTCGCCTCATCTTTGCTGGCGATCAGATCAAGATTGAGCTGCTTACACTCTTGGGTGTTGAGTACAGCATTTTCCCTCCATTTATTCCGCTCCTCGTTGGCTTTCTTCAACGACCCTTGACTCTCCAGAAGCTCCTGGGTGAGAGTGGCTTGGTCCTCGCAAAGTTGCTCATTCAGCTTAGACAACTCCTGGTTCTCCACGAGCAGCTTGTTGTTATCAACCTCAAGCACTTGCTTAGCCTGGGCAAGCCTGGAGTCGAAGTTATTCTCTCGAGAGACCATTGCCCCAGCACGGCGCCAACTAGCAGTCAAAGACAAAAACCCCTAAAGAAAAAATGAGAGTTAGGAAGGGAAGTCTAGCATAAACGACAAAGCAGAAAAAGACGACTTACGCTGGCTATCTCATTCAACCCTCTGTTAATGATCTGGTCGATGTCCATTGTGGCAGTGTCATTGATGGCGGTCTGGATGCGTTTGTGCTTCGAGAGCCGATATATTCTCTCCCTGGCCATGCAAGGTATGTGGCTGGACAAGGAGCCTTCGGATGAGTGGCCCAAAGTCTCTTTGTCTGTGGCCTTTGAGGAGGGCCATGGATTGACGGGCGCGGGGGTTGTCTGCTCAAAGGTGGGTGGAGGTGGTAAGTCCTCCTTGGAAGGGGTTGTGGCAGGAGCATCTTCTGTCCGAGACTTCTTTGAAGGGGTCTTGCTACTTTCCCCTCGAGCCCTTTTACTGTCCTACTTCTGGACAGAAGAGTCAGCGGCAACTTGGTAGTGGTCAAAGAAGTCCCCGGAGTCCATACCTCCACAAAGAGAAACAATTCAAACAATGAGATTAAAGGGTCGAGAGAAAACAGAGATTAGAGTAGAAGGATTACAAAAGTAAGGTACCCGAGCTACACCTACTGGTCATAACATTATCTACTGGACTACCTAGTTCCTGGAAGAAATCTGAATTTAAAGAAGGGGCATTTCTAAAGTTGCCATCCCCATCAAATAGATGAGAAGGGATTGGCAGATTATTCAAAAACGAGAATGATGTACCGTTTACATCCGACAAGTCGTCAGATAGTTCGGTAGGCTCAGCAGCCTTTTGTTTCCCCTTGCCCTTGGGGACCGATGATTCCACTGCTCGATGGGAAACAACAGATTCCCTGATTGTAACCCCAGTTGGCCTCCTCCGAGGAGGGGATGCCTGAGGTTATTGCTCGGGTCCCTGCTCAGGTTCCACATCGGCATTGACACCACCCGCCGCGGGTTCGTTAGTCGCAGGTTGGGAGCCCCGAAGGCCAGCCAACCTAAGGTTAGCCTCATTAATTAAGTTCTTAACACTCTTAACAGCACTTGGCATGCTGGCTAAGAGTGTTGCCCTCGACTCCATTCCTGGAGTGGGGGTCGGACGTGACCTGGAACACATTGGAACAACGAAGTATTATGACAAGAAAAGATCAAAGTACGAAAACTACTGGTTCAAGGATTATTATTCTCTTTACCTCCTCAAGTGAAGGCCAGATTTTCCACGGCAATGTCAGGCGTAAGGAAGTACTCTTGATGGTACTTCCCCACGTTGGAGATATGAGTGGTATCGGACAGAAAGGTGTGTCCGGTCTCCTGGTGGCAGAAATGAAAGAACCCCATACCATCCTGGTTGGGGTTGGACTTAAGGTCGAACAGAAAATTGACCTCATGAGGAGAAGGAGCTGGCCATTTCTTGAGCTTATAGAGGATATCGAGCGCGGTCAGCATCCTATACCCATTTGGGGTGATTTGAAAAGGGGCCACCCCAAAGTAGTTTGCCACCCCTTGAAAGAACGAATGAAGAGGCAGGGTGGCGCCCGCCTCGATATGGTACCTCGACCAGGCACTATAAGCCCCCCCTGGCAGGTTGGCTCGTTGGTCGATGGAAGGTCTGACCAGGGTCACCCCTGTCAGATTGTATTTGTTTAAATAGTTAGCGACCATATGAATAGTCACCGAACTTGGGGAAACGACGTGCCACTCGACAGCCGGCTGGTCGGCATGACGAGGACGGGCACGCCTCTGAACTTCGGTTTCAGGAGGGAATACACCTCGATCACTGGTTGAGGGGGAATCAACAGAAGGCTGACTTGGAGAGTTAAGGTTATGTCTTTTTCTAGCATTGGTTTTAGTTCTGGCCATTTTCTTGTTGGGAACTAGTGGAGGATTTGGGTTAGGACGTGAAAAGGGGATTTTTGGAATCAGTGTGTGTGGATTCTCTTCGCATTCGAGCATTTGGGCCAAGAGTTCGTCTTCAATAGGTTTTTCTCCCCCCCCCCCAAGGGTCTTGCATATGAACTGCAAACAGACTATGGAGGAGATCAAAGAATATGCGAAGTAGTGTGGAAGATTGGGATAACGTTGCTTGTGCCTAGATAACCAGCAGCATCCTAATCCTACACTAATTTCAACGTGGGTAGTTTGAAAAACAGATAAAAACAAAAAGGAAAGTAAACTGTTTTCTGAAAAGAGAACTTTTTTGACTCCTGAAGGGCGGGAAATTTTTTTGATTTTTTCACCTTGCTTAAAGGTTGAATCTTTCGTCAACCTAACGTCCCAAACCAGAGATCCTAACTATCAAACTATAGTCCTGACCTATACAAAGAATAAAAACGCACTCTTACCAAGCGATAGGCGGTTTATACCAAAAAACCCTTAAAACCCTATTCAAGAGCACAGAAGTCGCAGAGCATAAAAACGACATGCATGGCGTAGCAGAAAGTTTAAGGAACGAAGTTCTTACCTGGGCGAAGATGGAGATTCGGAAGAAGATGAAAACTTGAACCGGAAGACCTTTAGCTAAGCGTCAGACTGGTTTTTGAAGCTCTAAACTCTGGTGCAAGTTCTTGCAAATTTTGGCAAAGATGGTGAGTAAAAATTTCTTAAAGGGGAAGAAAAGCCTACTTATAGGGATCGAAGGGATGGCCAAAAGGCAGTAATCATCACCTCCCACTTTTGAAACGTGGGGAAGTGTATAAGCCGTCAAATTGCCTTCTTGGAAACTGAGAAGGCTTGATTAGACATAATTATGTCACAGATTTCGAAAATGCACGGGGATTCTGACAGATATCATGGGAATGTGAACGGTTGTTCCTTTAAGTTTCTTTATTGCTGGTCACACTAAACAAACTTGGGGGGCAAATGTTATCCCTAAAATAAGAAATGAATGACATGGCAGGCATTAATTACACGTGGCTGACACCTTTCAGAATCTATGTTCAACTATCGACCAGGAAGACATCCAGTATCATGCGATCGGTTTCTTCATACGACCAGACTGGTCATACGAACAATATATGCGGAGGAAATATTAGGCAGTTATGATGGAATCCAAAATTATCTCCCATGATTTCCTGAGTATCCGATTATTTAGGAAAGAATATCTATAACAAATCAATGTAAATCTTCCCTGAGCTTATAAATATAAGAAGAGGGCTCAGCGAAGAGGGATCCGATCTTTTTCTTTTGAGCCAAAAAGGTCATTTGAAATTAGAGAGAGATTACACTAGAATAATTGTATTTTCTTCTTTAGAGGTTAGTGAAACTCATTGGACCCCAGTTCTTTGATCACCCCTCTGGATCTTATTTCAATAACAATTCAAGTGGGCGTAGGTTATTACCATATCCTGGGGCCGAACCACTATAAAATCTTGTGTCTTTATTATTTTCGTCATCACATTCTTTTCAACGTTTTATCCACGTCAAGCGTATTTTGACTCCGTGTCAGTTGGCCAAAATCTGGGTCAACACATCCTATCCTGAAATAGATAGTTTCATCCAATATTTGATTTTATTGCCTTAGAAAAATAAATGGAAAGATCAATCCCTTTCCCACTACACACTACACGTCCAAGCACCTTCCTTTCCCTTTTTTTTTTATTTAACTAAAATAAATCCAATAAAGAAAAGAGTGTGTAGAAAATCTACACATGTGTACCATGCTACCATGCACTAGCACATACTAAATCACTAGGGTGCATCTCTATCTACCATGCACCTTAGTGCATTCAACCATAACTCCCATAATTACCTCAATTGTCACACTTATTAAAATGTAACACTAATAGGAAAATAAACATGTTACACAATTATTCACTTATTAAATTAATTAACCAAACAAACAATTAACAAATTTAAATTCAAAAGATTATACCAAACAATTCTAACAATTAAACAAACAATCAAATAAAACAAACAACAACTAAATAAAATAAAATAAACATTTAATTAAAACAATTCATCACACTTAATATTTAAATAAAATAAATCACAAAATTTAAATAATCTAAAAAAAAGTTTTGGTGCACTACAAGCTCGATGGGCGATATATTGCCTGGGCCTATATCCCGAGGCTCGTCAAGGCATTTGTGCGAAGTTCACGTGTTTTTCGTATTCCCCATGTGGCAATATATCGCCCCTAGAGCTACGGTATATTAGCATACGCTGAAATATTATACACATAATTGCACTTTTTCAGCTTAATTTGAATTGGGAAAATTGCTTTGACTGGGTCAAAAAACGATTTTAAAGTTGCTGGTAGGTTATGGGGTTTTCAAATATTTCTCTTATAAAACTATTCATCAAAATGCTTAATTTCTTAATAAACATGTACACAACAAGTGTCATTATCTTATTAGTTCTAACCTTATAGTATAATAAATAACATCTTTATAATTGTTGCGATATTTATATGCTATGCAAGTGCACACAGTCGCAATTCGTAATAAAATGGTAAAAACCAAGTATCGTCCTCAAGGACTGATTTATCAATTACCAATCAATCAATCTTTTTAATTCTATTTGATTAAACAATTTCAGAGATTTCAAACAAAGAAGAATACTAACGAAGCACAATGAAAATTTAAACAAAAATAACAGAGAAAATGAAATTAGGACAATTATGATCATCTATTTTCCACCCTTTTATTTCCTAATGCAAGAATTATATCCCCTTTTCCCTATTCAAGAACAAGTTGCAAAAACAATTCATAATCTGGTTAAGATTTATAAAATTCAATCTAAATGACAACTTCCTATATTTCTATGGTAAGTTGAATCATGAAGAAGGCATTAAACACGCAACTCAGAAAAATAGGCAAACAATTTAGATACTTTCGTTCTAAATTGAATTTTCATCCAAACAATCAAAGCATATCAAATTTCACTTTTCAGATTTCAATTTGATTCATGAAATAACAATTAGAGGTGATCAATCAATAATTGCACAAGTGACACAGATTGTAAGGACTTGAAAGAGATGAAGAAGAAGAAGAATTCTGCATTAATCCATAAAAATGGTTTCCAAAAGATTTACATAATAGCCCTAAAGGAGAAATTAGCCCATAATATGCATTCTAGCAATCATAGAATTCAATTACAAACATAAAAATTGAAGATAGATGATGAAAAACTCAAGAATGGATCCTCCAATGGTATTCTCCACTCTCATCCGTCGTCTCCCTCTGTTCTGAATTTTTCCAAATCGAATTAATCCACCCAAACCTAGCTCATCACGATTTTAGGTCAAAATAGGAAATTTCCTGTTTTAATCAAGTGCTGCGACACTACAACAAATTCTACTTTCAATGACTCCCTACAATGTCTTACACCATTGGTGTAAGACATTAAAAATTAGAAGGGATTTTAAATGGCTAATGGTGTAAGACATTGAAAGTGCATATTAATGGTTACAATTGGAAGACATTAAAAATAGTGGAAGACGTTGGAAATAGGCTGGTAGTGATTTATGGGTACATCCAACGTCTCCCACTAGGAGACGTGGGACACGTGGCACGTCTCCCAGTGGGAGACGTTGGATGTGCATGGGAGTACATCCAACGTCTCCCACTGGGAGACGTGCCACGTGTCCCACGTCTCCGAGTGGGAGACGTTGGATGTCTCCTCTTATAAATCACTACCAAATCAGCCTTCTTCTTCCTCACACGAACCCGAGAGCACAAACCATAGAAGAATTGGGCGATTTGGGGCTGCGTTTTTAGGGTTTTAAGGTAAGTTTTTTTTTATTTTCTTGATTTTTAGTTAATTATTTTGCAAATAAATCATAGGTTTTGCATTAGGATGAGTAATATACATGATTTTGTGTTAGTTTTACATTTTTATGCATTTTTTTATATACATTGTATGTTTTTGTGGTTTTTCAATGGAAGTTTTTAGGGATTTATGATTTTATAGTTTTTTTTTAATTTAACCTATCACATTGTATATATTTCATTAGAGTATATATGTTCATGATTTTTTTAAATTTTTATCAATTTTTATTTCGAAATTTAGATATATTTTTGTATATTTGAATTTTTTTTTAAATTGTAACTATTTTGTTATATATATAGTTATGTTAAAATAAATTTTTTAAATAATTTATAAAATAGAAATATATTAAAATTTTTATGTTTTTGTTTATTATTAAGTTTTTAGGTTATGAAATTTTATATTGATTTTTTGTTGAGGTTATAATTAGCGGCACATTGAGATTTTTTTTATTTGTTTACCAATATCATTTACTATTATTAGATATTTAGTGATATTTGTTTAGTAATGTTTAACATATTAATTAATTTAATTTCATAGGTTGTGATTTTTGTGGTGAGATTTTAGAGAGTATTTTGCATCAAAATTCCAATATCAATCACACATTTGAGGTAATTAAGTTTCTAAAATTACAATAATACGTTATATATTGCTAGATATTTAGTGATGTTTTATTTATTATTTATTAATTTAATTTTATTGGTTTGTGGATTTAATAGCGAATTTGATTACTAAGTGAAGTAACTTTGCTAGCTTTTGGATTAAAGATTGCAAGAGGTACATATATATTCTCTTACTTCTACTTTTAATATTATTAAACAAATGTTAGAGGAGTTTGAATATCTTAAATATTCATCCATAGTGAAGTAGGTTCTGAGATTAAAATTGTGTGCTGCGGTGATAACGGAAGGCTGAGAACTTGTGTGTATTAGTGAAGTAGGTTCTGATAAATTTTACTGTGTGCTGCGGAGCTATAAGGAATAAACTTATTGTGTGTTGTTTGAATTGTTTGTTTTGCTATTCACATGCAGATGGTTAGGTCACTATTATAGGGGAAATGCTGCCCGATTTTATCTAGGATAATAAACAATTAGTTTTATATAGACATTCTATAAGGAAGAAACTTATTGTATGTTGTTTGAATTGTTTGTTTTGATATTCACATGCAGATGGTTAGGTCACTATTATAGGGGAAATGGTGCCCGATTTTATCTAGGATAATAAAAAAATAGTTTTATATAGACATACAACTTTATCACGTGCTTATTTAGTGTTGTTTCTTTTCTTTTCCATAGACATAAGAGAATATATGGATAAACAGTGGATGTCAGCGAATAGGTTATCTGCGAAATTTAGGAACGGGGTCGATTTGTTCTTAAGGTTTTGTTCGGAAAATGTGAAAGACCCAAATTTTACTTATTGTCCATGTCTTAAGTGTGGAAATGTTAAAAAGATGGATCTTAAAAATATTAAAGAACACTTATATTTCAATGGGATCGACAAGAGTTACACAATTTGGTATTACCATGGGGAGATAGCTCCGATTGCTCCAACTCTGCCAAGTAGACCAAAAGGAGTGAGGAGGAATATATTGGAGGAGAACTGGGATCCATTAGATGAAATGATTGACGACGCACATTATGGATCAGGAGTAGACCCAAATAAGTTTGAGACACTCCTTAATGATGCCGAGAAACCAATTTACCCTGGTTGTACAAGATTTACAAAATTATCTGCGCTGCTTAGGTTGTACAATCTAAAAGCTAAACATGGCTGGAGTGATAAAAGCATTACTGAGTTATTTGGTTTCTTGAAGGAGTTATTGCCTGAAGTTAATGAAATTCCAATTTCATTTTATGAGGCAAAGAAGACATTATGCTCATTAGGCATGCAGTACGAAAAAATTCATGCATGTCCTAATGATTGCATATTGTATCGAAATAGTTTTGCAGACGCAAAATCGTGTCCTACTTGTGGTGAGTCACGATGGCAAATGAAAAGAAATGGTGACGATGTCAAGGAAGGAGTACCTGCCAAAGTTTTGTGGTACCTTCCGCCAATTCCTCGTTTCATCCGATTGTTTAGAAATGCCGAACATGCTAAAAGTTTGTCGTGGCATGCTAATGAAAGAATAAAGGATGGTAAATTAAGACATCCAGCTGACACCCTTGCTTGGAAGAGAGTTGATTTGAAGTGGCCTTCTTTTGGAAATGAATCTCGTAATATTCGTCTAGGTCTTTCGACTGATGGGTTTAATCCACACGCATCCCTTAGCAGTAAGTATAGTTGTTGGCCTGTTATGCTTGTTATTTACAATCTACCCCCATGGTTGTGTATGAAGAGAAAGTTTACAATTTTGACCTTGTTGATATCAGGACCTAAACAACCTGGTAATGATATTGACGTCTATCTAGCTCCTCTTATAGATGACTTGAAAACTTTGTGGGATGAAGGGGTTAAGGTTTATGATGCATATAGGCAGGAAGAATTTAATCTTAGAGCGGTCTTATTGTGGACAATTAATGACTTTCCTGCTTATGGAAATTTATCTGGGTTTAGTGTGAAAGGATATAAAGCTTGCCTCGTTTGTCAAGAAAAAACATGTTCTGAATACTTGAAACACTCTCGGAAAATATGTTATATGGGACATAGGAAGTTCTTGCCTAATACGCATAAACTTCGGACTTGGAAGAAGGCATTCAATGGTAAACAAGAGTTTGAAGAGGCTCCTGAGCCATTGAATGGGATCCAAGTACTTGAGAAGATGTCTAAAATTGTGTTCAAGTTAGGGAAGCCCAAAGTTCGTACACCTACAAAGATGAAACGTAGTCGCAAGGCCAAGGTTGTGGAAGAGCCAAAAGGGTGTTATAAAAAGAAATCTGTTTTCTTTGAACTTGAATATTGGCCTTTCTTACTTATACGTCATAATTTAGATGTTATGCACATAGAGAAAAATGTATGTGATAGTTTGATTGGCACTTTGTTGAATATTCCTGGGAAAACTAAGGATGGAATTAAGGCTAGACAAGACTTGGTTGCAATGGGTATAAGGGATGAATTGACTCCAAAACCAGATAAGAGACGAACATATTTACCTCCTGCAGCTTACACTCTTACTAAAGAGGAAAGAATGGAAATTTGCAGATGTTTGTTTAATATAAAAGTTCCAGACGGATATTCCTCAAATATAAGGTCATTGGTAGACATGAAAAGTTGTATTCTGACTGGCATGAAATCTCACGATTGTCATATTCTAATGCAACATTTGCTACCAGTGGCCATTCGATCTGTGTTGCCTAGGAGAGTTCGAGATGTAATCACAAGGTTATGCTTGTTTTTCAAGTCACTGTGTTGTAAGGTGATTGATCCGCTAAAGTTACCTAAGTTAAGAGATGAAATTGTTGAGGTATTGTGTGAGTTGGAGAAATATTTCCCGCCGGCATTTTTTGATTTAATGATCCATTTGACAGTTCACTTGGTTAGAGAACTAAGATATTGTGGCCCAGTTTATTTAAGATGGATGTATCCATTTGAGCAATATATGAAGATTCTTAAGGGGTATGTTAGGAATAGAAGTCGGCCAGAAGGATGCATCGTCGAATGTTATTTTGCAGAAGAGGCAGTTGAATTTTGTTCTGAATACATGACTGGTGTACAGAAAATTGGGTTAAATGATGTTGAAAATGTTGAGATTCAGAGTCGTCGTGGTAGCGTTGTATGCACAGTAAGTCGAGATCTTCTAGATGAAGCGCATCGTCTTGTGTTGCAGAATATAAGTGAAATTCAACCTTATATCGAGTGAGTGATACTCATATAATACATTAAGTTTAAGTTGTGTAATTTCGTATATTCAATTGTTTAACAACATATTTATAATTGAAGGGAACATTTTAATTGGATAAAGACCAAATTTCCATCCAAGTCAAGGAACTCAAAATGGTTACAAGACGAACATTATCGAACTTTTAGTAGTTGGATAGAACAAAAGGTAAATTGTGTTGATTATTGAAAGTTGTCATTAATTAGTACTTAATTACAAGGTGACATTTTTTGTTGTTTTTGGTATGTTGATTTGATAGGTTGTGTCAGAATTACAAAACACATCAAATAAGGTTTCAGACATTGTTAAGTGGATTTCTCGAGGACCTTCAGTTAATGTCATCAAGTTTCCATCATACATGATTAACGGTACTATATTTAACACTAGGGAGCGCGATAACAACATAAACACACAAAACAGTGGTGTTAGCCTTGTTGCTAAAACTGTGCAAGTCTCTAGTGCAAAAGATAAAAATCCAGTTGAATGTGATATGACT
Organism: Humulus lupulus; assembly: GCF_963169125.1. Lineage (NCBI taxonomy): Eukaryota > Viridiplantae > Streptophyta > Magnoliopsida > Rosales > Cannabaceae > Humulus > Humulus lupulus. The sequence goes on along the minus strand of NC_084794.1, from coordinate 278,209,026 downwards.
TTTTATGGAGTAGTTAATGAAATTTGGGAGTTAGATTATATCACAACTCGAGTACCTATTTTCTTTTGTGATTGGGTGAAAAGTGACAGCGGCATAATATATGAAGATTTTGGTTTCACATTAGTTAATCTAAATCGAATTGGGCACAAATCTGATCGATTTATATTAGCTTCACAAGCGAAACAAGTATTTTATGTGAATGATCCTTCAGACAACCAATGGTCAATTGTTCTTCCAACGCAAACAAGAGAATGGAACATTAAAGATGGTGATTTACATGATATACCTCTCGGAGAAGAACTTGTCACATTCACCGCAATAGAAGATAATGACGAAGTTGATGATGATTGTATTTGTTTCCGTGAAAATGGTGAAGGATTGTGGGTTGATGATAATGGGTCTTGAGGTACCATTTAATAGGTTTCATATGTTTATGATATGTGAAATTCTTAGTTGTTATCACAATGTGTTTCATCTTTTGATTATGAGTGTCCAAAATTGTTATGATAATGATATTTATGTTTCACAAATGGAGGCTGATCCTTTTGGTGGTAGTTCTGATGAGGGAGAGCAACGCCCTAATTCTCAGTCAGTGGAGCAAGAAAATAAATCTGTGAGAGGACGTACATGGATGTCTAGAAACACCAAAAAAAGGAGTGAAGGACATCTTACTCCTGTTGAATACAATGAGTATGGTCAACTAGTGGGTGGATCTAGAAGTAATGTTTCATCACAGCTTGGATCAGTTGTTCGAGCAACTGTGTCCATCAACATTAACAGTTGGAAAGATGTTAGTGTGGTGGATAAAAATAAAATATGGGACACAATGAAGGTATATTTTTATTAATTATATTTCATTTAATGTTTTTAAAATATATATTATTTTGATAATATGCTTCTTATTACTTTCAAACTTGCAGAAAACTTATGATTTGGACCCCAAACAAAAGCAACAGATGTTGAAGGATGCGGGAAAGTACTTCCGAAATTGGAAGACTAATCTTACTAGGGTACACGTTTACGACGCTTTGAAAAAATACCCAAATGAGTTCCCGCCAGCTTTGCCATTTGGATTTGAGAATGTCATAACTCCGGATGAATGGTTAGCGTTTGTGAACTCAAGATTAACTCCCGAGTGGCAAAGAAAGAGAGAGGAGATGCAAAATTATCGAGCACTGAATAAATACAATCACAACCTCTCTAGAGGAGGCTATGTGCGTATTGAAGAGATGTTAATGGAACAAAGTGGGAAAAGTCTGACTGAACTTGATAGGGCAGATTTATGGAGCATGGGTCGTCGGAATGCAAAAGGAGAGCTAATTGGAGAGGCCTCTGAGATTCAAAAAAATATTGTAAGTGCTCATATTTAATAATGTTGATATGTCAAATTATTAGCTTATATATATAACTTTTTGTGAATATTGTTTCACAGGATCATTACCGGCAACTCCAAGCTGAGGGTAAATGGGCACCTGATGGCCCTGATGATGTGCTGACGAGGGCGTTGGGCACTCCTGAGCCTCGAGGACGTGTTAGGGCTGGAGGACACGGTGTGTCCCGCTCAGTATATTGGAATACTCCAACACCTACCTCAACGAAAAATAAATCAAAAGCCTCTTCTTCGAATGACGACATTAGAAAGGAATTTGAAGAAAGATTTCGAAAACAAGAAGAAGAGCATCGTCAACAAGCACAACGCCTAGAAGAGCGCCGTCAACAACAAGATGAGCTCTTGAGAAAATTATTGGCCCAACAGAGCGGGTCAGGATCTAACGTTGGAGTCCCACCAGTGCCATCATCATACTATGTGCCCGACCCACCAGTGCCACCAGCGCAGGCGTCCTACTATACTCCGGACCCAGTAGTGCCTCAAGCAGAACACCACATTGTTGCACTACAACCGCTTTTGCATGAGGTAATTAAACTTTCTTGAATATTCTGAAACCAAATAAATTTCTTTACTGCTTCAACATGATTATTTGTATATAATATGTTTCTTATGCAGGGCCGAGCATGCCAATTAGCAATTGGTTCGGTTTCAAACATTGTTGCATCAGGTACACTCATTGAAAGAGAGGCAGGCAACAACTTCCAAGTTATGATTACGAGTGTTCTTAAGCCAACCTGTCCTCTCCCTTTTGCATATCCTGATTTGGACATGTACATAGTTGCTCAGGCCATTGGGACGCCAATAGCGTGGCCTAAGGATTTTGTCATTATATCTGAAGATGTAACTCATGAGGTGATGCCATGTTTTTACATAATTATCTTTACAATTCTATATTTGTTTGTAATTTTTTTAATTGTTGATATAATTGTATACAGACTCCCTCTACAAGTAGGACCAGATCACAACGACCAAGAGCTCCATCAACACAACAACCTCGAGAAAGAAGACGACAACAAACTCCTCCAACACAATTGGCCCAAACTCCATTGGAACGATTACAGAATATCGTATCTCATTGGGATGATGGCGAGTGTGTCAATCTAGACATAGAGTCTGAAGTTTTTGATCAGGATATGTCTCACTGTTATATATTTAAGGATGACATACTTCAGTTTGCTCGAAAGGAGAAGATTGGACAAGCAGTACTCGTCAGCTACATGAGGTATATATCTGACAAATAAGTTTGTTCATTTAATTTTCTAATTTGATTTATTCATTCATATAACAATTTTTCATATTTTTGTATTAGGTTCATTTACAGATATGTGGTACAACAAGGTCGCCAAAATAAGTTTTTATTTGTCAATCCTAATATCGTCGCCACTCAAGGGAGTTCATTCGACGATCGTGTTCAGAATCTGTTCAGACGTTGCAATGACGTAAAATCAAAAGAACAAGTTATGCTTGTCCCTTGGAACCATGGGTAAGTTTAAAGCTTGTCATTTTTCCGACCCATATTAATAATTTCTTTGTTTAACATTTGAGCTATAATTTTTTTGTTTTTCTTATACAGTGAACATTGGATGTTGCTTATTTTGGCACCATATGCATATCATGTTTATTGTTGTGATCCAGTGAATTCAGAGCTAAATAACCGTGAGGAGATTGTATCAGTGATCGTCAACGCTTTCAATCTTTTTTTCTCTATGAATCTTCCTGATGTCGAGATCCCTGATACTCTACGCATTAAGCAACCTCAGGTAAGTAACTTTAGCAGAAATTTTTGAACATTTATAATAATTAAGTAGAATAATATGTATGCATTTTTTTAAAAGTTTCAATTTAATAATAAATTACTCATATTTTTAAATAATTAGTGTCCACACCAACCGGACAATGTGGCATGTGGATACTACTTAATGAGGATGTTGAAGGATTTGATTGAGCATGCGAGTCCTGGGCATTACTTGAGAACGGTATTATTAATTAAAATTTACAAATTATTTTTGAAACTATAAATGTAATCAAATAATTAATTAATATATTTTACTTTATATTTCTTGCAGCTAACAAGCACATCATATACAGAGGCACAAATTGATGAGTTGCGACAAGAATGGGCGACATATATGTTGCCGATAATCCAAAGTTACCGACCTCGTTGATAGTTTTTTTTTTTTAATTTTTTAACTCTTTCTTCATACACAATGCAATATTTGTTCATTTTGAATATTTCTAACAAATATTGTATTTCTTGTATATATCTAACAAATATATTTTTTTCTTCCAATTTAATTGATTATTAAATTAATTTAAATTTAGATTAAAATAATTTAAATTTAAATTAATATTATTTCAATTTAATTAATTATTAAATTAATTTAATAATATTAAATTAATTAATATTAATTATTCAATTTAAATTAATAATATTAATTATAAATTTATTTAATTTATTTTTTTTAAATGTGGGAGAGTTTCAATGTCTCCCATTAGGAGAGGTGGGAGACTTTCAATGTCTCCCAATGGGAGAGGTGGGAGACTTCCCACGTCTCCCAATGGGAGAGGTGGAAAGTCAACATTTGACTTTCCACCTCTCCCATTGGGAGACGTGGGAAGTCACTCACCTCTCCCAATGGGAGACGTGGGATGTCTCCTAGGGACTTCCCACGTCTCCCATTGGGAGAGGTGAGTGACTTCCCACGTCTCCCAATGGGAGAGGTGGAAAGTCAACGTTTGACTTTCTACCTCTCCCAGTGGGAGACGTGGGAAGTGAGGCACGTCTCCCAACGGGAGACGTGGGATATATACCTACAATGACCCTAGCAACAACGTCTCACTAAGTGGGAGACATTGTAGACTTCCAATGTCTCACAATTAAAGTCATAAAACATCTATTTTGTTGTAGTGCGAGGTCGCGGCTCTTGACTAATTTCTAGAACGCTGCTTCTGTATCTTTTGCAGAGCCGCGACCTTCATGGGAAGGTCGCGACCTTTGACTCTGAAACTTCAAAAGCTAAATTATTTTGAAACTTCTGACTTGCACCGAGCCAAGAAATTTGATCCCACGGTTCCTTTCCGCCAAATTGGATAATTCTAGCACCAAGAAACCCGCAAAACACCAAGTTTACTCCAAAAAGCGAAAGTGTCTTCATTTAAAACCTAAAACTAACAAAGAAACAAAAACAAGCGTAAAACCGAACAACAAAACATAAAATCAATAAAAATAAACCTTAAACTAGACTCAAAAACAACCTAGAAATAAACCTAACAAATTCCCCCAAACTTAACCTTTACTCGCCCTCGAGTAAAGACCAAGTTAAACTAACAAAAAGAAACAAACACAAAACGAACAAGCTAAACCATCATTACCATCTACACTGCTTTGCCAAAACTCATGAAATCTCAATTGCAATAATAATAACCAGAACTTCAGCTCAATTACATTAAAGTTCAATTTGTAAAGTTCAATTAGGGAAATCAATAATATATCACGAAAATGACTACAACACTTGGACTCTATCATATATGCTCAACTCATTCCAGACAATTCCACAAACCAATTTTTCAATATGCTTGCATTACTTGACCTTCTCCACTAATGTCAATAACACGTGTTTTGAAATCAAAAGGACTTTCACGGGTTATAGCGTTAGGCTTAGGCAAGGGTAGATGAAATTGTCATTTAGGCTCACAATTACCATAAGCATATAAACTTTACACCCAATCTTGATATTCACAACATAATTTAACACAACCCAAAGATCCTCTTTATTTCCAAAGATCGAGAAATTTAAACACTAGATTTTTTTTTATATACTACATTTCCCCCAAACTTATGAATTTTAATGGGAACATCAAAAGAAAAGTAGTTTCTCTCAAATCTCTTTTCTTTTTCTTTTTTTTCTTCTTTCTCAATCTTTTCTTGAATTTTTCTATTGCCAACACCAATACACAAGAGTAACACCCATTATAAATCAATCCCCTCTTATATTTTATAAGCTCATGGTACAAATCTAGGAACTGAAAAATAATAAAGTATTCGGTTAAGCTCAAAACAAGTGTTTAACAATAAAAGGTAGACTTTTAGGCTCAAAGAGGGTATCTAGGGAAAATTAAATCAAGGTTGGCTTGAAAAGCACAATCGATCCAATAAAATTGCCTAAATCACTTTTCAAAACACATGACATCAAGGATTTCGCCTCAAAGGCCAAATAATGCAAGTTCTATCAAATTTAAATTGTCATACCACCAACCCTAGTCAAACATATATAATAAAATCCAAAATGTTGCATTTTCAAAACATACTAAAAATTTCCCACAAAACCTTTAAATTAAACTCTAAAACAATTGAACCAAGCACACAGTTGAATTCAATTTCCTTTTCACGAGAAAAGACAAAGCAACAACAGACAAGAATGATGGCTTAACAGTTACACTAAACAAACAACAGAAAATAACACAAGAAACTAAAATACTAAACTAAACAACACACAAAATAAAAAATAAAAAAAATAAGCTCCCCCCCAAACTTAAGATGCACATTGTCCCCAATGTGATAAAGAAAAGAACAAAGGAAGAGAACTTACCTGACGCCACATCAGTATGGCGGAGGAGGTGGCGGTGGTGGCCACTGGTATGGAGAGTACTACGTAGGATATGGGAAAAAGTTCTCCACATCCTGACTCACCACAAGCCGCTGGATGAGATCATTCAACTGATCCACTTGAATACGCTCATCCTCATGCCTCATCTCCATGAATTTATTGTGATGGTCACTAAGGCCTCGCTAGGCATCAATCATATACTGATTCTGAGCAATGAGATAACGAATGTAAGGATCAGGTCCACTACTCTCACCAGACACAGGAGCCGCTGGTGCACTACCTCCTGCTTCTCCTTGCGCACCCAACTCCATATTGACAGCTTCTTCTTCATCTTGCACAACATCTGGAGTGCGTCTGGCCCTTTTTGGGCGAGCTTCAGCAGGCAAAGGATGAGGAATGGGCTTCGGAAACTTGCTCACATAATTCTGTGTTATTGGGCCTTGGATTTTTCCGGGGGCATCATATTGATTCTCAGGAACATTGTACTTGCGGCATAAATCAGTAATCACGGAACCATGCCCCAGACCAGAAGATGTTGTCAAACGAGACAAATCAGCTCTGCTCTGGTGTACCAAACATCCCACATCAATGTTGATTTGTTTCATGATACCATACACACATCGAAGGCGCTCCCGACAAAAATCAGACATATGAGAGTTAGGAAACAACTTTGCACTCACAAAATGGGCCCAAGCTCTAGCATAAGGAGCCAATTGTCATCTCCATAAACTCTTCTCATAAGATCCAGCCATGATCCACTGCGCCCCTTCATATGCAACTGTATCAGCTATTTCCCACCAAGTGAGCTTGTCTTCATTAATCAACATATTCAGGTCTTCATCAATAAACAACCGAAAATTTGGCAACCCATATAATGCATTAATTTCTTCCGACGAAAAAGGTACCTCTACGCCACGTACAAATACCTTTTCCGAATCACCCCTTTGAGTGAAATTGGCATAAAATTCGTACAACAAGGACAAATTTGGCTTGGTTGGCTTCTTGTGTACAAAATTTTCCCAACCTCTTCGAATGATCTCAACCCGAATAGCTTCCATAGTGGGATCCACAAAAGGCTCCTCTTGAAATTCAATGCCTCGTTCGGGAATTACCGACTGTAATGACCCACTACTCTAGACTTTTTGGACCGTTAACGAAACTATACATAAAACTTACATTTTTGCGAAAATACCATAATTTATCAGAAACTTGTAGAAACAAAGTTTACTTTCATAAAATAAGTAGGATATGGGTACCCATTGTCTTTAAAACAAAAATAACTTAAAAACTAAAAAGAGTTACATAGAAAATGCGGAAAATACATTTAAAACCATAAAAACATAAACAAGACTACATCCTCGAATCGAATAACGCTCGACCCCTTGACTCCATTCACCATCGATACACATCCTCTAAGCGTCACGAATCTTTCCACCTCTAAAGCTTATTTCCTGCACATAAACAGAAAGGAATGAGCCTAATGCCCAGCAAGGAAAAATCTAACACTTAATCATATACATAATTTCATAAGAAACATAAAGACTTAACATAATACATATAACATACACTTATTATAATGGCCATTATTCTTGGGGTCCCATAGACTAAACAAGCATATGCCCATGGAGTTAGTGGGGTCCTACTAGCTAAGTAGGTCATATGCCCATAACCCATTTGGGGTCTTGTTAGCCATATGGGTCATATGCCCAAGCCTACAAACATACATACATATCATAACACATTTAATAACATAAAACATATAGATAACACAAGCACATAACATATTGATTCTAGCCTATTTTCCTTACCAAAGTTACCGGGATATAATGGACTGAGTTGGGACTTTTTGGAACACTCCTAAAACCATAAGAAAGAGTGAGTTGAAAGAAGAAGAAGAAATAAAAAGGATGGAAAGACAAAACCATAAAAAACATACTTACCGACTTATATGCTTAAGAACTTGGATTCCCTAACCAAAATAAGAATGAGGTTAGGGGACTGAGTAGAAGGTTTTGAGAAAGGAAATAACATGAAATAAATGAAACAAAGTTTCGGGTTTACCTCAAAGATTTGCAAGATCAATCTAACCTCCACCGAAATACTATAGAACTCCCTTCCCAAAGTGTTTGATAAGCTTATGATGTTTAAGCTTATAGTTTTTCCCCAAACTAGGTGTTTACACTCTCACACTCACTTAACACTAGCAGCTTCTGAACTTAGAGCAAATGGTCAATAATGGCTGGGTACTAGGTCCTATTTATAGAGTTTGGGAATGAAAATATCTTGATTTTACTTGAATAAAAATAATGGCCTTTTAGGTGAAAATCATTTGAATAATCGTTCAGCAGAGGCTGAAGACTCGTTCAAAAGATGCTGGACTGTTGAAGGAGTTTGAATGGCTGAAAGGAAATGAATTCAAAAGAGTTTGAATTTATGCTGAAGGAGGCGATATATCGCCCCCTGTAGGCGATATATCGCCTGGGCCAGTATGCCCGAGGCGACCGTGCATCGTTTCGTGTTTTCCGTATCTACGTGCTGCGATATATCGCCCCCTATAGCTGCGATATATCGGCACACGCTGAATATTTAAACACGAAATTACACATTTTTAGCTAAGTTTGAGTGGAGTAAACAGCCTTGACTAAGCCCTCAACGTACTCAAAGCTGCTGACTGACCCTATAACATTCAAACTTTACTCCTTATTAGATTTAATCCCCAAAAATACTTAATCCTTAATCACCATTCATAACATGTGTTTAAAATCCTATTGGTTGATGTCTAAACCTTATAATATAATAAATATAATCCTTAATATCAGTCACTTTAATCAAACCTTAGGTTATACGTAATATTCTTAAACTATAGATTAAACTTAGAAAATCTATAAGTACTACTATGAGTGTCCAAATAATTCCCGGTCTGAACCAAAAATCCACAGTAACAAAGATAATGCTATAAATACTATCATACTACTATCTATCTTAGCTAAGTAAAGTTCGTGGACTCTACACCGACCTCCCAAACAACTTTTTGTAGTACAAGGCAGCGTCCTTATTTTTAAATTTATCAACATCACAATCCGGTGGTGGCTGCCTTGAAGAGGATGGGCGAGAAGCGGCCCTAGTTTGAGCTCTCCTTGAAGACATTTAATCACTAGAAAATCGGGCAGCACCTCCCCTTAAATGCTTGACTTCCCAAAATATCAAAAACACTCAACAAGCAATGGAAATCAACCACAAGCCTTTGGCAGCCAAGAAATTTCAAGAAATCACACCCAACAATCAACTTTTCCACAACCCAATAGCAAAACGCCGCCAAAATTTCAGAAATTAATTCCAATCTCGCAAATATTTCACAAGAAAAAGCAAGAATCACATACCCTTAACGATGAAATTGGAAGCCCAAACGCCTATATCCCACTTGCATGAAGAACATTGAAAATCCAAGGCCAATAATTGAGTATTTTCGGATTGGGGATGAAATTAGGGATTGTATGGTTGATTCTTTAAATATGGAGAGAAAAAGAGGAAAAAAAATGGAGGTTTTGGATAGATATGGGTGGAAGAGGGTTAGGAGGAGGGTTTATGGTGGTTATGGAGGTATGGGGGAGGTGTGGAAGAGGGTTAGCCGGAGAAGAAGGTGGGATTTTGGGTCATTGGGTCACGACCCTTTAAAATCAGGAAGAGTCTCAAGCGCCGCGACTCTCTAGGGAAGGTCGTGGCTCTTAAATTTTTTTTCCGAAATCACCGTCTCGTAAAATGGTAAGGGCCGCGACTCTCTAGAGAAGGTCGCAGCTCTTACTCCAGACCTGACTTCAACAACCCTCTTTTTTTTTTTTTTTCATGATTTTCACGGTTCATACAATACATTAAAATAAAAATGACAACTAAAACAAATTTCCTAAACATTGTTCCAAACCAAACAAATACAAAAATAAAAATTAAAACTGAGAAATGCCTCCTCAAAGTGCTATCTTTAACGTCTTTTAGCCGGACGCTGAACTCTCTACACCTTTAACTTGGGTCAAGTCCACCCCTTGCATCCTTGAGAGCCATCGTGTCATACGAGGGGGATTCCCTTCTACTATTGAGAATATTGAAACTATCCCCAATGTCATCGAAACCTTCAAACATGCCACACAATAATCTTTTCATACGACGTCGAACTGTTCGAAATCGTTCTTTGGTCTTATTCTTCTTTTTACCAATTGAATCTTGACAATTATTCACCACGTCAACTCTACAACAGGTAGGAATTTCAGTTGCTGTAAGAACATTAAAACTTATTTCCTCATTTTGGACTCGCAACCTTAACTCCCCCTTTTGTACGTCGATTAAAGCTCGTCCTGTGGCTAAGAATGGTCTTCCAAGAATGATTGGGACGTTGGCATCCTCCTCCATATCAAGTGCAATAAAGTCTGCTGGGAAGATGAACTTGTCCACTTTTACCAAAACATCTTCAATAATACCCCGAGGATGTGCTATTGATCTGTTTGCCAACTGAAGAGTCACTGTTGTAGGTCTTGCTTCCCCAAGCTTCAATCTTCTGAACACAGAAAGTGGCATTAGATTAATGCTTGCCCCCAAATCACATGGAGAATTCATGCTCTCAAAATTCCCAATAGTGCAGGGTATTGTGAAACTCCCATGATCTCTTAGTTTCTGAGGAAGCTTCCTTTGCAGAATGGCGCTGCACTCTTCAGTGAGTGCCACTGTCTCATAATCTTCCATCTTCCTCTTCTTGGACAGTATTTCCTTCATAAACTTCACATAACTTGGCATTTTCTCAAGTGCCTCGGCAAAAGGTATGTTAATGTGAAGTTTTCAAAAAATATCTAGAAACTTCGAAAATTGTTTGTCAAGTGTCTTCTTTTGAAGTCGCTGAGGATATGGAATCTTGATGTGGTGCTCATAACTCACTGGTGACTGATTCTTCTCAAGGTCTTCAATAACCTCTTCTTCTACCTTACCCTCATTCTCAACTTCAACTTTTGGTGCAGGTGTAGACTTCTTGACTGGCTCTTCCAACTTCTTCCCACTCCTCAAAGAGATTGCATTGCACTGCTCTTTAGGATTCAACTCTGTATTACTTGGAAAATTTCCTTGAGGCCTACTTTGTAACATATTTGCCAATTGACCAACTTGCATCTCAAGATTCCTGATGGAAGAGCGAGTTTTTGTCATAAACTGTGTTTGAGTGTTGGTGAGAGTTAATAATGCAGCTTGCAATTCATTAGGCCTTTCAGGTGGAGCTTGATTCATTGACTGTTAAGGCATAGGCTGTTGTGATGAAGAGCCTTGATGCATTGGTGGCTGAGGCATATTATTCTGAAATTGACCCTGAAACTGAGGTTGCTGGCCCTGATTATTCCTCCAAGAAAAATTAGGATGATTTCACCACCCAGGATTGTAAGTATTGGCAAATGGATTATTTACTGACCTTTGAAAGTTTCCCACCGCTTGAACCTGAGCTTGATCCATCGGAATGTTATTATTAATATTGGTAGGACACTGATCAAAAAAGTGAGGACCACCACAGATTTCACACCTGGCTGCCATTTGAACCGCATTAGCAGATACAGTGCTCTGTTGTAACTGTTTTGTCAAGGAGGCTACTTGTGTTGTTAGAGCAGTGATTGCATCCAGCTCATGCACCCCAGCTACCTTTCTGACTCCTGATGATCTTTCTTCTGACCACTGATGATTGTTTGTGGCCATGTCCTCTAGCGGCTCATAAGCACCAGTTGCACTCTTGCTCATAAAAGTACAACCCGCTGCAGCATCAATAATAGTTCTGGTTGTAGGACATAAACCATTGTAAAAATTCTGTACTAGCATCCACTGTTCAATGCCATGATGAGGACATCTTCTCAAGAGTTCCTTAAACCGTTCCCAAGCTTCATACAATGACTCTCCATCATCCTGGCAAAAGTTATTGATCTCTCCCCTTAATTTAGCAGCTTTGGACGGAGGGAAGAATTTTAACAAAAACTTCTGAGCTAGATCTTGCCAGGTGATAATAAAGTTTGGTTGCAACGAGTTCAGCCAACTTTTAGCCCTATCCCTCAGAGAAAATGGGAAAAGCCTAAGTTTAATTGCATCATCACTCACCCCATTGTATCTGAAGGTTCCACACAATTCCAGAAAATTAGACAAATGGGTGTGAGGATCTTCAGAAGGCAACCCATTAAATTGCACAGAGGATTGCACCATTTGTAGAATAGCTGGCTTGATTTCAAAATTGTTGGCCTCTACAGCTGGTGGGCTTATACTGTTTTGTACTCCCGTCAAAGTGGGCAGTACATAATCTCTCAGGCTCCTCTCAGCATTGTTCTGAGCTTGACCCCCTTATACAATTCTAGGAATTAAAGCATTCCTGCCATCCCCTTCATTCAGTGCCATCTTCATAGATTTATGGGCCTCCCTCTTGTTCTTCTGTTTTGCTTGCAGGACTTTTCAATCTCAGGATTCAAAGGAACAAGATTGTCTACTCCTCTTCTGCTACGCATATAACACAGTTCACCTAAGATAGATAGATTAAGCAACTAAACAGATTAGAAACAATAGAGATTAAAATCAAATTAGAATAAAAATTAATTAGACTGATATTGATAATTATTTTCAGTCCCCGGCAACAGCGCCAAAAACTTGTTGCGATATTTATATGCTATGCAAGTGCACACAGTCGCAATTCGTAATAAAATGGTAAAAACCAAGTATCGTCCTCAAGGACTGATTTATCAATTACCAATCAATCAATCTTTTTAATTCTATTTGATTAAACAATTTCAGAGATTTCAAACAAAGAAGAATACTAACGAAGCACAATGAAAATTTAAACAAAAATAACAGAGAAAATGAAATTAGGACAATTATGATCATCTATTTTCCACACTTTTATTTCCTAATGCAAGAATTATATCCCCTTTTCCCTATTCAAGAACAAGTTGCAAAAACAATTCATAATCTAGTTAAGATTTATAGAATTCAATCTAGATGACAACTTCCTATATTTCTATGGTAAGTTGAATCATGAAGAAGGCATTAAACACGCAACTCAGAAAAATAGGCCAACAATTTAGATACTTTCGTTCTAAATTGAATTTGCATCCAAACAATCAAAGCATATCAAATTTCACTTTTCAGATTTCAATATGATTCATGAAATAACAATTAGAGGTGATCAATCAATAATTGCACAAGTGACACGGATTGTAAGGACTTGAAAGAGATGAAGAAGAAGAAGAATTCTGCATTAATCCATAAAAAGGGTTTCCAAAAGATTCACATAATAGCCCTAAAGGAGAAATTAGCCCATAATATGCATTCTAGCAATCATAGAATTCAATTACAAACATAAAAATTGAAGATAGATGATGAAAAACTCAAGAATGGATCCTCCAATGGTATTCTCCACTCTCAGCCGTCGTCTCCCTCTGTTCTGAATTTTTCCAAGTCGAATTAATCCACCCCAACCTAGCTCATCACGATTTTAGGTCAAAATAGGAAATTTCCTGTTTTAATCAAGCGGCGCGAGGTCGCGGCTCTTGAATAATTTCTAGAACGCTGCTTCTATATCTTTTGCATAGCCGCGACCTTCATGGGAAGGTCGCGACCTTTGACTCTGAAACTTCAAAAGCTAAATTATTTTGAAACTTCCGACTTGCACCGAGCCAAGAGATTTGATCCCACGGTTCCTTTCCACCAAATTGGATAATTCCAGCACCAAGAAACCCGCAAAACACCAAGTTTACTCCAAAAGGCAAAAGTGTCTTCATTTAAAACCTGAAACTAACAAAGAAACAAAAACAAGCGTAAAACCGAACAACAAAACATAAAACACAATAAAAATAAACCTTAAACTAGACTCAAAAACAACCTAGAAATAAACCTAACAATAATCAACTATATTAATCAAACCTTATGTTATAATTAATATTCTTAAACTATACGTTAAACTTATAAAATCTATAAGTGTTGCTACGAGTGATCAACTAAGTCCCGGCTTGAGCCAAAATCCACAGTAATAAACATACTATAACTACTACTAGCTATTACTACTACTACTACTACTACTACTACTACTACTACTACTACTACTACTACTTCTACTACTACTACTACTACTACTATTACTACTACTACTACTACTACTACTACTACTACTACTACTACTACTACTATCTAACTAGCTAAGTAAAGTTCTGGGACTCTACAATCATAAAGTGTGTTATTATTATTATTTTTTTGTAAATTTTTTATTATGCAAATTTATTATGTGCTAATACTAATTACATATTCTCAACTCTTTAATCATGCCAAATAAGAAGTCTCTCAATCCACCATTAACTAGTAGAAGGTTTTTTGGTTGTAAAAGGACGCATATTAACTCTTCCTCGTCTACATAGTCTCCTTCTCCTTTGTCATGTTCTCCAAATGATGAATCAGCAATACCACTAAATGTTGGAACACGAGAATCCTTAGAAGGTACAAAGCCTTCATGCATGGCTTATGATAATATATACATTAAAAATTTATGAAAATAGTTTTGATTACAAGTAATATTATAATTATTGTACAGAATCAAAGAAGAGAACTCGTGGCTCTACTCATGGAGATGGTGTTAGACGTTTATTAAAGGATGATACAAGTAAGTTAAATATTTCCTATAAAAAAGGTGAACTTCGAGTTCATGGGTTACGTGCTAGTACATTTGCAAACACTGTTGGTGTAAAAGTACGCGATCATGGTCCACTTCAGTATAGTGACTGGGCCAAAATTCCCCCAGAAGATAAGAAAGTTATATATGCTCATATCATGGTATGTTTATGTTTGTATATGTATTTTATAATATTATTTTTACATAAAAAAAATTTATTTTATAATTTTGAATAATTTATTTATTTTATTAAATTCTTTTTATAGGTCACATTCGAAATGGATTTTAAAAAAGATCCATATCTAGAAACTATTTGCAATCACTATTGTTCAGAGCGCTATAAATACTATCGTAACAATTGTCATACACAATACAAAAATATCATCAAAGAAGGTAAAAATCCTTTAGAAAATCGTCTTGTGAAGTTGGTGCTAAGAGATGAAGATTGGGAATGGATGTGCAATGAATGCTTCTCTAATGAAGAATGGAAGGTATTATATCTTTCTTGAATTTGTACATACATTTCGTAATTTTTAATTCCTAAAACTTACATGAAAAGTATTTTGTAGAAAAAGTCAATTGCAAGGTCAAAAAATAGATCAAGCGTTTAAATTATGCATTCTGGTGGAACTAAGTCATTTATTCAGTATTTACATGAGGAGGTAAACATATTTTTGACATAATATCATTGTAATTTTATTATAATTAATGTTATAAATGATTTAAATGTATTACAGAAATCAAAACAAACAATGGATGAAAAAGAACAACAAGAAACAATGAAGTTTGGAGAGATTGAAATGTTTTGAAAAATTCATTGTACAATTAAGAATGAATGGACCCACAGAATAGCCGAGGACAAATATGTATGTTTGACTTTTAAATGTTGTGAATTTTTACCTTCTAAATTTTCTAAAACTATTACACTATTATTTTGTTGTTACTGTAGAAGGAAATGGTAGAGTTACGAAAAGAGAAACTCATTCAATTTGAAGATGGATTGTTACTAGTAGTGGATGAGGATGCTATATACAAGCAAGTTTTAGGTGAAGAAAAATATGGTTGGTTACTAGGTTTTGGTCCTATACCCAGAAAGAAGATGTCAACCCAGTTATCATCCAAACGTGAAGAGAATGAAGATGAACGTTTGAAGAAATTAGAGAAAATCATTGAAGAACTTAAAAATGAACAAGATAAAAACATTGTGTTAGGAGTGTGTCCTAAAAGCATGTAAAATAAATTTGTTATTTCTGTGAATAAATAAATACAATGGTTTATTATTATTGTTATATTTAGATTATTAAATTATTGTTTGAATAATTTTGTAAATATCAGAAAAATTCCATATTCATTATTGAGGATGTGATCTTGTATTAGTACGAGAGAATTAAGATCACATGAATGAATAAAAATAGTCAACAACAACAAATTAAAGTTATGGAATTCTTTAATTGGGGTTGTAAGTACAGTTTGCTGAGTATCATGTTGATACAAATAATCTAGATTCGGATTATTGATGTGGTAGGACATCTCGGTAAAGGTGCTTTATATAATATGATTATATATGACATTGACCGATATGAATAAAAATCTTTATCCAAAATCCATTTAACAATAAAGACTTGTAATTCATATCATAAATGATGATCATTTATAGATCAACCTAAATCCTGAGTGTTCATGAACTCTTGTTCATGTTTATTAAATCTTTTGATTCATTCTTTAAGGTCTCTTCATAGAATGAGGCTAATGACTTTTGTTTTGGAGATTTAATATCATGGATGGCTGGGAACATGTATCAACAACACGGAATCTAATCTTTCCTAACAGGTCGTATATTAGTTCCCATAAGGGTTAATTCTGGAACTGAATGATTTTGAGCTCAAATCTATAATTAGATTCTAGATTAATTATTCACTAGTGAATTAATGGTACTTAAGGAATAAGAAGTAAATTAGAAAGGTAAAATGGTAATTCTTCCATTCTAATTTATGAACTAATTAATTAGAGGGTTGAACTATTGTAAGATGGTTATATTAATGGACGACTTAAGAAAAGATTTCAGTAAAAGTATATCTATAACATAAAGAGTGCAATTCTGAATTTATAGTGGAGAAATATCAGAATTAATAAATTAACTATTATAATTAAAGAGGTTAATTATTTAGTTTCAATTTATTGAAACTTAATGTTATAAGTCCATGGTCCCCGAAATGGCTCAAACAAACACTGGCAAAGGTAAATACAAAAATGGGCAGAAGGACTTATTTGATAAGTAAAATATTTTTCTATGCATCAAACATAATTATTGTATAATTATGTGTAATTAATTAATTAATTATTTGATTTAACAAAAATATAATTAATTTATTTTTGGGATTTTTGGTATTTAAATAATAATAAAAATTAGGAAAAATCACATGCCATCCCTGGCATGTGGTACATGTGTAGCACAGAGCACAGTCACTGTGCTACACGCATAAGAGACTCCGAGTAGTTTCTTGGTTCCAAAATTTTAGTTATTTAACTATTAAATAAATAATGAGATATTGTAATATGATTAAAATATTATTATTTAATCATAATCTGATAACTGATTAGTTATTTTCAAAATTTTTTAAAATAACTAATATTTTATTTTTAATATATTGGATATATTAAATATAGGATATCAGTTTTTTAGAACGTAACTTTTCAATGATAGAAAAATATCGTGAAATCTCTCTAAGAAAAAGAGAACAGTGATACAAGCAGAGGTCACTGTTCTTCACAAACTTAGGTCCAAAACTTTATCAGATCTCATGTGTTGAGAACATCTGATAAATAGATTTTGCCTATTATTTTGTATAGCGAGCCCACACTCGTTCTTTGTGTGCTGCGAACATTTTGGAAGATCTTGGTGTGAGATCTCAAGGAATTTTTCCATACAAAAAGATAGCAGCAAGGAAGGACTTCAGGTAATTTTCTATTCATGTCTTTGATTCAATATATATATATATGCATGTGAAGAAGTAGATTTAGAAATCTTATAGGATTAAATTAACAATTTTGATTGTTGTTCCGCTGCATTTAATCTCTGATTTGATCAATAAAAACCAACACATTGCAAGAATTGTTCAAGAGAATATGGAGAAGTTCTACGGATCCCAACAAAGTCGATTATTAGAACAAAGAGCACTAGAGTCACAAATCACACTGCCATCAATGGTTTCATTAAATTTTAAATTCAATATTACATATAGTTTATGCTGTTTTTTTCTAATCAATTATTAATTTTATCTTTTGTTTCAGGATAAACAATATAGCCTTTCATCGCAACTGGAGCCAGGTAAAGGAAAAGATCAACCCTCTTCTTCACAAATTCTCAGTAAATCCTCCACAAGTTCAAAGGAAGTGTAAAAATCTCCAATTCAATTTGAGATGCCCAATGACGCCCCAAAGAGTGTAAAAGCTATATTACTAGTTGTTCGACTTTATGAACCTTCACACACATTTTGTATTGCCATGGAACCATATTTTTTAGGTAATGATCAATACTTATTTATTTCACCTGAAGATGTGATTCACCATGGCACCATGACAGAGATTGTAGCTCCTTGTATAACATTTTGGATCAGGTAAAAAAGAAATACATTTCACTTAAATCTCATGCACAAAATAACATTATTTGTCTTAGAAATTCAATTGTAATATTTAGGATCTTACATTGGGAAAATAAATTCAAGCACAATATTTTCGCTTCTTTCATCCATTTTTTGCTTTGGATTCATGTCAAACACAAAATGCAATATAAATGGCAAATCGCTTGGAAGACACAGAAATAGGAAAATTTTGGTTGCTTCCTATTCATATTGGGTAAGAATTATTTAGTTAAATAATTACATTATCAATATATTAATTTATATACAATATCTTATTTTATGGTCAACAGATATCATTGCATGCTAGTAATAATTGATCCATTGCGTGATACATGTTATTGGCTTGATCCAATTAGACTACCTCCACGTAATGAAATTAAAAGTCAAATGGCAATGCAAGTTAAATAGTACTATGGATTAGTCTTATTTAATTTTTACTTAAAATTTATTATTAAATATTTTATTTCCTTATCAGGGCTTTTGATTACTACAATACCTCAAAAAATAGGCAACCAAAAGAGTCTGGTATTACATAGTGTTGTGAAAAATCCAACACACAAGTGTACGTATCGTCTTTACAAGTAATAACTCATGTAAGTAAGATCGTTCCCACAAGGACTGTAGCTAAGTACCAATTAATTGAATTTTTGTTTCTATTTGGCTATCGACAATAAATTAGTTTAAAAAATATTAAAATAACAAAAGCAATAAATATAAAATAACACTATGAAAGAAAGAAAACAATTGTAAAAACTTCAAAAATAAAGAACTAGAGATTTTAATTTAATCAACTATTCACATTATTATTTCGCTAATGAGACTTCACAATTCTTCTTCCTAAACTAATAGTGGATTAACAAAAACGATTCTTGCTCTTTTTCAAGAAACACATAACTCAATTTACATGTGAATTTTCTACATTCCTGTGATAAATTCCAACACATAAAAGGCATTGAACACAATAATCCTAACACTACACAATTCATACAAGTATTTTCATCCAATATGAAAATTGTGATTATTCAATCATAGCATAATCAATTCTCACTTTTTAGATTTCGAATCAAAATCATAAATCATGCAAATGGTGATCAAGCACTCACAAGCATTAAGAACAGATCAAATAATTTAGAATAAAAGTGAAGAAAGAATCATGAAATTCTCATAAAAAATAACAAAGATCCAAGTGATTACATTAAAATCCCTAGTAACAAAATTTAGTTCATAATCATCATTCTAAACATAAACAACAATGAAAAAATAACATAAAATTCTAAGGTAAAAGAAAAAGAACTCTAAAGAGTGAATGGAGATGCTCCACGATGTCTTCTTTGCCTCCAAAATCGTCCTCCCCAAAAAGTCCCTTTCTCTCCTCTCGAAATTAGGTTAAAAACCTTTTTTTTCGTCTAAAGAAATGCGGGTCTCGGCTCAGCATTTCAAGCGCCGCGGCCCGTGTCAAATTTCTGGGGCATCCAAAGCTAGGCGTGCCGTGACCCTCCTTAGCCATGTCGTGACTCAAGTCTCTACTCCAAAACATCGATTCTGTTTAAAGGGTAGGCCGCGGCTCCAAAGTACTCATGCCGCAGCCCTTAAGACATTTTTCAAGTCATGCATTTTTAAGCCCGAAAAATCACCAATGCCTCCAAATCACGTCGACATCCATCCTTTGTCAAAAATATCACCGAAACTTGGATATTTATTCTCTTTTTGGACCATTTTCCTCTAAGTACTCAAATCTTCCTTTTATTCACAAAAATTGCAAAACAAACAAAAAAAAGCATAAATCCGCACTAAATGAAAGAAAAATGACATAAAAGACTACCTAAAACACCAACTAAACATTACATAAACTAGACTCAACACATGGAAATCTATAAAGGTAAGCTGTAAACTAATATCACATAATATATATTACATTTGATAATTACGTTAAAATATTACAATATAATATTGTATTGCAAATTTAAATTATCAAAGTATTTTTATTTTCTTATTTACATTTTATAAATTTGTGGAGAGTCCTGAACAACCATCAAATATATTATGTAATGAGATACATGCGTGACTTTTGCATGGATTCTAGACCTATTAATTGGTTAACTACTCATGTAAGATGTATAAATATACTACTGAAATAGAATATTTTGTTATTATATTATACAATTTACTAATATATATTATTACTTACCTTTATTTATTGTAGTGCAATGAAAAGATCAAAGATTACACAAAACAAAATATTGATCAAATTCGAGTGGAGTAAGCTGACGAATTCTTAGAATTGGTTGACTAATTTCACTACAAGAAAAAATTCTTTTAATAACACCGAAAATGTGTTATCAAAAATACCATAAAACTTTCTGATGTGTTAAGACCGACTATGTTATCGTAGGTCAGGGTACTTTACATAACACTTTATCATTGTTATACAGATGTGTTATTATACTGTCAACGATAACACATTTTCTATGTTATTTTAATATATAGATAAGTGTTTAATTATGTTATTTATAGTTGATTGTATAACACATTTCAATACTTATAAATTTGTGTTATACTACACTTTAGTATAACACTTTTTTTGTGTTATACTACAATTTAGTTAACACTTTTTTTTGTGTTATACTACACTTTAGTATAACACATTTTTTGTGTTATACTACACTTTAGTATAACACATTTTTTGTGTTATACTATACTTTAGTATAACACATTTTTTTATGTTATACTACACTTTAGTATAACACATTATTTGTGTTATATAATGAAATTTGCATAACACAATTCTTTCCATAAAAAGTGTTATTGTAATAGATATTATAACACAAATTTCGTATTATTTTAATATTTAGATAAGTTTAAATTCTCATTATATATTCATTTATATAACACTAATTTATTCTGTTATATTTTATTTTTTATTTATATAATTAAAATTAACTTTCTAATATATACTAGCATCATCAAATGAACTTGATTTTCAAATAACAATAAGTAAAAACATTCAACATTATATTAACAATCCACAAATTAGTTTAAAACATTCAACACTGTCATCAACAACAAAATGTTCTTTAAGTATTCAGGTAGTCTTAAATATTCAACACATTGAAAAATTACTACTTTCAGCACAAAATATTCTAAAGCTGCCCAACACAAAGCCTTCAAAATTAAGTATCATTTTATATTTCGCTTGTCACATCTGCAAAATAAACAAAGAAATATTTTATTGTTATTATCTAGCATCACAAATTACTTCAAGAAAAATGCGATGGAAATTATTTCCAAGAGGGGACACCACATACAAAATAATGAATTTACAACTACACCAAAGCAAACAAAGAAACCAAACACTAAATTATAAGACATTGGTAACAGTAACTCACTGCTACTAACCTTTCTTCGTCTCTGCTCATATTTTGCTACTGTTTGAGTTTGCGAGTTGGTGTGCTACTGACTCGCCTGACTTATCGCTCATCAGTCTACTCATAACCAATTTGCAAGATAACAGTCACAACAGTCACATTTAAGGATTAATGGGTGGCTTACGATTCAGGTTTTCGCACATCATAGAGTCTGACAGAACCATCAACAAAACCAGCAGCGAATTGACTGCCATGAACTTGAGAGGCAAACTACAAAGAGAACATGGAGAAGAAAAGTAAACAAGTGAAACAATTTCAAGTACATACTAACACAAAATATATAAAAATATAAAACTAAGAACTCCCATTTAGCAAATCCAGTAATCTTGTCATTCCAGCCAATCAGTGAAAATTCACACAACCACAAAAGACCAAAATAAAGACATACCAAAGAAACCACAAATGTAACTCAAAATATAAAGGGCAGCACATTAAAAACAGAAAGCAACCTGTTATAAATTTTAGAGCTCATTTGGACAATTGGAAATCTATCAAATTACTTTTGAATAAAGAGACAAAAAACCACTCCCACCCAAAGCTAAGTGAATACCAACAAAAGATCAATATCAACAACAAAAAACTTGGCAAACCTCATCCCAACTAGCACAGTTCTAGGAGCTGCAAAAATAGCTCATATATATAATAAAAAATAAGAGTTCAGGTTCGGTGTGATATTGATTGAAATAAGAAGCAGCTCCAACTTTTCTTACAGGTAATGTGTAGAAAACATATATCAAGCAACCCATTGACTCGATGTACTTGAGAATAAAATATAAGAATAGGCTTGATACCAAATCCACCCAACACCAAATGCTATTGCAATAGTTAACCTTCATCTAAATAAATTGTGCATAAAAAATTCTCTTAAATTTGTTTTTTATTTTTAAGAAAAAGTTATTAGAATAAATACACACCAAGTTTTTGTTGTTTGACAATCTAATACCTAAAAAAGAAAATTGCAATAAAATTCTTGAGTTTAATAAAGTGTAGCAATTTAAGACCTTATGTGGTATTTATATTCAAAAACCATACCTCAGCTAAAGGAAGTATTATTTATATTTAGATATATATACAAAATTAGATGAACTGCAAAAAAAAAAAAAAATAATAACACAAGGGAATTTCCTTCATAAACTATCAACTCACTACCTTTCTACAAATTTTAAGTTAAAAATAATAAGCATGTAACAAAACTAATGCAATCATTATAGCTGCACACAAGAACACAACAAAAGTATAACTGACCAATGCTGATATGTTGCAGTCTAGTGATGAAAGAACAGAATTAAAAAGTTGCTCCTTATCCAGATCCCAAATCATGATGCAAGGAACCTCACTAGAAGCATACTAGCAACAAGAAATCAAATAAATTAGTTAAATGCCCATTACTGACCATAAACATTATGAGTGTCAGCCCTAAGATTACATTTCATTAAGAATCAAATTACCAGATATCCAAATTGTTGTTGCCAATCTTCAACAACATTCAAGCTTCGAATGCCCGGTTTATAACCCTGAATTGAAGAGAAATCAGTAACAAGTTTATGCTCATCCTTCGATGCATAATCTTTCCAAATGCGAATATTTCCATCACCTGGATAATGCAGGGATAGAAAGTTAAACTCCAGGGAGCTGAACTGATAACAGCTGCGTGCCCTAAAAGTATGAGAAAACTAGGCGGCAGTCTAGTATCTTACATGAAGCTGCAAGAAGTAAGCTGTCATCTAGCTCATTCACAAGGGAGATCTTAGAAATTCCTTTATCTAGAAAATCATGATTATCAAAGCTGTTGAGAAGTGTAGCCTCGTCATAGTTTCATACCCTAAAAGAAAACCAAAGATGAAATGTTACTTGACGTGTAAACTCAAACTAGGGTAAAATAGTCTGTTAACAAAACAGTAGTCAAGTACAAGGACTTATACCACATATCTCAAAATAATAGAAAAAGATACCCTAAACTAGCAGTACCCTGCGACCAAGCCTGGTAATGCATGGAGATGGATCCTGGACCAAAGCAGACATGGCTTGTAACGACCCAAATTCGCTAATAAGGCTTAAGGGCCTTGATTAGTGTGCCAGGAGGGCATTACTGGAATAATTGTGATTTAATGAGTAATTATGTGTTTAATAATGTTTACATGATAATCGATTGTATTATGTGGTAGTATGATATGTGATATATGTGAGAACCACATTATTATGTGGACAGGTTCGTTGAGCACGACTCAAGACGATTCTAGGGTCAGATAGTAGGAAAAGTCACAATGGGGTTTAAGTTATGACTTTGGAGAAGTCGGGGATATTTTTAGATAACGGGTAGTGATTTGGGTTATCGGGACATGAAAATAAATATATGGAGATAAATTTGAGGTTAGGATGTCTAGGTGGGAATATTGGGGGATTTTACCATTTTGGCCTCGGGGACGGTTCCGGCACCCCGAGCCTCGGGATTAACTTAACAAATAAGTTAGACTTGAGGAAGCCTTTAGAAAACATAAAACGACTAACACTGAGGCTCTCTTTCTCTCTCACGCTCAAGGGAAACCAAGAAGAAAAACACACAGAAAATCAAAGGGGAAACAAGTTGGAATTCTGAGATTTGAGGTGAGAAATTGAAGGTCTAGCTCAGTGATTTATCAAGCATTAGAACAGGGATTAAGGTAAGTATTTAACTCTGTTTTCTGTGGTTGAATTATGAGGTTTTACTGGGCTTTAGTTAAGTGCTGAAACAAGTTTGGTTGTGATGTTCTAAGGCAGAATTAAGAAGGGAATTTGGGGACTTGACTTGGCTACAGCTTGGTGAAATGGTTTTACAACAAAGGTGAGTCTCTACTCCTGGTTTAGTGGTTTTTCATTGAGTTTGATGGCTGGTTTGTGTGTGTTTTAACACTTGGGTTTCAGAAATTGGAAGGAAGAGATTAGAGTGTGTTAGGCTATGTTTTATTGGGAATTATGATGTTTAGATCATGCTAGAGAGGTTGGGAATTAATTGGTTAAGAGTTGGGGAGTTTTGGGATGGTATAAGGTAAGGTTTTGAGCTCTAGAATGGTGAAAAAACTGGGTTCGAAGGGGAGGGCCGCAGCTCTGTTCTAGAGCACCGCGACCCTAGCATGCAAGGAAGCCAAGGGGGCTCGGCCAAGGGGGCGCGCCACGGCACCCAAGGCAAGGGCCGCGGCGCGTGTGTGTTTCAGTGAGGGAGTGGTCTCTGTTTTGAGGAAGGGTCGCGGCTAGGCTTTGGGGGCCGCAGCCCTTGGTTGCACACTTGGGATTTTGAGGGTTTTAAGCATGGGGGAGTGGTCTTGGGTGCTCGGGTTTGGTTTCACCACCGCGCTTGGTGGAATTAGGAGTCCTGGGAGTTAGTTTTGTAATTGGGAATCTATATTTGATTATTTATGAAACCCTATGTTTTGGTTGTGGTTAGGTGATAAAAGCTTAGGCTCGGGAACGAATCGTGCTTGAGGGACGTTGCTCGTAGTTCAATAATCGTACAGACTAAAGGTAAGAAAACTGCACCTGGTTGAATATATCTGACAGGACTAAGGGCTCCCTATCGTAGATGCTTGAAAAGATGGTATTATGCCATGCAAGCCATTTAGTGGACCAGCGGCCTAAGGGTGCCAAGGGTCTCACTAGCGCACAGGGTGCGGCTCGGACACTGGTATCCGAGGACAACTTATTATGCACTGAGCTTGGTTTAAGCGGGCCAAAGTCAGTGGGTTAAACTGAGGGTGCGGCCTAAGTCGTCGGCCCTGAATATTATTTGAAATGAATGTTATATGAGATAGTATGTGTCTTGGACTGAATTGTATATGCCGATTATCTGTTGTGGAATATTTGATGAGTATGCATGTTTATTGAGCTACTTGTCTGTTGTTGTTATTTGAGTTATCTGTGATGTTTTCTTGTTGGGCCTTGGCTCACGGGTGCTACGTGGTGCAGGTAAAGGCAAGGGCAAGTTAGATCAGCCCTGACTGGAGAGCTCAGCGGGCGGAGTGTACATAGCCAGGTGCTCGACCGCCACGGTTGAGATCTAAGCAAGGACATGGAACCTGAAGACTGTCTGTTTTGGCCTTAGTATGGCTAGTGGTTCCTCATGTATTTTTGGGAGTCTGTAAACTTTCTTTAACTTCGTTTTTGAATGGGATCCCATGTTACTACATTTTATATATGCTAAATGAGTCTTTTGAGACCAAAACCTTTTTAACCTTAGCTCTTACATGTTTAGCGACACGATTTCAAATTAATGACTCGATTAGCGAGTCTTGCACCTTTATAAGTACGCAGTGTAACGGTCTTGGCTATCCAGGGCGTTACATGGCTGATACACATTGTGAATACATCACATTGTCCAGGGGTTTTACTGCTGAGTGGTTAACAACCCCATTGCTTGCGCCATCATTCAATATTTCAGAATCAGAAAGTTGGGATGAATCATCAGACAATGGAGAGCCATGCATAAATCCAGAAGTAGCTAGAGGATGCTAGTGCAGACCCTTCCATCTCGAACAAGAGACGAGTTGTTAGTGCTAACTCTCGATATTGGACCAATCTAAGATGGAACAACACTACTTGGACTTCTTATATGAGCCAAAGAAGGCAGGGAACTCAAAGGAGACCTAGTATGCTTCCAATATGCTGAAAACAGGGCCTGGTGTTGTTGTTTGCAATAGCTTCAGAACATATGGAAATATCCCTACAGATAGGGCCTGCAAAAACAAAAAATGATCAGAAAATAAACTACAGCATCATATTTTACCACCAAATAAATTAGACCCGCTATATAGAAGCTAAAAAGTACCAGATCTACAGCCCAGGGTCCCATATCAAGGAATCTTCCAAGAAGAACCAGCGCTCAAAATTGGTGACACTGAATAAGTAAAACCTGAAAGAATAACACAACACAATACAATAGCACTAAATAGCAAACCAGATGGGTTTATAACCATGTGTTGTGAAAAGTGGTTTTTCTTGTAGTGGACAACACAATAACACTAAATAGCAAACCAGATGGGTCTCAAATCAAGCTATCTATGCATAACATAAAAACTAAAACAAGAACACAAGAAGAAACACCTCAACGAATTATCACAAACACAGAGAAGGGTCCATAGTTTCAGCTGAACATAAATATTACGATTTAGTACAATTGAATAAAAATAATCCATCATTGAAAGATTCCATGAATATGTTAATGGTATTTTTATAAGTTGTCTGTATGTAGAAGCATAGAAATTTAAAAGGTAACCCATATATTACCTTTCACACTTGGGTCCTGTCACAATAGATTCTATATTTCTATTCCTCTACTTTTCATAACAAGATTATTAATGTATCACGTTATCAGCTTGTCTATTCATGTCAATATATTAATGTTTCAATGCATAAGAAATGACACTCAAAACAATTCATCACTTTAGAATCTACAGCTAGAGAAGAGCTAAAGAAAAAGAAGGTATTACTAGCAAGAGTTGACATACAAAAAAAATTAAAAATACAGAATTACAAAAAAAAAAAAGAATAAGTGTGAGAAAAGAGCTCCTAACGCTCTGAATGTATAAAAGCATATTATGGATCACAATATTACATTTTCACTATAAAACATAACCATCCAAACTAATGAAAAGAAATCTGAACTCACATTTCAAACTAAACTTGCACTATTTAAAGGAAAAGTATGATGACATTCACAAGGATTTCAATGAGGTCCACTCTTTATGGTGTGCTTAGTTTGGAGTTTGGGAAAACTCTACATGAAGTACATTCAAGCTCGGACAAGGTTTGAGCACATCTAGAATCAATCTCATTATACCTGCAAATTGCCAAAAAAGAGAAAGCATTAAACCACAAGCAAAGAAAAATGTAAATTGGTCCATTAGAAGCAAAAACATATATAAACATAACGAGACATTCTTTTTAATATGGACAAAGTACTTTCTTTTTGTCACCCATATATATGATATATGTATAGAGTATAATATTTCACAAGAAGCTATAGCACCAACAACAAAGAATTAAGAAATGTTGGTAGTTGTTACAACATAAAAATATGAGAAGAAATCTAATTTTTATACTATCAAACATGTCACTTCCTGCATCAAAATAAAATAAAAACATAGGAGAAGTTAAGAAAAATGTAACATTTTAGCTTATATTCTACAATATCACATCTGAATTTTCTGATACAAAAACGTCAACAAAACTCGTTCAATATACTTTCTAAAAAAAAAACTACCAACAAAAACATCGAAACTATAAAACTAAAACACTTCACATACGTCAAAGATAAATAGATAAACAAGAAAATATATATAAATATAACCCATTAGTTTTTGGAGTTGATATAACATATATTTTCAAAGCTATTTTTGAAAGAAATGTGAATCTGGTTCACTAATGCAAAACAATAATACAACTAACAACCAAATAAAATGAACAAGAAAGAAACATGACTCAATCCAAACAAACCATGATATCATATATGGCATGGGGAAGAATATACATAACCCTATAAAAGACACTACAACCAATTCAACAAACCCAAATTTGTGACTAAGTGGCATGGCAAAGAAGATGCAGAAAGGTCATGTAAAATCCTGCTATAGAACTAGTCTTTTCCATAAATGAGCACAAATCATTTTCTTCTTTAAGTTTGCAAATAAAACAGAGAACCAGTAAATAATTAGAAAAAAAAAGTATGATCACTATAACTTACCAATTTGTTGAACTTCTCAATTGTCATGAGTGGTATGGTACCAAGAGAAATGATATTCCTAGTTCCTTCACTCTTCAAAAAAAAAATTACTCAACATAAATAAAGATAAAAGAAAATCATGCACCAAAAGGAAGCACAATGTATTCAATAAAATTGACTTGATATAGCCAAAAGATCACTATTCCTCAAAACTAAAGGTCTGTGAATTCAGTCAAACAAAAGCAGTCACACATGCAGGCCAAATACTAGCTTAAATTCAACAAAAGACACTAAGGTAGAAATACTGCACGATTCACATACCCGAAAAATAAGTCGATAATTGGTTACTAACAGTGTCCCTACCTCATCAGTGTTAACAAGAACAACACCATAACCCTGAAAGTAAATTAAACTGTTACTAATCTAGAAAGTGCATACCAGAAAAATGTTACAATAGAACAGTTAATATATTCACAAAATCTATCACCGACAAAACAGAATACTTTTAGAGAAGAAGCCAATACAACATGCCAACTCATATATACATATATTGGAACAATACTTGAAAAAAAAAGTATTGGAGTATACTGTGGAATCAGTAAAAGAAGAAATTGAAGAAACAACATGAAAGAAGAACTTCGAAAGATCATAAGAAAATCAACAAAAAATGCAGTACTTTATGTATATGTCATCGACCAATCAATAGAAATTGAAAATAAAATCACAAAGATCAATCCCAGCTTACTTTTGAGAAAAATTGACCCACTTAGGATAATTCCAATCACCTTTCTTCATTTCAATATCACTTCCTCCTGACTTCTTTGGTCCCTCAGCTTTGCACTTCAGGCAGCGAATATTTCTAGCAAAATTGGTGAAATTGCATCTGTAGCACATCAAAAGGGAATCAACCATGAGTTTAGGCAAAAACAAAAGTGAAAAAGGGACCTTAAGAAATAGAGAAATTGAAGAAACTGTGACTGTGGCACATCAAAAGGGCATCCATTCCAATATTGAATTAAATATATACAAAAACTAAAAATAGGATCATACTGTGTGAATTGTAAAACAGGGGTAAAAGAAAAGTTGAAAGAATGTATAAAAGGGGTAGTTTAACTCAGCTACAAATAGAATTAATCAAGGAAACAAAAAGAAATCATGAAACATAAAGAATAAAACTATTTGCAATCAACTAAAACCAAACAATTTTAGAAAGGGGACCAAAGAAACAAATAAGTCTGTTGCATCCCATTGAGTCCCTAACCCTATGTGTAGCCAATAATCCCATTTTATCCAACCAGTACTAGATTTCCAATATAAGCACCAACTGGGGCATAGGACTCCAAAGTCTATTAGGTACCAAATTTCCAGGCGGTATGTCCTGAATCTAAGCATGCACTATAGCCAATCTCAGTCTAATCATAACTATGATTTATCACTAGCTAGAACTTGTTTCAGGACATACAGTAAGAAATTGCACTCTTAATGGTGGATCAGTTCAACATCAAATACTAACATACAGCACAAAAGTGAGCCCCATTTGATTAAAAAAAACAAATCTTTTGTCTAAATCATTATCTTGATTACTCAATCAACTCATTAGTCATGGAACCCAATAGTGATCTAAGACCTCTTTCTGTTTTTAAGGCCCTTGAGTGGGGACATTGGGAAAATATATGGCCACCAGACTATGCCAGAAACTACAACCTTGTTGCTAATATACAAACACTTCTGTTACCCCCAAAACATAGGTAAAAATCACATCTTTTTCAGGAAAAATCAAAGCAAAATGTAATAGCTTTAGCTTATAAAAAAAGCTAAAGTAACAGAGTTTTCTGGACATTACAAGTGGGAATCCCCTTGCAAAGAGCCAAGACCCACAACAGAAACCAGTGGCATGATTATAATAGGATTAAATAAGCCATTTATGAAGAAATTTTTGCTCTTTTGGCTAGACTATACGCAGATGTAGACTATAGCAATTTTGCTCTAGTTCGAACCAAGTAAATTCTGGTGTGTTGTTTCCTGTTATTTTGTTATTCTTTGTTTTACTGTTATTTGTTTGATCAATTTTTTTGGTCTTTAAATTTGTATCTTGATTAAAGCTTCTGTTTTGTGGTGTTCTTCCTGATATACTTGGCACAACAAAAACTAACTATTTTTCAAGTTCTTCTACCAGAATTAGATACTATATGACCAAACCAAAACAACACTCAATATTGATAACCTTATACTAACAAGTCTATGCTCCTTTCTGCCTCAATTCAATATATGACATATCATATTTGACATACCACTGTCTTTTTACAGATTGAAACTTATATGTTTGAAGAAAAAATGAAAAAATAAATAAATAAAAAAACCCACTTTCTGTATGTAGTATATGTTAAGTGGTGGTCAAATGCTCAAGGTCAACTTGGCTATTTTTGGACATCATAACTGAATTTTGTAAATTCAGTTATGACAGTTGGTGCTCGGGCCTTGGAGGGGATTTCAGTCACTTACATCACATGTATATATATAAGGCTCCTATTCTATCATTTAATCCAATTTAGTTTTTACATACATTGTAATATTGAGAGTGAGTTTTAGAGAGCCTAGAGATATCTTGTACTACTGTTATGAGAGAAGCTTGGAGCTAGACTCCATTGTTCAACAGATTGAAACTTAGAATCAATAAAGAGATTGTCAAGCCCTTGGGGCTGGTTTTGGCCGTGGAGTAGAGTGGTGTCTAGCCAACATAATAAAAGAAATAGTATTAAGGAACATAATGAAACATCTCTGAATAATAAAAAAAGATAAGTAAAAACTGCAAGCAATATTCATTTAGTTACTATATTAGGATGAATATGTACTCTCAGAAAATTATGTTTGTCTATAAGATGGATGCATGTATTTATGTGTTTATTCAACTAAGCCTCAATCAACGAAACTTAAACGAGTACTCTACCTGGACAAACCCATATAGGCCAGGAATGGACATAGCATTTGCACCGAGTACTTTTAATCCAAAGTCAACATGTGGCTGCAAAAAACATTAGAGACAATTATGAAAGAAGGAAATACAAATTTTTTTTAAGACAAGACCTAAAAGAGTGCCACAAATATAAATAAGTAAACAAATAAATAAGAGTGCCATCAAATTATAGAACTCAAAACTGATTATGTATATCCAACCTCTCCTCGAATGATTAGTTGCAGTGAGAAATAACTAGACTCATAATAGAAAGAGGCCATATGAATCACAATATTGATATGAAAATTTACAAAGAAGATTTTTATACTTCAAGAATTCAACAACTGAGCCCAAAAATTTAGTCTAATGTATCATCAGAGACAGCTTAATAAAAATTTATATATTTATATATATTAAATCAAAACAGATATACATGCTTAATAACTTCAATTTAGCATCAAGATGACATGATTTTATGACAAATATAAATAAGAGACGTAAATATGACATGATTTTATAAATTCGATCAAGCACAGAACCATCTACACTGACAGTAACCATTTCCTGGCCAATGACAATTACATGAAGTTTTGAATAAGATGTACATTATCGAAAATAAGATTGCACAAGGGTTCAACAACTTTAAACCTCAGGTTGTGGACAGTCAGCTCTACTTCTATGCACCATAGTCAGAATGTCTCGAGAATACCAATTTTCCAGGTACAAATGGAAAAAGAAAAAGCGTCAGAGCACTAAAAATCTTACAGAAAGATTAAATTATCTGGGACAGGCCTATGGCTACTAAAACTGTCAGTTAGTTTTCACTTAATTTGATCGGGTAAAATTGCATCCTTGTTAAATCAAAAACAAAATTGAAAGCTTTAGTCCCTTTGATAGATTTGTAACAAGAATAGTCCATGCATTATAGACTAATTGTTCCCTTTTTAAAAGTTTACCAAATTGGACTAGTATGCATTTTTTTTTGTAATAAAACAGATGGAAAACTAACTGTACAACTTTCAAAATTCTGGTACGTATAAAGCAACTTAAGATACACAAAAATAGAACTTCAAAACATATTATTAATAACTATATTCTGACATGAGATTAATCATCAGAGCAGAAGAGTAAACACGAACTAAGTCTCTATGATCAAGAAAGGACTCGAGTAAGAAAAAGCACTATCAATAAGGGCATACACTTGGCATCTGATATAAATAATTGTCATAATTTCACATATTAGTATAGGCCACTACTACAAAATTGAGCTTTCTCGACACCCAACCACGACAGTCAACTCTGTTGACTGTCGTAATTGCTTAGCGGGACTCTACGCCGACAGTTAAAAACTGTAGGCCTAGAGACCAACGCCGACAGCTAATAACTGTCACCGTTGCTTTTGACTGTCGCTATTGACCCCAACGCCGACAGTTAATTCGAGATCAATGCCGACAGTTAAAATGTGTTGCTATTGACCCCAATGACGACAGTTAATTCGATACCAATGCCGACAGTTAAAATGTGTCACTATTGACCCCAACGCCTACAGTTAATTCGAGACCAATACTGACAGTTAAAAATTGTCGTTATTGACATCAACGTCGACAGTTAATAAAAACCCAACCAATACCGACAGTTATAAAATGTTGTGGAAATCCAAATAAAAAAATCTAAAAATATAATTAATAAATAATTTAATTTTAAAAATAAACAAATTTTTTAAATATATTTATTAAAATCTTTTAAAACTAATTTTTTAATTAATTTTTCATATTATTAACTTTTATATTTATAATAATTTTTATATTAAAATTTAAATTTAATTATATAATGGGATAATAGATTGATTTATGTCCCAAATTAGGTATTATTTCTTTGAATAATTAATAAGTGACATTAAAATTTAGAAATGGAGAATAAATTAAATTTAAAAAGTTCTACTTTTTTTTTAAATTTTATTATTATTTCGATAAATAATAAGAAAATTTTAAATTTGATGAATGAGATTTATCAAGAATTAAAGATTTATATTTTAAATTATGAGAATCAAAATAAAAAAAATTGATCAACCAATTGGTATATTATTATTAGAAATAAATATCAAGATAATTTTAATTTGATTAAAAAAGAAATTGTGTTAATTAAAATTGAATTTATATATTAAAAGTCAGATTTTTTTGTAATTAAATAAATAACCAAAGTTAAAAAAAAACTGAAACTTAAAACTTCTCTTTCCTTCTTCTCCCTCTCTTCACCGAAGCTCTCTCTCTCACTATGCGTTGCCTCTGCCAAGCTCGACCACTCGTTGTCCCATTACCGGAGCCATACACGCGCCAGCCTAGTTGAGCCGCCGACCCTCGAAACGTCGACCCCCACGAGCTCACCACGGTATGCGCTGCCCAGGGCTGTCAACCAACCGTCCGAAGCCGTCCGCCTCCTACATTTTCCAGCAAGATTTTGACTACCCCGAGCCTCCCCGAGCCTAACCACCACCACCACCATACTCCTCGTGATCTAAGCTTCAAAACCCACCATACTTTGTATGCTATTTCTTTCTCTTGAAATCATAAGATTGTTTTCATTTCGATTAAGATTATTTTCATTTCGATTAAGATTATTTTATACTTATGTATACTAACTATTTGATGAAATGCTTCATTCAATGTATGGTGACTTTTGTGATATCACTCATATTCTGGTTTTTTGAATCAATATTATTATTAGTTCTTTGCTTTGAATTGAGTGGTATACATTTTCTGATTTTGTATGTTTTCATATCAACATATTTTCACTTTTGATGGTTTTAAAGCCTTTTTTTCAGGTTTTATTTTTGAAATGTCTCTGGTAATGCAAGAAAAATAAAACAAATCCTTTCTACAAATTAAAAGATGTGGGTTGTATTCATCAGAAGCTCTTGGGAGAAGCTACTACCATCTCTCCAGGTACACAGTTGTTCATCCATTTCTTTCATTTGTTTATGATATATTTGCTTTAATGCTTTCCTCACTATTTTTATCACCAAACATTCAAGCAAAAAAAAAGAAAAAAAAAACTAAGCATAGCTTTGTTTTCTTATTTATGGTTTGGAGGAAAATCTAAATGTAAGATGAAGGAATCAAACACTATAAAGACAACTAAGTTGGTTTGGGCTTGCCACCTTCAATTTACAAATCTGATTCTTATGTTGAGATTGACAATAAAATGCTTTTCATTCATTGTTTTCTACCCTACTTGATTGCTCTCAAGAATTATCACACACACACATATAAAAGTCTTCCTTCACAGCTGCTTATCTGCCTTGATTCATGATTAATATGTTTGTTGTTATATAAAAATGTTTAATCAGTTTGTGCATATTTTTAGTCCTTTGGCACACCATCTGTTTGATAGAAGGTCTGAGTTAAAATAAAATTTCTCAGTGAATATTTTTCTTAATAACATT